>NC_064927.1:124553274-125178274 GCF_023897955.1 Schistocerca gregaria | reverse complement strand
GAAGAGCATGGCAGACGGTACTTAGCATGGCATCACATGTTAAGCCGCATCCACACCATCCGCGCAATGCCATACAAAACCAAGGAAAGAGTTTCGGCCGCAGCGCTGCATGTCTGTTGTGGACATCAAACGATGCTGCTCTGAGCAAACAAAGAACAAGTTCCGCACTGTGTCAGAACATCAAAGGAAATGGTTCATCTGCGGGCGCTCTGTTTGGATGGGATTTCTCACTTCCTTTTTTTCAATGCCGGCTTACTGGAGCAATGCTACGCACCTACGAACACACTGTTCCATTCTTCACAGTGCTGTCCTGGTCTGCATCTTTCTGCGCTGCTCTGCGCCATGTGTTCGCGCACGGTGCCTCCGGTGTGGTTTTAGGTTTATTCCAGTAACGAGTCGGGCTTAATTTTACCAATATGCTACATTGTTGTGGCCTACAGCCTTTTGACTTACAATAGTAGTAATCAGAGCTAAACTGCCAGTATTACTTTTATGGATATAAATTGAACTGTTTAAATATATTTCAATTTTGTAATTAATAGTTTAAATCGGCGAGGAGTAAAATTTAAAAAAAAGTTGGTAAGGGGGAATCGAACCTATTTTGACGAGTTGCCAGTCTGTGTGTTAAACATTCGGCCTTGGCGCCGTTACGATAACTGATCCTCAAAAATTTCTCATGCTCTACGCTTGCACAATACGCTACACACAATTTCAAAGAAAAATACCGACGTGCTGCTGTAAGCATTGCAGCACTCTTATTGCCAGAACGAATGATGCCACAAAAGAGCATCTGCAATCGAAAACAGACAGCTAGGTCTCTTCCCTGAGCTGACTGTAGCGTGGCTTACCCTCCTTTCAGCACTCAACACTGGTTTTCTAGTTATCGTGGAGAGACAACTTCAAAATATGTTTTTGTCCGCTTCGTTTGCAGACCAGCACGCATTCTGTGGAAAATGGCGTACTTTTAGTGCGATTTCCGGCTCATATTTGAAGAGAAATGGCACTAAGTCCAGTCCAATATTTACAGTATGCTGGCCACCACTGGCTGCTTCCTGTTTCATCCGTGTATGATGCACGCATGCACGGGAAGAATGACTGCTTAAAATTTTCTGCGCATGCCGCCATTAATGTATGCATCTATTCATAGCTCTCATGGGAGCGATACGTAGAGGTGAAGATTATCTCCAGATTCTTCACTTTATGTTGGCGCTTAAAACTTTGCAAGGAGATTTTTGTGGGATAATTGGTGTCTATCTTCAAGCATCAGCCAATTCTAGTTTTCCAACATTTCCGTGACACTGCCCTGGGAGTCAGATAAATCTTTAATGTTCAATCACAACTTCAAGAGCTCTAGCAGTTTTAGTAGCGCAAACTTCATTCATCCCTTGTTGGAAACAAATTTCATAATGTGTGTTTTACTATTTTTATTCGGATTCAAGATACCTCCTTTGGACATGTCGAATAGCACAGGCAGTGTACTCATGTAGCACATGCTACGGCCGCTGCGCTATCAGGGACTAACAGCAGCACTGCCGTATTTTTCAGGAAAAATTGACTGTTAGCACTTTTGAACTGACAATAGGAGGAAATTGGTGTTTAACGTCCCGTCGACAACGAGATCATTACAGACGGAGCACAAGCTCGGATTAGGGAGGGGTGAGGAAGGAAATCGGCACGCCCTTTCAAATGAACCATTCCGGCATTTGCCGGGAGCGATTTAGGAAAACCACGGAAAATCTAAATCAGGACGCGGGTTTGAACCGTCGTCCTCCCGAATGCAAGTCCAGTGTGCTAACCACTGGCCACCTCGCTCGGTTAAAATGAAAACAGTAAAACTGGTTCAAATGGCTCTCAGCACTATGGGACTTAACTTCTGAGGTCATCAGTCCCCTAGAACTTAGAACTACATAAACCTAACTAACCTAAAGACATCACACACATCCATGCCCGAGGCAGCATTCGAACCTGCGACCGTAGCGGTCGCGCGGTTTCAGAGTGTAGCGCCTAGAACCGCTCAGCCACAGTAAAACTGTTTAGGATTATGTATTCATGGTTGTACAGTATTTTTAAAGCAATGGAAATACTAGAGCACCAACATACATTTGTATTTTTGAACGTTTGAAGAATACATTTGAAGCAATTCTATTTTACTGACTCGAGTTTTACGCATTAAAAATTGGGGTAACAGTTTTATTTACATATTGTGTAAATGTAATGTAATGTGAACTGTCAGTCAATGAGAATACTTTCCAAGTATGACAGGTACTCGTTTTGAGTCAAGTTAAAGACAATCTAGTTCAGCTCACTTAGTGCAGTTTTTGCGACACAGTTTTATGTCCCCTTCATTAAATTTGATTTCAAGCGAGTATGTCTTTACATTATGTTTGTCTACGACGTTTCAATTCGATTTTACACAATTATCATGCTCGCTTTGTTGTTTAACCCAAGCAGAAAACCTGTCTGCTCATTCTTTCCCACCTAATGATGCAGTATTAGATTTCCAGCTCCCATTTCTATGCAAAGTGTGCAGGGTGGTACAAAGGCCTGGAGACACCCTTCCAAAACAAAACAAAACAAAAGAAACACGTGGATAAACAGAAATCTAAAGTAATTTTGGAAGCCACCATCTTCCATGCAATCCAGATTTTCAAATGGAATGGGGATCATATGACTTATCAAATAGTAAATTACACAATAAGAACAAGTGGCTTTCTTTTGAACACAGCCCTGTTCATTCTCCAGTTTTGTAGCATTTTGTACAGAAAAAGGTAAACGCTGGTGACAACGCATTAAGGCTACAGGATGTGCTCGACTGTCAACGTGTTGTCCAGCACAATGTAAGGTTGTCGTTATCTGCTTCACCCATTCCTGATGGACTTAAACCAACGCATGTACTAGAATGTGATTTGAAACACCAACAGTCCGCTCACTGAGGTGTGCATGGTTTCCGAGTTTCGCTCATATGCAGCTGCCTTCACAGGTGTCCACAGATAGAAATCCAATGGACTTAAATCTGGGAAACGTGGTGGCAACTACACCAGACCTCTACACTTACTTACCCATTTCCAGGGAAACTGGACGTTCAGGTATGCCCAGACAGCTATACAGCTATGCAATGGGGTACTATTATGCTGAAAGAAAATTGGAAATATGATATTGCACTGCTTGTGTTATTCTGAATTATGATGCGGAGTTTCTTTGAACATGCATGCCTGGTTGAGGACATGTGGAAGTTTGGGCCCAGCCGTAAGTCATTCACATGTAGCCAAATGGTAAGATGACCACTCGCG
Source organism: Schistocerca gregaria (assembly GCF_023897955.1). Classification (NCBI taxonomy): domain Eukaryota; kingdom Metazoa; phylum Arthropoda; class Insecta; order Orthoptera; family Acrididae; genus Schistocerca; species Schistocerca gregaria. The sequence continues at coordinate 125,174,984 of NC_064927.1, read as the reverse complement.
TTAAGCAAGAAATTTGGATTCGAGTCCCAGTACAGCAAAAATTTTCATTGCCGTCATTCCATTCTGCAGCTGATGGCTATCTATATTGACAATTGCTAAAATATTTAATGAATAAAACTGGACATCTCACATCCTATAGACAGCAGTGATGGCAGCACATCTTCATCTAACAGCGACAGATGATAAGTTGCTGTTTGTATACCCTGAATGAAGAAGGGCACAAGAATATGAGAACCTATTACTCCACACCAAACCATTAGTTTCAATGTGCCAACTAAATTTGATGGATCCATCCATTGAGGGCTGACATACAACTAGTATATATGATTCAGTTTATTTACCTCTGGATTCACACAGAAATTAGCTTCATCCATAAACATTACATTTAAGGGGAAACAACAGCTTTCGTGCAGCTTAGGTGGACCTGATAATCAGGAATTTCCGTGGTGAGACATAATATATGAATTTTTAATGGTCCCATTTATGTGAGGTTCAAGTTTTCTTTATTGATGTATAGCTGACCTCTGTTTCCTGTGAGATGTGACAAAAACTGTGCCCTGGACTTCTGCTGAACAGTCTCAGAAAAGTGGTTGATGTTGCTCCGTACATAGCCATTCCTGATCCCCCAGCTTTCAATTTCTCTGTGACAGAGTCAATTTCACAGAATTTTGAGAGATGTTTCTTCACCGTACCTTCTGTAAAGGGTGGTCCATATGGGTGGTGTTGGTTGAAATTGTCTGTGATAACACAAGTGCTCCTCCCTCCTGATAGAAGGACAATCTCAATGTAGTTATGTCTACATCCACACACTGTGAACTGCTGTGAAGTACATGGCAGACTATTACTACGACTTTCTTCATTCCAGTCACACATGGAATGTGGGGAAACTGATTGTTTGTTTGCCTATGTAAATGATACAATTAATCAAATCTTATCCTCTTGATCCCTAGGGGAGGAGGTTGTAGTATATTTCTAGAGCTATCATTTAAAGCCAGTTCTTGAAGCCTGGTCAGTGGAGTATCTTGGAATAGTTTCTGTCTGCCTTCAAGAGTCAGCCAGTATAGTTATATCAACATCTCAATGATTCTCCTCCTTGAGTCAAACAAACCTGTGACCATTCCTGCTGCCCTTATCTTATATGTTCAGTATCCCCTACTAATCCTATTTGATATGTGTCCCACACACTTGAGCAATATTCTAGAATGGGTCACACAAATGATTTTTAAGCAATCCCCTTCGTAGACTGATTGCACTTCCAAAGTCTGCTACCAGCCTTACCCATGAGACTGATTCTACGTGATCGTTCAATTTCATGTTGCTATTTTGAACATTTTGAACATTTAAAGCAAGCTGCCAATCACTGCACCACTTTGAAATCTTATCAAGGCCTGACTGAATATTTGTACAGCTTCGTTCAGACAGTACTTCACTGTAGATGACTACATCATCTGCAAAAAGTCTGAGGTTACTATCAATACTTTCCACAAGATAGCTAATATAAAACATGATCATCAAGGGACCCAACGATGGAAGCGCATTTGACGTGTGTTAACACCATCAGACTTCACATCACCTGTCAGACAGAAACATGTTAATGCAATAATGAATGAAGCTATGCTCAAATGAAAGGCATCATTGTTTTCATCATGTGATTTTCTGTCAGTCTAGTACATCACACAATCTAAATTCCACTTGAAAACTACTAATTGCAACCACGATGTCGACTTCTGAAATGACTGCCATGTTGGTAACATAGCCTTACAGGTGCCCCCCCCCCCCCCACACCTCATACTACTTCACTTTAAATTTGTTTATTCAACTGTTTACATATCCATGAACCACACTGTATATTAGGTTTCCCCATCCAGTTTTTATATTTCATCGTGTAGCATAGTCTTATGGGTTATGTCTAAAAATTTTCTTCTATCCAGAAATGTAATTGATATGTTCATAATACTATTCATACATATTGCTTTACTCCGTGCTATGTGTATTAAGGAAATAAGAAGTAACTGTGACATGCAGTTTTAGTGTCTTGAGTTACGATATATCAATTAGGTTGCTCTGGTAATAGTTAAAAACTAAAGGTAAATAATGCCAATTAGTGCTCAAAATTAATTAAATAAGATTTTGCTAAGTGTTACCTTTATATATTATCTAGAAGTAAAATAATTTTAAACTGTGTGTGTACATATTTCTAAATTTAGGCCTCGTGCGAGTTTAAACCTGCCCTGCAGTAGACCATTATGTAAAATAAGAAATTGTGCTTTACTTATTTGAAATAATATAGATGGAACAGACATTTATTTGTTCGAGCTTCATAAGATACAACATTTTTCAACTGTTGCAGAAACACATTGTGAAATTGTGACTCCAAGATGAGGCAGTCTTTGCTATGGTGTCTCCCACTTATTATCGTCCTTTTTTCACGGGAAGCGACCAGCCATGGCAGGCTGATCGAACCACCTTCCAGAGCTACCATGTGGAGGTGAGCAATGAAACTGTGGCATACAAGTTTACTTCATCTGTTATTATACATAAAGCAGAGTGTATGTGTAAATGTCTATGTCTCGTCTGAAACCCTGGATCAACTTCAACCAAATTTTGCACGGTAACTGAAGGTCCCACGAGCATGTCTTATGAAGTATACAATCCCATAGCTCCAATAGGAGTGGAGATATTGGTAGACACGTGTTTTTCACAGCCCCTGACATAAAGCCTGCCCTGCATGACAGGCATGCTGTTTAGGAACAGTACTGGTCTGCCAAATCAACCCACTCTGCAGGGCAGCCAACATGTCAGGGGCAAGGAACTGTTTTTCTGGGCCCCCACACATAGGGTGCCCTGCATGACAGGCGTGTTGTGTTGTTGTAGAAGTGTTGGCCTGCTTCATCAACCTTCATTGCGTGGCGGCCTGTATATCAGGGGCAAATAAATTATTTTTTTAGCCCCTGATGTGTAGTCTGCCTTGCATGACAGGTGTGTTATGGCAGTAATATCAGCCTGCTTTACTGAACTGCATTGCATGAGCTAGACATATCTATGAGCATGGCTGAGATGGATGGAGGAGAGGATGCACAGAGTGAGGGAGAGGAGCAAACAGACGGAAAGAGAGAAGCAGGGGGAGACGCATGAGGCAGCTGGATCATGTAGAGAGGTAGTGGACAGTTGGACAAGGAAGAAAGGGAAGCAGAGAAGGGAACAGAGACAAAGAACAGAGAATTCAACATTAATTATACCCCAATTGTCATATCCCACTGATTTAATGGACAAGCTGCACATCTCTCAAAATGAAATTACGTTACATTCCATCATTGCTGCAGTACCTAATATTAAAACAAACACTAGGACTTTGAGCACAGGACCCCTTCAGATGGAGAATGCAATGGTTCCTCAGGCATTCATCTGTTAACTCATATGTACATCTCAGAAAGTTTAATGGCCTCTTGGCAAGTATGCCTTTAAATACAAAGACAAGCTTGAATTGGAAAAGAAGAGTTCAACCCACAAGATTTAGAGTCATTTGTTTGTTTCAAAACCTCAAAGCGATTCCCCTGCATTCAACAAACATGAATCCAATAACTGAAAACAAATTCTGAGCTGATGCAGGTAAAGAAATCAGAAGTTGCTAAGTTTTATGACAGCATAATCTGATCATGTATTCCCTGAAACAATTCCTGAAAAAATTGTCACACACATCTACTATAACAATAAAAATCTTTCATTTCTGAATTCTGTGTTCAAATGTCTACAAAATATTTCTGCTCTTTACCTGAGTAAGCTGTACACTAATTTTCACTTTTACTAGTAGTTTCAGTAATTTTAATGTTAGCTGTTGGTTGCAGGTATGGTTTTGACACACCACCAAACTACAATGACCACGAACTGTATTGTGGTGGCTTCTCACGCCAGTGGAATAAAAATGGTGGCAAGTGTGGAATATGTGGTGATCCTTGGGATTCACCAACGGTGAGCTGCTGCAAAATTATTTTCATTCTTACTTTAATTGACTAAATTCACAGAAACCAGTATTGTAGAGTCATTGCATAACCTGACTGAGTTGCCTAAACTAAAAGTTGTGTCTTGTCAGATTTAAAGTGCAAAAATGTTGCTTTCAAAGGATATCATTTATCTTCAATTATTGTATTCATACGTAACACACTTCCTAACAATCTTGCTCATATTAGCAGTTAAATTATATTCCTCTTTCACAGTCAGGCTTGGCATTGCTGTATTGCTTCTTCAAATTAATGTTTCACACTACAAATGTTAAAATAGTAACATGTTCCACCAATGTGTACTACTGACATGGAATGACAGTACTGTCTTTTCCACCAATTTTGTGCACAATTGCAAATAAACTGAATTATGACTTTTTGTTATCCTACCAATCAACAGAAAATGTCCAAACTCATATTTCATGACATCAGCTACTTGTGCACATAATTGCTCTGCGTAAAACATGAACAATGACTCTATCCTCGAATTTTGGTGTGTGACCATTAGCAATTGGGCAGTGTTGAAAGAAACTGCCAGACATCGCCCATGCCAGAAAAAAAATGTGCATACAGAACATGATTTACTATGTCATACCATTATTGATGGTAGTACCCCCCTTACCCAGCTCAGATTCTGCACACTACTGGCCAATAATTTGCATGATCTGTGCATAGACATCTGGTGCACCTACCAAGGACTTATCAAATCCATGTCACATGGTATCACTGCTGTATTTGCTGTATTGTGTTCTAAAGGCACAGCAACATGCATTTTAGCAGGTAGTCATAATGGTTGAGCTCATCAGTGTAAGTTATAAACCAACCACTTTAAAAATATAAGAAGAATAATTAGATGTAGTCAAATTGAATCAGGCTATGCTGAGGGAATTAGATTTTGAAATGAGACACTAAAAGCAGCAGATGAGTTTTGTTATTCCACCAAAAAAATAAGTTGTGACGGCCTAATTAGACAGGGTATAAGATGCACACAGCAACAGCAAGAAAAGTGCTTTTGAAGCCGATAAATCTGCTAACATCAAATACAAATCCTAGAAAATCTTTTCTGAATGTAATAGTCTCGAATGTAACCATATGTGGAATAGAAATATGGATGAAAAATAGTTGCAAAAACAAGAGAATGGAAACTTTTGGAATGTGGTGCTATAGGAGGAAGCTGAAGATTAGATAGATAACTAGTGAGGAGGTACTAAAGTGAATTTTGGGGAAAAGAAATTCGTGGCACACCTTTACTAAATAAGGGACCAGTTAACAGAACATATCCTGAGGTATCAACAGACTGTCAAATAGGCAACTGAGGAAAGTGTGTGGGTTAAAAACTGTAGAAGGAGATCAAAACTTGACTGCAGTTAGCAAGTCCAAGTAGATGAAAGTGTTCACAAATGAAGGAGCTCGCACATGAAAGATTAGCATGAAGCACTGCATCAAACCATTTTTTAGACTGAAGATCACAACACATTGCAATATAAAAGTCTCTGCTCTATAAACACATCTTTTACATGTTCGCTTTGGTAAGACACACACTGTCACTGCCACTCCTCCCCCCCCCCCCCCTCTCTCTCTCTCTCTCTCTCTCTCTCTCTCTCTCTCTCTCTCTCTCTCTCTCTCTCTCTCTCACACACACACACACACTTGTAGAAATTCAGTTTACTCTAGTTGTCACAGTACCTTCAAAGTTGTCATGCAAATGAGAGCAGGTGTGAGTGACCCTTTGAGCAACCAGTTGTGTCTTGATGTAGAAAAATGTACTGATGTAGATAATGTCATGACTTACATAATACTTTAAGCTGATCTTCTTTACATATTAGAAACTGAGTGTCTTAGTAAGGCTGGCAGCATTCGGGAGTATAGGGGGCACATTGTATTGTAGAAGATACAGGTTGACTGAGGAGTGCTGTAAGTGATCAGGCAGCTTATTGATTAGTACTGTAGTTCCATCTATAGCTTGCAGGTGGGGGACCATGGCAAACATAATATGTCAGGAAAGTACAAAGGCACATTGAGAGCAAGACATATGCTATTTTTATTGTGGGGTTGAATTCTGATACATTGCTGCAGAAAAAACTGTACTGTTAAACTAACTATTTTAGGTAAATTGTGAAGGAAGTATCAGTATAATACAGGGTGTTCATAATTATAGTTCCAGTTTCAAAATGTTGTAAAAAGAAAACCATTGCTCAGAATGATGCCGAATTTGAATAGCATATTATTTATGCAGGAAGAAACGTCACTGAACACAAAAAATGAAAAAAGGAAATTTGATCAATAGATGGCATAGTAAACATCAGAACATGCACATCAACAGATGCACGGCACAAGGCCGTTTCTCAGTTTGTGTCTGATATGTTCAAGATGACTGTTTCCATGAAGGGCTATGTGCTGCTGGTAAAGACAAGAGCAATGAGTGTGTGCCAGTAGACCTTTAAAAGCTCTGTACATGCACTGGTATGAAAAAAAAGGCATTGGTTTGATGCCTGTTAAGGGTCTGGACAAAATTGTTACAAAATTTTAAAAGATAGGTTCATTTGAACAGTAGTGTGGTACTGGGAGGAAAGCAGTTGACCTGACATATCGAAGATGCGGCCATAGCATTTCAGGACAGGTCGAGCAGTCATGTGCAAACATGTATTGCATGGGGTATTGCCCAAACGTTGGACATGCCTGTCAGCATGGCACATAAGATCCTACGAAACATTTTGCATGGCTATTCATACAAAATCACCCAATTTCCTACTGACCTGCCATCAATACAAACATTTGTTCTGGAATTCATCGCTTGCATAGAAGTGGAGAATGAATGGCCAAGGACCATTCTACGGACAGATGGAGCACGTTTCCATCCCCATGGACATGTCAATACATAGAACTGCAGAATATGGGCAATATCTGTTCGCATATCAATTGGCACCCACTTCATTCCGCAAAGGTGACTGTGTGGTGCAGGTTGACAGCATCATTTATCATAGGGCCACATTCTTCCAAGAGCACAAGTCCTGCAGGTCCTGTTTACTGTACCATCTCTGGTAAATGCTATGGGAGTCTTAAGTCATTCTAACTCTTCAACAGCATGGATGTGTGGGTAGGACAATTTTATGCAAGATGATGTCTCTTCACACATTGCACAGCTGTGAAGCAGCTTCTGCAGAGGCATTTCAGAAATGTTAGAATTATCACCTATCATTTTCCTACTACCTGGCCATCCAGGTCACCAGATCTTAATCCATGTGAGGTTTTCTGAAAGATGTCGTTTTCAGTGCACTACAATTACAAATGAAGCAGAATTGAAGGTATGCACAGCACAATGAATTATGAAGATGATCCCCGAAACACTCTGATCTGTTATGGAACATGCCCTTTCTCAGTTTCAACTTGTGGCAGAAAATGTTGGACAGCATGCTGATCATGTCGTGATAGGATTTTGTTTTGCTTTTTATGCGGTTTTTGGTCCCAGGACAGTTAAAAACAGATTTTTCCCAGCCAATGTGGTGTGAACTTCACGTGGTGGATGTGCTTACCTAACTAACAGTCTGCAACTGTTGACTATTGAACTTCTGTGGTCATGCACATTGAACAATTACGTAAAGTTAAACTCGAACCACAGCAATCGTATTGTGATTCATCTGTCATTTGTAGCTAAGCCCATTTATAGCAAGATGCTTTCAGTGCCAGCTATTGGTAAAATTTTTATTATTTTTTTTCCTCCTACAGCAATAATATGACATCATTCTGAGCAGTAGTTCTCTTTCTACACCATTTTGAAACTGGAACTTTAATTATGGGCAGCCTGTAGTGATACAGAAATGGGAAAATAGTGGGAGATGACAAGAAAGTGAGTCAGCATCACTGCTAAGCATTTCTCACATATAATCCTCAGGCTTCATTAACTCCATTTGGTCCAACATATCTATCCCTTTCACCACTTTACAAGTTTCTAAATATCTCAAACATTTGGTGGCTCAACATACCTAACAAGAAAACTGAAAGTGACGCAGATTGGTTATATATCACTACTGCCTTTCATTGTTTCCAATTGCTGTGTTGCAGCCTCGTGCCCACGAAGCTGGTGGCAAGTATGGCCTGGGTGTGATAGTTCGCAAGTACAAACCTGGTGCATCTATTCCAATAAGAGTGGAGCTCACAGCCAATCATCAAGGCTATTTTGAGTTTCGACTGTGTCCACACAACAATCCTCGTCGAGTTGCCACCCAGGAATGCCTAGACAAGTATCTATTGGAACAGGTAGGTTATTAATTAGCACATGCCATTACTGAAAAATTACAAGAGTAAAAACCAGTGACTCTTGCATTTATACATATTTTAATGGATATTGTACCATTAAATTCAGTACTCATTTTTAAAGCTGTAAATATTTTCAAAATTCTGACCTGTTTATTCAGGCAGTAGTGACCTCAATGACTTTTCATTCCAGTACATAAGTGCAAATATTACATTGTTATTGATTTTACTTGTACGTAAACTTTGATGCTGGTCTTATAACTAGCAATGCAAACCTAATTTAACTCTAGAATGGCAAAAATTTAAATGTTTTTTTTTTGTATGTTATGGAAAACAACAAGGTTGTCTTTAAATAATTTTGTTTCCTGAACTCTCTGTAAAGCACTTACATACATGACCATGATTTGCAGCCTAATATCTACTATTTCCTTCAAAAAATTGAATGCATGTTATAATATGTGGCAAGATAGCAGTGTATTATAAAGTGAAAAGAGAGAATAATGATGAAAACTATAACAAGTCTTGAGAAAAAGCAGTAGCAAATATAATGTTTACAAAACAAATTGACTTATAACATCGTGACATTAATAATGTGTCACTGCTTCCAGGCACGTGGTGGTGGTGCACGATTCTACCCTGGCAGTGGTGGAAATCGTGTATTTGAGCTCCGATACAAACTTCCTGCTGGGCTTACATGTTCACAATGTATCCTACAGTGGAGGTACATAGCAGGGAACAATTGGGGAAACTGCCCAAATGGAACAGGAGCTGTTGGCTGCGGACCACAGGTAACAGTTATTAAGAAAACATAAGAACAGTTTGATTTGCAAGTACAGTGTTCATTGACCTTGTAAATATCTACAGCAGTCCATTGTTCTTTGTACATCTGTCTGATGTACATAATCAGGGCAGATAATGAGAGGCAGAAATTAGTACAAAACCACATACCAATGTCAAGACAGCTGTGGTTGTGCACCACAGGACATAGATGACAGAGATGAACAACTGCTGTGGAGATATGTACAGGCAAATAAACATGTGATTGTTGAGCAACTAACCACCCAGATGAACCAAGTGTCTACCAACAATATACCTTTAACGACTGTTGATTCATGTCAGTCTCCACAACAGGTGCCTCAATCATGCATCCATGATGACTGCTCTTCATCGGCGATGAATGCTGGAAGCTACATGGGATGTCCACTGTGTGTTGGCATGTGGCCTTTCAGAAGAATGACGGTCATTAGTGTGTATGGCATGAAGCAACTAAAAGCAAACGCACTGCAACAATCATTGGAAGAGTCCAGACTGAAGGAGGGAGTATTGTGATCTGGGGAGTGTTTTCGTGGCAGTCCCTGGATGATTTCATCATTCTGAAAAGTACAACTTATTAACACATGTATGCACCTATCCCTGGGGATTTGCAATTTGTTTTTCCTTGGCACAATGGCATCTACCAGCAGGACAATGCAATATGTCACACAGCTCGCAATGTATGTGTGGGGTTCGAAGAGCACCAGGATAAGTTTACTGCAGTCCCTTGGATACCAAACTCCGTGGACTTAAACCCAATCAAAAATCTGGAGGACCACCTCGATCAAGTTGTTTTCCCCATGGATCCTTAACTGAAAAACCGAGTGCAGCTGGCCACGGCACTGGGGCCAGTATGGCTCTGCATCCCTGTCAGTACCTTTCAGAACCTCAATGACTCTCCTCCTGCATGTCTCTTACTTGTTTTTTGCTGCAAAAAGTGGTTATTTAGTTTTGACAGGTGGTCACATTAATGTGACTGGACAGTCTATAACATTTCATGGTGACTGCAGTCAAAAACTTGAAAACTTATTCCACAAAATCTTTGTTAAAATCCCATTCACTAACTATTATTCATACATGCATACACTCACACCCTGGCACACAAAACATGAAATAGATAACTTGTTATTTTCTTATGATGAACTGTCAAAATGACACACACAAATAAAAGGAACTAAAATAAAAATGTAGGATATAATGCCTGGCTGTTTACCTACACAAAAATGGCTGAGCCAGGCAGCCTGAGAACGCATTAACATCTTCTACATAAACATTTAGGTAAACAGTTTCACAAGATGAAATATTTAGTACTGCCAGTAGATAGACATACGAGCAAAAACACACATGACACTATTGTAGTTTTCTGAACTATTAGTTTCTTCCTCAGGGAGGAGGGAGGGATAGGTTGGGGAATGCTTAAAATAAAGAGCAGATCTCTCAGGCCACAGGGTGAGTGGGACCCACCTGCAGTAGAGGGGAGAGTAGACAACAATCTATCCTGGACTACAAATGTCCTCTCCTTCCTTTTTCACTTAACACAATCTATGTCTCTCCGGTCCCTGAGGAAGGATCTGATAGTTTTGAAAAGCCAGGTAGCATAATTTACTTTTGCTGTTACATGTACCTATCAACAGTAGTAAATATTTCATTTTCTGATGGTTAACACTGACAGGAATCCTGTCGCATAATACAATAGTTTGTTTGATTGATCTGTCTTTTGATACATTAGACAGAAATTCGGATAGAACACAGAACCTTAAAACATGCATCTCAATTTTCTCAATGTCACTTAAACTAGAGGGCAGACCAGCTGGTAAACCAGATTATACCCTCTTGCCATGACACAAACGCAATCAGTTAAAACGTGACATACAGAAACTTCTATATTACAATCATTGCACAGAGGTGACTCCACTTACCGGAGGAGAAACTGTGTGACGAAAAACAATCCCCTTCCTGGAGACATATTGACATTACTTCCCCTCATGTGAGTGTCGGAAGGAGGCATGCCAAGGAGGGCTTAATGGCTTGACTGACCACTACACATTGTCCCTTACTTCCAGCCACTCTTCCATTGATGCATAATGCTGTACCTCAACAGCAAAGTGATTGCATCTATGAGGACAGCACATTTTCTCACAAACTGTTTCATGCATGCATCCTCAAAATGTTTCATCAGTGGCATCATTTATACGAATTCTCAAGTACCCTTGTATCCAGTAGAATGATACCTCCTACTCCTGCCTTTATAGACAGAGAAATAATGCCTGGATGGTCTGCACTTGATAGTCTATTGTGTATAAGCAATGAACAGATTAAGGTGCACTTAAGGAGTAACTGCAAACAACGAATTTCTTAGTCTGAATTCGTCTTAACTTCATCTGTTCTTATGACCTCATGATCACTTATATCTCTGCATCGTGGACTGTGAATTCTCTAGGTAAGGTAATCTTGTGGTATGATTCATGGAATACCACAGGACAGCTTGCCAGACCCACTGCATATGTTACAAAACTGTTGCTATCTTTCAAGACTTATCTGAGTGACTGATTAGTGGTGTCCTTCTGAGTGTACAGCCGAGTTGTTGGTTACATTCTAAGCATTAGACTCTCGTCAAAAGCACTGCTCACAGCAACTGAAGACAGTGACAGGGTCAGACATCAAACTGTTGTGCAACCAATGGAAACAGTAACTTTGCTGTACACCTGAAAGCACACCATCAATACAACATAGTGGCAGTGCTCGGCTAAAACAGGAGGGGCAGTTGAAAAGAGGCATTTGGTCAGAAAGGAATTTATATTCATTATAAAGACCTTTTCTTGGCAGTTTGTATTCTAAAAATATACTTCACTTTCCAGCATAATCATCCTTCTACTTCTAAGCACGTTTACTAGCTTTACAGTAACTTCTTTAACATCTCTGCATAAAAGTTCTCTGCTTGGGAATTGAACCACCTGACAGTGGTAGTCTTACATTCATCTTTTCAAATTGTTATCCATCAAGCCATTGTTTCAGGAGCAAGAAGAGGTAATAGTCATGGTTGGGAGATCGGGACTGTAGGTTTGAAAGTCAAAAATATGCAACTGCCCTAAACTATACATCAGGTTCATTCTTGAAACTGAATTATCCACACCATTATTATTATTATTTACAGGCCATGAAGGCTCTGTGTGCAGAATGAACAGCACTTTCTCACTTTGCTCTGTCCATTGAATTCCAAGGTAACAAACATTGTTAAAAAATATTTTAAAAAGTCTTAAGATACGAATAGTGGCTCTATCAGTGCCCAGAAACCTGGAACCTGTTGCAGATTGCCTATCTAACAGATTCCTGGGTCAATAAAAATTTGATCTTCAAGATTTTGCATAGTTATTGACAGAATTTAAAATGCTGTGAAAATCTACTCATGATGAAGTATAAACTTATGTTAAAAGTTTAATGCAAGAAAACATTATTACAGTTGGAAACTCTGTGTTTGTCTTGAGGCAGTGTTAACTGAAGGTGTGCAACTAAACAGACTTCATTAATCCAGTATTTGAGAACGAGAACACTTCATGACTTCCAACAAACTTTACATATCATTTTAAAGCTTCTGAAAATTTTTCTTGCTGACACCCCACATGAAATGATGAAAGGAAAGAATTTTATCATTTACTACATTTTTGTTGTTCATGTAGTAAAACCTCAGCATGAAGCATAATTTAATGTATTACTTCTTTACCACTAATTCTATATGCAACACAGTTTGCAGATACTATCCACATATACCACTGAATGTATCTGCACAATTATATCACTGTATGTTACGTAGTTCAAGAGATACATCATAAATATTGAGATGTGTGAAAAAGTGGCTGTTGTTTAAAATGGGGCGCCCATTATCCAGATTATATTCATCCACTGTTTGCGATAATGAGAGCACTTAGTGACTTACAAGAAATTTTAAGCATAATTTCAAAACTTCCCTACATTTTTCTCCCTTACATGGCCGAAGTCAAATAATTAACTCATTTGTAAAGTTCTCAGACATATAAAGATCTTTTATACATGGGAGCTTGCTTATTTAAAAAAAATCTACATTACATCAACACACCACTAGTCACCTTGTGATGTGTGGTGGAGGGTACTTTGTGTGCCACTGTCACTTGTCCTCGTACTCTTGTTCCAGTCATGAATGGTTCGCAGGAACACTGACTGCTGGTATGCTCTGAGTGGGCTCAAATTCCTCTGATTTTATCTTTATGGTATTTTTGTGAGATATAGATAGGATGAAGTATTAAAACTTTAATATTAAACCACACACTGATCTGGAATAACTCTCTCGCAGTGTCTGCCACAAGAGTTGATGTACCGCCCCTGTGGCTTTAGTGTGCTTACTACATTAACTTGTAACGAAACACACTTCTCTTCTTTGGATCATCTGTATTTCCTCAATAAATTCTACCTAGTACAGATCCAATACTGACTGGCAATATTCAAGCTCGGGTTGAAATAGCGTTTTGGAACTCTTTTGCTGATGAACTTAATTTCCTGAGTATTCTTCCACTGAATCTCAGTCTGCTATTTGTCTCTCCTGGAATTAGTTTTATGTGGTCATTCCACTTTCGATTGTTCTGTACGTATACTCCTAGATATTTTATGGAAGGAACTGCTTCCACTGAAAGTTCAGGAAGATTGTAATCATACAATAATGGGTCTTTCAGCCTATTAAATATGTTAATTTGTTTATATTGAGGATCCTCTGCACATCTTCCTGCATTTCACCTACAATTTTCAAGCATTGAAACTTCTCTTTATAAAAAAGTATAATCAGCAAGAAGCTTCATGGAACTTTCAATTTTGTCTAATATGTTTCTTACATACAAATTGTGAGAAGTAATAAACCTGTAACATTCCCTTGCATAACCACCAAAGTTACTTTTATGTCTGAAGACTTCTCTCCACTGAGAAAGACATGTGTTCTGTTTGCTAGAAACTCTTCTAACCAATCACACAGTTGGTCTGATATTCCTTCGGCGCATATTTTGTTCAGTATGTGTCATTATGGCACAGCATTGAATACCTAACAGAAATCAAGGAACGTGGCATCTAACTGTGTGTCTGTATCTACTGCTTTCTGGGTCTCGTGGTCAAACAGAGGTAGCTTTGTTTCACATGATCGTTGTTTTTGGGACCTATGTTGATTCTCACAGAAATGTCATAATACATGAGCATAAAAAGGTTCTACAAGAACAGACCAACATCAGAGATACAGGCCTATAGTTTTGTGTGTCTGTTTCACTACTCTTCTAGAAAATGGGAATGACCTTGCCTTTTTCTAATTAGCAGAAATGCTTCACTCCTCCAGATACTAATGGTAAACCATTGCTGGAAGAGAGGTACGATCTCTCACATACTCTGTGTAGAATCATATTGGTGTCTCATTTCTTTTTGTCCAACTTGCTCTTGCCACCTTTTACTGGAACATTTTCCTTGTGATAAGATTTTTACTAAGATACAGATACATTTAGCTGTAACCATGAAGCACTTAACGCAAGAGTACTCAATAGATGTATCTATAATTTTTCAAAATGGTTCAAATGGCTCTGAGCACTATGGGACTTAACATCTGAGGTCATCAGTCGCCTCTAATTTTTCACTTATGCTTTGTACACAAGTTTTCACAGTGAGCAAAGAAGTAGCTCCTCATGATACACCTGCAAATATCACTTCAGCAGCCAATTCCTATATAAAAAAAAGAGCAATGGTCTGTCCAAGTTCTTCTTTAAGTTCCACCATGAAGCTTGAGCATTCAGCTAGTAGTAAAGAATGGTGATATTGGAACAGCATCTGTGGCTTTGATATTACTTCCTGGTTTGTCTTTAAATCACACAGATCTTAGCTGGCCTGAATCTCATGGCTCTCTTGAAGTATTTGTATTTGCCTCTACAAACTACGTGTACTTCTTAAACACTAACAATTCTATCTTTATTTTGAGAATATTCCTATTTTTCTAAACAAAATAAAAAAAGAGGAATTGTATATTACTTACACAAATAGTCATTTTATAGAAATTTCATTACAAAAATGAAAAAAAGTAACAACACTATGCAATGAATTTTGACGGGTATTTTTACACAGAAAATGGGACATATTAAAATAATTCCTCAATTCAGATCCTTTGTTATTCCAAATTGTCACTGGCGAATGGAGAGGAAGCTGGAAGCTATTTATCTGACAATATGCAGTTTTATCACTACTCAGGACATAAAAGAATGCTTTTCAAATATCTTACTAAATGAAAAGGTACCCTAAAAAGTGAGAGCAACATACGAGTTCCTTTTACTATATCACATAATCTCCTAGTAAAACACTTCATCCCTCTCTTGATTTTTTTAGGGATACACGAAGGAAAATGCTGATTTGGCTGCTGAAGATCCATATTCGATACAAACATCACTCTTTTTTTATTCCTTACAGAGCAGCTCTCTTGTTTACCTTTCATTCAGTGAAATAATTACAAATTTACTTTGCCAACAGGAAGAATTCCGTGCTTGTGCTGATGTTTCAATCGACTCTGGCGAAGGCACTGTTGAAACAGAGACAACCGAGACCTTGGAGACATCTGGAACAACTGTACCAGCCACAGGGGTTACAACGCCAACACCCGAGACAGTCGCTGTGGAGCGCTGGCTGGTTGTTTCTATTGTGCTCGCAACACTTGTTGGAGTGTGTGCTATCATTGCATTGCTCTACCTGTATTTTTACCATGCTCGTGATACAGTCAAACGATGGCTGGCACGCAAGCAACCCATTCCACCTCCGAGGACACGCAAACATCTGCACCAGCAGCAACAAGAAGAGAGACTGCAGCAAGAGGCATAAGTTGCATGAGCTATGTGAACGAATACAGTCCTTTTCTACTGTGCTAAATCTGAGCATAATGTTTGTTTATATTCCTTCCCTGATTTGACAGCAGTGATTTTCACAGTTTCCTCCACCCACAAGACACCTATTCAGTACTCTTTACTGAAGGAGGAAATATCCCAAATGAAAACGTAATGTGAGTCCATGCAAAAATTATGGGAAGTCATTTTTTTTATAATACTGTGTTTGTTACATGCATATGATAATTATTTAATTATAGAAAAATGAACATGAGACTGACTGTAAGGCTGTCTCACTGCTGTGAACCAACTGAACAATATTGCTTTTGAAAGATAGATTCTGCTCCACCTATCCATGAACACCACAAGTTTGTATTTATTTCTGTGGTGTTGAAACATCTTGTCTGAGTACAAATACTGAAACATGGAAAGATGATGGAGTGTTGTTAATGAATTTAGTTATATGGTTTCTAAGATTATCTGATTATATCTTTTTGTAGTCTGAATTCACAAAGAAAGTGTGTTTCTTATTCATTTAAGCATAAGAATCACTGAAATGGTTACTCTTACCATTCAAGAAGCAGAACTGTAACAGTACTGTACTGCTGCTATATTCAATGTATGGAAAACAAACGAGAAGTTAAATAGAAAAATGGTGGGTTTAAAAATGAAAAAGTTTCAATGAAACAAAATTACTCTACATCTGAGCAAAACTCGGGCCTATAGTCAATTGCTTATCATAAATTAAATTATGTTATAACTGTTGAAAATTGTACAATGTCAATAATTCTTATTTATGAGAACAATGGAGATACAATCAACTGGGTACTTTCTTACACAAAAATAAAAGTAAGAGGTTGTAAAAATGCACTGCTTTGGAAATATTCTGTAACTGAGAGAGTTGTGTGTTGTACATATTGTTATAAATAAATATTTAATTTTTTTTATGAAAGTGTTTGTTGTAATGATTCTTCACTGCAACTCATACCAGCACAATGAAATGAATCATTACAATAAATAAGAACTGTTTTATGAAAATAACAAATGTTTAATACTATCTTCTTAAAACACAAATAGAATAGCTATATGGTAGCAGAAGTTTAATCTGCTAGAATTGAGGGGAGTGTAATAACAAATTGTTCAAGATTTTTTCCCCGATAAGAGGAACTGCCTAAAATCTGCATTAGTCATAGGCTTTTGAGTTTCACCGTTTGTGACTGGAGCAGATGAAGAGGAGGAAGAAGAAGTTGAGCTTGATCTTGAGCTTGAGGCAGCCGCAGTTGTCCCTTTAGAAAGCTGTACAGATCTTGGGAACATTGCCATCTTCCTCATGCTGAGACCACGACTGAAACATAGTGTCAAATAATTCAGTTTGCAACATTCCTACTTCTGAACATTTTATGTTATACAATCTTCAGCTAACAAAGCTAACAGCTACCTAGCCATAGGTACATATATATTCCCCAAGTCACAGACAAGTGTGTGATGGAGGGCACTTCGTAACAAACTTATTTCATTCAGAAACTGAGTGAAGGAAAATATCATGATAATTTATCTGGTGATACCCATGTGAGACATACGATGGACACAGAAGAATAGTTACCGAGTTTACCTAAAATTCCCCACCAGGATTTCAAAGGAACAATGTCACTTTTATTCCAAAAATTTGCATTTAAGCTAACATCTATGCAACACTTTTATACCAATTTGTTGCAATACTACTGCATTTCTGTCTCTGAATTCCATCAACATCTCCCGACAGGTGTATTTCACATAAATCCAAACGGGGCAGTTTTCTAGAATTGATTGCACTACTGTCTTCTGTTTTCCTAACAGATGACTTGTGCTTATACAAGCAGTTTGGAACAACCTAAGAAAATTTAAATCTGGATGGCTTCATAAAGATTCGAGTCCCACTCCTCATAAATGTGTGTCTTATCCACTACACCATCTCACTTGAGTGTTTTCCAATAATCCTGCCAGCAAATCTGCAGCCTGCCTTCCCTACAACTGATTTCCTTGTTCATTCCACTTCATTCTTTCAATCACATATTTCAGGAGGCACTCCATATAAGCGCCAATGCTGTTCACAAATCTCAAAAGATGAAAACTAAATGCAAGTACTTTCAATATGAAAAACAACAACTCTAAAGAGAAAAACGCATCAGGGTCCATTAAAACTCTATTAGATTTTTGTCTTAAATTCACTGTGGAATAAAAGAAGTAGAGTAATGAAATTTCCGGAATACATATGTCTTGGTGACATGTGTAAGTGATTAACATTGCAAGACCACAGTTCAACGCAAGCATGCAAGCCACTGCAATTTGAAGTGCTAGTGCATTAATAACCAGTGTAACTGCCAGAAAGTTGAATTCAAGCATACAAATGTGCATGCGTTAGGTGCCGGATGTCAATTTGTGGGATGGAGTTACACGCCTGTCACACCTGGACAATACAAGGATGGTTAATGTTGTGCGTGGAGGACACTGGAGTAGTCATCTAATCATGTTCTGTATGTGCTTGACTGGAGATCGATCTGGTGATCAAGCAGGCCAAGGCAACATGTCAACACTTTGTAGAGCATGTTGGGTTACAGCAGCAGTATGTGGACAGTACTATCCTGTTGGAAAACACTCCTTGGACTGCTGTCCATAAATGGCAACACAACAGGTCAAATCACAAAATTGTCGTACAAATTTGCAATCAGGGTGCTGGTACAGCTGCCATATATGAAACCGTACCCTAGACCATGACTCCAGGTGTAGGTCCAGTTCGTCCAAGACACATATAGGTTATTTGCAGGTGCTCAACTGGCGTCATCCTAACCAGCACACAGTGATCAGTGGCACCAAGGCAGAAACAGCTTTCATCAGAAAACACAATGGACCTCCACCCTCCCCTCCAATGAGCTCTCACTTGACATCACTGAAGTTGCAAATGGCAATGGTTTGGGGTTGGCAGAATGCATGCTACAGGGCATCTGGATCAGAGCTGTATTTGAAGTGGCCAGTGTTACATCACTGTGGTACCATCTGCTGCTCAAATTGCTGCTGCAGATGCAGTACAATGCACCAGAACCATACGCCAAACACAATGGTCTTCCCTCTCGGTAGTGCCATGTAGTTGTTTGAAGGCCTGGTCTTCTTCCGACTGTACATTCTCGTGACCACAGCTGCCAGCAGTCATGTACAGTGGCTACATTCCTGCCTTCTGCATTATCGTAAAAGGAACATCCAACTTCTCACAGCCCTGTTACACGAACTCGTTCAAACTCGGTGAGGTGTTAATAATGGTGTCTTTGTTGCCATAAAGGTATTTTTGACTAACAGCAACTCACCATGCCTAATCTCAAAAGTAACTAATGCTCATGACCTACACAGTGTCTATATTAAGAAAATCTGATTTGCATCCTCATAGTGGTGCTATTAGTACCAGTCTTACGCAAATGGTGCAAAATTTTAATAGAGCATATTTCAAATGTAGAAATATGCCTTACAACTTTTATTTATGTTGCACAACTTCTTCTTGGTGACGCAGTTTTTTTTTTTTTTTTTTTTTTTTTTTTTTTTTTTTTTTTTTTTTTTTTGGGTCAATGTATTTATCAAGACTCTCATGCATATTCAGGGGCACAAGAACAGACACAGAATCACAGTCCAGTATCCCCAATGTCCTTTTCTTGCATCTTGCAGAATCCTAGAACACTACCCTTGAGGGCTGGGGGGAAAAAAGCTTTTTTGTCCCCATCCCCTTTCCTGACACAATACCTACACAATACTTTACGTTTAATACACTACATAAAATAACATGTTTTGGACTAGGTTATCATCAGTCATGATGAAAACTTTTATGCTCAATAAAATGTCAATGCTATGTGTACTTCCAAGAAGATTGGTAAGTGCACTTGTCTATGGTACATAAAAGTACACTTAGCTTATCAAAGTTTGCTCAACTTGAATCTGTTGATGGCCTAGATGGAAATATATTATTGTATGTGATAAAAATTGTGATCTGGATCAAACACTGAAATAAAATATGATTGAGAAGATGGGGTGGAGACAAACTCAAACTAAGCTGCTTGATTACAGATACAAAGATGATTATCACTGACTGAAACTGGTAACTGTCGCAATCAAAGACTGGAATAAAGAATACTTTCTGTTAATTAATCACTTACGGCTTTACAGCTTCAGAAGCAATAGGTGCCACTAGTTCTGCTACTGTCGGGGCTGCACCCTTGTCTCTCTTCTCTGGTGGTCTACTGTAGGCCACAGAGATAGTATGACCTGCAACAGTCATTGTATCTGTTGCCTGAAGGGCACGTGCTGCAGAAGCCTGCAAAAAAAAAAAAAAAGTGAACTGGTATCAGACATTTGAATAAGGGGAGGCAGTAGCTCTGAGTCTTATTTACATTTTCACAATCGCTAAACAATACCTGTAGGAGAGTGCCTGCTACTATTGTTATTTCTTTTCCTAGACATTTTATTCATATATGATTCTGGTGTACACTTAGGTACACATTCAAATCACTAATTCTGTCACTGTAATGCTTGTGTGGTATTTATGCAGATGAACATATATGTCCTCACGATATTTTGTGAAAATATGAGGGTCACGTTTTAAGTTTTAACAAAAACAATGTACTTTGTTTTATTGTTGCTCAAAATATTCACCTTTAAAATTTATATGCTTTTGCAGGCATTCAAACCAATTTTCCACTCTGCTGTTGATATCACAAAAACATGGTTTTGGAAGTAATTATTTGTGTTGCAGCATTGTTAAAGGTAGTTGGTGGACTGATGCCCTTCCTGATGTCACCACTCTGCCCCGGGGCAGAAATTGTGCATCCAGTCCTTCCATGTCCCGAGTAAATCTCATGTTCAAGTGTGAGAATGTTTTCTAAATGTTTGCATATTGCGAATATGAGGTGAGATGGTGGAACCAGCCTAGTATTTACCTTACTGGTTGAGGGAAAACTGTCTAAAAACCACATTGAGGCTGGCCGGCTCACCAGTCCTCATCATTAACAAAAGAGACAGATTTAAGCTGCAGGAGGTTCACTTCCCTATATCCTGGAAGAGGCACATTAATGCACTTGGGTATATGTGCAGGTGAGCATTTCTTATAAGAACTGACACAAGCCTGTTTCCAAGCTTTGGCCAAATTGTGTGAAATATATGGGAAACATTCTTCTTTACAGCTAAATGTTCACACAACACAGAATGTTACGAGCCTTTGATGTGCCTATGGGCACCTCCATTTTACAGTAAGTCACATGCCAGTTTTCTTCAGTCTTTTTGCCTACAATGTGAATGTTTTTGAACAGATTTTGGTTGAAGTTTACGAAATTCATGACGTCATGAAATTTGACATTGATGGCTGCACCACCACGATGAAATTCTTCAAACCAATTGTAAACAGTCTTTTCTGAAGGCGATAAATTTGAACAAAGCAATTCAAGGGATTTTGTTGAGTAGAGCCTCTATAAGAACCACCCAAGAGAAACTTGAAATTTCCAGTTTTTCACAACAATGTTCCTTTAATCACTCACCATAAACAAACTAATTGACAATTTCTGAGTTGCTACTAACATAAAAATAACAAATCATAAATTTTAAAAGAACAGTAACATCACGTCAGTAGAACTTAGGATTTATGTGTTTGAACATCAAACTGATTGTTGGCTTATGAGAAGTTCGCAATTTCATAACCAAACAAGGAAATATGATATGTTGTATAAGGAGGCAATAGAGTGCTAAACTACCATAATACCTGTATAAAAGTGGCACAGATGCAATCTAGTTTTCTATGTTCTATGAGTAGTTTGCATATATTGAGCGCTGTTTTGCCTTAGGAAAAATGACGTCTTTTGCAAACTACTACGAATGATATATTCTGCTTCTTTATGGGGAAAGCAGTAGGAATGTTAAAAGTACAGCAAGTTGTGTGTACAAAGGTGCCTTGACAGGCAATGTACAAAAAGAATAATAAATTAGCAAATAGGCAAAAATGTAGGGCACTGGAATGTTATATAAAAGGTAAGGGACAAACCTCCAATGAAAGGAGTGAATGAAATAGATGTTCCGGCAACTGTGTCTCATAATCCATATGTTAGCTCCTGAAAAATTGCCATTGACTCCAGAATACATTTTTCCAGTGTTGTTTGCATTTTACACATAATAGCTTCCACCTGTATCTTGTATCACTTCATCAGAAGATTAACCACTGGAATTATAGAATAAGCATGGAATTCTGTCATTAATTTCTGATGTGATTTCAAAACAACAGATTCTTTCTTCAAAGAATTCTAAAGATGAAGCAAACATTACAAGCAGTGGAAATTTGAATATTAAGAAACATGCATTGTAGGGCAACTGAGAATCCAAACTAACTGAGACGGTCTGAGCATCAACAAACATTACAAGTGGTGGAAATTTGAATATAAGAAACATGCTTTATAAGGCTACTGAAGATCAGCTGCAGTGGCGTGTGAATTTTCTGTGTGGGATTACTGACCTATACTTTACTGAAGAAACCTTTTTTTTTTTATCTAACTGCTACCTGCTTTAATAGAGGAAGCACCACTAGGAATATACAGATTTATATGGAACCAGCATGATGTGTGCCTGGCTCATTACTTGCTTGTGGCTAGCAAAGCCCTCACTTAACTCTTCCCTGTTTGCTGGATGGGATGTGAAAACGTTAACAGATGGCCTGTGCATTCACCTGATTTGATACCACTGGACATTTTTCCCTGAGGGTGAGTCCATGTACAACTTATGATGACCCAAAAGTATTTAACATAGTGTGTTGTTCCAGTGTGTCCAACATTATAAAAGGAATATTTTCAATACACCAAGAAATAATTGCAACAATGACTGCAAATGTGTATTGTCAAAGATCTGATGTCCTAAATGAAATGCTATGGAAATGTGTCACTACTTTCATTTACTTATTTGCTTATTTTTGGATGATGATGTAATTCTACAGTTTAAATGTGTACCTCAAAATTAAACTCATGTTATTTCTTTGTTCAAATGGAATTATTATTTAACAATCTGTGAAGCACAATTTCCAAAGTACAAATCAATTCAGTTTGTGACAATCAGCTTGTTTTCAAGGTTCTGGCAGATACAATGGCAGAACTGTTATGGTACAATAACTGTTGTATCATCATTAGATGCTACATGTTCTGTCTTCCAGTTAGGGTGTCAATTCAACTGCATGTAGCTATGTGTGATTAGTATAAGTTCTGAAATAAACTTTTTTTTCCAACTATTCAAAATCTGTAATCAGCCTCTCTTAATTGCATCAAGCTGGATTTCTCTGCCAGCTAGACACAAATGTTCCATCCCACAATACCACCTTCTGCATAAAGCTCCAAGCTTCACTACATTAGCTGCTCTGTAATGATTGTATTCTTGTCCTCTGCACTATGACTATCTTGTGTCAACTACTGAACTTTGTTTTACCGTATTTACTCAAATCTAAGCTGCACTCGAATCTAAGCAGCACCTGAAAAATGAGACTGGAAATAAAGGAAAAACAAATTTCCCGAATCTAAGCCGCACCTGAAATTTGAGACTCGAAATTCAAGGTGAGAGAAAAGTTTTAGGCCGCACCTCCAAATCGAAACAAAGGTGGTCCATTGTAATATGAGACACAATTTAGATCGAATGAATGACGATACAGCTACCGTAGTTTGGTTCGAGTCGTAAGCTTAGCAGTTAAGCTTTACCAGGTAGCCATTGCTAAGCGTCAGGCGCTCCGTCCATATTTGTACGGGTACCCTTCCTTTTTCATGTGCTTTGTCTGGTTTGAATCGATTGCTTATTTTCCTTTGATCTGATAAGTGCCATTTTCTTTGTTATAGGTGTTTACATCACTTTAAGCTGAAGATGCATTACTGTAGTGTGTCATGCATTCTTTGTCGCATTCTGATAGTGAGTGTTTACAATACGTATATTCTTCCGCGTTTGCTGTTGTCTCACTCTAGTTTCGTAGTTTATTAGGCAGACAGGATTTAAAAGAGATACCAGCAAACATGAAAGAATACATGGCAAAATGTTTATGGTCGTATTATTCTTATGGTGAAGAGAATACTGCATGTGATTCACATTTCATTAGGCTCCTATTAGCAACCATCTCTTTGCACAGGTAGGAAAAAATTCAGAACGTAGAGTTGGCCATATTGACAAACATCCCAAACAGACTTGCCAGTCGGATTTTCGTAGCACATTGAAATTCTGCTACATTTTAAGATGAACAATACGGAATTTGTATTTACTTCGTTGGATAATGTATGAAAATACAGTGGTCGAAACTCGGGGCATAGAAAAAAAGGTTGTCTTCCCCCATTCCTTTTTTAAATTTATTTACTGACGCAGATGTTTTGGCGCCAGCATTTTTCTTTGTGCCTACAAAGCATGCCTGTGTAGCGCTACATATATTCGACGGCAGAAGTTAGTTGTGGCAGCACCTACCAACATTTTTCAGAACTTCCGCTTGCTTCGCACTCGATTCTAAGCCGCAGGCAGTTTTTTGGATTACAAAAACTGGAAAAAAAGTGCGGCTTAGATTCGAGTAAATACAGTAGATTACTGTCTTTGGATCAAGATTTCTCAGTGCTTGTACTTTTAGTGTTAATAAATGTTATCACTGTGGGCTGCCTCACTGTATAGTAATTGCTACACAAGTGGTGCAAGAGGAAACTACGTGTCTTACGAGAAGAAAAACTTCTTAGTCAAGATTGCAATAAAACAATGTATTGTGGATGACCAATTTTGGTAAAACTATGTTACCATTATCAGATTGTGTATAGGTTATTATCAACATCTTGTGCCAGATACAGACAAAATCTTTCCATTAAATTTCCAAATGCACTACATATGACATGAATGATGTGTTGTCATGCCAAAAGTACAAGTTAAAATTACTGTGTACACAAATTGTCACAATATTGCATCCATGTGATCACACATCATTCCTAATAGGGCACTACAAGAACCAACAGGTTATGATGTGTGATCGAATGGATGCAATGTTGTGGCGATTTGTGTAGAAAGTAATTTTAACTTTTACTTTTGATGTGCCAACATACCATTCATGTCATATGTCATGCATTGGAGATTTAATGGAAATATTTTGTGGGCATCTGGCACAAAGTGTTTATAATAACCTGTACGAAGATCTGATGATGGTAATATAGTTGTACCGAAACTGGTCACCCACAATACAGTGTTTTATTATGATCTTGGCTAAGAAGTATTTCTTCTCCTAGCAAAGTAAATACAGATTGCACCTTCACACTAAGTATAAGTAAACCAATGGAGCGTAGTGTACTTTGTTTTTCAAACAGAACATTCAACAGAGGCAGATATGAACGATAATAAATAGTGCCATCAGGAAACAGTGCTACGAAATTACACAGTTTGGAATCAGTGCATCATGGATGATATCCCTTCAGCAAAAAATTTACTTCAGAGCCTGCTGCAATGCCCGTTGGAAAACCTGTTACAGATAGAATAAATTCAGCAAGACACATCAACATCACTACATTGGGAAGGGTTTTTTTCAGTAGTTGCGCATTGCAGCAGCATCTACAGCCGGCCAACCTGCTGCTGTTCACACCATGCGAGGAATCAGTGGAGGACTGGGAATCATAAATTAGAGGGGCTCCAGCAGCACCCTGAAGCTTTTCAGATAAATAATGCCAACACTATCAAATCTCTTGTCTTATCTTGGACCAAGCTACAGACTTGTAGATTTTAATGTAAACTGACCCCACTCACTGAACCCTCTCAGTTGTCATTCGAGGAAATGTGAAATTTAGTAATCGTATACTACCACCAGCATGAACATATGACTGCATCTCAGGTACAATTCTATCAAAGTAAATAACACACTAATCAATGCACAGGGAGTAAGTAGGTTGCAGAACTGAATGGCCTTAGTCAAAAGTGTCATTTAATCATTTCTGGAACATAAGGAATCATATGCTGACATAACAGTAAGAGGCATCATTATCTGGAAAACCTGCCCCACATAAAGATGTTAGACATCAGGCTTACAGTTTGATGACCATCACTTGAACAAGTTCTAGCTCTTGTGCAGGATTTCAAAGTTTTGCTTGCAGCAGACCAGCAATTAGAAAGATTGGTAACCACTGAAGCTGCCGGCATGCCAGATGGCAGTTTCAGGCATCATTAGACTTGGATGATGCAGAAGTAGCGGCAGTGCAGCCCATCCATAAACAGGTGCCACCCATGCAGTGCTGCAACAGGAAACAGTCAGAGCATTGCCTGCTTCCATCTTGCTCAGCATGTTTTAAGAAACATTCCTGGGAAGACTGTCCCTAATGTTGGGCAAATTGCCACAAGTGCAGTAAGTCAAGACACTTTGCAGTAGTGTATCAGTCTTCCACCCTTCACTCTTGTCAGCTTCAAGAACAGCCTACGGACATAAACTTGAGCACTGCCAGCACTTCCATACCCAAAAAATTATCATGGTGCATATCAATGCTCAAACAGTGGAATTGCAAGCACTGGTGCTGGCACTTCACTTATCAAAACAAAAATGTATTTGAAAATGACACACCTCCTGTCTCCAGCAACTCCGACACTTAGTAAACTACAACAAGCAAACCATTTCTATCAACAGTCAATTCACAGCACATTCAAAAGTGTCGTTCAGCAATTAATTTTTCTGGTACAAAATGGCAGTTAGGCAGAAAACCCATTTGGTCTTGACACCTTCACGTCATTTGGTTTTAAGATCACAGATAGCGGTAACTTAGTATCATATGAAGTATCTTTTCAGGACTCAGAGTTATTATGCAAGGGATCTGCTAACATCTTCTCTCCTGAACTTGGTTGTGTGTGCTCAAATCTTCCTCTCATTCTCACTTTTGCAGAGTGTGTCCTATCCCACTAGCTTTCTGCGACCAAGTTAAAGAAGAATGTAAGAGACTAACACAAATGGATGTTATTGCACCGGAGACATATAGTCTGGCATTCACCAAGAAGCATTCAGAAAATTGTGATTATATGGTGACTTCAAAACGTCAGTAAATGCACAGACCCATATTGATTCATATCTGATATCACATCCAGATGAAATAATGGCCAAATTTGCTGATGAGAGATATTTCTGGGAAACTGATTTGGGCAAAACCTATCTGTAGCTTCCATTTGGAAAAGTCACAGCAGCTCCCGGTAGTCAACACCCCTTTTAGCCTGTTTAAATAAAGTGCTTATATTCGAGATCGCAAGTCCTGCCACCATGTTTCAATGATTTCTTGATAATTAATGCAAAGTTGTATCAATTATCTTGATGGCATCATAGTAACAGAAACTTCCACTGAGGTGCATCTCCAGAATCTGCTGTTCCACACACGCTACACAGTGTAGGTTTACAGTGTAATCTTGGCAAATCTCAGTTCTTTCAGCCATCAATTGAATGTAATTTTGCAAGAAAGCGTCAAATTGACAACCACTAGTGTGGAATCAATACCAGCACTATCTCGGCCAAAGAATGTCAAGAAACTGTTGTCTTTTCATTGGATGGTTTCTTATGACAATAAGTTCATCCCCAGTGTTTCCAAGATCGCTCATCCATTAAAAAAACTACAAAAAAATGGCATACCATTTGATTGAACATAGGATTGTGAGACTGCCTTTCAAACTTTGGAAACTTGCCTTCAATCAGACCCATGTTCAGCTACCTTTGTCAGCCTTGCAAACAGTTGGCAGTGGCGTCTTGACGTCTTGGACTACTGGATTGAGGCTGTCCTTGCACATCAGTGCTCTGATGGGACTGAGCAAGCAATAGCTTACTCCTCCAAAACACTGACTGCAGCTCAAAGGGCTTATTCCCAAATTGAAAATGAGGCCTTAGCCATTGTAATACACTCAAGAAATTTCACATCTTTATGTATGGGGTGAAGTTGCATCTGATAATGGACTGCAAGCTGCTCCTTTCCCTATTCTGCCCCTCATCAAGGCTCTCTGATAAAACAGCTTACAGACTGCAGCAATTGGCTTTAGTAGATAAAGTTATGAAATCCATTTTTGTACCACAGATAAACATGAAAATGCAGATATCCTCTCTTGGGTTGGTTGGGGGAAGAGACCAAACTGCGAGGTCATCAGTCTCTTTGGATTAGGGAAGGACGGAGAAGGAAGTTGGCCATGCCCTTACAAAGGAACCATCATGCCATTTGCCTGGAACGATTTAGGGAAATCACAGAAAACCTGAATCAGGATGGCCGGACGCAGGACTGAACTGTCATCCTCCCAAATGCAAGTCCAGTGTGCTAACCACTGTGCCACCTTGCTCGGTCCATCCTCTCTTGGCTACCAATTACCCGCAATCCATCATTCAACAAAGAAGAGATCCTGTGTTTTTACCTCGATGAGGAGGCACAGTTCACAGACGACACATTTCCCATTACGAGCAAGTTCATTACAGTAGCCATGTGTCCGGAACCCATCTTACAACATGTGAATCATAACATTCTGTTGGGGTGGCCAGAGCAGCTGTCAAAAAGGCGGATCCACTTTATCAACATTTTCAGCTACAAAAATTGTTGCAATTGATTGATGGCGTTGTGCTCCTGGCTACGGAATATGCGTCACCACGAATATTCATACCCCTCTCATTACGGAATGACATTCTGCGGTTTCTCCATGCGCGGGGATGCATGATGGAATGACCAGAACAAAAACACTGGTGCAATATCAGGATGTCAGGTATACTTG
The DNA here is from genome assembly GCF_023897955.1 of Schistocerca gregaria. NCBI lineage: Eukaryota > Metazoa > Arthropoda > Insecta > Orthoptera > Acrididae > Schistocerca > Schistocerca gregaria. The sequence goes on along the minus strand of NC_064927.1, from coordinate 125,146,297 downwards.
CCAGGAATCACCAAACACACAGAACAGTTGGTCCAGTCATGCAACAAATACATCAAACAGTAAGCAGCTCCCAAGACGACTTCCTCTCAATGGCCTAAATCTGCACCGTAGAAACAAACTGGCTCATTGTGATTGAGGCCTATTTCCATTTACCATACATGCTCAGCCTCAGGTCCATGGCAGGGGACAGTACTGTCATGTCCTATCAAAAATCTTTTCTATACAAAGCCTTCCCCAGACTCTGGCGATGTACAATGGTCCCCAGTTTCTATCACACATCTTTATGAAATTCTGTGTAACCAGCTTTTCACCCATAAACAAAAAGTGAAGTTGAACATCTAGTGCACACCTTTAAGTCTCTGCTCAAGTACATCAGTGGCTGTTGGGCAGAAGATGCTTTAACTCAGTTTTTAAGTTCTTAGAGAGCCACACTCACAGGTGATGCGAGCCTGGCAGAGCTTCTGCATGGCCACCAACAATGCATGACGCTTCACCTGCTGACACAAGCTCTGCACCTGGAGCCAGCACCACCAGTGTCATAATTCTGTTCAGGCACCACAGTCTGGGTACATACATTTGGTCATCAGGACAGTTGGGTACCGGCAGCCAACTGGCAACAACAAGGGCACAAGATGTTTATGCAGCAAATGGTGTACACCTCAGCCTACTTGTAGACTGTCAGGCAGGAGCAGCTACCATCACCTCCAGCAGTTACAACCCCCTCATTGGTGGATGATTCCTCTCCTACCCTTTCTCCCTCACCTCCAGCCTCACCCATCCGGGCACCCCTTTCGTTTCCTCACCCTGTACTGTCCGTGCCTTCTGAGCCTAGAGTCTAACACACAATATGTTCCAAGCTTTGGCAGGTGTTGCCATCAGCAGGGGGCCTGACTGCCCTCACCCAGCAGCCCCCTCATCCCCATCATCACATGGAGCGCAGCAGCACATTGGACCTCCACCTCGGGAACCGTGCCAGGCTTTACCACACTCCTACCCATCTGTGGCGCAGTGGGGTCCCAGGACATGGAGATTGCGTCACTAGCACTGGTGGCACAGCAGGCACCCTTTTCAGAACTCCTGTACCTCCATTTTCGCAGCGCCCACCCATATCTGGGCCGCTTACAACCCTACAGCTCATAACCAGCAAGGAGGGAGCTGGTGGTGGCTCCACCATCTGATAGTACCACGGACATTGCATTCATGGGGGCCTATCAGAGTGACAGGTCTAATAGTTTTTACAGCTGCCAACAAGTAACCTCTCTCCTGCAGCAAATCGTCCAGCAGTGGCTACTGCCACTCGACTGGCCGCTACTTGAAGTACACACAGTTGATGAGTGGCTGCACAAACAGCATCATATCATTTCCCTCTCACCTCACCACACTACATCATCAAGGTCTTCCACTGGCCACGGCCTCCATTCCAGATCAACCGCTAGCAATAGCACCTGCTCCCCTGTAGCAAGTCTGCAATACTGATACGCATGCTTATGCTACAGCGCCACTTGGCACTCATTTGAATACTGCAGTTTACTTATGCCAAAGACAGATCCATGCTTCACTTTGTTAGCTGCTCCAGAATGACCATCTTCTAGTACTCTGTGCTACGACTATCTTGGATCTACTACTTGACTTACTTTTGGATTACTCTCTTTCGATCAATGTTTGCAAGTGCTTGTACTTTTGGTGTTAATAAATGTTATCGTTACCAGTTGTTCCACTTTGTTGTAGTCACTACTGTATTCATTGTTTCTATGGACTATAGGCCTATATCAAATGGCTGTCACTCTTTACATTTCTTCCCTCTTCGAACAGCATACTTATAAAGTATTTTCATAGTTGATTATAAACCTGACTTCGGAAAATTCTTCCATGGAATCTTAAGGGTTTCCCTTGGCATGGTGCATGACTTTTCTATACATTTCACATTAACCTTTGTTGAAGCAACCCAGCTATCCACCAGCCCATTGCTTCCTTCTGACATCCAGTTTCTGCTATAAAACATACTGAAATGGAATTTACACAACAGTTTCGATTACCAGATACAAACTATCATATTCAAGTATAAAATGTGCTTCAGAATTCTACAGCAAACTGGTGATGATAATACAGAATATTTATGTGGCTTGGTTTCACAACTTTTATCTAACAATGGGTACAACTTAGGCTTTGTAAACACACATCTTGGATTTTCCAGTGGAAGACATAGTGGAACTCCTACAATATTTCATCAAAATAACTATATGACATCTTCAGGTGGAGGCTGTTGCTGTGTTCATAGTGTGATAAATTCTGCCACCACTGTCAAACGAGCATCACAGGTCGCATCTTGCAGCAATGTACACAGCAACCACCACCATATGATGATGTCAAACAGTTATTTTGATGAAATATTGTGGGACTTGGGAGAATTTTATCCAACAGTAAACCTGAGCACAGTATTTGCAACAGATCTCACAGGAAGGCTTTCTTGCAACTGCACACAATAAGTTTCACTGCATGAGTAAGCAGCACTATGAATTGTACCATGAATAGTGTGTATTCACTACTAAGCCCGAAAGTAAATACAGTGAGTCACTATGCTGCTTTTTCTGTTTAGAGATTATAGTTACCTTCTATTTCAGCAGAGAAACAACCACTACATATACATATAATTGAAAATATTTGGGAAAGATGTAACTTTTCAGAACCACTCACAAATTATTAAAACAAAGAAAACGAATCATTTGGGACATCACATGATACTGAAACATATTGTATATTGCCAGTTATTGTGTGTGTGTGTGTGGGGGGGGGGGGGGGGGGGGGGGGGAGGGGGTGGTAGATAAATAAAAAAGCAAATGTTGTGATGAAAGAGTTTACAGCACAAAAATATTACCTGATCCTCAAACTCTACATAGGCGAGTCCTTTAGAGTGGCCATTCCTATATGTAACAAGGCGAACTTCTTTCAGTGCACCATATTGTTTGTAAATTTCTTCTAAATCTTCTTTTGTTGTTGAGAAGGCTAGTCCTAGAAACACAGAATTTTGAAACACTGTGGAATCTCCAATAAATAACAGAAGACAAAAAAACGGCTATGAAATTAAAACATGTGAAAATTATGAAGTGAACTGGAGTTACAGATCTGAGTTGGGAGCATGGTATTATATCAATAATATTGCATTAATATACAAACCTTTAACAAAAAGTTTATTCTTCTCAAGACCAGTATTGTACTTGAAGACAGGTTTGCGTGTGTGTTTATCAGGATCACATTTTGACACAAAAACAGGCCTATTATTCAATGGGGTCCTGTCCTTTTTCAAAGCTTCAGATGCTTCAGCCTAAAATATTGATAAAATCAATTATTTTTATATAGATGTGATGTTCTTAAAATTCTATCTGGTACACAGTGCAAGAAAACTAAAAAAACTGCATTCATCATACATTGTTGCAGTGTAATACTTTCTAATTCAACTCCACTTATCAATATGCTTAATTTTACACAAAGAATTTTATAATAATAACTGGTCAATTGTGCATGTTACAAGGAGAAACTAAAGCAAGAAAGCAAGAACACACTTTTAAATTTCCAGTTTTTTATCACTAAACAACTATTTAATTTGTCTTTAATAAACAAAAAATAGCATGTAGCTCCTGAACCAATTCTGGAGCATACAACTCTCATCATCAATGCACATTTTAAACAATGCAGCAGAGGTTCAATGACTGGTACTCACTGTCGTGCTGAACTCAACGTAACAGTAGCCTTTAGAACGGCCTTTGTAATCTCGGACAAGACGGAAGTCTGTAATTGTGCCAACACCTTCAAATAATTTCCGCACAGCATCTTCTGTTTCAGTAAATGCGAGGTTACTGACAAATACTGTGCGGTCATCCTTGGACGGGTCATGTGGAACAGTAACACCATGACTGTGTTCCTCTGACTCACTTTCTGTGGGAAAGATAAATCATATGATATATCAAATAAATAATTGTTTAAGCACTATGTATCTGTTACATCTGTGAAGGCTCTCCAACTTGTAAACATCATTACTGTAAATATCGACATCTTAAATGAATACATAGGTATCACAATCCTTTCAATGAGGCTGAAGAGCATGCTCAACAAATTTAAAGTTGGTTTCATGTACTTCAAAAAAATTAGTTAATGAACTAACTCATCTGTACCACATTTGCCATCATCAGACTCTTAGTCAATCTCCTTCACTATCAACAAATTTGCTAGCCATCACTACAAAGCTTGTTGGCATTAAGCATTACTCCTTCACTATCAACAAATTTGCTAGCCATCACTACAAAGCTTGTTGGCATTAAGCATTAATTGTATATAGTTGACAATCCAGGCCTCGAAATGGTAATAGTTCCAGTTAAGTTAATGCTAGTGACATTTTGTGTAAGTGCAGTGTATTTACACTGAACTGTGCCACAGAGATTAATGTGAGAACAATGTTTTTATAACAACATAGTTGCCTTTCAGATTCTTGTGTTAGAACCACCAGTATCCACAGAAAATTATACAGGGGAAGGAGTGGGGTGGAAGACTTTAAAATTGTAATTTTTGCGTTTATATGAGTTGGTTATTTTCAAGATGTGTCATGCCACAATAAGTAAATTTTGTACATGAGACAAAAAAATTTACTGTATCCCAGACAAATGATGGTTATCCACTCACTTCCAGAAGTTCACGTGAGTCCTGTAATGAATAAAAACTCTGTGTTCCAGATTCCACCATGGTGCACATCCCTGTCTCTTGCCCCACCTTGCAGACACCTGTGCTTGGATTTGTGTAGGAAATGGACAAACTTATTACACATTTTGACTGAAGCCATCTTTATTATAATTCTTATAATACTGAAATATGCACAGCATATTAAACAGTATTACAGTTTCTTTTCCTTTTTTCCCAAACTAATCAGATATGTATTGCCGATTATAGAAGCAATTAGTAACATATAACTTCCAGAGGATCTGAAGTAATAAAAAGCTAAGAGGAACAGAATTAAAAAGAGGAAGTAAACCACAACACCTTTTTAAGTAATGTCTGCCAGTTCAGGGATATTGTTTATTAAAGTTGAAAGAGGGTTGTTCACTGATGCAAGTCCTAAGTTTAGTCATCTTCATCAATTATTGTTATGATGATTTTAGTGTGTTTTCTCAAACAGTGTTCCAATCTTCAGTTGCCTCGAACATAGTGAGCTTAATGTTTATGACTCGTGCACATTCTTGTACAAGCACATTGTCACTGAGACTAAGAGGCAAACATAGTTTAAAGTCTTCTACAACTCCTTGGTCCATGGCTTGAATTTTACTTGTATGAGGCATGTTCAGAACTTAAGTGTACTGTGACTATAATCGGCTCTCCTTTCTTTTATTTTTTAGTGTTAGCAACAATGAGTGGTGGAGAGAGCATCCCAAGAACATGGCAGCATGTAAACTCATGTTGTGGTGTCCAGTTGCATCAAAGATGTCACTAAGACATCCCACCAAGTGCTGCAATCTGCTTCCTACTTGTGGAATGAATAACAGGTGCTAAAATTTTTTTGCAAATCAGAATGGCTATGGCGAAGATGTTATGAACAGAGTGAGCGTGTTTAAGTGGTGTAGAAAGTTTAGTGGAGGCAGAACAAACTTTCATGATGAACAGATGAGTTGAAGACATTCCATTTTGGCTGATTACTTGGTCTGAAAAATTGAGGAAACTGTCCGCGAAGACCACCGATTGACACTGGATGATATTTCTGCAATGTTTCCACATCAATCCAGCACTCTCTTACACGAGACACTCACAGAAGTGTTGGGATACTGGAAACTGTGCACAAGATGGGTCCCAAAGCAGCTGACAGAGTAGCATAAGAAAAATTGGGTCATAGCACCCATGAGTTTCTAGAGCAGCTTGAACTGAAAGAGGAGGATTTTCTGAGCTCTATTGTGACTGCAGATGAAACGTTAGTGGCTCATTACATGCTTGAAGCAAAAAGACAGTCATCACAGGGCCTCACACCGATCCCTCATTTGCCAGAGATTCAAAAGCACATTTTTGATGCAAAAGAATCATGGCTTCAGTGATTTGGGACTGAAAGTGCAGTGTTCGGGTCAAATTTCTGCCTCAGGAGGAGACCATCACCACACAAAGATATTGTTAGAGGAGGACTTACAGAAGTTTGTGCCATGGTTCACCAAATGCATTGAATGGAATGGCAATTGTGTGGAGAAACAGTCACCAAGTTTTTCTATAAAAAATATAAAAATCTATTACACTTATTTCCGAACATGCCTCTCGATTTGGGTAGGAGATACTTTGCAATTATTCTCCCCCTCCCCCTCTCACCACTTTAGATAAATTTCCACTTTGATGATTTTGGCAGAACAAAGGGAGCCTTTTGGAAGAATTTTTTTTTTTTTCTTTCAGAGTTCTTGCCATGCATGTAGGTGCGGCTTACAAGTGAAATACACCAAAGATTCTGTGTGGCATGGATTCGGTAAGTCCTTGATAGATTTCTGCGCATATGTGGCAACTGATTCCTACATATAGGTCATGCAGTTACCATAACTGAGCCAGTCAATAGTTTGCGAGTGCAGAGCCGGCACATGATAGTGTCCCAAAATGTGTTCCACTAGATTTATACCAGGTGAATTTGGTAGCCAAGACATCAACGTAATTCACTACAATACTCCTCAAACCACTGTGGCACTCCTCTGGCCTTGTGACAAGGACCGTAGTTGAACTGAAAAATACCATCATCATCAGGGAAGATGTCAAGCATAAAATGGGTGCAATTAGTGTTACATAGCCTACAGCTGTCATGACTCTGTAACATGATACTGCCCTCACTGGCCTGCATCCATGGCACTGTGCATATTTTGAGCAGCACAGTAGCAAGTGAACAGCTAACCAACTTCATCATTCTCGGCTCCTCATTCTCAGGTGTCGGGCTGTAACAATCTGCCCTCTGTCAAAGTCACTTGTCAGTGGATTTCCCCATTTGCAGGCTATGATATCAATAGAATGGTTACCCACTCACCCTGCTTTGCTTATGTAGTTTCCTTACTGTGCCATGTTCCCACAATGCCAGCAGGTGGCATTCAATAAATGTTAGCCTGTCTCATCTGCTCAGACAGTTAACAATGTGAATAATCCCATTTTCCATCATATCTTGGAATTACTCATAACATAGGATAGCTGCTATGCCACCACCAGCTTATGACTTTTCTCCTGAGAATTTTAACTGCTGAATCCCAAGTATTAGACACCTATTCAGACTTCTCATCAGAAGTCTACACATACAGTATCTTCACCTTGGACATAATTACAGGACTCGACATTCACATACCTCTAATATGTAGCTGATGGATCCAGGCATGAATAGGTTCATTAGTTCTCACAGAAGATTTCTTACTTTCTGTAATCACCAAGAGCAGACATAGATTGATCTCCAATTTACCGTATTAACTCGAATCTAAGCCGCACCTAATGAGACGCGAAATAAAAGAAAAAAAAAATTCTCGAATCTAAGCCGCACCTGAAATTTGAGACTCGAAATTCAAGGGGAGAGAAAAGTTTTAGGCCGCACCTCCAAATCGAAACAAAGTTGTTCCATTGTAATATGAGACACAATTTAGGTCGAACGAATAATGACGATACAACTACAGCAGTTTGGTTCGAGCCGTAAGCTTAGCAGTTAAGCTTTACCACGTAGCCATTGCTATGCGTCAGGCACTCCGTCCGTATTTATATGGGTACCCTCCCTTTTTCACGTGCTTCATCTGGTTTGAGTCGATTGCTTATTTTGCTTTGATCTGATAAGTGCCGTTTTCTTTGTTATAGGTGTTTGCGTCACTCTTAAGCTGAAAATGCATTACTGCACTTTATCATGCATTGTTTGTCACATTCTGTTAGTGCGTGTTTACGGCCTGTTGCGGATCGCGACATGGCTTGCTTTTGTGCGCGCTACTGCCCCGTAACATGTTCTGAACGAGGCTTAGGCGAAAATTTTTCTCCGTTTGAAAATCTTTGCGGCCGCTTCTTTATTACATCAAATTCTGCACAGGAATTAGTCACCTTAGATTTAAAAATCTAGTCAGTTGTCTTGATTCATTTCTGACTGTATCACTATTACGCATAAGAATAATACGAATATAAACATCACACGATACGTATATTCTTCCACGTTTGCTGTTGTCTCACTCTAGTTTCGTAGTTTATTAGGCAGACAGGATTTAAATGAGATAGCAACAAACATGAAAGAATACATGGTAAAATGTTTATAGTCGTATTATTCTTATGGTGAAGAGAATACAGTATGTGATTCAAATTTCATCAGGTTCCTATTAGCAACCATCTCTTCTCACAGGTAGGAAAAAATTCAGAACGTACAGTTGGCCATATTGGCAAACATCCCAGTCTTGCCAGTCGGATTTTCGTAGTACACTGAAATTCTGCTACATTCGAAGATGAACAATACGGAATTTGTATTTACTTTGTTGGATAATGTATGAAAATGCAGTGGTCAAAACTCGAGGCGGAGAAAAAAAGCTTGTTTTCCACTTTTTTTAAAATTTATTTACTGACGCAGAGGTTTTGGCGCAAGTATTTCTCTTTGTGCCTACAAAGCATGCCTGTGTAGCACTACATATATGCAACGGCAGAAGTTAGTTGTGGCAGCACGTACCAACATTTTTCAGAACTTCCGCTTGCTTTGCACTCGATTCTAAGCCGCAGGCGAATTTTTGGACTACGAAAACCGAAAAGAAAGTGCGGCTTAGATTTGAGTAAATACGGTAACAGAACTTTTTCTGTTGAGCTGTTCTGTCAGGCTCATTAATAACTGAATACATTTCTTGCCATTATCAGTATGTTTCATTGCTTTTAAATTTAACTGCAGCAGCAATGAAAAGTGTGTGCGTAATCACAATAATCAAAAGTCAGTAGCATGGCTCCACGAGTACGTGTAAAATTCAGTGCATAGTTCCAAAGTATTACATCTGTATTACAGAACTTTGGCTATCATAAGAACAGTTCTTTTTCGGATGATCACCACTGAATTCACATAAAAACAAAACACGTGAGAATATGAAAGAAAGGGCGGGAATGGGGGCGAGGGGGATGGGGGGGGGGGGGGTCGAGGAGAAACATGAAACACTACTCATCAGTGAACAGAACTCTAGTTTTATATGCTGAGGGAACACAACAGAGTTTGTAATGAACATTTTAACTGCTTCACATGCTGATTTCAAAATATGTATAGAGAATGGAAATAATCATTAGCAAGATCAAAACAAGTTAACAAATTACAGGGCAGAGCATTAGGTTTTCTTTGGGTTGTTTCAGTGCCAAATGTTAAGTGGTTAGGGAGGGTTGCTGCATAGCTCTCAGATCATTTCTGCTAGATTACTGCACACTATAATTAAGGTAACAGCATTTGCTTTTGGAAGTACTGTTTTGGTATTTGCCTTGCGGCCCTAAAAAGAAAACTAACCCAAAAACATTCCAACAGAATCGCACTGAACAAGCAGACAGCTGAGAATGACATTAACAAGTTTTAAAATCTGTATGCTGCAAGTACTAGAAACAATGAAAAAACCACCTTTTCTAATTTTCTTTGCTGGAGGCTGTGATTCATCACTCTTGGTTGCAGACTGTGCTTCCTTACTTGAGACAACAGATCCTGCTGCTGGCACATTTGCCCACTTCCCTTCATTTTCTGTATGGTCAGCCTGTTCAAGAAAAGGTATTCAAGTAATCAATATGCTGAAGTTCAAGGTAAAATTTAAAGAGCATAGTGAAATAGAGTAAGAAACCCACAGTTTATTTTAAAAATGAAGTTACAGTCCAATTATGATGTAGGGAATTAATCAAATTTTAAGAGTTGCAAGGTTATTTCAGCTGCTAAAATCAGAAGTTGAAAACGATATACATTATAACAATACAAGGGTCACCTTTTAAGTTTTTACAGTTGACAACTAGATGGTAGTGTTGAGCTGTGACATTTCTAGAGTTTTAAAATATGTCCCTTGTTATTGTGAAAACACTGGCAGCCCAGAAAATACGCAAGTAGTTTGCTTACAGTGAGCATTCAGCAGTATTGACATAAAATGGAAATGATAGTTTACATTAAATCATGATTTTCATGAAGGCCTAACTGGTGTGGGTGTGGAGGGAGGGAGGGGGCAAGAGACACAACCTTGAGTCACGCCATTCATTTTTTTTTTTAGTGAGTCACCTTCACAAAAAGATAGTTTACAACAGTTGCATAATTTTGTAGAGGTCCTGCTTCTGTGATAAATTTGTGAAGACACCAAAATTGGATGTTCTTCCAAAAAAGAATCAGTGTGCAACTTGATTGAAGATTATGGTCATGGGATAGAGACCTCTTTGGGAATACCACAAACTGGAGAATATTCAATTTTGATGTGAGAAGATGTTTTTCAGATAGATTCAGCACAATTTGACCAGAGCCCGAAAACAGATTCATGTTCGTTGCTGTAATGAAATGATCAAAACAGTCGACAAAGGAAACACAAAAGCTGTATACTACATCGCGATAGGGCATAAAGCTTGGGTATGTTCGCTCTGTAGTGTTTCAGGATATTTGTAAACATCCCAACACACCATTCGGAAGCCGTCGACAAGAGATGCTTGTGAGTAAGACGAATAAGGATAAATTAAGTGGGAAAGGAAAACTGTGTGTTTGAACAGCAGTGTTTCTTTTATCTGTTTTTTGTTTGCTCTCTCAGATCCTAAAGTATGCATGTACGGAGGTTTCAATTCCTAGCACTTTTCTCGCATGACATACTGAAAACTTTGCATCAAGACAGTCAGGTAGAGGCAGTAATCCTTGAGTTCCAAAAAACATTTGACTTAGTACCACACCTACGCTTATTGCTAAACATATGATCATACAGGATATCAAGTGAAATTTGTGACTGGACTGAGGACATTTTGGTAGGGAGGACGCAGTATGTTGTCCTGGATGAAGAGTCATCATGAGATGTAGAAGTATCTTCAGGTGTGACACAGGGAGGTGTGTAGGGTCCCTTGATGTCCATGCTGTATATTAATGACCTTGTAGACAATGTCTTTGTTGTTGTTGTTGTTGTTGTTGTTGTTGTGGTCTTCAGTCATGAGACTGGTTTGATGCAGCTCTCCATGCTACCATATCCTGTGCAAGCTGCTTCATCTCCAAGTACTTACTGCAACCTACATCCTTCTGAATCTGCTTAGTGTATTCATCTCTTGGTCTCCCTCTATGATTTTTACCCCCCACGCTGCCCTCCAATGCTACATTTGTGATCTCTTGATGCCTCAGAACATGTTCTACCAACTGCTCCCTTCTTCTTGTCAAGTTGTTCCACAAACTCCTCTTCTCCCCAATTCTATTCAATACCTCCTCATTAGTTATGTGATCTACCCATCTAATCTTCAGCATTCTTCTGTAGCAGCACATTTCAAAAGCTTCTATTCTCTTCTTGTCCAAACTATTTATCGTCCATGTTTCACTTCCATACAAGTACTTTCAGAAAACGGCTTCCTGACATTTAAATATATACTTGACGTTAACAAACTCCTCTTCTTCAGAAACACTTTCCTTGCCATTGCCAGTCTACATTTTATATCCTCTCTACTTCAACCATCATCAGTTATTTTGCTCCCCAAATAGCAAAGCTCCTTTACTGTGTTAAGTGTCTCATTTCCTAATCTAATTCCCTCAGCATCACCCGACTTAATTCAACTACATTCCATTATCCTCGTTTTGCATTTGTTTATGTTCATCTTATATCCTCCTTTCAATACACTGTCCATTCCATTCAACTGCTCTTCCAAGCCTTTTGCCGTCTCTGTCGGAATTACAATGTCATCGGCGAACCTCAACGTTTTTATTTCTTCTCCATGGATTTTAATACCTACTCCAAATTTTACTTTTGTTTCCTTTACTGCTTGCTCAATATACAGATTGAATAACACCGGGGAGAGGCTACAACCCTGTCTAACTCTCTTCCCAACCACTGCTTCCCTTTCATGCCCATCGATTCTTATAACTGCCATCTGGTTTCTGTACAAATTGTAAATAGCCTTTCGCTCGCTCTATTTTACCCTGTCACCTTTAGAATTTGAAAGAGAGTATTTCAGTCAAAAGCTTTCTCTAAGTCTACAAATGCTAGAAACTTAGGTTTGCCTTTCCTTAATCTTTCTTCTAAGATAAGTTGTAAGGTCAGTATTAATTGTAAATTAATGGTAAAATTAGGCTTTTTGCAGATGATGCAGTTATCTCTGATGCAACTTGCTTCAAATGTTCAGAAGAGTAAAACTGTGCACTTCACAAAATGATAAAACTTAGTATCCTATGGCTATAATGTCAATGAGTCACTGATGGAATTGGTCAATGCATAAAAATACCAGGGTGTAACACTTTGTAGGGATATGAAATGGAATGATCACATGATCATGGGTAAAGGTGTTGGTAGACTTTGGTTAATTGGTAGAATACTGGAGAAGTGCAGTCAACCTACAAATCACATGTGACCGGTTGTGTAAATTGCTCAAGTAAGTGGAACCCGTACCAAACAAGACTAATAGAGGATACTCAACGCATACACAGAAGGGCAGCACGGATGGTCACAGATTTCTTGGTCCATAGGAGAGTGCCACAGAAATACTGAAAGAACTGAAGTGGAAAACTCGTGAAGTTTTTTTAAAAAACACTACAGTTTCCTACATATCGATCACACAGGGATCGTGAGGATACAATTACAATAATTACTGCACACACACACAGAGGCACTCAATCAATTATTCTTTCTGCAATACACACATGAATGGAACAGGAGGAAACCCTAATAACTAGTACAGTGGGATGTACCCTGCTGTGCAACTCACGGCAGTTTGCGGAGTGTAGCTGTGCATGTATATGTAGATGAGTAAAAACAATGTTTTCTGAGTGTGTGGAGTAATCACTGCCAGAAAGGTAAACTGGACAGGGTAGAAAAGAAGAGAGGGTCAGTGGAGAAAAATACACATGATTAAAATTTAAAGTAAAAATCTTACAATACTAAGCAAAACATTTGACCTGTTTTGGTTCTAGCCCACACAAAGTGATTACAATCTTGCTGCTCTTGAAGGGTAAAGCTGAAATAAATAAATAATTAAATAATCTAAAGCGTTAAAAAAACTGTCTGCCTCTACTATATGTTTAATATCATGTACGTAGTATACTAGACAGAAAATGAGAAGGAATTGTGTTATCCATTAAAGAAACAAACAACTTTATCCCAAATGGGGACCATAAATAGCACAGGTGAAATGATCTGGAAACAGGCGTATGAAATATAATCAAACGTGAGAAAAAGCACAGACTTGACTAATATTGTAACTTCTTGCTATATTAAAACTGTGTGTCGGACCAGGACACATACCCAGGACCTCTACATTTCACAGGCAAGTGCTCCACTGACAGAGCTACCCAAGTGCAACTCACGACCCGTCCTCGCTGCTTAACTTTTGCCAATACCTCATCTCCCACCCCCCAAAGACTGTGGCTAAGCCATGTCTCCGCAATATCCTTTCTTCCAGAAGAGCTAGTCCTGCAAGTTGCGCAGCACAAATTCTGTGAAGGTTGGAAGGTAGGAGATGAGGTACTGGTGGAAGTAAAGCTGAAAGGGTGGGTCTGGAGTTCAGCTTGGTACTTCAGTCAGTGGAGCACTTGCTCACAAAAGGAAAAGGTTCCTGGTTTGAGACCCAATCCGGCATAGAGTTTTAATCTGTAAGGAACATTCATTCAGTGCGCACTCTGCTGCAGAGTGAAAAATTCATTCTGTACACTAATATTTGTCTTTATAACTTTGCCACTCTGTTGTTACCTATTGTGGTTACAGTCACTATGGGACACACACATATTATTTTCCCACTGACTAATATATGGCAGTGCCACTCATTTCATTACCGTGTGTCCAGTTGTACACTACAGTGTGAATTTGTTGCTATGGATTGCTGCCCAACTGTTTGCAATAATTTTACATAATTGTTTTTAGCGTATCATTGTTATTTCTCTGATTATTAGTCATGAAACTTCACACACTATTAAATGGTAAGCTTATCATTGATCATATTGACGAGCACTACCATCTGAATTTCTTATATAACTTTTGTCAATTTTAGGGCTCTATTTTGCTTGACGTAGTTTTGCAGTAAAAGAAAATTGCAGACAACTTCTCTTTTCCCCGCTGTGGCAGAGCTCTTCCTCCTCCTCCTCCTCCTGCCCCCACCCCCCTTTTTGGACTGGAGCAGCTTAGTCTCTGTGCCCATAGAACTGCATATATTTTAAAAAATTATTCCTTTTTAAGTTTCCTGTAGCCTTGTTAAAGAAGTTGAGTATTATTTTACAGAAGGCCACATAGGTTACATTACTCCTTTCTATGAATTAGAACAAAGGTGTTTTCTTCACTGGAAGGATCAAAGGGCAAATATGAACACAAGGAGTGAACACACAAAAAAATGTAGCAGGACACATTACTCTTCTTCTGCAAATGAATAAAGGGTACCATATAGGTACACCTGAAAGATAATAAAATTGTGTGAGCTCTCCAGAGTAGTCCTCAAACCAACAAAAAATACAAAAAACATTACATATTTTCTGTCTTTCTCTTCTTGTCTACTTCCAATGAAGGTCTTGTTCTCTGACAGTCTTTTTGTCGTATCTATCTGTGATTCAGTATCACCACTATGTAATGAGTATCAACTATTATTTTCACAATATTGTAATTATTTTTAAAGATTATGAATAGAAAATAACATCACTTGTCAAAAATCTGTATACTTAATGCACATGTTTGTAATTTGTTTTACCTTTCTCTTTCCTTTCACTTTTGCATCAGGCGTACGTTTCTTTTCCTGTTTGAATGATTCTCTCTCTCTCTGCTTCCGTACCTCTTCCATACTGTTAAAATGAAACACACACACAATATTTAGTAGGAGGCAGAAGGGAAAAAAGTAATGCTCCTAATAAACAAACTCCATTATATGCAAAATTGGTATTATAATTAAATAGCAATTTTACAGTATGAAACGAAAATACTAAAATTACAGTAAAAAAATGTCCTGCCAGACAGAAATATAAATAGCTTTTATTTCTCCGAAATGTTTCCCTCTACTGGCATGTAGTAGTACAAGCAAATGCATTGCTTATGTTTTGTTAAAATATGGTTTTTGATTATAACTGTAGCAGGATTAAACCGAATCTTGAAACTAGCAATGATTTTCCCTGAATGCCTGCCAAGCATGAAGCACCTTTCAGTGGCTCATAATGGCTGCATACTTGCTAGAATCTAAAATTATCAATTCTTATTCAACTTCTACATCTCAAAACTTTTGCTGGCTGGGATGTGATATCAGAAAATGGTGTGTGGTGTCTAAAGTAAAAGATCTGTATTTCAAAGAGTGACACAGACAGTTAAACACAATCATTGTGGTAGCAGAAAGCACTTGGTGGAATACAAATAATGGAATGAGTAAAGATAACAATAGTTAAGGTGCTGAGTCCTCAATAAACACATAAGCACGACTGAGAATATTGCCGACTTCTGGAAGAATTCTTCACTAGTTCTAAAAAACATGAAATGTCTGTGCTCTATAGCTGTGAAGACAGATTAGTCCAAAAGGCAATCACCGTAATATTGGACAACAAGACATCTTTCATTGGCAATGGCTGATTTGTCCTCTAGTATCAATAATCAAAGCATTTACTGCATCACAAAGACAGCCAATCCAGTATGTTCGCAAGTTATATTACAAATAACCTCTGCATCTCAGCCACTACAATTCCTTATCTGGCTTGCAGTATTACAACTGCAATACAGAAGCACTTCTGAACTTTGAAAGAATTTACAATGAGTCTACAATAGCAGGTAACAATAAACGGAAATTATATCTGGTATTTATATGTATGTAGGAAGTACTTGCTTTAACCACAAGTGGACTTAGTACTGAATTCTTCCTCTATAATTTTGTCATACAGTATAAAGGTGAACCAAAACAGGATGCCTTTTATTTTAATGGAGGGTCATTTTCAATGCATCTCGCAATCTCACTAAATGTCACCTTAAATGCCAACCTGTTCGCAACAGATCTGGTAACTTATCACTGCTGAGCAGCATGTTGCACATGCGAACAACTTTATTATTTTCCAGTGGCTTTGATTAAATGACTCAGTTGTGATACGGAACTACATACTGTTTCTTCAAGATGATTTTTCAGAACACCCCCTCTAAGTGCTGATGTTCAGTCATTGCTACAATAAAAAAAAGTAAATTGCAAATTACTTGTCTAATGCACTCATTACTCAGCAATGTAAGTGGTATTTGACTGATTCTGACACAGTCCTCTACATGGATAATTTGGTAGTGTGTGTTTTCAAGGTAGTAAAACAGTCAGAGCCTTTCCTCATGAGAACCCAAAGCGCAAAAGTCGTACCTATTGTTCTATAGAGTGAGCACTTCCATTGCTATTAGCATTAAATCTAGGATAAACAGTATCACTGTGTGTGGCATATGGGGCACAGGTTTGTATTTTCTACAGTATGATATTATTAACTCATAACATTTACTGAAAAATTCTCACAATTTGAAATTCCATTATCTCTCTTTTGCAGCACAATGGGTTTCAGTCGGATGAAAGGTCATAATCCCAGGAATATGAATATCAATCCATTTAAAATATTGCTGTGGTTCCTAAACTGCCGTATGGAGAACCCTAAAGCCTTGTAAAGCTTTGTATGTTTGTGTGCCTAAATAAAAAGTAAAATTTAAGTACAAATCACTTGAGTGAAGTAATTAATACACTAAAAATCAGCTATGTAAGTTACCCGGCACTGGGAAACAGTTCTCACATTACTGTAAATATACGGATTTGACATTTAAAAAGTAGTCACTTAACACAAACCATGTATTTACAGTCCCCAAACCTCGATTGAGTTTTTGGTGTTTCTCAGACTGGAAATTTTGGGATCTGAGAGTGTAGTTTCATAAACCTTACAAGATAATGTGAATATTATTGATGTGGAATATTTTACATCAAGATAATGTTTCAACTAACCACTTCTTGTATTTTGCGTCACAGTCTTCCAATGTATCAAGCGTACCCTCATCACGTTCGTAGTTTATCCATGCTTGGTAGATGCTTTCCGGCCAATCCTGAACAGAAGACAAAGCTCGTGCAAACATTGAGCGCAGCCTCTTGCGTTCACCATGTAACCTGCATTAAGATGAAGTTAACTCAAAAGATACGAAATAAAACAGGTCAATCACAACCAATGAAACCCAACTAACTAAATTTAACACTTCAAGCACAATTTATATGTAGCAGTTTCATCATGCAAAATATAAGCGATAGGACAACAGAAAATAAAGACACGTTAATTTGTTGTTAGAAGTTCTGAATACTAGTTCTGAATAATAGATTTCAAATGCATAAGGTTCTTGATGAATAAGTGAGACACTAATGGCCTCTTTAAAATTGTAATGAGGGAGGCTCACATTCTGCTGCTGAGTGGCCAACAGTAAATTACATGAGACCAAAATTACAAGCTTCTAAGACCTTTTACAGTTGTTTATTTCTTACAATTACACACACTAGATGCAAAAATATATTCTGTAATAGAAACGTTCCCTTGTTCAGGAAGCACTCTACTCAACATTATGTACAGCACATTTAAAATAAGTTGTGACTTTTGACATTTGGCTCACCACAGGGGACACGACACCATTACATCTACATCTACATCTACATCTACATCTACATCCATACTCCGCAAGCCACCTGACGGTTCTCCCTTCTATTCCAGTCTCGTATTGTTCGTGGAAAGAAGGATTGTCGGTATGCTTCTGTGTGCGCTCTAATCTCTCTGATTTTATCCTCATGGTCTCTTCGCGAGATATAAGTAGGAGGGAGCAATATACTCCTTGACTCTTCGGTGAAGGTATGTTCTCGAAACTTTAACAAAAGCCCGTACTGAGCTACTGAGCACCTCTCCTGCAGAGTCTTCCACTGGAGTTTATCTATCATCTCCGTAACGCTTTCGCGATTACTAAATGATCCTGTAACGAAACGCGCTGCTCTCCGTTGGATCTTCTCTATCTCTTCTATCAACCCTATCTGGTACGGATCCCACACTGTTGAGCAGTATTCAAGCAGTGGGCGAACAAGTGTACTGTAATCTACTTCCTTTGTTTTCGGATTGCATTTCCTTAGGATTCTTCCAATGAATCTCAGTCTGGCATCTGCTTTACCGACGATCAAGTTTATATGAACATTCCATTTTAAATCACTCCTAATGCGTACTCCCAGATAATTTATGGAATTAACTGCTTCCAGTTGCTGACCATTTTGTAGCTAAATGATAAGGGATCTATCTTTCTAAGTATTTGCAGCACATTACACTTGTCTACATTGAGATTCAATTGCCATTCCCTGCACCATGCGTCAATTCGCTGCAGATCCTCCTGCATTTCAGTACAATTTTTCATTGTTGCAACCTCTCGATACACCACAGCATCATCTGCAAATAGCCTCAGTGAACTTCCGATGTCATCCACCAGGTCATGTATGTATATTGTGAATAGCAACGGCCCTATGACACTCCCCTGCGGCACACCTGAAATCGCTCTTACTTTGGAAGACTTCTCTCCATTGAGAATGACATGCTGCATTCTGTTATCTAGGAACTCCTCAATCCAATCACACAATTGGTCTGATAGTCCGTATGCTCTTACTTTGTTCATTAAACGACTGTGGGGAACTGTGTCAAACGTCTTGCGGAAGTCAAGAAACACGGCATCTACCTGTGAACCCGTGTCTATGGCCCTCTGAGTCTCGTGGACGAATAGCGCGAGCTGGGTTTCACACGACGGTCTTTTTCGAAACCCATGTTGATTCCTACAGAGTAGATTTCTAGTCTCCAGAAAAGTCATTATACTCGGGTAACACCAGTAGCGAGCAGGCTTTCCCAACCACACTGCTAAAAAATCAGTTGATAAAGTACCTCTGTTGCAGCACCGTCAATAAACAGTGCCACGGGGTGTCATGAATTAGATGCACTTATGTTCGTTAGATCTGATTGCGAAATCATATTTTTTTGCACTGAAGCATTTTGCAATCGTCAGGTGTTACAAATGAGTATTTTGTGTTTATGTTGCATCAACAATAACAGAGCAGGATATCTGAACAGAAGATATAGAATAAACAAGGTCACTCGAGAACAAGTTCACCAGCTGTGATGATATCGAGCACCGGAAGGGAAATTATGATCCATAGACAAGAGTGCAAATTTGTGTACCTTGTACACAGTTGTGTTGAACCCTAGTGCATTAGTGACAGTCCAATTTTAAATGTTAAATGAGTGGTAAGCATAATGGCTGCTGCACTTAATGTACACTGATATATATGGCACTGAAATATGGGAAGGAGAAGAAAAATGTTGTGTTGGCAGAAGAGCCAACACCGTATTACAAATGGAGGCCGAAATGCACGCGTTTCAGCTCATGCTGGCTGGTGTGAAGAGGGAAGGACTATACTGATGTGAGGTCTGGAACATGACAAGGAATTAGAATTCAGAAAGCGGATGTAATTAGTTTGATACTTAACTTTAATCCATTAATGATGAACGTCGCTCTTGACGGTACATGATTCACAATATTATCTGTTCAGATTATAGTAACTGAATATGGTGCTTTGCTAGGTCGTAGCAAATGACGTAGCTGAAGGCTATGCTAAACTGTAGTCTCTGCAAATGAGAGCGTATGTAGACAGCGAACCATCACTAGTAAAGTCAGCTGTACAACTGGGGCAAGTGCTAGGAAGTCTCTCTAGACCAGATTTGTCATGTGGCAGCGCTCGGTCTGCAATCACTGATATTGGCGACACGCGGGTCCAATGTATACTAATGGACCGCAGCTGATTTAAAGGCTACCACCTACCAAGTGTGATGTCTGCCGGTGACACCACAGAAAGAATGGAAGATACCAATGATGCAGCAACATCAAGTCGTTCTTTATTAGGCAGCCCACCCAAGAAAAGAAGCTACAACAGACGGGTTACCAAGATGAATGTATTAGCAAGATGCACTGTGCAGGCATGTCCGTTTGTTATCAGCATAAGCAATACTGTACCGCACTTTACTTCTTTTCAGTCTCAAAGAAGTGGAGAGTTCACTGGAAGCAGATAGTCACTTCAAAATTGTTTTCATGAGACACTGTTTGGCTGGACGAGACATCAGTTAATGTGCATTACATGTTGACAAAAGGGTGGATGGACTGCACAGGAAATAGAAAAATGAAAGCATCAGTAGGCAAGGGTAGCAGAATAATCACCCTTCATGCTGACTCTACATCAACATAGATACCCCCAAGACACTATACAGTGTGTGGCAGAGGGTACTCTGTACCACTACTTGTCATTTCCTTTCATGTTTGACTCACAAATAGAGTGAGCGAAAAACGATTCTCTATAGACCTCCGTATGAGCCCTGATTCGGTTCGAACCTACCAGTAACAAATCTAGCATACCGCTTCTGAATTGCTTCGATGTCTTCCTGCTCGCGGCTTCATTCCGAACTGTTTATTGCTGTTTCATTCCAGGAAACGAGGTGACTGTCACGAACATATGAATGCCACAGTTTTCGTGTAGTGGTTTTCTAATGTTCCGCTGCAAAATATTCTTCAAATGAGACAGTAGTAATGGAAAATGGGCTCTACCACTCTGTTGTGATGAGTAAAGTTCCAACAAAGCAGTGGAGAAAAGCAGATTTTTGCTCTGGTTGCAAACAAATGTTCCATCAGATGAAGTCAAGCCTGGCATGAATAATGTGGAGTTGATGGAACTTGTAACGCTGTACAAGCCAAAGCTCCACACTATCATGTCGATGAACTGACTGAAGTTAAAGGGCTTAGTGTAGTCATGCTTCTTCTGTATTATGCTCATTTGTATCTGAGTGAGCATATATATGGCAAGAAACAACAAGAAGTTTATGATCAAAGATTGAAATGTGGACAAAACAGGCCACTGCAAATGTTACTCACAGGACCTGTCTTGAATTGTCAACCATATCAAGAAGGTAGTAGAGGAGACATGGATTCATGGAGGACTGCTGGAAGACCCAATGGTAATTTCAGTAGCTCCAGTAACAGTTCTGGATCTGAGAAAGAGGATAGTGACTATTCTTTTCTTGGGGTCGCTCTACTTACACTGTAACTGTGAGATTCAGTGACATAACTGTATTGTTTGGTGTTGTCACATTTCCTTACCGCCAAAGGCCTGGTGACTGGCTAATGGCCACAACCTGAGGTAGGCATGGTATTATCATCAAATGCCAGCACTCAGCCGTTGCTGGCAACTACAGTTCGATGCACTCACTCTGTACCAAACTGTCAAAAGTCACAACTGCAAGCACTACTCTAATCAAGTTCGAAACTAATAAAAGTGACTATTCACAATTTAGTCTATTTTTTATTATTAACATTTTTTCTTATGAATCTATACTTACCTCATTACACTGTATTTCTGACAGATAAGCATGGCCACACTCTCCCTTTTCGTATCTGATCTGTTCCATGAACTTTTTAGTTTGAACTGATGATTCCATTGTTATTTCCATATAGACCTACTAGTTTTTTGTCTCTAATATTCTTAATGACAACAAAGTCTCCCAAATCTTCCCAACAAATGCTGTTAACTTCACCTGATATATGAAGATATTTGTATTTTCACTGATTGCTCCCAATATGGAACATCAAATTATCAATCTATTCATCGTAAAAACAAATGCTGAAAGAGATGTGAAGTGCACTGACTAGCCTAAAACTTCATCATGCACATCTCATACACAGTGAATTAAAACAAAAGCAGTGACTACAAATCTTCCTGACAACAAGTTTCTCACTCCCATGAATATATATTAAATTGTTGATACATAATTTTTACTTGTGTAAAGGAGGTCACATTATTTCTATTGTGATATTATTCTTTCAGGAAACTAACACTTTTTCATTAGCGAGCGAGGTGGCGCAGTGGCTAGAACACTGGACTCGCATTAGGGACGATGACAGTTCAATCCCACATCCAGCCATCCTGATTTAGGTTTTCCATGATTTTCCTAAATTGCTCCAGGCAAATGCCGGGATGGTTCCTTTGAAAGGTCATGGCTGACTTTCTTCCCAGTCCTTCCATAATCCGATGAACCGATGACCTCGCTGTCTGGTCTCCTCCCTCAAACAACCCAACCCAACTTTTTCTTTTTGTATACTGTATGAAGAATGAAATAGACCATATAACTTACTCACCTTTCCAAATTGATGTACTCAAGCCACATAGCTGCACTGGAGCTGTGACCCTGACTGAGTATGTCATTCCACAGCTGTCGAGCACGTGCCATGTCACCCACACGTCCACCTTCCACACGTGCCCAGTACTGCAATATCTCACAGGCAGGATCACCCTGTAACCCAAAACCTGGAAAAGTGTTTTAGAAAAAAACTTGAATTATTACAACCTGTGTCAGGAATATTTAGTAGCTTATAACTGAGGTAACACAATTTCCAACAAACTGGCTGTTCATAATCCTGCACAACTGAGAAGGTACTAGATAGTAAAAAAGAAAATATATTATATTCTGTTCCATTATATATCTGAAGATGGATGTACAAAACCTGTCTTTTGTCTGTAAATGATACACCATATTTCCTCCACAATAAAATTTACACATTCTTTGTATTTCCTCTGTGGGACAGCAAAATTATTACTATAACTTCTGAAAAAGACACAGAAAATTAACATTATAGTTTTTTAGGACACTACTGTGCAGAATGAGTGTGCCTACCTCTCTTTATGTTTTTCTTCATAATTAATACATGAGTTACAATTAATCACATTTCAGTGCAGAGCGCCATATGCTTAAGTTTCCTCAATACTAAGGGACCAAAAGACATTGTGCGGGGTAGTCAAATAATTTTAATTATCAGCTCAAAAAAATAAAGTTACATAGTTATTTTTTTATTTATTTGTGGGTACATGTCTGTAGTTTTTGTACACGTTGAAATCCTTATGCCACAGTACCATACTATGCTGTTACAGGGGACAAAACAAGATGACACAGTTCATTGGTAAAGTGGAGTATCATGTGCTATTTTCCATAATCATACATGTTTTTACAGCTTTCAATTTTTCCTCTAGCCATCTCTGCTTTCCTATTTCGCACTCCTCATGAGTTTTATTTGTAGAACACTTATATTCCCTTTTGTCTGCTTCATTTCGTGCAGTTTTATATTTTATCCTCTCATCATTTAATTTCAATATTTCATGTGTTATTTATGGATTCCTACTAGGAGTTGTCTTTCTGCTTATTCGATCCTCTGCCACCTTCACCACATTGTCTTTCTTTCCCATGGCTTAGTCAATAGTTGCCTACAGCTCCCTCTGAAACTCTTAAGAACATCTGATTTGTTCAAATTACCCTAATCCAATCTAATTAATTTTCTATCTTTCTGCAATATCTTCACTTCAAAATCTTATTTCTAACTGTCTCTCTCATTATTACATAATCCATCTAAGACCTTACAGTGTCTTCGGGCCTCCCCCACATATATAATTTTCTTTCTAAACCAAGGGTTAGCAATGATTAAATTGTACTCTGTGAAAAATGTATCAGATAGCTTCCTCTTTCATTCATTCCCCAGTTCATTTTCTACTGCACTTTTCCTTTTTCTTTCTTACGTTTACATTCCAGTCTCCCAGTATAATTAAATTCTCATCTTCAATAACGAGATGAATAATTTCTTATAACCCATTACATTTTTTTTTATCTGTTCATCTGTGGAGCTAGTGGGTATGTACACTTCTACTACTGTGGAGGGTCTTGACCTAGTGTCTGTGTTGTCTACAGCAATGCAGCCACAGTGCCGTTGTGCCATTTAAAAGTGCATAAACAATAAAATTCAACTAATATGGTTCACACACATCATTCGTGAAACTCAGAAATGTAACAAACATTGAACAATAATTATAATTAGACAATATTTGATACAATTATGGTGAATTTTCAGAAGAGACCTATTTTTCCCTTCGGCAGTGGGATCATTAGAGATGGAGCCCAAGCTCAGATTATGAAAGGATAAGGAAGGAAACTGGCCATGCCCCATTCAAAGCAACCATGCTAGCATTTGCCTGAAGCAACTTAGAGAAATCATGGAAAACCTTACTCTGGATGGCTGTAAAGAAATTTGAACATTTGACTCCCCCCCCCTTTCTCTCTCCCTCTCTCTGAATGCAAGACCAGGTATGCTGACCACAGTACCATTTCACTCAGTAGAGACAAAATAGATAATATTTTTCAATGTGTCTGAATTCATGTAAGTATTGTTGGAATATTCCATAACTGTTCATAAGCAGATATGCTGGTGATAATGTTTCTAATCTTTGTAGTCAAGACAGAATCAAATCAAATTTGTTACCACAGAAAGGGTATAAATAAAGAACGTCAATCCTTTGCAATTAACCTATGGGCAAAAATGAAGAAAAGTTGATTGATGAGTCAATAAAAGACTCATACAACAGCACAAAATATTCAAACTACATACATGCTCATTCTGCAAGCTACAATACAGTGCATAGTTGACAGCACATTGTACCACTGCTAACCATTCTTTTTCCTCTTTCACTTGCAAATGGACCAATGGAAAAATGATTATCCATATACCTCTGCATAAGACGTAATTTCTCTCATCTTGAGTTCATATCCCTAATACAATGTTGTGTATGTGCCATTTCCTTATACCTTTTCAATAGCATTTCATGAAAAGAACATCGCACTCCCTCCAAGGAGTTCATAGAGCATTTTAGTACTGCATGTTGATCAAATCTATTGGTAATCTGACCTAATGGAGATCCCAAATACCTGCGCATGTGTTCTATACACAATCTTATTTATTGATGAGCTACACTTTCCTGAACTAATGATACCCTTGTCTCCAACAAACACTCACTGTCCAGGACAACACACTGAGTTCTATTACTTAAAAAGTCTTCAAGCCACTGACATATGTGAGAAACTATTCTGTATGCTCACATCGTGTTAACAGACTGCAAATGCCATTGTGTCAAATGCTTTTCAAAAATCTACGAATATGAAATCTCCTTGTTGCCCTTCATCCATGGTTTGGAGGATACTGTGTGAAAAAAGGGTTAGCTGAGTTTCACACAAGCACTTCTTTCTAAACATGTGCTGCTTTGTGGATACAAGCTTTTCTGTCTCAAGGAAAATCATTACATTCTAACTTTAGAATATGCTCAAGAATTCTGCAAAAAATAATGTTATGAATATCGATCTATAATTTTGTGGGCCTGTTCTCTTCCCCTGCACTTTTTTCTACTGATCTGAGTAAGAAATTTGCAATAAATACAAGCTAAGTAAGGGACCAGTACCGAAGAGTACCCTTGGTAAATCTGAATTGGGATTCCATGCGGACCTGGTAACTTACTTGTTTTCAACTCTTCGATATCTCAACAACAAGGACATCAATTTCTATGCCCTCCATATGGCAGTTTGTGTGGCTGTCGAATTATGGTACATCTGCATGAACCATCACCAATATTTCTTTAACTGTGGAATTACAAAATTTCAGCTTTCCTTTTCCTGCCTGGAACATGACACAGAAGCCTCTTGACCTATTTAGCTACTTTATGTAGGACCTGAATTTTTTAAGGTTCTTAGACAGAATTTTTGCCTTTGTATGACAATGGGAGCTGTAGGCTCCATAGAATGATCTTTTTCTAATGTAAGTACACACTCTCTTACACACAGGGTTACAAATGCCGTCATTCACAGGTACAGTGTCAATCCTTGTAACTGTTTTCTACATTGTGTTATGTAGAAACTTAAACTGAGAAACAACAGGCCTGAAGAAACTGTGCATGTTCGACCATTTGCTTCTCAGATAATTATTTTACACCCCCCCCCCCTCCCACCATCCAGTCACAAATTCAGCATGCTATGGGTAGTTCAACAAGAACCAGACCACTAACATGTTGCATAAAGTGAGGCTTAATGAGGCCTGCTTGGAACTTTTTCACAGGAAGATGCACAGATTACACGCATTTTTCTGAAATTTTGTGCAGTGCCTTGCACCATATACATGTAGACGTAGCTTGCTGTGTCCAATAAAGTCTTAAGTACATAATGAAATAGCTATCAGTATGATAATGTCACTGTGTTCATTCCTCATAAGATTTCATTTATAACTTGATCCAAACACAACTTCAGTAATCACAATTCATTATCGGAATGGCTGAAAAAATCACACACACATATACTTTCATAAAATGGGAAAAAAATGATTGTACTATGAAATGGGGTGGTTAAAACATAAAATGGAATCATTATTAAACAATCAGAATTGAAGACCAAAATAAAATATAAAAAAACTGTTCAACTCCACAGACACTTTACTACCTTGCAATGCATTTGTATAGCAAATATCTTTTTTATTCTTTTCAGCCAAATTTAGTTACAAATATGTCATACACTTACATTGTGCCAAATGCTCACAGGCCTTATTGAAAGTAGCTCTCAGTTCCTCAAGACCTTCAGGTTCACCTTTGTCACTATCCAAATTGGATTTCGTAGACCATTTCACTCTGCGCAGCATGTATGATGCAAAGCCAATCCAGATGCTTCGTAAACTGTCAGCTGCATCTGAGCATGCTATCAAGGCTCGTTCCATTAATCCTGGATAAAAGAAGAGAAATAAAACTTAAAATTGAAATACACAGTGGATGACTAGGAGCTTTACTAATTCCAGTTCTCTGAGAAAAAAAGAATTTCTGCGAAATACTGCATTTTATGTAATTTTTGAACCCAATGAACTATACATGTTGTCATAGTAGCTTGAATGCAGTATCACCAACCTGTAACATCACTATTTGGCTTTTCAAACCGTTCCATTGCTCGTAAGTAAAACTGCCACAATTGGGCACTCCATGGGCAATTTCGCACTGCACGCTCACACAGAGGTAGCACCTCTGAGGCTGTCCCTCCGCCCCTCTGATACGCAAACTCCAAGTAGTCGAACCACAGTTCAGGATCCAGACAGCTTTCTGCAACCGCACGCTCCCAAATACATGTTGCCCGTGCTCGACTTTTCAGTTCTTCACGGTGGCAATAGTCTCGGTATAGCTGTGGCTTTTTCCCGAGTTCACATGACTCCTGGCAATAAAAAAATTAGAGGTGTAGAAATTACATTCATCCACTGTGTTTTGCACTTGGTGTTAATACACACATAAGGACAAACAGCACACGGGTCATGATCATGGAGAAATTCATTTACTAACACGTTTTCTTGGCATGGGTGTTCAGCCAAAGCACACCATTAGTTATTAACAGCATTAAAATACTCATTGTAAAATATTCAAAAGAAGAGAGGAGGAAGACACAGAAAGAGAAAGAAAGAGAGAGATATCAGAAATTACATGAGGTTAGCAAGGGTTTGAGGTATTCCCTTGTTCTATTATATCATTCCCTCTCAATAGGTAACCTTATAAAATGTTTATTCATATTCCAAATTAATCTGAATGCTTACAAGTCAATTTCAAGGTCTCCAATCTTTTAGAAGACTGTACCTCTCTCTTTGTTGTTTAAGAACTTTCTACGACTTGAATCACAATGAATGCACGATTTGGTATTTTAGTTGAAAGAGGATAGCAATTGGAAAAAAAACTTAACCTTTTCCACAACACTTTCTTCACACAAATTTAAGCAAGGGTGTGTGTGTGTGTGAGAGGGGGGAGGGGGAATGGGAGGGGGGAGGTGTAGGTGGGTTGTAACAGAGTCAGACTTCAAAAATGCAGTGTCTGTGTACGGGCACCTTAGACAGTGCATGCTTAGAAATACTTTCACTTGCTGTAAAACTGTCTTATTTGGTTTAAAATTTAATTCAACATTATCTATTTGCAACAACTGTTGATACAATTACAAACAATAATTTTACTCCTTACAATTGTTTTGAACTGTGCATTCCAGTTGGAGCTGCTGGAGGTAGGTGTGTGTGTGTGTGTGTGTGTGTGTGTGTGTGTGTTTTCTTTGCTGAAGAAGGCTTTGACCAAAAGCTAAAAGCTATAATGTGTTAATAGTCTTTTCATTGGGCCTGTCTGCAACTAAGAGGTTATCTTGATGATGGGTAGTAATCAGTACTTTTCAGCAATATATTATCATAATATTATCATTACTCCATCCTGGATTTTCCACTGTTTAATCCACCCTTTTCCTAATATTGTCGATATTCCAACATGGGAGTTTCCACTGATTGAACATTTTAGAATAATTTTATGAACAGAGACAAGCCAGCAATGCAGTAATTACCACTAAGAGAATTACAGATATAACAAACTATTCTCTCTCTCTCTCTCTGTCTTAGCACTTATCTCAATTAGGCCTACCTCATATAACTTCAAGTTTTTAAATGTTTTCTACTGTAAGCATTCCAATATTGATTTCTCCCTCATCTTATTCTGCAGTGCCTCTTCAACACATCTCCTGTTTAATTAGTCTATTTCCTCCAATTCCTGAAAATCAATGTTTGTGTCGCCTTGGTTTCTCTACATTGACACCCATTCTGTTTGAAAAGCAGCAAAAGTTTTCTTTCTCCTTATTGCAATGCAGAAAATTCCCTGAGAAAATAGTTATTTTAAAATAGCAAATACCAAACAGCAGAGGCTTTGAGCAGTCGACAGGCATACAAAGAAGAATGAAAGATGAACCACCTTTTCGAAGAAACCCTTGACAAGCAAGAGGACACACACACTCTCTCTCTCACTCATTCTCTCTCCTTCTCATATATACATAAACTTTGCCAGATGGACATACACTGTCAGTGCTGCAGTTCGACAGATGGACTGTGGTGAGGATTGTTCTGTTTGGAATGGGTAGAGCAGGAATGGAATGGAAAGCAGGAGGCAAGTGGAGGGGTTGCGGTCAGAATGTTACTGGCTTGGAGGGAGGCAGCAAATGTGAAGGATAGGAATGCAGGAGGATGCTATGGCAGGTACACGGGCTATGCATGTAACACACAGGCACTGAAGCTGGTGAGGTGTGGTGTGGTGTGGGAGTGTGGGTTGGGACAGGAGTGACTTGACAGAGGAGCGGAAACTCCTCAGTAGTAAGTGTGGGGTCAAAGCTGGTGCTAGTGAGAATGACTAAATGGCGCATGTTATGAAGAGCCATTCAACTCAAGCATGTTGTGCTCAGCAGTGTGTTGTGCCTCTGGTTGATAAATTTGGTTTTTGGCCACAGTGTGCTTGTTATTATTTATTCAGCCGGACAGTTGGTCGGCGGCCATGACCACATAAAATGCTGTGCAGAAACTGTAGCACTGCTGCTTTCACAGGCCCTGCTTTTGATGGGATAGGATAAGCCTATGGCAGGACTGCAGTAGGATGTGCTGGGTGGGTGAATTGGGCAGGTCTTGCACCTGGGTCTCCACACAGCTGTGACCCTTGTGGTAAGGCATTGTGTAGAATGTTTCTCCACACTGTAGTTGGTTACTGTGCTCCCACTGAAAGAATCTCCAACAAAACTAATCAACCAACCAACCAAAAAAAGCAAACAACTGGCCAAAGCCTAGCCTCTCATATCAAAGGTGCAAACCACTTCCTTCACCGACTCTTGACCACCCCACCACATTACCTTCTGGATCCCTACTCAGCACTGTTGATGCCATATGCCTATACACTAGCATTCCTCATGCCCATAGCCTTGCCACAATGCAACACAACTTCTCCCAACATCCTTCCTACTACAAACACAATATCTCATTCCTTATACACCTTATTAATTATATACTTATGCACAACTACTTCTCCTTTGAGGGGAAGGTAAATAAACAGCCAAGGGAATGCACATGGCAACCTCCTATGCCAGCCTGTTTACAGGCCATCTAGAGGAAACCATTCTAGCCCCCCAAAACCCAAACTCCTTACCTGTTTCAGATTCAATGATGATATCTTCATGATCTGGACCCATGGCCAAGACACCCTATTCTCATTCCTCCTCAACCTTCACACCTTCCCTCTCAGCCGCTTCACCTGTCCTAATCTACCCAACATGACACCTTCCTGGATGTTGAGCACCTCCTCTCTGATGGCTCCATCCAAAGCCCTGTCAACATTAAGCCCACTAACAACCAACAACACCTGCATTTTGGCAGCTGCCAACCCTCCCACCAAAAAGTCACTCCCATATTGTCTGCACATCCACAAACAGTATATCTGCACTAATAAGATTTCCCTTGGCCAGTATGCTCAAGGACTTCATAGACAGGCTCTCAAAACCTAGTCCACGATCCCCACTCCTTTCTTCCTCCCAAGAATCACTGCAAAAGAGTGCCCACTCCCCTTGCAATCCATTATCACAATGGAATGGAACGACTTACCAAAAACTTTAGTTATCTATCAAGCCCAGAAATGAGCGACATCCTGCCCATGACCCTTCCCATTCCTCCTAAAGTGGTATTCTGTGCCCACCCTACCTACACACCATCCTATGAAACTTCAATTCCCAACTACTTGCCACAGGGGTTTTATCCCTGTGGAAGACCCAGGTGCAACACCTGCCCAATTCACCCATTCTCATCAGAGGCAAGGCCACCTATGAAAGCAGCCATGTTATATATAAACTTTGCTGACTTCTGCACAGCATTTTATTGGGCATGAACACCAACTGTTCATCAGAATCAATGGGCACTGCCAAACTGTGGCCAAGAACAGAGTTCACCTTTCAGTGGCATAAAACATTGCTGAGCACAGCATGTTCTAGTTAAATGGTTGATTCTCAACCTGTGCCATCAGGATCCTTCTCTACAGCACCAGTTTTTCTGAACTATGTGGATGGCAGTTATCCCTCCAACACATCCTTTGCTCCCATAATTCTCCTGGCCCCAATTTCCACTACCTCAATGTCCTCACAGTCTTCACTTAACAGTTTCCCCTCCTCTGTCCTGTTACCACCCCTCTCCCAATCCATGCCATCTCTTCTTCTTCTTCTTCTTCTTCTTAATCATCATACACCTCACGTCACAAGCTGCGGTACTCATGTGCCATGTGTAGCTCGTGTGGCTGCCATGCTTCCCTCTCACATTCCTATCCAACACACTTCTGCCTCCTTCTGAGCTGTTGGCTATCCATCCCCAACCCCTCCTCCTGCTTACCGCCTCCTTCTCCCTCTACCCATTCTAACCACCGCAACCCTCATCCCATCTCATCTGCCGAACTGCAAACCTGGCATTCTGTGTCCAGATGGCACAACGTAAGAGTGTGTGTGTGTGTGTGTGTGTGTGTGTGTGTGTGTGTGTGTGTGTGTGTGTGTCCGTCCGTCTGTCCATCCCTTGCTTGTTGAAGGGTTTTGAAAACTAACAAAAATTTAATTCTTTTTTGTGTGCCTGTCAACAACTCAAAGCCCCCAGTGTTTGGTGAGTGGCCTTCCTTCCTCCTAAATTATTTACTTTCTGCCAGAATGTCAGAACTTTGGTAACTGCATTTATTTTAAAAAAGGACCATTAATTTTCTACTGTAATGATTTTGTTGAAAGACTGCATATTGTACTTGAACTAATGGATTACTCGCCACAATGCTACAATGAAAGGTGGTAGAATATGTGACAGCCTGTCACATGCAGACAATGACCAAAATTGTGGCAAATTCTGCAAAAGACTTGCAGATTTGTCAGTGAAGGTAATGGTACTGGTCTAACTGCTGTATGAGGAAATATCACCAATGCAAGTATAGTACCACCAAGTCCCTTAAATACAAAATACAACATATTGTTGTTGTCATTGAAGAAGTTGTACTATTCATAATGAGACTAAAATCATACACAGTCACTGCACAAACAAATAGTCTATTCAGGAAAGTCATGCCACATCCAAAACGTAGCATGAAAATTACGATTACTGTACCTTCAATTTTTTATTTATTTGATTTAGATGTTGGGAGTGATTTTCCATTTGATGATAAAAACTGTTCCCATGGCAGATGGTTTACATGCAACAGAAGAAGTGAAGAAAATTCGTTTCTCTCTCATGGATTTTCTCAACACGATGTGTATCAGAATGCATGCCAAAATGTGAGAAATAAGAAGAGGAGAGAGTTAATAGTGAAGACAATTGAAGTGTGGAAATAAATCTAGCTGATATGTACATGCCAACAAAAAGCTTAAAAAAAGATTGAAAAAATTGTTTTCTGATGTATCAATTCCCATTTTTCAGTGTAACATACAGAAGGATGCTTTTACAGGCAGGGCTGGTGATATGAGATATGTTCAAATTATCAGTTGTAACTTAGCGTATTATCTTTTTGAGAAAATGTTTTACAACTGGCACTCTGACTAATAACTATACAGCATTACGCAGCAAACAACAGTTCCAACTGCAAAAAGGATACCATTACAACAGTATATATATATATATATATATATATATATATATATATATATATATATATATATATATATATATATATATATTAAAAACAAAGATTCCAAGACTTACCAAGCGGGAAAGCGCCGGCAGACAGGCACATGAACAAAACACACAAACACACACACAGAATTACGAGCTTTCGCAACTGGCAGTTGCTTCGTCAGGAAAGAGGGAAGGAGAGGGAAAAATGAAAGGATGTGGGTTTTAAGGGAGAGGGTAAGGAGTCATTCCAATCCCGGGAGCGGAAAGACTTCCCTTAGGGGAAAAAAAAGGACAGGTGTACACTCGCACACACACACACATATCCATCCGCACATACACAGACACAAGCAGACATATTTAAAGGCAAAGAGTTAAGGGCAGAGATGTCAGTCGAGGCGGAAGTACAGAGGCAAAGAAGTTGTTGAAAGACAGGTGAGGTATGAGCGGCGGCAACTTGAAATTAGCGGAGGTTGAGGCCTGGCGGATATCGAGAAGAGAGGATATACTGAAGGGCGAGTTCCCATCTCCGGAGTTCGGATAGGTTGGTGTTGGTGGGAAGTATCCAGATAACTCGGACGGTGTAACACTGTGCCAAGATGTGCTGGCCGTGCATCAAGGCATGTTTAGCCACAGGGTGATCCTCATTACCAACAAACACTGTCTGCCTGTGTCCATTCATGCGAATGGACAGTTTGTTGCTGGTCATTCCCACATAGAAAGCATCACAGTGCAGGCAGGTCAGTTGGTAAATCACGTGGGTGCTTTCACATGTGGCTCTCCCTTTGATCGTGTACACCTTCCGGGTTACAGGACTGGAGTAGGTGGTGGTGTGAGGGTGCATAGGACAGGTTTTACACCGGGGGCGGTTGCAAGGGTAGGAGCCAGAGGGTAGGGGAGGTGGTTTGGGGATTTCATAGGGATGAACCAAGAGGTTACGAAGGTTAGGTGGACGGCGGAAAGACACTCTTGGTGGAGTGGGGAGGATTTCATGAAGGATGGATCTCATTTCGGGGCAGGATTTTAGGAAGTCGTATCCCTGCTGGAGAGCCACATTCAAGGTCTGATCCAGTCCCGGGAAGTATTCTGTTACAAGTGGGGCACTTTTGGGGTTCTTCTGTGAGAGGTTCTGGGTTTGAGGGGATGAGGAAGTGGCTCTGGTTATCTGCTTCTGTACCAGGTTGGGAGGGTAGTTGCGGGATGCGAAAGCTGTTTTCAGGTTGTTGGTGTAATGGTCGAGGGATTCAGGACTGGAGCAGATTCGTTTGCCACGAAGGCCTAGGCTGTAGGGAAGGGACCGTTTGATATGGAATGGGTGGCAGCTGTCATAATGGAGGTACTGTTGCTTGTTGGTGGCTTTGATGTGGACGGATGTGTGCAGCTGGCCATTGGACAGATGGAGGTCAACATCTAGGAAAGTGGCATGGGATTTGGAGTAGGACCAGGTGAATCTGATGGAACCAAAGGAGTTGAGGTTGGAGAGGAAATTCTGGAGTTGTTCTTCACTGTGAGTCCAGATCATGAAGATGTCATCAATAAATCTGTACCAAACTTTGGGTTGGCAGGCTTGGGTAACCAAGAAGGCTTCCTCTAAGCGACCCATAAATAGGTTGGCATACGAGGGGGCCATCCTGGTACCCATGGCTGTTCCCTTTAATTGTTGGTATGTCTGGCCTTCAAAAGTGAAGAAGTTGTGGGTCAGGATGAAGCTGGCTAAGGTGACGAGGAAAGAGGTTTCAGGTAGGGTGGCAGGTGATCGGCGTGAAAGGAAGTGCTCCATTGCAGCGAGGCCCTGGACGTGCGGGATATTTGTGTATAGGGAAGTGGCATCAATGGTTACCAGGATGGTTTCTGGGGGTAACAGACTGGGTACGGATTCCAGGCTTTCGAGAAAGTGGTTGGTGTCTTTGATGAAGGATGGGAGACTGCATGTAATGGGTTGAAGGTGTTGATCTACGTAGGCAGAGATACGTTCTGTGGGGGCTTGGTAACCAGCTACAATGGGGCGGCCAGGATGTTTGGGTTTGTGAATTTTAGGAAGTAGGTAGAAGGTAGGAGTGCGAGGTGACGGTGGGGTGAGGAGTTTGATGGAGTCAGGTGAAAGGTTTTGTAGGGGGCCTAAGGTTCTGAGGATTCCTTGAAGCTCCGCCTGGACATCAGGAATGGGATTACTTCGGCAAACTTTGTATGTAGAGTTGTCTGAAAGCTGACGCAGTCCCTCAGCCACATACTCCCGACGATCAAGTACCACAGTCGTGGAACCCTTGTCAGCCGGAAGAATGATGATGGATCGGTCAGCTTTCAGATCACGGATAGCCTGGGATTCGGCTGTGGTGATGTTGGGAGTAGGATTAAGGTTTTTCAAGAAAGATTGAGAGGCAAGGCTGGAAGTGAGAAATTCCTGGAAGGTTTGGAGAGGGTGATTTTGAGGAAGAGGAGGTGGGTCCCGCTGTGATGGAGGACGGAACTGTTGCAGGCAGGGTTCAATTTGGATAGTGTCTTGGGGAGTTGGATCATTAGGAGTGGGATCAGGATTGTTTTTCTTCGTGGCAAAGTGATATTTCCAGCAGAGACTACGAGTGTAGGACAGTAAATCCTTGACAAGGGCAGTTTGGTTGAACCTGGGAGTGGGGCTGAAGGTGAGGCCTTTGGATAGGACAGAGGTTTCGGATTGGGAGAGGGGTTTGGAGGAAAGGTTAACTACTGAATTGGGGTGTTGTGGTTCCAGATTGTGTTGACTAGAATTTTGAGGTGTTGGGGGGAGTGGAGCTGGAAGTGGGAGATTGAGTAGATGGGAGAGACTGGGTCTGTGTGCAATGAGAGGAGGTTGAGGTTTGTTGGAAAGGTTGTGGAGGGTGAGTGAGTTGCCTTTCCGGAGGTGGGAAACCAGGAGATTGGATAGTTTTTTGAGGTGGAGGGTGGCATGTTGTTCTAATTTGCGGTTGGCCTGTAGGAGGATGCTATGTACAGCCGGTGTGGATGTGGGAGAGGAAAGATTGAGGACTTTGATTTGGGATAGGAGTTGACGGGTGTGTTCATTGGCCGAGTCGATGTATAGGTGAAGGATTAGGCGGGTGAGGGCTATGGATTGTGCTGTTTGGAACTGGTATAAGGACTGATGGAAAGAAGGATTGCAGCCAGAGATGGGAACTTTAAGTGTGAGGCCTTTGGGAGTAATGCCAAATGTCAGACAAGCCTGAGTAAATAAAATATGGGAGCGTAATCTGGCTAGGGTGAAGGCATGTTTGCGGAGGGAATGTAAATAAAATTTAATGGGGTCGTTGTAGGGATGTTGTGAGGTTGACATGGTATTGGTAGGTGGAAAGGGTAATATGAGGTTAAAGTGAAAGTAAAGAGAGATTTATATAGGGAGAGAAAAAGGTGTGAAAAAAGTCGAAAAAGTGTTGGTTTGAGATGAGCTATGTTGATCATGTGCTGAACTTAGGTTGGTGAACAACAATGGGTGCAAAGGTTGGGTAGTTATGTTGTCTCCAGATCCCCTTACTGTTTGCCTTTAAATATGTCTGCTTGTGTCTGTGTATGTGCGGATGGATATGTGTCTGTGTGTGTGTGTGCGAGTGTACATCTGTCCTTTTTTTCCCCCAAGGGAAGTGTTTCCGCTCCCGGGATTGGAATGACTCCTTACCCTCGCCCTTAAAACCCACATCCTTTCGTCTTTCCCTCTCCTTCCTGAAGAAGCAACCATCGGTTGTGAAAGCTAGCAATTCTGTGTGTGTGTTTGTGTGTTTTGTTCATGTGCCTGTCTGCCGGCGCTTTCCCGCTTGGTAAGTCTTGGAATATATATATATAATTCACATCAAAATATCTGTTTCTGTCCCAAAGTTGACATTGGAACATAGTACACAAGTTGGACTTTATTACCAGGGGATATACAATATTAATTAAAACTATATTTAAAAAAATACAACACAGAGAAGGGATGATGGAAGGAAGATTTAGGTTTAATGTCCCATCAAGAACAAGGTCATGAGAGACAAAGCATAAGCTCCTTTTGGGGAAGCAAATATCAGTCACACTCTTTCAAAGGAACCATCACTGGCTTATGCCTTACTACTAGAATGATGGAGTTTCTAAGATTTCTAAAATGGCAGAAAGGGGTCATTTTGAGTCCACATGAAACACTTTCATATTTAAAGTAAACAAGTAACTTATTTTGTGTTTTTGAATCCCCACCTTTCTGCAAGTTATAACAACAACCGCTTAACATGATAAGTAATACATTAATTATTTCTTTTAGCAAATCTTAATTGTTTAGCACTGCTTATGCTAACAAATTTCATAAGATGTAGATTTTCATATATTATCTATTTGTAAAACTACAAAAATTTGTATGTATAGTCCAAATATTATACTCATGCATATTTCACATGTGTCTTTGTTGTACTCTTTAATCAAGTCACTCGAATCTGCTAGATGCACTTAGCATGGGTGATTTCTGCTTTATGTGCACATTTTCTGCACAAAGCTCAGTGTTGCTGGTCTAGTTGCCTTTGCAGAGGCTGATTTGGAACTTCAACTTTCTAGATGATTCTGGTCCCATAACCTCATTTTTCATCTACTCTTCTTCATGCTTTTTCATTTCCTTGAGTTCATTGGTGAATTTTGAACTTCTTCCTTTCCATTTCCTTGCTCACAGATGACTCATGCATTTACTGCTGCCATGTCCAATATGTAGTAAATTTATGGGTCATTTGATCAACCATCCGAACTTTATTGCATTGTAGATTGTAATAGTATTAAGTTTCTTCTTTCCTTCTTCGCTTACAGCTACTTCAGCATGCAGTGCACACAGAAGAGTAGGATTTTTCTTCTTACATCTACATTATTACATCTACATGACTACTCTGCAATTCACATTTAAGTGCTTGGCAGAGGGTTCATCGAACCACAATCATACTATCTCTCTACTATTCACTCCCGAACAGCGAGCGGGAAAAACGAACACCTAAACCTTTCTGTTCGAGCTCTGATTTCTCTTATTTTATTTTGATGATCATTCCTACCTATGTAGGTTGGGCTCAACAAAATATTTTCGCATTCGGAAGAGAAAGTTGGTGACTGAAATTTCGTAAAAAGCTCTCGCCGCGACGAAAAACGTCTATGCTGTAATGACTTCCATCCCAACTCGTGTTTCATATCTGCCACACTCTCTCCTCTATAACGCGATAATACAAAACGAGCTGCCCTTCTTTGCACCCTCTCGATGTCCTCCGTCAATCCCACCTGGTAAGGATCCCACACCGCGCAGCAATATTCTAACAGAGGACGAACGAGTGTAGTGTAAGCTGTCTCTTTAGTGGACTTGTTGCATCTTCTAAGTGTCCTGCCAATGAAACGCAACCTTTGGCTCGCCTTCCCGACAATATTATCTATGTGGTCCTTCCAACTGAAGTTGTTCGTAATTTTAACACCCAGGTACTTAGTTGAATTGACAGCCTTGAGAATTGTACTATTTATCGAGTAATCGAATTCCAACGAAGTTCTTTTGGAACTCATGTGGATCATCTCACACTTTTCGTTATTTAGCATCAACTGCCACCTGACACACCATACAGCAATCTTTTCTAAATCGCTTTGCAGCTGATACTGGTCTTCGGATGACCTTACTAGACGGTAAATTACAGCATCATCTGCGAACAGTCTAAGAGAACTGCTCAGATTGTCACTCAGGTCATTTATATAGATCAGGAACAGTAGAGGTCCCAGGACGCTTCCCTGGGGAACACCTGATATCACTTCAGTTTTACTCGATGATTTGCCGTCTATTACTACGAACTGCGACCTTCCTGACAGGAAATCACGAATCCAGTCGCACAACTGAGACGATACCCCATAGCTCCGCAGCTTGATTAGAAGTCGCTTGTGAGGAACGGTGTCAAAAGCTTTCCGGAAATCTAGAAATACGGAATCAACTTGAGATCCCCCGTCGATAGCGGCCATTACTTCGTGCGAATAAAGAGCTAGCTGCGTTGCACAAGAGCGATGTTTTCTGAAGCCATGCTGATTACGTGTCAATAGATCGTTCCCTTCGAGGTGATTCATAATGTTTGAATACAGTATATGCTCCAAAACCCTACTGCAAACCGACGTCAATGATATAGGTCTGTAGTTAAATGGATTACTCCTACTACCCTTCTTGAACACTGGTGCGACCTGCGCAATTTTCCAATCTGTAGGTACAGATCTATCGGTGAGCGAGCGGTTGTATATGAGTGCTAAGTAGGGAGCTATAGTATCAGCGTAATCTGAAAGGAACCTAATCGGTATACAATCTGGACCTGAAGACTTGCCCGTATCAAGCGATTTGAGTTGCTTCGCAACCCCTAAGGTATCTACTTCTAAGAAACTCATGCTAGCAGATGTTCGTGTTTCAAATTCTGGAATATTCCATTCGTCTTCCCTGGTGAAGGAATTTCGGAAAACTGCGTTCAATAACTCCGCTTTAGCGGCACAGTCGTCGATAACAGTACCATTGGCACTGCGCAGCGAAGGTATTGACTGCGTCTTGCCGCTTGTGTACTTTACATACGACCAGAATTTCTTCGGATTTTCTACCAAATTTCGAGACAATGTTTCGTTGTGGAACCTATTAAAGGCATCTCGCATCGAAGTACGTGCCAAATTTCGCGCGTCTGTAAATTTTAGCCCATCTTCAGGATTTCGCGTTCTTCTGAATTTCCTTACAATATATTTAGTCATGGTGCAGTTGGTGCTGTCAGTTTTACATAGGATTTCAGTATTTGCCTTCTTTACCTCTTAAGAGATTTCATGATAGATCACTCATTGTACCAACTAATCCAGTTTTATTTTCTTTGGGCTTCTTGGCAAGTTCGAAGAGATGAGAAGTTGTTGTCTGTCATCATGTTTCTTCCTTGATTTGAAAATGGCTCCTTGAGATATAGAACAATGTATTCTTCAAATGACTGCTCCTCTCTCTGTGTGTCCTCTTTTTTGAGGTACAGAAATGCATTACATATATATTTTGTTGCTACATGGACAGCAACACATTTTGAGACCATATTTTTTGCCTTTGTTTGGCATGAATTAAATGAACCTGCATTTTGTTTTGCTTCATAATACTTGCTTTTCTGCGGTTATATTTTCTCCAGCACAGTGAGAATGAATATGGTCTAATATGAACTTTCCCCAAATTTCAAATACAAGGGTAAAATTGTTGGCTGAAAGTCATTCAGCTTGCATTGATTTTTCATTAAAATGGAGAAACCTGAGAAGCTCCTGAAATCTGTCCATTGGCATAACATCTTTGATAAAAGTAGGCCTCCAAGAATACAAACAAAGATCATCCACAAACAAACCTTTTATAAAAATGACATCCTGAGTGTGTACAACGGCCAGCAACATTTACAGTTCATCAAGTGGCACGCTCCAGTCATCATTTTTGTAGTAATTTTTTAGCATTTGGTGCTATACATTTCCTCATGAGATGTAGCCATTCTTCATCACAAATAAGACAGAAAGCACTGATGAGAGTAGTCTACTCACTGGCAGACATGAGTAGACAGGACTTCCTATCTCTTTCAGAATGTTCACTGACGACCTTCGAGAAGGCCATCTCCCATTCAGTTCAATCCCTAGCAACCATCTCGGTAGAGATGATCACACTGAGTCTACGGTGAAGGAAGAGGAAAGTGTTGACTGAGATCAGCATCTGACTCCTCCTCGTTCACAATGTCTTCATCTTTGTCTCTGGTAAAAACTCCGTAACTTCATCATTGAAGTCAAATACCAGTTCATTGTTGAAACATATCTTCAGAAGCATGTCCATGCTGACATGTCTAAGAGTGTCTTTCACAGACAAAGAATTTTACCTGAATGACACAATATAATGATTACCGATTGTTGTTGCTTAATTGTTACGGTAGATTATATAAATACATTCAAAAGAGAAATTACAGAAGTGTCAAATCGACCATTTCTGCTGTTCTAAGTTTTTCAAATGAAATTTTTAAGTAAAATATATAGACTTTTAAAACTTAACACCTCATAATAACAAGGAAAAATAAAACTTGAAAAAATTCTGTGACTTCACCAACAAATTTTAAAAAAATGGATTTGACATTGAAGAAAAAAGTATGACAAGGATCATTTAGACCCCTTCTTCCATTACAGTGTCAAGTATAGTGAGTAATAGTATTACTGTTACTACTGCAAACAATACAACAACAACAATAATATAGAGAATGCCATGTTATTGTAAAAAGAGGAACGTACCAGCTGTTTCTCGAATTTTTCCAGTCGGTGCATCTCTGATTCTACCTCAGACACATCAAAATCTATTGGAACGTTATGTGAATTTGCCCATTCAAAAAACTCTCTATAAGATTTATCTGTCCCTGCCAAAGGGACAGACAGCAATCGACGCCAAAGTTTTGCTTCCTTTTCTGACTGATCAACCTACAAATGAAATTAACAATAATTTCTTCATGAGCAATTTAAAGTACAGGAGGCTATATTAACAACAAAAATTTTAATAATAAGATATCACAAAGCAAGATGCATCTAACAGTAACCTCAACCATTTTATCTACATACAAATTGAAACAGAACCCTGTTTCTCTAAAGTCACATTCTGCAACTCAAGTAAAATGCAGTAAAGCATATTATTTTCAAAAAAATTATCAATTATGTTATCTACACAGTAAATGAGACAAACTGTCCTTTCTGAAAGTCCTCTAAGGCATCAATCACACAGAAAAGTCTGCCTTGCTGATGTCACTGTCAAACATAAATATGTTATTAAAAGAGTCAATTCTTGCAGCATAGTTTGCTAGCTTAATATGGTCACAAGGAAGCAAGGAGAACGAATATTTATCTGGTGCATTACAAGGGGACATTGGTCTACTTGAAGGAATAGTAATTTTATTATTTGCTGTTATGTATAAATAAATTTGTGTTCCACAAATAACATATCACTCAATGTATGCCAAAAATTTAACTGGGCCAGAGAAAACAGTGATTGTGTATACGTAAATGTATGTTGTGTGAGTAAAATATCAATCAACAGTTCCCAAAAATTTAAGTGATCTAGATACAAGGATGTAGTAGAGCTTGCACGCAAAACACCAAATGATATAAACATTCCATGGTCATCATTATTTTACAATTATATTTCAGTTTTGCAAAAGTTACAGTATTTCAACCAACAATGATATGTTTACTGGTCCACCCTCCCTTCTCCCCCCGCAATAGGTGGAGAATGTATCTCATACAATGGCATCTCTGATTTGCAGCTTAAGAAGAAAAATTTCATTTTAACAGTGTGCACTGCCTACATGAATACTTATCATGAATGTTCATATACAATTAATATTTAAAATAGAAGTTTTCCAAATATCATAACTTAAATTCACTTAGGTGCACACTTTGTAATTTGGAAAGAAATAACAAGCTGAACTGATACTGAGGTAACATACATGGACAGCTTACAGTGTCTACTATCATAATGCAAAATATAAATTTCTTCTTTCACATATTACTATTCTCACAAGTGTATCCTTTATGGGAATGACCAACGAAGTAAAATAATGCAGTTTCCAATGTGTAGGTTGTTTTGAGGGATTCAAGTCATTCTTGTTTCTGATAAAGTGTGTAGTACAAGTCTACTTACTTCTTCAGTGAAGCTGATTTATTGCATAAAATGAACAATATGTGCTTATCATATCCAATTAAATTTTGTTAAAATCCAATCAACTTTTCTGTGCAAATTAGCATTGACTCATTAACCAGTGACTGCCTGCCAATCTGTTCATGCAATACGAAGAATGTAGATAGTGCTGCAGTTACATATTATT
Source organism: Schistocerca gregaria (assembly GCF_023897955.1). NCBI lineage: Eukaryota > Metazoa > Arthropoda > Insecta > Orthoptera > Acrididae > Schistocerca > Schistocerca gregaria. The sequence goes on along the minus strand of NC_064927.1, from coordinate 125,103,981 downwards.
GCTTACTAAATAAAACAGATGCTTGCGTAACGCCGGAACACACACACATCGGCTTCTTACCAGGCAGAACCTACCATATCATTGCTAATGAGATGTCATCAGAGAGGCATAGGTAGTTAAGTGCATATCTCAAAATACTATCATGAATGTATTTTATACAGGGCGGGTGGTACCTGAAAAAAATTGCTGCAAAAATAACTGGGACTTACTTTGATGACGAGAAATTACAGTACTGCCAACATGTGAACTTAAAAGAGAGGGGAAAAACTATTCCCACGTTTGAAAAATGTTAGTTCCTTTGTCGAGGGGAAAAGTGGGATAGGTTTGAGGAAGCAGCACACATGACTCAGACTCAGTGAGGAAGCTACTTGTTGTGAGTAAAAGAGGATGCAAAGTTTCTCTCCGACACATTTCCCTTAATCGTTGTTGTTGCTCACTGATGGTTGATTTAGGGCGGGGGGGGGGGCAGTGAGTTTATCGGAAGGGAAGGAAGTCAGTCGGCCATGGCCTTTCCAAGAAACCATTCCAGTATTTCCCTGAAGCCACTTAGGGAAATCAGGATGGCCGGATGCGGGTTTGAACCATCACGTCCTCCCAAATGTGGGTACAGTGTGATAACCAATTCAAGTCCAGTTTGCTAACCACTGCGCCACTTCGCTCACAGATCTTCTCATAGACATTTAAGGAGTTGGGTATTCTGACTACTGTTTCACAGTATACTTATTTCCTCAAGAAATTTGTTGTAATTGACCCACTGTGGTTGAAAAGAAACAATTATGTACATAATTACAATACCAGATGGCAAATGACATTCATTATTCCACATTAATGTTGTCTTTAGCACAGAAAGGGATGCACAATGCTGCAACTAAAATTTCGAATCACTTACCCAGGGCTACAAAAGGTCTACCAAAAAGCAAAGCAAAATTTTAAAACAAATCTCAAAAGTTTCTCCTTGACAACTCCTTCTATTCCATAGAATAATTTCTTTTATTGTAACGTGTAAAAGGGGGTGGACAGAAATCACCAACACACATCTGCAGGTTTTTTTTTAACTTATTTATAATTATTCAGCATGTAGCCATATTTACAAATTAATTTGTGCTGTGAATGGCAAATGACTGTTCCACATATTTTCCTGATGTATCATGCAAGACAATCCACGGAACAAGAAATAAGTAAATCAAGTGAATTTCCCTTCTGATATCATTTTACAAGAAATGTGGTTTGCGATTGCTTAAGCCCATATTAGACTACAAATGTAAAAGTCCAGGGCTGAATTACCAGTTGGTCTGAGAATTTTTTTTCTGAACCTAACAAATCTTTCACTTCTGACAGTGCTTAGGATATGTGTGTGTGTGTGTGTGTGTGGGGGGGGGGGGGGGGGGGGGGGGGGGAAGGAGTTACATCATGATTCAAACTCCTTGTTCAACTGTACCTGAAGTTGTTTTGAGACTCGAAGAAGTCATGAATATACTTCCTACAAAATGTATCAAGAACAATACAAAGCTCAGCCACAAGAAATAACTAGATATTTAGTCATTGACATCTACGGTGGCTTTAGCAGAAATAACCACATAAATTGTCGGAAAAGATAATGCAAGGCTTACATAGTGGGAGGGGGGAGGGGGGGGGGGGGAAACAACCTGTGGAGGAGCCAACCTGTAAGACACCTCTGCTACATACATGGCTCTTCACCATTTAAGATTAACAGACTACAGATAATCTTAAAATAAGAGCTGTGTGCTTCTGCATGCATTTGTGTAGTCATATTGAGAGTGTTACAGACAATAAAAACTCAAATTTTGGTTGCTAAATGGCAAATTGGATTAAGAAAAGGACTGCTAAAAAATTCAAAAACTATACAAGGTATCCCAGAACGTTTACCCTGATTCTAACAGATATTGCTATTTACTTATGCCTAGGACCTATGCTATCCTGTTTCTCGTGTGTTGACAAACTCATTAAGCTTCCATGATTCCTGAAACTGTTGCTAGGAGCCCCAATATCTCCAATCATGGTACAACAAAGGTTCAGCACAACTTAGGGAAAACTATCACCAGATGTCAGATTGGTTAAGGCATAGATGCAAATATTTTAGAAGCAGCAGGCAACCTTCATCCACAGCAGACACTGTCAAAAACATACGAAATGTGTTGACGAAGTCATAATCCAAAAGAGAGACACACACAGGCCTTCAGCTTTAAGCAGTGAAGATCACAGAAACAGTCGCAACTGTACAAAAAAAAAAAAAAAAAAAAAAAAAAAGAATATTTAAAAAAAAAACTCCAGATTTTGCAAAAGCTGATGCCTTGCAAATAATATGTTATTCTATATCAAAGGGATTGAAGATTTTTTTACAGCAAATAGCATTTTCAAATGAATCAATATTTCATTTAAGTAGTGTTGTAAATGGATGTAACATTTGTATTTGCGGCAACGGAAAGACTGTGAGGAAGTACACAAGGGATACCTGGAAGATCAGTGTCTGGTGTGTGCTAATGTATGACAAAGTCATCAGTCCATTCTTCTTCCATGTTATTGGTACTGCGTACTTAGATACATATCAGAATTATGCTATACCCCAGTTCCAGATGAAGCAGCCCAATGTAATGTTTCAACTAGATGGAGTACTGTCTCAGTGAACAACATGTAGTTGGGACTCTTTCAATGAAGAATTTCAAAATCAATGGATCATAAGGGATGGCCCAATCCCACAGCTACATTACCCTACTGAATTTCTTCCTTTGGGGATACGTTAAGACCAAGGTGTATGTAACATCTGTACCAGACAGGCACAAATTTTTTGAATGCAAATCTTTAAAAATGTCAAGCAACAAAATGTATGGTGTAGTACAGAGTACAGTTTGGATGTTTTACACATTGCCAGTTATACTGAAATTGAATGTATTAAATGACTGAAAACTTTATGATTGTATGTAGGCATGTGTCAAATATGGTGTCTGTGTTGATGTTAATTTCAGAGTTGAGATCACTTAAAATCTAGATAAACACTTTTGAATGCCCTGTATTATTATTATTACATATATGTATACATGTTGTAAATACCATGACACTAAAAACAGCAAAGCTAACATATTCTAATATTATCCATTGTAAGGATTGGATGTAATGGTTGTGAAGATAATAGCTGTTGTCATTTAGCATACAATACACAAATACAAGGAATATTATCCATGCACTGGATACGATTTACAAGTGATGCACATAGTGGAGAAAGAAAGCAATAACAAGCATAATGTACAAACAGGAGAGCAGTAAGACATCCATCAACAGATTCATGGGCCTTTTCTGGATTTAGCAGCAACGCAATACACACGAGCAGTTTGCACAAACAACTATTGGTATGTTGTTTCTTCATGTCCCATGTAAAATTTCTGGAATACTGCAAGATGATTAACAGCTCAGTGCAGTCAGTATGCTTGTTTACAGGACTAGCCAATATACAGGAAAGCAGATGGTTAAGCACGATGTAGTTGTGCCGAGTGTTACCATTATAGGAAAGGAGCAATTTGGTGAATGGGTGGTAGTATGAGGAACCATAACAGAGTCAGGTGTTGCCAATTTTAAAGTAAGAGAAAGGACTTTATGTAGAAATACCTTTGTTTGCTTTTATTTCATGTCTATTTTGTACTTTTTTTAAGTGCCTGTGTATGAAACTTTGAATGCAGACAGACACGCATGAAGGGAGCTTCTCTCTTGAAACAGACAGCTGTAGATAACATTCCTCGCATTTGGGTGTAGTAGTAGTAGTAGTAGTAGTAGTAGTAGTAGTAGAGGGGTTTTGGGCGCACGACAGCAAGGTCTTCAGTGCCCATTCAGTAACTTAGTGAGACGGGTGTCAAGAAAAATCCCAGAACAGGAATATAAAACGGAACAGAAAACATGGGTAATAATCGTCGAAAAACATGCTCACCCACACTAAAGTGTGGGATGACGCAGAGCGTCAGCAGTAAAACATGGACAACACAGGAAGAAAATGATAGAAGAAGCTAAAACAATGTAGCAGATGGAAGTGGCTGGCTGACCGCAAGGAAAAAAGGGGAGGAGTCAGCCACTCTGCAATACACTAAAACCTCCAGCCTAAAATTTTAGGCCAGAGTCCAGACACATCACAAAACTTAAAAACCCTAGACACACACGTCTCATCATTAGCTAAAACAGAAGGCAGATCCGAAGCAACTTGTGCTTCTGCCTGTGCATCACGGTATAAAATGCAGTCTGTTAAAATGTGCCGGACAGAGATGTGCACACCACAAGCATCACAAAACGGTGGATCCTCCTGTCGTAATAAAAAGCTATGTGTGAGAGGACAGTGCCCTATCTGAAGACATGTGAGGGCCACCTCCTCCTGCCTGAGCAACCGGCAGGAGGAACGCCACGGCCAAGTGGTTGACTTTATCAACCGCAGTTTATTGGCCGTCACCGCCAGCCAGTCATCCTCCCACAACTCCATGCACTTCCTGTGGAGTGCAGCGATGACTGACTGCAAGGGAATAGGACACTGGACCACACCCTGCTCTCTGCAGGCCTCCTTGGCAGCCCGATCGGCCTGTTCATTGCCCCAGATGCCAACATGACCAGGCACCCAGAAGAAGGATAGTTTTGTACCCCGCCGTTGGAGCAAGTACAGTTGGTCATGTATCAGCTGGACCATTGCCTCAGTCGGATAGAGGTTCTGCAGTGATTGTAAGGCACTAAGAGAATCGGAGCAGAGAAGAAATCGATCGCCCCGAAAACGATTCATCTGCTCCAGTGCCTTCAGGATCGCGTCGAGCTCTGCTGCGAAAACGGTATATTCAGCAGGGAGGCGAATCTGGGTAACTTGATCAGGGAACACTACAGAACAGCCAAGGAAATTCTCCTGTTTGGAGCCATCAGTGTACACGACAGTGAAACCGTGATGCACATCTAAAATGTTAAAAAACAGACATTGGAATGTAAAATCTGGTGTGCGATCTTTCTTAAAATTAGTCAAATCTAAAATAAGTTTGGGTCTCCGGAGGAGCCAAGGGGGGGATCTGCTCCAACCGTGACGCAAAACACGAAGACCAGCCATAGACATCGCAGCGAGGCAATCCTGTGCGTGAATCCCATAGGGCTGCGTCACACGTTGCCGGTTATGAAATAACTGTGCCAGAGGAGGCTGAGCAATGGCAGGGTATGCAGGGGTGTATGGTGTGGACAAAGTTTTATACGCCTGGTGCACCGTAAGCAGCCGTCGCCGCATAGGAAGTGGCGGTTCACCAGCCTCTGCACAGAGGCTTGGTATGGGGCTAGTTTGGAATGCCCCAGTGGCCAACCGAAGCCCTTCATGGTGCACAACATCCAACATCTTCAAGTAAGAAGGCCTCGCAGACCCATACACCGTGCACCCATAATCGAGCCGAGATCGCACAAACGCCCTGTAAAACTGGAGCAGACAAGTCCTGTCAGCTCCCCATGTACTGTGGCTAAGACATTTTAAAATACTTAAAGCCTTAAGCGACAGCCGTTCCAGGTCTTTAAGATGAGGTAACCATGTGAGCTTCGAGTCAAAAATGAGCCCCAGAAACCTCACCGTGTCTTTAAAAGTGAGAATAGTGTCCCTCATCCGCAACTCAGGAAAGGGTAAAATCGAACGAGAATGGTTAAAAAGAACACATACAGACTTCTCGCCCAGTCATCCAAACGTCTAATCGTAAGTTGCAACTGACGAGTTGTCGTTGCAAGGCTTGAAGAAGAGCAAAACAAAGAGAAATCATCCACAAACAAAGAACACTGGACAGGACTTTTCACTATGGACGTAATGCTATTAATAGCGATGGCAAAGAGAGTCACACTTAAAACGCTACCCTGAGGGACACCGTTCTCCTGCTCAAAGCGATCAGACAGGACGTCACCAATTCGGTATCTACAATATTGTGGCGAGAGGAAAGACTGAATAAAAAGAGGAAGACAACCCCGAAAACCTCATTCGTGAAGTTGATCCAGGATGAGACGCCTCCAAGTGGTATCGTAGGCCTTCTCAATGTCAAAAAATACACCTAGAAGGTGATGACGGCGTAGGAAAGCTTGTTGTATAGCCGCCTCCAGTAGGGCCAGGTTATCGAAGGTGGAACGAAACTTCCTGAACCCACACTGAAAGCGACTAAGGAGTTGCCGGGATTCTAACATCGAGACAAGGCGGCGGTTGACCATCCGCTCCAAGGTCTTCCCGATGCAACTATTGAGGCAGGGATTAAAACTGCCTCACGCCACGCGTCAGGAAAGTGACCCGACGCCCAAATTCCATTAAAAAGTGCGAGGAGGATTTCTTTGTTGCGCATTGTGAGGTGCCATAGCATACTGTAATGGACCCTGTCGTGACCAGGGGAGGTGTCACGAGCTCCAGACAATGCAGAATCCAGCTCCCACATAGAAAATGGGCAGTTGTAAACTTCATGAGATGTGGACTGGAAGTTCAGACTACATCTCTCAGCAACAGCCCTATGACGCTGGAAATCTGGATCCTGACTGGTTGTTGCAGTAACTGTGGCAAAATACGCTGCCATAGTCTGGGCAATGTCTCGCGGATCCGTGTGGAGAGTGCCGTTATTCAGTACAGAAGCTATTGGACACCTCCCTCCCCTGCCAGAAATTCTCCTGATGGTCTCCCACACAATGGAACTTTTGGTGGAACGATTAATGGTGTTCAGGAACTGTTGCCATGACCTCTTCTTGCTCTCACGAATAATGCGGCGACACCTTGCCCTCACCACCCGAAATACTGCAAGATTCTCAGCAGTCGGCCGAGACTTGAACCTACGCAGAGCCGCATGCCTGGTCCTGATGGCAGAGCGGCAGTCGGCACTCCACCAAGGCACAGGTGGCCTCTTCCGGGGGCCCATGGACTGTGGAATGGATGCTGCAGCGGCGTGGTGGACCGTTTCGGTAATATGATCCACCCACACCTCAACAGTAACACAGTGTTCGAATTGGGCCAACTGGCTATAAAGTGTCCAGTCAGCTCCACTGAGAACCCATCGTGGTGGTCTCCTTTCGGGGCCCACGCAATCTGGCAGGTGAATCCAGATGGGGAAATGATCACTGCCATGCAAGTCAGCGACCACTTCCCAGTGAGCACTGGAGGCAAGAGCTGGAGAGCAAAGGGAGAGATCAATGGCAGAGAACGACCCAGTCGCTGTGCAGAAATGAGTACTCTGTCCTCCATTGAGCAAGTAGGCACAGGATGACAGGAGAAGCCTCTCAATTGCTCTTCCCCTGGGGCAGGTAATTGCAGAGCCCCAAAGCACATTGTGGGCATTAAAATCACCACAAATAATGAATGGTTGGGGGAGCTGTGTAAGAAGGTCGGTGAGGGCCACTTCATCAAGTGCCTCATGTGGGGGCAAGTAAAGTGAACAGACAGTCAATGGATGACGTACTTGCACAGACACAGCGACAGCCTGTAAAGTCGTCATAAGCGAGAGAGGCGAGGAGTGGTAGTCCGTTCTGACGAAAATACCTAACACCTCCTCTAGCTCTCTCTCCACGCAGGTCGTCCTTTTTGTGGAGTGTATAGCCTCGCAGCTCAGGGGAGTATGAGGGATGGAAATAAGTCTCCTGGAGACAGAGACACAGTGGTCTACCCTGAGAGAGTAGACGAAGTTCCTCCACATGCGTCCTGAACCCTTGCAAGTTACACTGAAGTATGGGAGCCATCTATGTTGGGGGGAGCACCTTCATTCTGTCTCTCCGACGGGGCGGGGAGACCCCAGCAGGTGGAGGGGCAGGTGTGGGGTGAGCTGATTGCCCCACACATCCTTCGTATTCCATCAACTCTGGTGAAGAGTCAGATGAAGCCTCACGTAAAACAACAGCCGAATGGTCAGACGGTTTACCACGGGATTTGACCCAGTGTTGCTGCGGTACAGGAGCTTTCTGTGGTTTGGTGGGCTTTGGGGGAGCTGTGGGAGTGGTAATTGGCGCACTGGGCTTGGGAACAGCCTCAGCTGTTGGAGGCGACAGGGGCTGGCCCAAGTTTGCCACTATACCCTTGTCTGCCTTTCAAGTAGGGGCTACCGGCTCTGAAACACTGGCTGTGTTGCAAGTGCACTGACAGCTGCAGGTGTTAGTGCCAACACTCACCACCTCGGTCTGCGTTGAGGCATCGACTTTTGGAGTAGGCTTCTGAACCAGGGATGCGAAAGAAGTAGCAAATGTGGGAGGTTGCATCGACTTATAGATCTTCTTGGCCTTACCATAGGGGATTCGCTTGGTTGTTTTGATTTCCTGGACTTTACGTTCCTCTAAAAATATTCGGCAGTCCCTACTCCAAACAGGGTGGTTCCCAGAGCAATTAATACATTTAGCTGGAGACGAACAACCAACTCCTTCATGAGCAGCCTTACCACAGTTGCCACAAGTCGCTTCGCCTTTACATCCTAAGGTGGTATGCCCAAAACGCTGGCATTTAAAACAGCGCATTGGGGTCGGGAAATAAGGCCTCACACTAAGGCGAAGGAAGCCAGCTTTAACATTTTCAGGAAGTTTTGTGCTACTGAAGGTCAGAATAAAGAAGTCGGATTTGACAAGATTGCCATCAACCCTCTTCATGATGTGTTGGACATCAACGATACCTTCCGGAGCCCACTCACGTTGCACTTCGTCCTTGGGAATGTCAACTAGATCCCGGCATGTCACAACACCTTTGCTGTTGTTCAAGGTGCTGTGCAATTCAGTGTCTATGGCATACTCTCCGAGACATTTAGCAGATTGGAGGTTAGTTGCTTGCTGGTAAGTGGAAGTTTCCACTAGCAAGGTCCCATTACGTAAGCGCTTCACCGATTTCAAGGAGCCACAGATGCCCTCCAATCCCTTTTGTATATAGAAGGGCGAAACCTTCTCGAAACTACCCTCCTTCCATTTCACAATGAGAAACACATTCTGAGCACCAGAATGCATCCTGTTACTAAAGACTTCACTTGTCAAAGATGTGCTGCAGTCAGGGGGACTGACTGCATGAGCCCTCTTCAGAGACTGGGTGTTAGAACCCTCCAGCGGCCCACCCTTTCCGCTGGGAGGAGGAAAAAAGGATTTTGAAGGATCCATCTCGGTCCCACAAGCAGCTAGGGAACTAGAAGTCCACCTAGACAGAGCCCCGCGTGCCTAGGTAAGCCTTATACAACAGCCATGCATCTCATCGGCGCGCAGCACACCTTGAGATTGAGGGGTTGTTTATAGAGGTTTATTCCATCCTCGCGATCCGGGCGGCCAAGCCAAGATCCCAACTCCCTGAGACACACAACATTCCACCGCCGCACCGCACGGTGGTCGTTGAAGCATGCCCAGAGCTTACGGTGACAGGGGACTGGCGGCGCTTACCAGTCCCCAGCTCAAGAACCCCGGGGTTGCCAAGCCCGTACCCAGCAAATGAATGCTGAACCCCTGGGGGCGCATTTGGGTGTTGTGTAGTAAATAATGATAATGGAAGTCCGTGTATGCACAGTGGTTGTTCTTCCTGCACAACATTCACCAGAAGTGTATGAGGTGAGGGTACAAATGCCCTTACTTTACAGAGTGTATTCAAATGGAAAATCCACTTTAGTAAAACTATAAAATTACAAGGAGAGAGAATGGCTGGCAACTGTTCACCCAGAGAGAGAGAGAGAGAGAGAGAGAGAGAGAGAGAGAGAGAATGTAGAATGGGTGCAACAGGTGGGTTTTCCTCAACCCGGAGTCTGACTGATCTGCCTTCAATCCCAGTCCTATCCCTCTTTTCCCCCTGATGAAAGAACTGATTGTTCCAAAGGCCAACTATAGCTGTTTATGACTGTTCCACCTCAACAGCCATGCATCTTATCGGCGCGCAGCACACCTTGAGATTGAGGGGTTGTTTATAGAGGTTTATTCCATCCTCGCGATCCGGGCGGCCAAGCCAAGATCCCAACTCCCTGAGACACACAACATTCCACCGCCGCACCGCACGGTGGTCGTTGAAGCATGCCCAGAGCTTACGGTGACAGGGGACTGGCGGCGCTTACCAGTCCCCAGCTCAAGAACCCCGGGGTTGCCAAGCCCGTACCCAGCAAATGAATGCTGAACCCCTGGGGGCGCATTTGGGTGTTGTGTAGTAAATAATGATAATGGAAGTCCGTGTATGCACAGTGGTTGTTCTTCCTGCACAACATTCACCAGAAGTGTATGAGGTGAGGGTACAAATGCCCTTACTTTACAGAGTGTATTCAAATGGAAAATCCACTTTAGTAAAACTATAAAATTACAAGGAGAGAGAATGGCTGGCAACTGTTCACCCAGAGAGAGAGAGAGAGAGAGAGAGAGAGAGAGAGAGAGAGAGAGAATGTAGAATGGGTGCAACAGGTGGGTTTTCCTCAACCCGGAGTCTTACTGATCTGCCCTCAATCCCAGTCCTATTCCTCTTTTCCCCCTGATGAAAGAACTGATTGTTCCAAAGGCCAACTATAGCTGTTTATTTATCTACTTTTAATGTTTATATTGGCTGTACAGGAATTTCACTGAAAGTAAGTACTGGCCTGCCACTCTGCCTCTTTATAACTGTACATTATACACAGATGAACCAAATCATTCTCACCACTACCTACAATGAGACTGAATGCCACCTGGTGGCATTATAGTTGTGTGACACAATAAGGAAAGTGCATAACCAGACCCGACCAGAGGCAAACTAGGAATCATTCTAGCAACTATAAGGACCACAAATGGGGAAATTCACTGACATGCGATTTTGACAAAAAGTAGTTTTGTTACAGCGGTACCAGGAAAGAGCATCTCAGAAATGGCGAAGCCAATCAACTGCTACTGTGCTACTGTTGTGAGCATCTATGGAATGAGAGTGAAGGATGGTGAAATCACAAGTAGGCAACAAGGTGTCTGACACCAATGTCTTGCTACAGAATGTAGGGGTCAGATGCTTTCCCACTCTAAAAATAAAGATAGGTAGTGACCTGATGACAAGAGTATAATGTTGGTGGAGGCAAACGTGTTTTGGAACATGCCTCTCAGCACACACTGTTGAATCAGTTATGACTGCAGCAGGAACAGGGTCATTGATATTGGATCGTGTATCAATAAAAATGTGTTATGTGCTCAGATGAATGAAGTTTCTTGTTAGTTAAGGTCAACAATTGTGTTCCAACATGCTGTCACCCAGGTGGGCAGCTGTTCTTAATGAGCACCGTACCATGGGCACAGCTGTTGAGGGCAGTATTATGCTATGGGAGATGTTGACCTGGGCTTTTGTGGAAGCTGTGGTAGTAATCAGATACATCTGTGAACTATATGACATCTGTGAACTATATGAACATTACTGCAGGGTACCAATATCCCTCCATTCATCTGTGACACTGTCTGGCACCCACAGACTGCCAGCCAGTAATTTACTGGATTTCCATGGCCTGTGCATAGACATCTGGTGCCACGTAACTCTGGAAACCTATTCAACGCTTGCTGAATAAAAGCGAGCAGAACAGCTGCTGTATTGTGTTCCAGAGGTGGACCAACACATTATTAAACAGGCAGTCATAATGTTTTGGCTCATCAGCATGTATCCTCTGCTGCATACCTTATGATGGCCTGTGGGACACAATTGTGGATTTGTATTTTACTTTTTTTTGTGCTTTTAACCTATGTTTATGTGTCAGCATTAAGATGTTTTTTATTTAATTATTAATCTACATTTAAAACAATTTTCAAAATTTCAACATTTGGGCTTATATATTTTGAAGCATATTTCTCTCTATCAAATGCAACCATGAATAAAACAGAAGCTTCAAAGTTTTTACGTAGTTTTCAAATGTGGCAGTACTTCTTACCAACTCAAAAACTGAATTGGCGCTTTCATCTCTCCTGTTCCTACTGAAATAATTTGCATCAAATCAAGAAAGGACTAAGTCTACAATTTGTTGTACTAAATGCTTTAAAAAGAGTCCCCGGAATACAGGGGGAAAGAAAGCAGAAGCGGATAAATAAAAGAATAGAGCAGAAAAACTGAAAACAAGGCTGACTGTAGCAGCAATGGTATGATGTATTTCTTCTCTATGGTTTCCATTACATAGGTAACATCCATCTTCCACATGAGAATTTAGTAAAGTAAACATCCATGTTTGGGAAGACTGATGAAATGGAAAAAGAATTTCCAAAGAAATGCAACCAAGAAAAATTAAACAATTCTGGTAGTCAAACAGGAACGGGTTAACACAGACAGACATTTTCAATTTAAACACACGGCAACATCAAGGATGAGAAAGAGGAAAATCTCATCAAAAAACTAATACAAAGGCCCCACATACAGACCATAAAGCGATAGTTACATTTATATTCATATTTCTTTCGTAAATATTACACATAACATCATACCTCTTTTACAGCTGCTAATTGTTTCTCAAATAATATATATTCCTTCCAGACTTCTGTACCTCTCCTGAAATCATGTCCTGCAATTGCAACAGCTTTCTCACAAACATCACGCACATAATCCTCATTACAGGCAGACCCTACACAACTGCGACTGTATCGGATATACTCTAGCCATATGTCAACAGCTGGAAGAAAATTAGAAATTTGTTATTTTAAATATTATCCTGAGACAGTAATGTAAAGCTGAATTAATAACAAATCAGAAAATTACACATGTAATCCTGCACTGATTTTTCAAATAAATTCAGAGCAGATTTCTTTTCTTCCTCTGACGTAGCAACAGCAGTTTCATCTCTTAACCAAGACAGCCAAAGACCTGGAACATAAAGTGATCACATTACTATATGAAATATAAGCAAAATTGCATTGTTTAAAATAAAATCTACTTACCAGGTGCCAAGGGAAAATATTTACACATGCGTTCCCTGGCAGCACGCAGTCTGCTAAGATCAGCTAATTTTTGCAACGTAGTTATCAAAGCTACATGCCCACTGTAGTCATATGGATTCACACCAACCTACAGAAAAAATACAAATAGTTTTAGTAGCTTTAGGAAACTTACAGATGAAACAGGATTTCATCTACAGCTGCTAGTTAGCTCAGTCTGTTACTAGCAGTTTAGGAAATGCACATAATTATGCAGAGTCCTTTGCAATGCACAAGCCAAGAGTCTTCAACATTCATGCAGATTGTCTGACAACATGGACTCAAATTTCACTTCAAGTCTTGAATGACCCAGAAATAACTTTTTCATTGTTGCACATTGCTCTCATTACAGTGCTGACCCCCATGTAGAGAGTCTTTGGTAGTTCTGGATATACATTTTTTTTCTGTGGTTGGATTTAACTGCTGCTAGAAAAAAAAATACTTTCTGCACATGCTGGCAGCCCAATTTCTGTTGTTTGAACTTAAACAGAAGTGCAAATTACAGTTAATGTGGCAACACTGTAGCATCACATGACAAATCTCTAATGATATTTGGTTTTAATCCGAATGTGAAGACAGCAATGATGTGTGTGAAAACAGCCTGTCAATTGCATGATTCACATTTTGTGAAAGTATCTAACTCAACTTCTCGTGTTCACTCCACCTGAGGTGGAAAATGGCTTGAAAACTACATTGGTCATTTAAAAGATGATAATTAATATTCTGGTGCTCCCGGATCTGACACACTCGTGTTTACCTCCTTTTTTTGCAAACTAACTGTTAAATGAATCATTCCAGTACTCACCTTAAATGATTTATGTAAACTGGCTGATTATGTACCACAACTGCCTGCTGCAACCTGTTCATCACACACAGACATAAGATGCTGACAAAAGTAGCCACATTTAACAATAATATCTCCCACGTGAACATAGCACAATGCTGTAATGACTCTTTTGATTTGCCAGGAGCTTCTAATGGTGATGGGGATTATCATCTCAAAAAATTCCCAGTTCAGAAACACACATACTGATATGTATTACATTTTAGAAGTATCAATTACCCATGCCAAAGGAAGCCACTAATTTATATATAGATATGGACAGGAATACCAAACTATCATTATGTGTAGGATGGGGAAGGTCTAATATTACATGAAACCAATATGAAATTGATTTAGGACGTGAGAAAGAGAGACATGATATAGTCTCCCACACACAAAAGTAGGGCTTGGTGCACAGTTCAATACAGACATCACAATAGTTAACAAACAAGCTGTCAGAAAGAACAGAAGCTGGAGAGGCTTCTCCACAATTGGCTAAAACAACATTTCATTACACAATTAGTATGAAATTGGTTACTTTTTTAGGTCACATGTATGGTTTTTATGCACTTATTTATGATGATTAAATATTTACTAATGATTTTCTATAAAATACAGATCGTATGTTTCCAACAAGACTGAAAACATGTACCTGGACCCCAGATCGTGTTAAGGATTGGGAAGGAAATCGGCCATGCCCTTCCAGAGGAACCATCCCAGCATCTGCCTGGAGTGATTGAGGGAAATCACGGAAAGTCAAAATCTGGATGGCCAGTAGCTAGTCTGAACCACTGTCCTCCCAAATGTGGGTCCAGTGTGCTAACCACTGCACCAACCGCTTGTGCCTGAAGCATACATAATAACCTTATTGGCTGAGACTAGCCAATCAGAAACAACATGATGCCTGCAGTGCCTCTGGTGAATAAGATGCAAAACCTTTGAAGCAACAATGTATGTGGCACCTCTCTCAGAATAAGTGTTAACTTGAAAAGCTTGTTCCTGTCGCAGTGCCATTAGTGAAGAGAGATGCAAAATTATGGAACAAAAGATTTATGACTCATTTACAAGTGCAATAATTTTGAGTTTAAACAGATCCTCATCTGCTGTATGGGCTAATTATAATCCAAACAAAATAGATTTAATATTTTATGGAATTAACAACATTAGGAGGCAAATTTACACAATTCTAATGGCGTCTTTATTATGTTACATGTATTTTATAGAGGTAATTCGCATCAAAAATGATGTGTTAGTGAAAATGATAATTGCATCCAGACTATTATATGTTTTCATGAGTTATATTTTATATGTTGGAAAATTTATGAATATGATACTTACAAAAATATCACTAACTGTTAAATCTATTGAATTGTAGGTACAGTAGAGTCCTGTTAAACCAAACTAATTAGGCCTGGACCTTGTTTGGATTACCGATTTGTTCAGATTAGCCGGAATTACAGTGACGAGTTTCTAAAATGAAGTATACCAAGCAGATAAGTAGGTACACCATGGTAACAAATGAGAACAAGTGTGGAAACAATGGCTCACTCTCACTACCTACCCTTGTTGTTGTGCACTGTTGAGACCTTTGTAGAGTCTGAGGTCAGTGCACTGCCAGTTGGCTCGAAATGCGCTTTGTTATGTTAGTTATTGATCGCTGGCATACATAACAGTTATATCGTATTCATTCAGAAGTACTGAACTGGCTGCTGCTAAACCAACCACTTGTGATTGGAAGAAGATTTGAATGAAGCTTGAACAGTCCTGTGCAACGTCTTCAGAAAAACACTCGAAATTTGGCAGACTTTGAGACAGTCTCTGTATGATAAAGTGGACGAAGCTCTTTTCCTCTGGTTTATGCAGGAAAGAGAAAGGGGAACTTCTCTGAGTGGAGTACTGGTTCAGGAGAAGGCTGTTTACCTGAACCAGTTACTGAATGGTAATGAGTCTTTTAGTGTGAGTACAGGTTGGTTGGACAGATTCAAAATACGTCATGGAATCCATCAGCTAACAATTCTGGAAAGAAGCTTTCTTCCGACCGTGATGCAGTGAAGGAATACTTGGGTGAGTTTGAAAAAATGATACGAGAGGGAAAGTATTATCCCCAACAAATTTATAATGCTAACAAGACTGGCCTTAATTTTAGGACATTGCCAACAAAAAGCCTGGCATCAGAAGACCATGCTCCTGGTTTCAAAATGTGCAAAGATCGTGTGACTTTATTAGGGTGCAGCAACACTACTGGTAATCACAAGCTGCCTTTAATGCTGTTCGGAAAATCTGCTAGGCCCAGAGCTTTTAAAAACTGCAACATGAAGTCCCTGCCTGTATATTATCGCAACTAGAAAAAAGCATGGATGGGTGGTAAGCTGTTCAAAGACGGTTTCATGGCCAGTTTGTTCCCTCAGTTCAACAGTTTTCTAAGGAAAATCATTTGTTTCCCTGTGCAATCCTTTTGATTGATAACGCACCATCTCACCTCAGCACTGAGGAATTATGTGATGCAGAAATTGTGGCGAAGTTTTTGCCGCTGAATGTTACAGCACTTCTACAGCTGATGGACCAGGGCGTACAGCAAACATTAAAATTGATTTACAGAAAACAATTTTTAAGAATGCTGATCCAAGATGATAGCATTCCTTTAGTGGACAAAATAAAAAAGAACCAGTGTGAAGAATGTTGTTTATTGGGACGTTGAGGCATGCCAGAATATTTCAGAAAATACTCTGAGAAAATCGTGGAGAAAACTGTGGACATCTCTTGAATTTCTGGACAACATAGTTGAAAATCTACTACAAATGACAGACAATCCCTGGATGTGAAGAAGCTAGTGAAGAAAATGTAGATGAGTGGATGGCAGGGGATGTGGCGTGTGTGGAGAACCTTACTGACACTGGTTTAGTTACCGCTGTGACTCAAGACCAGGAAAAGTGGACTGCTGTGACAGAAGTGACAATGAGCCTGAAAGCGACGAAGGAGAGCTGGTGCCACACAGTGACGCAGCAGAAGCCCTTGACCTCGCGTTAAGTTATTTGGAGCAACAGTCCATTGCTACACATGCTGATTTGATGTTTATGAGACAGTGGCACAGTTATGCATCATATAAAGACTGTCTTCATTATGCCCAAAAACAGTGACTGAGTTTTTGTAATCTAAAAAGTAGGGATAAAATGTCCGCTGTATTTTAGTAAGTTTGACAGCTTTTCTCTCATCGTTATGCATTGTTTAAGCCTAATGTTTTCTTGCCAATTTTTGTAATACATGTTTATTGTACTGTGTAAATCAAAATAGTGTGTATGTACAGCAGTTTAACGCACAGTTTTCCATACTTAGACTAACATTTTTCATATTTCAGATTAACTGAACATTCGGATTACCGGGGTTCAGATTAGCAAGACTCTGTTGTATTTAAAATTTCGCAATGTATGGACAAAATAGTCGTTTAAAATTTTGCAACAGATAGATACAAACTATCCTGGGAAACCTTGGAAACAAAGTTTCAAGAACTAGCGTTAAATGATGAGTCTATGAATATGCTACTACTCTCTAAATATGCTCCTGTAGGAATAAAGAGGAGGACATGAAATTAATTACAGCACTCACAGAGACGTTTAAACAGTCATTCCTTTCACATTTGGAACTTTAAAAGAATGGAAAGCAGCACTAATAATTGGCTCAAGGGGAAGTACCGACTGACATGCACTTCACAGTGGTTAGCAGAGTACTGATGTAGTTACCTCACTGACTGGCAAAGTAGCATGAAACTGTTAACACGGGAGTAAGTGCAAAAAAATCTGTCTGTGCACACAAACTGCTCTGTAGTGTAGACCAACATCTAGGTTAGGTTGGAGTACAATAGTCTAGTTGTGATTTGACAAATCAACAAACATAAAACTGAAAAATCTGGCTGTGGCGACATATGTCTATAGCATAGTTCCAGGTCTGGGTTATGCTGGAATGTAACAGTCTGGTTGTGAGTTGGCGAAGCCAATGAATGTGACAGTGAAAAATGTGTCTGTGGCGACAGACTGATCTGCAAAAAATTTGTTTACTGGTCTACATCGCAGTCTGTTTAGGCTACACTGGACAGTGACACTTCAGCTGTTACATGTTAGATAATATTTAACCCCAGAATGAGATGTTCACTCTGCAGCAGAATGTGTGCTGATATGAAACTTGCATGTTGCAGATTGTTTGTGTAGGTCCGAGCATATGGTTTGTGATTCCCAGATATCTGAGTGGCTCGAAGACTTATAAAGTAATAGAAGTGTGGTCTTTGAGAGCGAGTGTTTATCAGAGGCAAGGGTATCATCAGGAGAGCCCCAGAGAAATGTCATAGGACAGCTTTTATTCTTTATATACATAAATGAGCTGACAAGCAGTGTGAGCAGCAATTTGCAGCTGTTTCCTGATGATGATGTGGTGTACAGGAAGGTGTTATAGTTGCTTGACTATAAGAATACACAATATGAATCAGACAAAATTTATAGTTGGTGTGATGAATGTCAGCTTGTGTTTATATATAAAAATGTAAGTTAATGCGAATGAGTAGGAATAACAATCTTTTATCATTTGAATACAACACTAGTAGAGTGAAGCTTGACACAGTCACTTTGCTTAAATATCTGTAAGTAATGTTGGAAAGTGATATGAAATGAGAAGATCAGGTTGGTGGTATGGAAGGTGAATGCTTGATTTAGTTTTATACGAAGAATTTTGGGAAAATGTAGCTCATCCATAAAGGCAATGACGAACAGAACACTAGTGTGACCCATTCTTGAGTTCTGCTTGAGTGTCTACGATCCCAGTCAGGTCAGATTACAGGTAGACACCGAAGGAATTCATATGTGGTCTGCTAGATTTGTTACCAGCAGGTTCACTCATCAGACAAGTATTATGGAGATGCTTTGTGAACTCAAATTGGAATCCCTGGAGGAAAAACTATGGTCTTTGCACAATTCACTATTGAGCAAATTTAGGGAACCAGTACTTGGAGCCAACTGCATAATGATTCTACTGTCACATTTCACGCACGGACCATGAAGATAAGGAACACAAAATTAGGGCTCATTTGGGCACTTTTAGACAGTCATTTTTTCCTCACTCTATTTGCGAATGGAACACTCGAGGAAATGACTAGTCAGTGGTTTGTGAAGTATGTATGTGCATTCAAATTGGAAAAGTTTGGAGAACGTCTTTACCCAGCAATGGATGTCATACGTAAGGTGATGTACATACACAGAAAGAAGTTACAGTAATCACTTAAGAAATAGGTAGTATGCTGTTCCAAATTAACATTCGTAACAAATGATAACACTTTTTGACACCACACGATCACTTAGCTAAATAAAAAAACACACACATTACTGGTTTCAGCAAGTAGTTGGCATCATCAGATGTGCTTAATTCACTAAAAAGCTTTGTACAGGTACATAAATGATAGAGTTTAGTACAAGTTAGATGCAGAGTATGTTGTTCTCTTCCCACTTTTCCTATGCCCCCTGCCCCTCTGTTCAAACCTCCATCCCATTTTCCTGTAGGACCTACCCTGTCCCACCCATAGCACTATATAAAGGGTTACAAGTATTGAACTACATGAAATAAAATCATCATAACTTCTGAACAGCTTGTGTTAGAATGTTTAAACTGCACAGTTGGCCACAGGGCGTGATAGAAATTACGAGGGCGGGTCAAATATAAATGGGACTTTATTTTTTATTTAAATTCATTTATTGAAAAACTCAATAATGTATTTTTCCACATAGTCTCCTGCTTTGAAAATGCATTTGTCTCAGCGTATCGGCAGCTTTCTGATGCCCTCATCATAAAAAGAACTGGGCCATGTCACCAGCCTGTTGCGAACTAAGTCTTCCACACTCTCGTCATCTTCAAATCATCGCCCTCCTACAGCTTCTTTAAGCGGTCTTAATAAATAGAACTCGCAGGGTGATAAGTCGAGGCTGTAAGGAGGCTGATCAAGTGCAGTCCAGTGCATTTCCTGTAGCTTCGAGACAGTTGAGCTGCTGTATGGGATCGCACATTGTCGTGGAGGAGGATGACCTGTCGAATCGATTTGTCTCGTCTTTTGCGGCGATATGCAACTCTCGCTTTGTTCAACAGTTTGCATTAGTAAGCAGCATTGTTTGTGCGTCGCTCATACAAAAAAATCAATTGGCAAAATGCCTCGCCGATTGAAAAAAAGAAGAAAAAAAAAGGTTGAAAGAACCTTGCCAAGATGACAGTCGGGTGTTGGCTTTCAATGGTGCTGCTTCCACTTTCCTCTGCACCTCCTTACTGGCTTGTTTGAATTTTGGAATGTAGTGGTGAACCCATGTTGCATCAACGGTGACAATCCGACTCAAAAATGCATCACCTTCTTCCGCCAACATTGCTTTAAGCTTCTAACAGACCTCCAAATGTCTCAACTTAAGATTTTCGGTCAAAAGTTTATGGACCCTCTGGAACACACTTTACGGAACTGCAGGTCATTTGCAATGATTGCTAGACAGCTCCCACAACTGATTCTGACTTTTTGGTGCAGTTTCTGGTACTCTCACCTGCCAATCGTCAGTAATAATGTCTTTAATCATACAAATGTTTTTGTCTGTAATGCTGGTCCGAGGACGGCAATTGTGTTGCTGATTTTCCACACATTCTTGTCCTTCCTTCCTTCCTTGAACTTTTTATGTGAGGCAAACACAGGTGAAGCAGGCAAAAAGGAATACAGACATCTCAAAAATGAGATGTACAGGAAGTGCAAAATGGCTAAGCAGGGTGGCTAGAGGACAAATGTAAGGATGTAGAGGCTTATCTCACTATGGGTAAGATAGACACTGCCTACAGGAAAATTAAAGAGACCTTTGGAGAAAAGAGAGTGACTTGTATGAATATCAAGAGCTCAGATGGAAACCCAGTTCTAAGCAAAGAAGGGAAGGTGGAAGGAGTATATAAAAGGTTTATACAAGGGCGATGTACTGGAAATGGAAGAGGATGCAGATGAAGATGAAATGGGAGATACGATACTGCGGGAAGAGTTTGACAGAGCACTGAAAGACCTGAGTTGAAACAAGGCCCCGGGACTAGACAACACTCCATTAGAACTACTGACGCCCTTCGGAGAGCCAGTCATGACAAAACTCTACCATCTGGTGAGCAAGATGTATGAGACAGGCGAAATACCCTCAGACTTCAAGAAGAATATAATAATTCCACTCCCAAAGAAAGCAGGTGTTGACAGATGTGAAAATTACCGAACTATCAGTTTAATAAGTCACAACTGCAAAATACTAATGCGAATACTTTACAGACGAATGGAAAAACTGGTAGAAGCGGACCTTGGGAAAGATCAGTTTGGATTCCGCAGAAATGTTGGAACAATACTAACCTTACGACTTATCTTAGAAGAAAGATTAAGAAAAGGCAAACCTATGTTCCTAGCATTTGTAGACTTAGAGAAAGCTTTTGACAATGTTGACTGGAATACTCTCTTTCCAATTCTAAAGGTGGCAGGGGTAAAATACAGGGAGCATAAGGCTATTTACAATTTATACAGGAACCAGATGGCAATTATAAGAGTCGAGGGGCATGAAAGGGAAGCAGTGGTTGGCAAGGGAGTGAGAAAGGGTTGTAGCCTCTCCCCGGTGTTATTCAATCTGTATATTGAGCAGGCAGGAAAGGAAACAAAAGAAAAATTTGGAGTAGGTATTAAAATTCATGGAGAAGAAATAAAAACTTTGAGGTTCACCCATGACATTGTAATTCTGTCAGAGACAGCAAAGGACTTGGAAGAGCAGTTGAACGGAATGGACAGTGTCTTGAAAGGAGGATATAAGATGAACATCAACAAAAGCAAAACGAGGATAATGGAATGTAGTCAAATTAAATCGGGTGATGCTGAGGGAATTAGATTAGGAAATGAGACACTTAAAGTAGTAAAGGAGTTTTGCTATTTGGGGAGCAAAATAACTGATGATGGTCGAAGTAGAGAGGATATAAAATGTAGACTGGCAATGGCAAGGAACGTGTTTCTGAAGAAGAGAAATTTGTTAACATCGAGTATAGATTTAAATGTCAGGAAGTCGTTTCTGAAAGTATTTGTATGGAGTGTAGCCATGTATCGAAGTGAAACATGGACGATAACTAGTTTGGACAAGAAGAGAATAGAAGCTTTCGAAATGTGGTGCTACAGAAGAATGCTGAAGATTAGATGGGTAGATCGCATAACTAATGATGAGGTATTGAATAGGATTGGGGAGAAGAGGAGTTTGTGGCACAACTTGACAAAAAGAAGGGACCGCTTGGTAGGACATGTTTTGAGGCATCAAGGGATCACAAATTTAGCATTGGAGGGCAGTGTGGAGGGTAAAAATCGTAGAGGGAGACCAAGAGATGAATACACTAAGCAGATTCAGAAGGATGTAGGTTGCCAGTAAGTACTGGGAGATTAAGAAGCTTACACAGGATAGAGTAGCATGGAGAGCTGCATCAAACCAGTCTGAGGACTGAAGACCATAACAACAATAATAACAACAACAACAACACAGGTGTCCTTGATTATGTTTTATTACCAAACTGTGCAGTCAATCTTTGGCAAATTTCCACTGCTGTAACTCCTTCATGAGCAAGAAATTTGGTAACTATGCTTTGCACAATTGAGGGGTGCACCTGTTGTCAGACATCATGAGCGTTACTGACGTAATTGCGAGAAATAGCTAACAGCAAACTCTGGCAGTCTCGCCTAAGCGTAGCGTAAGTGCGGGACAGTCCTACCAGCTGTTGATGTTCAGGAACAAAAATTTTGTTTATATTTGATCCCTCCTCATAGTATGGTGGTTTAGCAATAAAGCCCACTTTCATCTGGATGGGTTTGTCAATAAGCATAACAGTACATGAAGGTTTTGAAAGATGATTTCATTCCCATTATCCAAACTGACCCTAAGTTCAACAAGTTGTGGTTCAAAAAAGATGGAGCTCAACCCCATCAAAGCCGGAGAGTGATGTCCTGGATGAGCACTTTGGAGACCACATTCTGGCTCTGGGGTAACCAGAGGCCACTGGCACAGGCAATTGGTTGCCATATTCTCCAGATCCAAACACATGTCCTTTTTGTGAGGCTATTTAAAATACAAGATGTACAGCAACAACCCCAAAACTATTGCTGAGCTGAAAACAGCTATTCAGGAGGTCATCGACAGCATCGATTTTCCGACACTTCAGTGGGTCACGGAAATTTTAACTATTTGTCTGTGCCACACCTTCACTAATATTGACAGGCATATCAAACATGTCATAAGTTTAATCCGATTATTTTCAGTGATGTTTACATGTTGAATAAAGTGTGTATGCCATAGTTTGTAACTAATTTGTGTTTTCTTTTCATATACGCCTAGTGCAATAACTATCACCCTGTAATAACACAGTGCGATGTTCTAATTTCAGTATTTTATCATGTGATTATACGAGGCACATTCACTGAAATGTTAAATGACTTCATCATGTCCAAAGTGCCTAAATATACTGTTTATATATTTGTACAAAGCTTGTTAGTGGATTAAGCACATCTGGAGAAGGAAACTACTTGCCAAAACTTGTAACATCAATATTTTTTCATATATCCAAGCAATCATGATGTAATTTAATAAATTATTATATGAAATTTTCATAAATTGTTTACAAAGCCTAGATGTACAGGTAAACTCCAAAAAACAACAAACAATCAGAGAAACACAATGAAACTGATTGAAGGTTAACACATTGTTGCCGACTATATGCAAACCAACAGCATAACAATTTGCTTGCATCTTCGGTGTATAAAAGGTAACTGCAAATCAGAGTAGAATACTGTAGTTTGTATACGGAAAGAAGAATCCAAACAGCTTGCAATACTTTCAAGCATGAGGTGCAAAATGCTGGAGTCAGATCTACCTGAAAGCCACAGTCAACTGATAACAATGAGGCACTGCCACAGAAATGTAAACAAAGCTGAATTACTGGACTGGTCATCACAGGAGTGCAAAGCAGCTGCACTAAGGCCATGACAACTGTCAAAACTTGTGTTTCAGTATATCAACTACAGCACAAGAGTTATTATCCCAACAAGAATAGTATGTGGTGCTTAAGGATTTAAATGAATTACAGAGTTGTCATTTACCAGACAAACTGTAGTGTAGGATCTATGCAAGGAGATGAAACTCCTTGCCACAATTGAGTGGCAATTAACTGCTCATTGTTGTCATGTTCAGAGACTGTAGATACATTTTATAACTGAAGGCTCAGCATCGAGTAATTTGTGTTGCTAACAATGATATACAAATATGTTTACTGATGCTTGTACCTTAGGCAAATGTCCTAAGACAACCTACATAATTAAAAATCACTCTGCAATACAACAACATGATAATATAAAGAGCTATATCTACTTTGTTGTAGCTCTCCTGTTTTAATGGAATGAAAAGAGAACCGTAGAATTTGTGATTTTCACTTGTTTCTCATTTACACTGTTCTAGAATGAACAGAGAGAGACAGCACTAGATGGTATTATGGCACAGCCTACGTCAACCCTTTCCATAACAAAAGCCAGTGAAATAGGTATTTTCTTGGTGTGAGTAACTAACAGATTCAACATAGCTCTAAATGGAAGACCTTGTCTTTAATGACACAAATTTTAAGGATGATGATAGTGTGTTTGTAGTCGACACAGCCACCATAAATTATTTTTGTATCTTGCCAGTGACAACGCTTAATGGGTCATTTGTGTTTGAGTTATGTATTAACCTCCTCTGCTTTTGTAGTTTTCAAAACTGCTGCATGACATGACATAGGTGTATAATATACATTGCAATAGTAACTGATAGGTTGTTTATTATTTGGTAGAGCTTTAATGAATTTACCTTGGAGTTTTACTTCTCAGTATCTATAACAAAAAATTGTTTAAATATGGAGGGAACTTACACCTGACACTTGTTACACATCAAATTCTAGCCATATCCTGCATTTTGTGTTAATATTTTATGGCTTCGGCATCTCATGGGCAGACAATCGTCTTCCAAACCAACCTAGATATCAGGCTATGCTACAGATCAGAATGTGCAAAGTAGATATTACGTAGTTTAACCTCAATATCCATTATATGATCTGGCTTTCTCCAAAATGATACAGAATCGATGCGTTTGTCTCTTTGGCCCTTGTATCACACTAATTGAATATTAGAGTAACATGTCAAGCAAATAATTGTTTATTTACCTCCGTTTCAATTACTTAAAGATAACGTTTATTATTAACTAGAAATACCTTTTCTTCTAGCTCCTGTGCTTCTTTTTCCAATTTTGCTTCTTCTTCATCCGAGTTGGACGAGGAATCTGAATCACTGTCGGAATTTTGGTCAAACAACAAATCATTACCACCCTCGACTTCTTCTTCGGCAGTCATTTTATGTGCGGATTCGTCACTGTTTTCGTTAGAGCAAGATAAGTCTCTTAATGCATCATTATCAACTTCCATTGCACTACTTACTCATCACCATGAATCCCTCCATTATACAAATCATAACAAACACATTAACAACAAAACACAAAGATACAGTCGCGCACCTGGAAAAATACTTCAAAGATGCTATACGAGATACATTTCCGTCCAAGGCTGTTAGAATTCTAACCTCCTTGTTTCCGCCCTTGATCTCATTGGTTTGCGCTAGTGAGAAGTTAGAGATTTTTGAAAAGCAAACTTGGTTACATAGATGTATTGACTATGGCATTCATCCTGCAAACATTATATAAAGCATATGTTGCCACTCAAAGTTTATTATGAAGATCAGGCACTGTCACTAGAGCCTCAGTAGGATAGGCTTGAAAATGAAGCCCTAAGATTCGAAACTAGTCAACCTATAAATACTGCAACTGTTGACAGCACGATTAATAAACGCTTTCTGGAATTTAAATAAAGTTGTTATTCCCCTTCAACGAAATGCTGAAACTGAGAAATTGGTAACTGATTTAGTGGTTACTCTTTCAAGTGTACTTTACCTCAGCACACAATAATTGACATAGCCATCCACTTCGTCCTTCTTTTTGCACTGTATCGACCCTGGTGTCATCCAGGCCTACCTCCTAAAAAATGTTGCCTACGCCTGCCCTTATAGCTTCTAATTATAAATCAACCGCCCCTCCTGTATTTGATTCAATTTTCTTTGCCTCAGCTTTCACTGTTTCTCCTAAACTTGTCTCTACCGAATCTATCTCTGTTTTTGTGGAACATATCTCTGTACCCAGTAGTTCCATTTCACAGTTCCAATTTGTTGGAATTTCTCCTAACTATGCCATCGAATCATTCGTAATACATCTTCTTTCTCTGATTTCAAACTATCTGCCCCACTAATATCATCCCTATCAACACCATCACAATAAGATTGTAGACTAACGGGCCCACTAACATTACCTAAACCATTCACACTGGATGATTGCTTAATCGTTGGAAGCTCAATCACCGATGACGACACCTCAGGTGCAGGCATTTTAACTCTATCAGTGGAAGTACTTAACTTACCTGTAATATTAACTTACACATAATGCTGGCTGCTTCTGCTTTACTGCTGCTGGCAAATTTGCAGATGCCATCGATGCCGACGTCGCTGCCAATGCTGATGAAATCGAAGTCGACGTCAGTGGCCAGCACTGCTGTGGCCGCCACTAGTGCTATGCCACCTTCGGGGTGTTTGCTGCTGTGGCCACTGTGGACTTGATCTCAGCATGTCTCTGCGTGTACTTCTGCTTTCTTGTAGTTCCATGGTGAGCTTTCCCACACTTATTTTTTGCTACAGATCTCCATGCATGCAACAGCTGAAAAATCTTATGCTCAGACCTCATATGGAAACTGCCATCATGCAATAGATTTGGGAACTGGCTCGCAAAATTTTGCCACGTGCTAGAATTGCAACTGCAACTGTAAAGGGATTAGACTCATATTCCAGACGAGAAAACGCCAATTGCGATGGTACCCATTGGTTACTAATACGTGATTACTCTTCCTGACAGTATCCCATAAGTGCAAACCGGTGTCGTCTTTACCTGCAGTTAGTAATGTTTTAGGTACTTGGGCTATGCACAGCTCCATTTAAAAAGAAAGGCTCAATGTGCTCATAGGGCTGAGGGGCACACATCTGTTTTTATGCCTCACAACTATCTCAGTGCAAATTAAACCTATAGCTGTGACCCTTCGAGAAGTGGTTTCAAGATGTTCTTCCTCAGCTTCAGGAAAATGCAGTTATTGTTCTTGATAATGCCCCGGAGAAAAGAAAAAGTACTCAATGCGAATTCCAATAAGCACGAAATATCAGAGTGGCTAAAATCTAAAAACATCGACTTCGAAGGTGGTTTGTTTAAGAAAGAACTTTTTGATTTAGTTAAAAATCACAGAACAGCGCACAACGAATACACGATAGATGAAATGGCGAAGAATGCAGGGAAAACTGTTCACCGAATTCCTCTGTACCACTGTGAATTAACCGCCATCGAGCTAGTTTAGGCCACAATCAAAGTCTATGTTGCAGCGAAAAACAAACATACAAAATGGTGGTAGTACTGCTAGAAGAAGCAGTAAGAACAGTGACTACAGAGGATTTGAACAATTGCGTCCTCCATGTCATAGAAAAAGTGGAAATTCAAATGTGGAAATTAGAATGCATTATAGAGGAGAGAGAGGAGCAGTTTGTTATAAACCTCAATGAAAACAGTTCAAGTTCGACAGAGTGAACCTTGTTTCGTCCTTTATCATTATTATTACAAGTTTTGTTATTAAAATTAACAATTAATTGTGTTGGAATGGAGCGTTTTGTTAGCAACCTGAATGAAAATAAATCTGATTCGATAGAATGAACTCAGTTTAACGTTATTTTAATATTATTGTTAAATTTTTTTCATACATTGTTGCCCATGTTTCTCACGGTCCGCTGTGACAGCTCGGCAGCCAGCCAAACGCTGCCAGATGCAAAGCGTGCGCCAAGGATTTTCCACACCCCTATGTATCACATGAACACCGAATGCTTTCTCTGGAAACGAGAGTAGTCGCTCACGTGACACTGTTTATGTTTCGTCCCAGATCTCGGTGTATAGACTTTAGAGTCATCGACTGATGTGGATATAACTTCGGTGTGTTTCAGGGAAACACATAACGTGTATTACTGACATTACAGAGAGTTTTAATAGTAGCCTCACACATTTTGCAGATGATGCAGTTATCTTCAATGTTGTCTGAGCAAAGCTGCACAAATATTCAGTCACACCTTGATAAGATATCAGAATGGCGCAAAGAGTGTGTATGAAATCATTATAATATAATTTTAAGTCAAAGATGTAATCATCCTGCAGAAAGTACATCTCAAAGACATGTTATCTTATCTGTATGAATTTCGTGAATCAACTGTTTTAAAAATTGATATATGACTCACTCTTGTTTCAACTCTTGCCTTAACACTTATCTGGATTGCTTGTTATCTCTCTCTTATTGGCCTCTGGATGTGAAGGTTGCATACCACTCTTAACTGTATCTGGCAACGATTTAATTTTAATAGATTTCATAATGTCTCTTATTTTATTTAGTAGAAGAATAACTAATAACCTACTCCACTAATTGTAAATATTTGATGACATTTCTGCATATTACGTCAGTTGGAAGTCGTTAGTTTGGCGACATTACTATCACACATCATTAGCATGCTATTGTTCCCAAGTTTCTATGAACATCATTTGAGCCTGCAGTGGATAGATTAATTAAGTCTGATTGCAATCATTATCTTCATGAAAAGCCTTTCTTTGCATCAATTACAACAATTACTCAGTCAGTTGTCACCAAGCTTTGAGAATTACAACATCATGTCGAGAAAATATGTATATGGCCCTAAAGACAATAGTACGCCATATCATTGAGGTTAGCACCAAAATGCTTCTTCTTTGCTCTCTATGTGATGTGTTCCACCATTCAAACATTAATCTTGAAACAATCCCATCATTTGCCCTTCGTTTTATTTTTCGGAGGTACATTACACTATTACTAGTTAATGTGACATAACGAAAATTTGTATCTAAATTTTATTGTCATTATGGTGTTAGCAACTTCTTTTATTAGTTTCATACAGCATAGAATCAAATAACCATAGGGAAATGTTAGTATGATGGAGGGATAAACAATTGATGCACAAAGCAAAAAGAAGTCAAGTAACCAGATCATAAGAATAAACAAAATATTCAAAATAAATATTGTGCACAGCAATTTATGATATGACACACACAAGATAAGCAAACATTATTCATTCTCCTATGGTAGTGTGTAGGGTAGATTTTGTTATATGGGCATGACCACTCATTGCTCAGTTTTATTTGGTATTGAGTTATTTTCAAATATTTGAAATAATTTCTTTTAACAGTAGTGTATTTAGTTTTCACAACATGGCCGACTTCTCATCATGAGAGTGCACTGGTGCACTACTTCTTTATTCTTCCTTCTAATTAATGCACTCTTTCCCGAAAATTTATACTTGGCACTACTGTTATTTGAGTGCTGATATTAATTGGAAACATGTAATTTCATTCATGTTATACATTGTAGTAAAAATAGGGAATTTCACCACTGTAGGAACTAATCCTCCTGGTCAGAAAATTAATCCGGTCTTCAGCTACACGACAGATCAATTTAGCAGTTTATCAGAAATAAGGAGTACTACTGAAAACAAATTTTCAACAAATGTCAAAACTGCTTAATAAAATGTCAAGTAAACTATCAACTCAGTTAGATTAAATATCCACAAAATATAATGAAATATATTCTAAATTCCGTGAAACGTCATCTACCAAGAATGAAATGTCAATTTGTTTTGATGAAATGTTATCTACATGTTATCGAATGCCATCTGCCCTAAATCAAGTGCTAACTAAGCCACATAGCATGTTATCTAAACAAGACACCATGTCCTCTAAGATGACAATTAACCATAATGAAAAATTAGATTCTGAACTGCCTCATGTAGTAGAACAGTATCGTATTGTACCATCACCTCAGAAAGATGCTTCAGGAGAAGTTGTAAACACCGAAGTAAACCCAGTTGAATGTGAATTAGGCAAAGATTTATCAGAGTTTCAAGATAATGCTACATCATAAATTAGTAATGTACTACGGCAGCAGTATGTTGTAAACCAAACAATATATGGCACACTGCCCTCTGTTGTTAAATTTATTGGTGGAGAAATTAGCCTTACATTACATGGTAAAATGTATGAAAAAAAACAAATCATGCAAATGTAAGTGGAATCTGTAATAAAAATGACGTTATATAATGCCTGTTATTAACAGTAAGTGAGTTGACTGTAGAATGCATTTTCAGCATTTATTTCCTGTGGGACAAGTCCACAGGGCTCAACTTCTTCTCAGGCAAATGATTTCTAAACATCTGTGTGAATAACTTCAAATGTCATACAAAATTGTGAACAATTAGGATGAATTCATCTCTGCCAGTATTAATATTAGTTTCCGTTTCCATGTGAGAAAGATTTAAAACATTTTTGTCTTCGCAGTAGCAGAAAACGAGTAAATATGATAACTCTCCACTAAGTTCATGATTTATTAAGGGATAAATTTATTATTACATTTTTCAAATTACTGTTACACAAGCATTATTGAAATCAATAAAACTGTGTTTTCTTTCAGTGATAGTTATCATTAAATTTTGAATAGTATCAAAAATTGGAATATTTAAAAATAATTTGGTTATAGATTATTGGTCCTTCAAATTCACCATTTAGTTTAAATGAAGAAATAATATTAGTCATTCTACGAAAATGATCATAATGTTTAACAAACTTTCCACTGGCTAGATTAAAATTTATATTTACTAATTCAAATGCTATAATTTTAGGAAAATAATGGAAATGCCATGTGGCTAGGGCCTCCTGTTGGGTAGACTGTTCACCTGGTGCAAGTCTTTCAAGTTGATGCCACTTCGTTGACTTGCATGTCGATGGGGATAAAATGATGATGATAAGGACAACACAACACCCAGTCCCTGAATGGAGAAAATCTCAAACCCAGCCAGAAATCGAGCCCGGTGGGCATGACATGCCATCATGCCGACCATTCAGCTACCAGGGACGGCCATTTTAGGAACATTATTAGCATCTATTTTTTCATCACCTTCAATAAGTTATTTATTGAATCCAAAATCTGTCCTATAAAATTTTAATACCACTTTGAATAACAGCTCTATTTAAAATTTTACGTTCTTTAAGAATACAGGGTACTTATAAATGGTGGAAAATAGAATTTTTTATGACTTTACTAAGTTCTATAGTCTTTCCTGATTACATTGATTTTTACCATATCGGGTTTCAAATGAAAAATGACCTATATATACCAAATTTTAAAGTTATTTTCTTGTATGCTGCTATTCTCTCTTTATTTTCGTTACAGAAACAAGTATTATTTCGAAAAGAACAGTCAACTTTCTGTTATGAATGAAATAAAACCAGTTCATAGAGACCTGAGTGACCCTGTTTTGCTTTGTAAATGTCTTCAAGGGGGCACTCACAAAACAAATGAAAGTTTCAACCATTGCATATGGGAAATATTACCCAAAATGTTTTGGTAGGACTAAATACATTGACGGTAGGTGAACTAGATGCAGTGATATGTTAGAATCATGAAATCATAGGTAGGTTGGAAGTCCTGAGAATTTTAGGCATTAAATGTGGCTCTAATATGGAAGATCAATTGCTTGTGTGTAACAGACAATGGGTGCATGAAGTTGAAAGATTCGCTATTCAAGATACCAAAGAAGCTAGAAGATCTAAAAGGAATGCCAAGAGAAAGCTTGAAGATTAAGAAATGGTGCAAAAATGTTCTGAGGCAGAGTTTAATTGGACTCACATCTTAATTTGCAATTTCCAAAAGTCTGTATTTTTCGGAATTCAGGTAAAAATAGTTCATTGCTCTAATTTTTTCTGCCACTTGCAATAGTCCATACTAATGTAGTAGACCTAAACTTTATTGCAGACTTAACTAAATTATAGAAAAAATAACATTTTTATTAGGAAGAAAGTTATAAAAATTAAAATAAAAGATGTGACTATTTGTATCCTTGTATTATACATAATAGCTAAAATTAAATAGGTCTAGTACCTCACTACAGTCTAGTACCTCACTACAATGGCAAGGAAAGCATTTCTGAAGAAGAGAAATTTGTTAACATCGAGTATAGATTTAAGTTTCCGGAAGTCTTTTCTGAAAGTATTTGTATGGAGTGTAGCCATGTATGGAAGTGAAACATGGACGATAAATAGTTTGGACAAGAAGAGAATAGAAGCTTTCGAAATGGTGTGCCACAGAAGAATGCTGAAGATTAGATGGGTAGATCGCATAACTAATGAGGAAGTATTCAATAGGATTCGGGAGAAGAGAAGTTTGTGGCACAACTTGACCAGAAGAAGGGATCGGTTTGTAGGACATGTTCTGAGGCATCAAAGGATCACCAATTTAGTATTGGATTGCAGCGTGGAGGGTAAAAATCGTAGAGGGAGACCAAGAGATGAATACACCAAGCGGATTCAGAAGGGAATAGGTAGCAGTAGGTACTGGGAGATGAAGAAGCTTGCACATGATAGAGTAGCATGGAGAGCTGCATCAAACCAGTCTCAGGACTGAAGACCACAACAACAACAACAACAGTACCTCAGGAATTATGTCATGCATATCTGGTAAACATTTGGCCTCCTTCAAATGTATATAATAAAATGGTAGCTCAATTTGAGGAAGCATTTTGGAAAAAAATTACATGGATTTCCTTGTAATTCCTTTAAAAAACCCAAGCAGATTCAAAAATAGTTAAAATACTTCTAATTTGTTTAGAAAATGTGCTGCATTACTTTATATCCACAAAAAACCTGTAAAACATATACATTATGAACTGTGTGTGAAAGAAATAAGTGTTGATTTTTACAAAATATTGAGCCAGAAAAGTACCCTGTATTCTTAATGTGAATATTAAGCTTTTTCGATTGAATAAATTTTTCTAAATATCCAAACTATATTGACCAACAGAAATTAGAATCGTTTATTCATTAGCATATGATTTATAATTTAAAGTTGTAATATTTAGAGTTAAAGAAAATGAAGAAAAATTATATAGTTCAACTTTATAAGGGCAGTTCACCTTTTTAAGGAATAGATGAATTATCACTCAACTGGAATAACATATTCATATCTCTTAACAAAAATTATAAAAGTAAATTATGGATCAGGAACCAAAAATACAAAGTCGTGAAAAATAAATGAAAAATAAGTGTGGTAAACATTTACCAAAGTCGATTTGACCTTTGATAATAAAACCAAGTAGTTACTTAAAAACAACATTAGTGACTTATAATTGTATTCTAGCACCTGGATTGTTAAATTTGAAAAAAAAAACATTTGTATGTTTATTCCCAAAGTTTAGATCAATCAGTATATCAAGAATTTATAAAAATATGCGCAAAAATTTTGAATAAATGTAATGAAAAAATCAATACTATTATTGAAAATAATAATATAATTATTCCATTAGATGAATGCGAAAATTATTCTGTTGTTGTTTTTGGCGATTTCCTTCTTCAAAATCAAAATATTGTTGAAGACCTCAAAAAGTACTTTTTACTTCATAAGCTGGAACTGCCTAAAAAATACTTAAACAACTAATTGATGAAAATCTAATAATTTGAAAAATTAGCAGACAAGATCACACAAATAAAATTATAATTATCATGAAATGTTGTTTGTGATTTAAAATTTGATGATTATAAAGAAATGTATTATAAAGAAATGTATAGTAAACCACGAAAAGCAGGTGGATTTGATTTTATTGCAGAACGTACGACAAAAAATCATAAAAAGATGGAACGATTAACAATTTTGTAAATATTAAAAGTCACAAATAAACATTTAATACAAAATTTTTGAAAATAAAAAAAGTTAAATATGTAAATGTTGAATATAAAACGGTAAGTAGAAAAACGTTGAACATAAAAAGTTGACCAGAACACATTAAACATTTACATTGAATGTAAAATAAAATAAATTATTGTATTATTCTTAATGAATGTTTAAATAAGCGACCTAGGGTTTCTTAAAAAGCTAGACTAAATATGAAGATTATAGAATAATTAAAAGAAAAGTTTAAAAATAGAAAAATCAACCAAGAGAAGACCATGAAAACTCAAAAAAAAGCACACTGAAGTAATTAAACAACTTAAATAAGGAATCGAAGGATTAGGCCAACTGCGTTAATAAGCAAATGAAGAAATTAGAATAGTTGAAAAATAAATTATTCCGTAAAATCAAAGTTATTTTGGAGAATTTAACAATATTATATCAATAAAAAATCATGATCCTGATAAAAGAAATTATACATCCAGTGAATAATTAAGGAGAAAAGATTTATACTATAACATTGAGAGAATATAAAATAGTAATTAATTTGTAGTTATTTCTGTTTATTTTTAGGACTATTATATTGTAATAAAAAGTTTAATGATTTTTTTAAATTTAAGAACTTGGAATTTTAGAAAATAATTTAAATGCTAAACTCAGTAACAATTTAAAAAAATGAAAGATTTTCAATCATTTGAATCCATTCTTAAAATTTAATTATTTTCATAATTTGAAGATTTTCAATCAAAAATAAAAGATTTTCAGTAAAAAATTAAAAACTTTCTACCAACAATAACATTAAAAGTTCATGCAGAATAAGCAACAAAATCAAAGAAATAATCAAATTTGTTAAATTAAATTTTAAATATGTTTAATCATCAGAAGACTAAACAAATGCAAATAAATTTATTCCTAAAGGATTAAATGATATTTTTGAAGTAATTAGAAAATACTAGTTTTAGAGACAGAACTTCCACTATAAATGATCTTAATAATGTGAAAGAGAGAGTGTTAAACCATATTTTGTTAACAAATGAAGGCATCATGTTACTAAAGCTGAATATATCTCTATTTATGCGAGATTGCATATTTATATCTGGAAAAAGGATTTTGATCTATTTAATAAAACTAATTCTACCAAATAATATACAAGAAAGGAAAACCAAAATGGTTTTGAGGTTATTTCTCAAAAACAGTTTTTACTCCATACGTAAATGATATAAGTAATCTTAAAGATTCACGATGTCATAGACAAAAACTGAAATTTTCTTTTATGACTGACGTGAACACTGAATCTACAATATCAATGCCTATTTTATTCTTTTGATGATATTTTATCCTCTTTGTAAAAATATAATCACAGATTAATGAATCAATTATTTTGACCTTTCGATGAGTGTTTTGGAGTAATTTTACGAAGATACTGCTGACAGCCAATCAATAAATTTTCTAACTATAAAGTTAAGAGACTATCTTTATACTGTTTCAGTTGTTGTAAATTTAATTATATTTGGTAAAATAATTAAGTAGTTCTCAATTCTATACAAATGGAAACTCATAAGCAAATCTATTGTCTCAACTGTTAAAGATTTTCTGAAACACATAATCCTCATACATTAACAACTTAAAATGGAACACAATGATTTGTTAGTCTCTGTCAATTTGTAAAACTAAAAAAGGCAAATATGAAAAAACGTTTCTAGGTAAAGGGACTATGTATTCATGAACAAATTATTAATATATTACATAAACGAGTGAGAAACAATTCAAATGGAGAATATGTTTTCTTTGGGAATAAATGAATGATTGTTAGCTTATTTAGTCACAACACATTCTGGGAAATTAAAAGGAATTTCAGATATAAATGAATGATTAATGGTTATTGTCTATTATAATTTTTTTTCAAAATTTGCTTTTTTGTAGATAAA
This sequence comes from Schistocerca gregaria, assembly GCF_023897955.1. Lineage (NCBI taxonomy): Eukaryota > Metazoa > Arthropoda > Insecta > Orthoptera > Acrididae > Schistocerca > Schistocerca gregaria. Next base: position 125,068,425 of record NC_064927.1, on the reverse strand, counting down.
GCAGGTAAGAAATTAACTGATTCTCAAGAAAAATATTTTGGTAGAGAAAATGTGAAAGATTACAAACAATCAAAGGTAAATAATTTTAAAGTAGACAATATCATTAATTAAGGAAAACTTTAATATTACTAATTATTTAACTTTTAGTGAATTAAAAGCTTCTGTTGTTGAAAGATTTAATAGAACATACTCAGAAAAGATGAGGATAAAATTAGACATAAAGGAAATTATTAATGGATTGAACTAATTCCAACAATAATAGCAGTAAATATTCGACATAAAAATGAAATCAAACATTTAAGAAAGAAAATTGAAAATTTTTGTAGAAATAAGTTTCTGCAACAAATTTGATGGATAGTAAGGCTAAATAAAAAATTGGTGGCAAAATAAGAATTTTCGTTAAAGGGTATACAGCCAATTGCCCAAAAACTTTTGAATTGAGAAAGTTATTAATTCTAATCCACTCACACATAAATTGTAGTATATAAATGATGGAGAAACAAAAGGAAATTTTTATGAACAAAAGCTATGGAAAACAGATTTTCCAGATGGTTACCTTCTTGACAAAATTTTAAATTAGAAAGAAATTATGTGTATGTTAAATGGATAAGATTTAATTTGACATAATAGTTCAGTGAGTAAGAATAAAATTGTTTTACATAACTTTTTATATATAAATGAGGAGTCTAAAAGCTAGAGGAAAACAACTAGGAATAAAAGGTTCTTCTTACATGAAGAATGTACTTACTGTTTTGAATAACTATTTATTTGAAAATTGACATTTAAGGAATCATAAGAACTGTATCAACAACAACAGAAACATATTAGAACAAAGTGGCTTATTTTAACAAAAAAGATAATCCATTCGATGTATTACTGTAATTTGAAATATCATATTATTATGAAACATCTGAAGTTATTATTAGAGATACTTCAAGATAAACTAGAATTGAAATTTTGGCAAAAACTGTTGGGAACTTTTATTAGACAGTGCCAAGACTAAGTTGATTGAGTAAAGTTTCAATGGATCAAGAATGAAATAAAAATTTTAAAATAGAATCTAAATAAAATAGATTGGAAGTCAAGAATTTCCTGAGTATTTTATTTGTGAATTTCAAGAAAAACTTCATTGTTTTAATATTAACAATCATCAAAACTTATCAGAAGATTTTATTAGAAGGACAAATTAGATTGATAAAATTATAACTCAGAATAAAAATAAAATTTTTTATGATATTGTCGTATATAAATGGAGTTAATTTACATATGTTTCTTATTGAAAATAATATTCATTATCTGTAATTGTTTATTAAGAAGTGAGTGTAAAATTTGATATCCAAATAAAGATTAACAAAAATTATTTATTCTCCGAATTACTTGATAATTTTAATTTTGAATGAGTGGATCAACTGATTTTAATAAATTTTGCTGATTAGATGTATAAGTTTTGAATGTTACTTAAAATTTAACTATGGGAATATGGTTTTGAAATTTAGGATTATATTCTAAGAAACGTTACCTATATTATTTGTTTCATCACATAATTGGTGTAATGAATATTTATTCAAAGTTTAACATAATTTTGACAACAAGTAATTCTTATAGATTTTTCATTCATGGATATAAATTTGATGCATAAATAATTCTTAAACCTTTTTCACAATTTGGATGTCTATTTCTGTGTAGTCTTAAAATAGCCTAAGTATATCTTATATGTTGATTATTTAATTGAAGAACAACATTCTCTGTCCTTTCTTACTGAACGTAAAACGCCATTAGTAACTCATTTTTAAAAATGCTGTGATAGTTCTTTTTTAGTATTTAAAATTAAAGAAATAAAATCTTTCTTCATTGGTGAAAATAGCTAATTTTGATTTACTTTCAATATCTCTAAATTGGTTGTAATAGTAATCTCATCAATAAAATGTTTGATGGGTTTGTGTAATTTTTTATCCTAAAAGTTTAGTCTCATCTTTGGCTTCAAACATGGATTATTATTTTATTAATAAATATAAAAACTAGTATCTTATCTAATTGTTATTTTTATATCTAAAAAGACTGCATTTACATAAAATAAAATATACTGTATTTGGAATTTTTTAAATTGTGATAAATTTATTGTTTATAAATGGAAGGGGGAAATAAAATGATTGGTCCATCGTACAAACAAGAATAATTCTCAAAGAAATAAAAATTAGAATTAAGAATATAAAGAATAAGAGTTAAGAAATCTGTTGTAGTGAATATTTAAAAAAGAAACAAACATAAATAAGTTAAATTTTTATATAAGACAATTTCTTAACAACTTGAATAAAAAACAACAAAAAACAAGAAACGGAGCAAAGAGCGAAGGGGAGGTTGCAATTTTCTGGATAAAAAGCTGATTTTATTCGGTAAGCAAACATTTTTGATCTTAATTTTTTACATTAATTGCAGCTTTTTTATCTTTAATTGCTTTTGCTAGATCGATATCAGAAGAACAAAAAATTAATTTATTAACACCTAAATCGAAACTATTTATATGAAATAAGGACTAATCACACTCGTTCCTTTGAATTTCTTCCATTTCACTTAATAGTTTATTGGTTGATCTTGGACAATAATCTTCTAAATTAGATTACTTGTTGCAAATTCATAAGTTGTTTTAAAATTTAATTCTTGTACTTTGTCATGTCTTTTAAAATTTCAATAAATTCTGAGGTTAGCAGTAATAGCCCTCCTTTGTTTAAAAAATCTTCTTAATGTTAGTGATTTCTTCTTCTTTAATATGTTAAAAATTCTTGTGGTTCAACAAGCACATGGACATTATTAATATCATAAAATATTATTCTAGTTTCAAAAGCAGATGCTACTATTCATTGGTTTACGTGATTATAAAAAATCAACATGTAGAAAATTGTATGTAGGTAAGTTTATTGATAGCTTTTTCTTTAATTTCTTGATATGTATCTAATAGAAACTTTTGAAAAGCATTAAGATTATTGATATTACTAAGGTTACCCTCAGATCTATTGAAAAGATCAATTAGTTTTTTTATTACTTCAGAATAATTCTTAGTATTTTTCGTTTTACAAATCTGATAAAGTCTATTTAGGAATTTTTTTATTAAAATTGTTATCCTTATTATAAATATTCTCCTCAGATTTTCTGGTAACAGTCATTAAATGTTGTTTGTTAATTTTTGAATATTTTTGAAATTTTTGTTTCTAGGTTTCATGAAGTTCATTTCAGATTTTTATTCAGTTGTTTATTATTATTAATGTCATAAACAGGATTTAGTATAACAGCGTTTAATTATTTAATTTTCTCGTTTTACAAATCATTAAAAGGTCTTTTATATTTTTTGTCTTAGTTCTCGTTTCTTCATTTCTTTAATTTTAAAATATTCAGTGCATTCCTGTAATTCTTGTTCAATTCTATTTGAATAACCGTTTTCTTTCAAATAATTTTCTGAATCAGTATAACTTGATCTCTGATTTTTTTATAATAATTTTCTGTTTTGAAGAAACTCCGCTCTGGAGTAAATTTTGTTTTTCTTTTATTTATTAGATACATTTAGCATTTTAAAAAATTAAATTTTTTACTAAAAATGCACTTTGACATTTTCATTAAAATTTCTGTTGATGAAATAGACAGATGAGGTTTGACCCTGATTATTTATAAAGGGGGTAAATTTATTAGATTTTTATTTTTAAGTAAATGAAAACTGGTTTATGTATATAGATAAACATGATATTTGAGATCTTATTTATAAAGAAATAAAATTATTGTATTTTTTAAATAAATGAAAACTATGTGGGTGGATATAGATAAACACAATCTTGGGGAAACTATTCATAAAGAAAATAATTTATTATATGTTTTTATTTTTCTAATAAATTATATGGATATTGTTAAATTTTTTAATGTGTCAAACGATAAAACGAAAAATTTTTTAATTTGAGATTGTTGAATTAATATTTCATTTTTGGTCTAGAATTGTCATAAATATACATTAACATATGACTTTTTATCCATCTCACACCATACCAGAATAAGTTCCTGCTTAGAATATAAACTATCCAGCGTTTTCTAAAACGTTATAATCCGAGGTAGACGCAGAAGCATACTTTTTAAGAGTTGATATCATGTTTATACTGTGTGTACAGCTAAGCTTGATCTCCTTACGTTCGTAATTACCTCATGAAACAGAAACACTAAAGAATTATATGTAAGGTTGAATGCCACTGGCAGTACCATTCCTTTTAATAAATGGTCCATCAAGATATATGAAATTCATGCATGGGAGGGTTAAATCGTCTTGGTGTTGGATGATAATCCTAATTTTATCGTTCTTCTTAAGTGTGGTTGATGCATAAGGTTTATACGAGATAAATATTCCTGGTATATAATGTTGCTGTTGTTGTGGTCTTCAGTCCTGAGACTGGTGTGATGCAGCTTTCCCTGCTACTCTAACCTGTGCAAGCCTCTTCATCTTCCAGTACCTAATGCAGCCTACATCCTTCTGAATCTGCTTAGTGTATTAATCTCTTGGTCTCCCTCTACGATTTTTACCCTCCACGCTGCCCTCCAGTACTAAATTGGTGATCCCTTGATGCCTCAGAACATGTCCTACCAACCGATCCCTTCTTCTAGTCAAGTTGTGCCACAAACTCCTCTTCTCTCCAATTCTGTTCAATACCTCCTCGTTAGTTATGTGATCTACCCATCTAATCTTCAGCATTCTTCTGTAGCAACACATTTCGAAAGCTTCTATTCTCTTCTTGTCTAAACTATTTATCGTCCATGTTTCACTTCCATACCTGGCTATACTCCATACAAATACTTTCAGAAACGACTTTCTGACACTTAAATATATACTGGACGTTAACAAATTCCTCTTCTTCAGAAACGCTTTCCTTGCCATTGTCAGTCTACATTTGATATCCTCTCTCATTCGACCGTCATCAGTTATTTTGCCCCCCAAATAGCAAAACTCCTTTACTACTTTAAGTGTCTCATTTCCAAATCTAATTCCCTCAGCATCACCTCAGTTAATTCGACTACATTCCATTATCCTCATTTTGCTTTTGTTTATGTTCATCTTATATCCTTCTTTTAAGACATTGTCCATTCCATTCAACTGCCCTTCCAAGTCCTTTTCTGTCTCTGACAGAATTACAATATTATCGGCGAACCTCAAAGTTTTTATTTCTTCTCCATTGATTTTAATACCTACTCTGAATATTTCTTTTGTTTCCTTTACTGCTTGCTCAATATACAGATTGAATAACATCGGGGAGAGGCTACAACCCTGTCTCACTCCCTTCCCAACCACTGCTTCCCTTTCGTGCCCAAATTTTAAATAGCCTTTCGTTCCCTGTATTTCACCCCTTCCATCTTCAGAATTTGAAAGAGAGTATTCCAGTCAACATTGTCAAAAGCTTTCTCTAAGTCTACAAATGCTAGAAACGTAGGTTTGCCTTTACTTAATCTAGCTTCTAAGATAAGTCGTAGGGTCAGTATTGCCTCACATGTTCCAATATTTCTACGGAATCCCAACTGATCTTTCCAGAGGTCGGCTTCTACCAGTTTTTCCATTCGTCGTTCTTTGGGATTGGAATTATTATATTCTTCTTGAAGTCTGAGGGTATTTCGCCTGTCTCATACATCTTGCACACCAAGTGGTAGAGTTTTGTCAGGAATGGCTCTCCCAAGGCCGTCAGTAGTTCTAAGGGAATGTTGTCTACTCCTGGGGCCTTGATTCGACAGATATTTCAGTGCTCTGTCAAACTCTCCACACAGTATCATATCTCCCATTTCATATTCATCTACATCCTCTTCCATTTCTATAATCTTGTCCTCAAGTACATTGCCCTTGTATAGACCCTCTGTATACTCCTTCCACCTTTCTGCTTTCCCTTCTTTGCTTAGAACTGGGTTTCCATCTGAGCTCTTGATATTCACGCAAGTGGTTCTCTTTTCTCCAAAGGTCTCTTTAATTTTCCTGTAGGCGGTATCTATCTTTCCCCCAGTGAGATAAGCCTCTCCATCCTTACATTTGTCCTCAAGCCGTCCCTGCTTAGCCATTTTGCACTTCCTGTCGATCTCATTTTTGAAACGTTTGTATTCCTTTTTGCCTGCTTCATTTACTGCATTTTTATATTTTCTCCTTTCATCAATTAAATTCAACATTTCTTGTGTTACCCAAGGATTTCTACTAGCCCTCGTCTTTTTACCTACTAGATCCTCTGTTGGCTTCACTACTTCATCTCTCAAAGCTACCCATTCTTCTTCTATTGTATTTCTTTCCCCCATTCCTGTCAATTGTTCTCTTATGCTCTCCCTGAAACTCTGTACAACCTCTGGTTTAGTCAGTTTATCCATGTCCCATTTCCTTAAATTCCCACCTTTTTGCAGTTTCTTCAGTTTTAATCTACAGTTCATAATCAATAGATTGTAGTCAGAGTCCACATCTGCACCGGGAAATGTCTTACAATTAAAAACATGGTCTCGCTTCCCACACCCTGATCCTGGGTTTGATTCCCGACGGGGTCAGAGATTTTCTCTGCCTCGTGATGGCTGGGTGTTGTGTGATGTATTTAGGTTAGTTAGGTTTAAGTAGTTCTAAGTTCTAGGGGACTGATGACCTTCGATGTTAAGTCCCATAGTGCTCAGAGCCATTTGAACCATTTTTAAAACCTGGTTCCTAAATCTCTGTCTACCATTATATAATCTGTCTGAAACCTATTAGTATCTCCAGGGCTCTTCCATGTGTACAACCTTCTTTCATGATTCTTGAACCAAGTGTTAGCTATGATTAACTTATGCTCTGTGCAAAATTCTACCAGGCGGCTTTCTATTTCATTTCTTAGCCCCATTCCATATTCACCAACTACGTTTCCTTCTCTTCCTTTTCCTACTGTCGAATTCCAGTTACCCATGACAAATTTTCATCTCCCTCCACTACCTTAATAATTTCTTTTATCTCATCATACATTTCATCAATTTCTTCATCTGCAGAGCTAGTTGGCATATAAACTTGTACTACTGTAGTAGGCGTGGGCTTGGTGTCTATCTTGGCCACAATAAAGAGTTTAATATGCTGTTTGTAGTAGCTTACCTGCACTCCTATTTTTTTAGTCATCATTAAACCTACTCCTGCATTACCACTTTTTGATTTTGTATTTGTAACCCTGTATTCACTTTACCGAAAGTCTTGTTCTTCCTGCCACCGAACTTCACTAATTCCCACTATATCTAACTCTAACCTATCGATTTCCTGTTTTAAATTTTCTAACCTACCTGCCTGATTAAGTGATCTGACATTCCACTCTCTGATCCATAGAATACCAGTTTTCTTTCTCCTGATAACGATGTCCTCTTGAGTACTCCCCACCCCTAGATCCAAATGGGGGACTATTTTACCTCCAGAATATTTTACCCAAGAGGACACAATCATCATTTAATCATACAGTAAAGCTGCATGCCCTCAGGAAAAGTTACGGCTGTAATTACCCCTCGCTTTCAGCTGTTTGCAGTACCAAAACAGCAAGGTCGTTTTGGTTTGTGTGACATACACTCGTCATATTTTACCAGGCTATTTATATAAAATGATGTCATAGCACTGCTTCAGACATACTGGTTTTAGAAACTCATAGTTTGCATGTGTTATCACCTTCTGTGTTCTTAAATTGCTTGTAAATGTAGCACAACTGCCAACAACGAGTCCAAGTGCGTTGATCAGGAGGTGTAGTATGGCACTGTACTCTATTGTGTCCAGTCACCTAAACAGTTGGAAAGTGTTTCATCTGTTTTCTGTATGTCTGTGTATATATATGTGTTGTGGAAGGCTTCCAGGACACAGTCTCCCCTCTGGTGGACCAAACATTTATCATAGAACACGTGTTTGTATGTAGCCCTTGACTGGTCCACCTGTGAGCCGTATCCAAGATTCGACATGAGGTAGTTGCAAGTACAGGGATAATATATATGTGTGTGACTGATTTCTTAGGATGATGATTCTACCTGTGCATGCTTGGCGTGCAGCGCCAGTGACCTGTGCTGGGATGATTAATGTTCCACGTTAACAATTGGAGCTGTCCTAATGGAGAGGATTGTTGGGGTGTAGGAGTGTAGATGACTTAACTGTATTGTCATCTAGATGGCTGAATATCAAACTAATACTTAGTATGTGTTGGATAGCTTTCGTGATCGCGTAGAAATTTGAGAATATTAAATATGGATGTGTGTTTGTGCTGGACCGTTATTCCTTCCCATGTAAATTGTTCGATTGACTGCTTCTTCACATTTCGCATCTTTATTTAGTTGAGAGAACATCAATTATGGTATACGCATCTAGCAGGTGGATGACACTTTTGCTGGTTCTCTAGACATGAGAAATACGTTATTTGACTTTGTAAATTATAGGGATGATTTGGAATCTGTTACATCACAGACATGGGTATTATCAAGTGGAAATATTAGTTTACTCTATTATTCTTTTGTCGAGTTTTTTCAACTAAAGGTCTTCACAGATGGGATAAGTTTCTAGTTACTCAGTGGTCTAGAGCATGCTCCACCTCGGTAAAGTTTGGGGTTTGTAGAGAAATAATTTCCAGTCTATATCTTCATAATTATGTTTCGCGAGTGATCAGCAGGATACTGCTGTGTGCTTGATATCGGGAAGTACCGTGATAATGGTATAAATTATGGCAAACCATGCGAAAATACAAGTGTTCTTGTAATCCTAGAGTCTGGGGATAGGTGTAGAATAGCAAGCAAGGAAACAGGTTCAGACCACAAACAGTAAGGCGTTTGTGCCCAGTGGGAACGAGCCTCAATTTGTAGAACAGTTGTGAGAGTGACTTTGGTCCAATGAGGGTTCTGTGGTTACCCACTGGGGGCGGATTACCGCCGACCTCGCAGGTAATATCTAGTGCTGTGAGGAGTGTATATGGTGCTGTCTGTCTTCGTGGTATATGTACAGATGATGTGAAAGGGCTGATTTTGTATGGCGCAGGATACGAATTGTGTGTTTACTACATCGACACGGTATGCAGTGATATATTGCTGGGTTGGAGATCGGTTTCGTGCTCTAATACTCAAACTCCTCTCATCAGTGGGACAGCAGAGTAATTGAATAAGAGTTTTTCAGTATTTGACGATATGTAGTGGTACTTTGCAAGGTTTAATTGTCAGTGCAATTTGGCGATCTGTGTAAAATAGTTTTTTTTTTGCCACTGAAAGCCTCGTCTGCCGAAAGTAACAAAAGGTGGACAGTGCTTCCACACCAGCGGCATCTGTAATTCGGCGGCTAAATTCGATAAGAGCCAATCATAAGGCACAATTCATTCACAAGACATCCTTTGTGCTGGGATATAGGAGCATGTGCATAGGGGTGACAACATTTGTGTATGTTGAAAGCAGGAAGGGTAACATGTGATGGATGGGGTACGACATTAAGATCTCGAGGAAGAATGCATTCGACATTATTCTGCGCTTTTTTCGTAAACAGGTTCTGTTAGGGCAAGAATTTCTGTCCATACAAGCCATGACATCACGAATGCGCACTTTAAGTATTTCTGGGGCACTATACAATTTCCAAGAGCTGGACTTGCTTCTTATTTTAGATAGCCATCTGGCTTCAGTATAACATTGAGGTCAATGTTAGATGTTTCCAGAATGAGATTTTCACTCTGCAGCGGAGTGTGCGCTGATATGAAACTTCCTGGCAGATTAAAACTGTGTGCCCGACCGAGACTCGAACTCGGGACCTTTGCCTTTCGCGGGCAAGTGCTCTACCTACTGAGCTACCGAAGCACGACTCACGTCCGGTACTCACAGCTTCACTTCTGCCAGTATCCGTCTCCTACCTTCCAAACTTTACAGAAGCTCTTCTGCGAACCTTGCAGAACTAGCACTCCTGAAAGAAAGGATATTGCGGAGACATGGCTTAGCCACAGCCTGGGGGATGTTTCCAGAATGAGATTTTCACTCTGCAGCGGAGTGTGCGCTGATATGAAACTTCCTGGCAGATTAAAACTGTGTGCCCGACCGAGACTCGAACTCGGGACCTTTGCCTTTCGCGGGCAAGTGCTCTACCTACTGAGCTACCGAAGCACGACTCACGTCCGGTACTCACAGCTTCACTTCTGCCAGTATCCGTCTCCTACCTTCCAAACTTTACAGAAGCTCTTCTGCGAACCTTGCAGAACTAGCACTCCTGAAAGAAAGGATATTGCGGAGACATGGCTTAGCCACAGCCTGGGGGATGTTTCCAGAATGAGATTTTCACTCTGCAGCGGAGTGTGCGCTGATATGAAACTTCCTGGCAGATTAAAACTGTGTGCCCGACCGAGACTCGAACTCGGGACCTTTGCCTTTCGCGGGCAAGTGCTCTACCTACTGAGCTACCGAAGCACGACTCACGTCCGGTACTCACAGCTTCACTTCTGCCAGTATCCGTCTCCTACCTTCCAAACTTTACAGAAGCTCTTCTGCGAACCTTGCAGAACTAGCACTCCTGAAAGAAAGGATATTGCGGAGACATGGCTTAGCCACAGCCTGGGGGATGTTTCCAGAATGAGATTTTCACTCTGCAGCGGAGTGTGCGCTGATATGAAACTTCCTGGCAGATTAAAACTGTGTGCCCGACCGAGACTCGAACTCGGGACCTTTGCCTTTCGCGGGCAAGTGCTCTACCTACTGAGCTACCGAAGCACGACTCACGTCCGGTACTCACAGCTTCACTTCTGCCAGTATCCGTCTCCTACCTTCCAAACTTTACAGAAGCTCTTCTGCGAACCTTGCAGAACTAGCACTCCTGAAAGAAAGGATATTGCGGAGACATGGCTTAGCCACAGCCTGGGGGATGTTTCCAGAATGAGATTTTCACTCTGCAGCGGAGTGTGCGCTGATATGAAACTTCCTGGCAGATTAAAACTGTGTGCCCGACCGAGACTCGAACTCGGGACCTTTGCCTTTCGCGGGCAAGTGCTCTACCTACTGAGCTACCGAAGCACGACTCACGTCCGGTACTCACAGCTTCACTTCTGCCAGTATCCGTCTCCTACCTTCCAAACTTTACAGAAGCTCTTCTGCGAACCTTGCAGAACTAGCACTCCTGAAAGAAAGGATATTGCGGAGACATGGCTTAGCCACAGCCTGGGGGATGTTTCCAGAATGAGATTTTCACTCTGCAGCGGAGTGTGCGCTGATATGAAACTTCCTGGCAGATTAAAACTGTGTGCCCGACCGAGACTCGAACTCGGGACCTTTGCCTTTCGCGGGCAAGTGCTCTACCTACTGAGCTACCGAAGCACGACTCACGTCCGGTACTCACAGCTTCACTTCTGCCAGTATCCGTCTACTACCTTCCAAACTTTACAGAAGCTCTTCTGCGAACCTTGCAGAACTAGCACTCCTGAAAGAAAGGATATTGCGGAGACATGGCTTAGCCACAGCCTGGGGGATGTTTCCAGAATGAGATTTTCACTCTGCAGCGGAGTGTGCGCTGATATGAAACTTCCTGGCAGATTAAAACTGTGTGCCCGACCGAGACTCGAACTCGGGACCTTTGCCTTTCGCGGGCAAGTGCTCTACCTACTGAGCTACCGAAGCACGACTCACGTCCGGTACTCACAGCTTCACTTCTGCCAGTATCCGTCTCCTACCTTCCAAACTTTACAGAAGCTCTTCTGCGAACCTTGCAGAACTAGCACTCCTGAAAGAAAGGATATTGCGGAGACATGGCTTAGCCACAGCCTGGGGGATGTTTCCAGAATGAGATTTTCACTCTGCAGCGGAGTGTGCGCTGATATGAAACTTCCTGGCAGATTAAAACTGTGTGCCCGACCGAGACTCGAACTCGGGACCTTTGCCTTTCGCGGGCAAGTGCTCTACCTACTGAGCTACCGAAGCACGACTCACGTCCGGTACTCACAGCTTCACTTCTGCCAGTATCCGTCTCCTACCTTCCAAACTTTACAGAAGCTCTTCTGCGAACCTTGCAGAACTAGCACTCCTGAAAGAAAGGATATTGCGGAGACATGGCTTAGCCACAGCCTGGGGGATGTTTCCAGAATGAGATTTTCACTCTGCAGCGGAGTGTGCGCTGATATGAAACTTCCTGGCAGATTAAAACTGTGTGCCCGACCGAGACTCGAACTCGGGACCTTTGCCTTTCGCGGGCAAGTGCTCTACCTACTGAGCTACCGAAGCACGACTCACGTCCGGTACTCACAGCTTCACTTCTGCCAGTATCCGTCTCCTACCTTCCAAACTTTACAGAAGCTCTTCTGCGAACCTTGCAGAACTAGCACTCCTGAAAGAAAGGATATTGCGGAGACATGGCTTAGCCACAGCCTGGGGGATGTTTCCAGAATGAGATTTTCACTCTGCAGCGGAGTGTGCGCTGATATGAAACTTCCTGGCAGATTAAAACTGTGTGCCCGACCGAGACTCGAACTCGGGACCTTTGCCTTTCGCGGGCAAGTGCTCTACCTACTGAGCTACCGAAGCACGACTCACGTCCGGTACTCACAGCTTCACTTCTGCCAGTATCCGTCTCCTACCTTCCAAACTTTACAGAAGCTCTTCTGCGAACCTTGCAGAACTAGCACTCCTGAAAGAAAGGATATTGCGGAGACATGGCTTAGCCACAGCCTGGGGGATGTTTCCAGAATGAGATTTTCACTCTGCAGCGGAGTGTGCGCTGATATGAAACTTCCTGGCAGATTAAAACTGTGTGCCCGACCGAGACTCGAACTCGGGACCTTTGCCTTTCGCGGGCAAGTGCTCTACCTACTGAGCTACCGAAGCACGACTCACGTCCGGTACTCACAGCTTCACTTCTGCCAGTATCCGTCTCCTACCTTCCAAACTTTACAGAAGCTCTTCTGCGAACCTTGCAGAACTAGCACTCCTGAAAGAAAGGATATTGCGGAGACATGGCTTAGCCACAGCCTGGGGGATGTTTCCAGAATGAGATTTTCACTCTGCAGCGGAGTGTGCGCTGATATGAAACTTCCTGGCAGATTAAAACTGTGTGCCCGACCGAGACTCGAACTCGGGACCTTTGCCTTTCGCGGGCAAGTGCTCTACCTACTGAGCTACCGAAGCACGACTCACGTCCGGTACTCACAGCTTCACTTCTGCCAGTATCCGTCTCCTACCTTCCAAACTTTACAGAAGCTCTTCTGCGAACCTTGCAGAACTAGCACTCCTGAAAGAAAGGATATTGCGGAGACATGGCTTAGCCACAGCCTGGGGGATGTTTCCAGAATGAGATTTTCACTCTGCAGCGGAGTGTGCGCTGATATGAAACTTCCTGGCAGATTAAAACTGTGTGCCCGACCGAGACTCGAACTCGGGACCTTTGCCTTTCGCGGGCAAGTGCTCTACCTACTGAGCTACCGAAGCACGACTCACGTCCGGTACTCACAGCTTCACTTCTGCCAGTATCCGTCTCCTACCTTCCAAACTTTACAGAAGCTCTTCTGCGAACCTTGCAGAACTAGCACTCCTGAAAGAAAGGATATTGCGGAGACATGGCTTAGCCACAGCCTGGGGGATGTTTCCAGAATGAGATTTTCACTCTGCAGCGGAGTGTGCGCTGATATGAAACTTCCTGGCAGATTAAAACTGTGTGCCCGACCGAGACTCGAACTCGGGACCTTTGCCTTTCGCGGGCAAGTGCTCTACCTACTGAGCTACCGAAGCACGACTCACGTCCGGTACTCACAGCTTCACTTCTGCCAGTATCCGTCTCCTACCTTCCAAACTTTACAGAAGCTCTTCTGCGAACCTTGCAGAACTAGCACTCCTGAAAGAAAGGATATTGCGGAGACATGGCTTAGCCACAGCCTGGGGGATGTTTCCAGAATGAGATTTTCACTCTGCAGCGGAGTGTGCGCTGATATGAAACTTCCTGGCAGATTAAAACTGTGTGCCCGACCGAGACTCGAACTCGGGACCTTTGCCTTTCGCGGGCAAGTGCTCTACCTACTGAGCTACCGAAGCACGACTCACGTCCGGTACTCACAGCTTCACTTCTGCCAGTATCCGTCTCCTACCTTCCAAACTTTACAGAAGCTCTTCTGCGAACCTTGCAGAACTAGCACTCCTGAAAGAAAGGATATTGCGGAGACATGGCTTAGCCACAGCCTGGGGGATGTTTCCAGAATGAGATTTTCACTCTGCAGCGGAGTGTGCGCTGATATGAAACTTCCTGGCAGATTAAAACTGTGTGCCCGACCGAGACTCGAACTCGGGACCTTTGCCTTTCGCGGGCAAGTGCTCTACCTACTGAGCTACCGAAGCACGACTCACGTCCGGTACTCACAGCTTCACTTCTGCCAGTATCCGTCTCCTACCTTCCAAACTTTACAGAAGCTCTTCTGCGAACCTTGCAGAACTAGCACTCCTGAAAGAAAGGATATTGCGGAGACATGGCTTAGCCACAGCCTGGGGGATGTTTCCAGAATGAGATTTTCACTCTGCAGCGGAGTGTGCGCTGATATGAAACTTCCTGGCAGATTAAAACTGTGTGCCCGACCGAGACTCGAACTCGGGACCTTTGCCTTTCGCGGGCAAGTGCTCTACCTACTGAGCTACCGAAGCACGACTCACGTCCGGTACTCACAGCTTCACTTCTGCCAGTATCCGTCTCCTACCTTCCAAACTTTACAGAAGCTCTTCTGCGAACCTTGCAGAACTAGCACTCCTGAAAGAAAGGATATTGCGGAGACATGGCTTAGCCACAGCCTGGGGGATGTTTCCAGAATGAGATTTTCACTCTGCAGCGGAGTGTGCGCTGATATGAAACTTCCTGGCAGATTAAAACTGTGTGCCCGACCGAGACTCGAACTCGGGACCTTTGCCTTTCGCGGGCAAGTGCTCTACCTACTGAGCTACCGAAGCACGACTCACGTCCGGTACTCACAGCTTCACTTCTGCCAGTATCCGTCTCCTACCTTCCAAACTTTACAGAAGCTCTTCTGCGAACCTTGCAGAACTAGCACTCCTGAAAGAAAGGATATTGCGGAGACATGGCTTAGCCACAGCCTGGGGGATGTTTCCAGAATGAGATTTTCACTCTGCAGCGGAGTGTGCGCTGATATGAAACTTCCTGGCAGATTAAAACTGTGTGCCCGACCGAGACTCGAACTCGGGACCTTTGCCTTTCGCGGGCAAGTGCTCTACCTACTGAGCTACCGAAGCACGACTCACGTCCGGTACTCACAGCTTCACTTCTGCCAGTATCCGTCTCCTACCTTCCAAACTTTACAGAAGCTCTTCTGCGAACCTTGCAGAACTAGCACTCCTGAAAGAAAGGATATTGCGGAGACATGGCTTAGCCACAGCCTGGGGGATGTTTCCAGAATGAGATTTTCACTCTGCAGCGGAGTGTGCGCTGATATGAAACTTCAGCGCACACTCCGCTGCAGAGTGAAAATCTCATTCTGGAAACATCCCCCAGGCTGTGGCTAAGCCATGTCTCCGCAATATCCTTTCTTTCAGGAGTGCTAGTTCTGCAAGGTTCGCAGAAGAGCTTCTGTAAAGTTTGGAAGGTAGGAGACGGATACTGGCAGAAGTGAAGCTGTGAGTACCGGACGTGAGTCGTGCTTCGGTAGCTCAGTAGGTAGAGCACTTGCCCGCGAAAGGCAAAGGTCCCGAGTTCGAGTCTGGGTCGGGCACACAGTTTTAATCTGCCAGGAAGTTTCATATCAGCGCACACTCCGCTGCAGAGTGAAAATCTCATTCTGGAAACATCCCCCAGGCTGTGGCTAAGCCATGTCTCCGCAATATCCTTTCTTTCAGGAGTGCTAGTTCTGCAAGGTTCGCAGAAGAGCTTCTGTAAAGTTTGGAAGGTAGGAGACGGATACTGGCAGAAGTGAAGCTGTGAGTACCGGACGTGAGTCGTGCTTCGGTAGCTCAGTAGGTAGAGCACTTGCCCGCGAAAGGCAAAGGTCCCGAGTTCGAGTCTCGGTCGGGCACACAGTTTTAATCTGCCAGGAAGTTTCATATCAGCGCACACTCCGCTGCAGAGTGAAAATCTCATTCTGGAAACATCCCCCAGGCTGTGGCTAAGCCATGTCTCCGCAATATCCTTTCTTTCAGGAGTGCTAGTTCTGCAAGGTTCGCAGAAGAGCTTCTGTAAAGTTTGGAAGGTAGGAGACGGATACTGGCAGAAGTGAAGCTGTGAGTACCGGACGTGAGTCGTGCTTCGGTAGCTCAGTAGGTAGAGCACTTGCCCGCGAAAGGCAAAGGTCCCGAGTTCGAGTCTCGGTCGGGCACACAGTTTTAATCTGCCAGGAAGTTTCATATCAGCGCACACTCCGCTGCAGAGTGAAAATCTCATTCTGGAAACATCCCCCAGGCTGTGGCTAAGCCATGTCTCCGCAATATCCTTTCTTTCAGGAGTGCTAGTTCTGCAAGGTTCGCAGAAGAGCTTCTGTAAAGTTTGGAAGGTAGGAGACGGATACTGGCAGAAGTGAAGCTGTGAGTACCGGACGTGAGTCGTGCTTCGGTAGCTCAGTAGGTAGAGCACTTGCCCGCGAAAGGCAAAGGTCCCGAGTTCGAGTCTCGGTCGGGCACACAGTTTTAATCTGCCAGGAAGTTTCATATCAGCGCACACTCCGCTGCAGAGTGGAAATCTCATTCTGGAAACATCCCCCAGGCTGTGGCTAAGCCATGTCTCCGCAATATCCTTTCTTTCAGGAGTGCTAGTTCTGCAAGGTTCGCAGAAGAGCTTCTGTAAAGTTTGGAAGGTAGGAGACGGATACTGGCAGAAGTGAAGCTGTGAGTACCGGACGTGAGTCGTGCTTCGGTAGCTCAGTAGGTAGAGCACTTGCCCGCGAAAGGCAAAGGTCCCGAGTTCGAGTCTCGGTCGGGCACACAGTTTTAATCTGCCAGGAAGTTTCATATCAGCGCACACTCCGCTGCAGAGTGAAAATCTCATTCTGGAAACATCCCCCAGGCTGTGGCTAAGCCATGTCTCCGCAATATCCTTTCTTTCAGGAGTGCTAGTTCTGCAAGGTTCGCAGAAGAGCTTCTGTAAAGTTTGGAAGGTAGGAGACGGATACTGGCAGAAGTGAAGCTGTGAGTACCGGACGTGAGTCGTGCTTCGGTAGCTCAGTAGGTAGAGCACTTGCCCGCGAAAGGCAAAGGTCCCGAGTTCGAGTCTCGGTCGGGCACACAGTTTTAATCTGCCAGGAAGTTTCATATCAGCGCACACTCCGCTGCAGAGTGAAAATCTCATTCTGGAAACATCCCCCAGGCTGTGGCTAAGCCATGTCTCCGCAATATCCTTTCTTTCAGGAGTGCTAGTTCTGCAAGGTTCGCAGAAGAGCTTCTGTAAAGTTTGGAAGGTAGGAGACGGATACTGGCAGAAGTGAAGCTGTGAGTACCGGACGTGAGTCGTGCTTCGGTAGCTCAGTAGGTAGAGCACTTGCCCGCGAAAGGCAAAGGTCCCGAGTTCGAGTCTCGGTCGGGCACACAGTTTTAATCTGCCAGGAAGTTTCATATCAGCGCACACTCCGCTGCAGAGTGAAAATCTCATTCTGGAAACATCCCCCAGGCTGTGGCTAAGCCATGTCTCCGCAATATCCTTTCTTTCAGGAGTGCTAGTTCTGCAAGGTTCGCAGAAGAGCTTCTGTAAAGTTTGGAAGGTAGGAGACGGATACTGGCAGAAGTGAAGCTGTGAGTACCGGACGTGAGTCGTGCTTCGGTAGCTCAGTAGGTAGAGCACTTGCCCGCGAAAGGCAAAGGTCCCGAGTTCGAGTCTCGGTCGGGCACACAGTTTTAATCTGCCAGGAAGTTTCGTATCAGCGCACACTCCGCTGCAGAGTGAAAATCTCATTCTGGAAACATCCCCCAGGCTGTGGCTAAGCCATGTCTCCGCAATATCCTTTCTTTCAGGAGTGCTAGTTCTGCAAGGTTCGCAGAAGAGCTTCTGTAAAGTTTGGAAGGTAGGAGACGGATACTGGCAGAAGTGAAGCTGTGAGTACCGGACGTGAGTCGTGCTTCGGTAGCTCAGTAGGTAGAGCACTTGCCCGCGAAAGGCAAAGGTCCCGAGTTCGAGTCTCGGTCGGGCACACAGTTTTAATCTGCCAGGAAGTTTCAATGTTAGATGTGTTTGCAATGCTATGTAGCTACGTGGCTGTGTCAGCCACATGCCACGCATGTCCTGTTAGAATCGCTAGGGAGAAAGCAGCCTGTGCTATTCTGGAACGGATTTCTGCTGCATCTGCGAGGGTGAGTTGCTCGGTAATTAGGTCTTCGTTTGACCACAGGTAGAGAGAGGGATCACACCAGCAGCGGCAAACACACACATGCACATTGCAGAGGACAACTTGGTGCTTATTTAGATCGACTTTAACTATAGAGGTGACTTTGACATGTCATCAGAAGCAGCGTGAGACTGATGGCTTGTGTCTGGTGGTGGCTTGCGGAGGGTTCAATGCCAGCGCACCCTTGGAGTGTCTGTGCTCTGCAAACAGGTCTTTGCTCCCACCCGGTCGTGTCAGCAATGGTGCCTAGGTGATCACTTATTTCGAGAGGAATTTCTCAGGTCTCAAGTATGAAAGGGATGCCGCCACCTCGTGCTTGAGGGGCCCGAATGGGCACCTATTATGGTTTGGCAGATGCTAGTGCATTCCAACTTCTGGGAGCGTGTGGGGTAGCTCCCTGTGCAGTCCAGTGGATAGGGGGCGGCGGGTTTGCGAGTCTATTGCATTATTTTGCGAACAGGTCTGTAAGCTGTGCTATGCCTTATTTGAACAGTTTATGAGTTGATTTTGTGTCTGCACATCAGAGTACTGCATTATTTAGGAGGAGTTTGCATGTCTGTGTGCTGTGTACTGAAATTATTTCGATAATTTAGGAGCTGTTTGCATGTCTGTAGAGCGTTATTTCAATTACCAGTAGTTTACAAATCTGTAGGTTGTGTGGCATGACCCCTAGCATGTCGGAGTGTGTGTTTTGTTTCAGTGTGATAAATATATTATCTAAAATCCATCCCTAAATAAATTGTTCCAAAATAAATAAAGTACACTCCTTCCTGTCTCCAGCAGCCCAGAGTGGGCAGACTCATTTTCTCCTCCATACAGCCATCTCGGGTTACGTCATGGAATGGATGAGAGCGCCCTCTGATGGTGATACTGTGTACGTCAGTTGGACTCTGGACCTCGTGGTGACTGCACTAGCTCCCTCCATTTTCCCCTGCCATCTTGGATTATGTCATGGACAGATGACAGTGCCCTCTGGTGGCAGTGCCATGTACTAGATCAGTAGGACTCAGGAACTTATGGTGACTACACTTGATGGTGGTTATGCCTCTGATCGTTTAAATAAATAGTGCATGCAAAATAAAGACTTATGTCCCGCACATGTCGAGTCCTCTTCCTGACATTTCTTAGGATGATGTGGTGGTCGGATGACTTATTGGAGGTAGCCCAAGTGACGTATTTTACCACCATTTTCTTAGGTTAGTATAGGTGTGTTGCAGTGTCCTGATGTAATTTGAACTTCCTGCCAGGGGGACATGGCAGGGCCCCATTGCACTTTCCTACCAAAAGCCACCATCTCGGATAATGATTCTTGCGTCATTAGCTGATGTCATGCGCTGCTGCCAAATCTACAGGCTGCCATCTTGGATGACGTCATCACCGCCATCTTGGATACATCTGGCAACAATGGAGAGTGGGGTGGTATGAAGGTAACTCTACTACTTGTGTCACAGCAAGAAAACCCCTTCTAAGACCCATAAATAAACATAACAGACTTGAATGGGCTAGAAAACATCGTAATTGGACATTGGAAGAGTGGACAAAGATGTTATTCACTGATGAATCGACGTTCGAGATTTTTGGAACCAGAAGGAGAATATTTCTTCGCCGAGTTGTGGGGGAAAGGGTAGCCCAGCAGTGTGTTCTACCTACAGTTAAACACAGTGGAGGTTCTATTATGGTTTGGGGGTGTTTTGTTTGTTTAGAGTTGGCGGCATTGAGTATGTATGGATCAGAAGCAGTACCACTCCACACTCCAGTAGCATGCAATATGAAGTAGACTGAGCTTAATAGGGAAAGGATTCACCTTACAACAGGATAATGGCCAAAAACATTGGCTGGCATACTGTATGAACTATATTGCATCAAAGGGAAAACAGAAAGTACTGAATGATACGGTATGGTTGTGCCAAAGCCCCAGTTGTAATCCCA
Organism: Schistocerca gregaria; assembly: GCF_023897955.1. Taxonomy (NCBI): domain Eukaryota; kingdom Metazoa; phylum Arthropoda; class Insecta; order Orthoptera; family Acrididae; genus Schistocerca; species Schistocerca gregaria. The sequence goes on along the minus strand of NC_064927.1, from coordinate 125,048,224 downwards.
TTGAAATGGCCTGGGTTGAAGTGGACAGACGTATCAGGAAAGTTAATATATCCAGCAAGGAACATTTCTGAAATATTGTTAAGAATGTGTGGAATCATATAGATTCACAATACCTACAAATACTGATTGACCACATGCCTCGAGTTTGTGAGGCAGTCATTAAATACAAAGGAGGGTACTTTGATGAAAGTAAAATATAACGATTGTGATTGTGTTATATATGTGGAAATTAATATAATTATATTTTGCGAGAAATAACGTTTGATTTGTGTTGTAAATCTGAAATAACAGGCTGTATTGAAATTAATGAGCGATAGTATAGGGCGACGTCATGATGCACTTGTCTGCAAAGTCCGTTGGATGTTACCGCCAAGTGCGAATTGCGCGCAGTTATTCGGTTTTTGAAAGCAAAGGGCACTGCGCCGTTTGAAATCCATTACCAATTGACGGAAGTGTATGGTGAGTTGTGCATGGATGTCAAAAATGTTCGTAAGTGGTGTAGAGAGTTTGCACCTGGTCGGACCGAAATTCACGGCGATTAAAGGAGCGGGAGACTGTCATTTTCTGAAGAGACAGTGTTGAAGGTTGAGCAAAGCATGCGTGAAGACCGGCGGATCAACCTGGATGATCCCTGCACGTTGGTTCCTGAGGTTTCCCGAAGCACCGCTCACAGAATTTTAACGGAAACATTGAATTACCGGAAGGTGTGCGCAAGATGGGTGTCACGCATGCTGACTGAGGACCACATGCGGCAACGAGTTGGTGCTTCCCGCGCATTTCTTCACCATCTTGCACCCGAACAGGACAACTTTCTGGACTCAATTGTTACGGGTGACGAAACCTGGGCATACCGTTTTACACCTGAGACCAAGCAGCAATCACGCCAGCGGCGGAATCCTTCTTCGCCAAAGCCGCGGAAATTCAAACAAACACAGCCTGCCGGTAAAGTCATGACAACCGTTTTTAGGAATCGGAAATGGGTATTGTTGGTCCACTTTTTGTCCACTGGGACCACAATTAACGCTGACAGGTACTGTGAGACTCTGAAAAAACTCAAACGGGCAATTCAGAACCGGAGAAGAGGAATGTTGAGCAAGGGCGTACATATTCTCCATGACAACGCTCGCCCACATATGCTTGGCAAACTGTTGCTCTCCTGCAACAGTTTCAGTGGAACATAATCGCCCATCCACCGTATCTATAGTCCTGACTTGGCGCCCAGTGACTATCACCTGTTCCCTGGGTTAAAAGAACACTTGGCCGCAAAGCGATTCAGCTCCGCCGACGAGGTGAAAGAAGAGGTTCAGAACTTTCTGAACAGTATGGTGGCGAGCTGGTATGCCATGGGCATACAAAAACTGCCACAGCGTCTACGAAAATGCATCGACATAAATGGTGATTATGTCGAAAAATAGCTAAATGTTCAAGCTGTAAACTGATGTAAACCATTGTAGAAATAAACAGGTCTATGTACTTATAAAACAATAGGAGACCTTGCTTTTGGGATTACTCTCGTAAAAAGTATTATACGACAGCAGTACCTATTAACAGTATTTAGTGTTACACAGTCACGTCAGCTATGGGCTGTTCCTGGGGGGGGGGGGGGGGGGGAGGGGTTCTGCAGGCTGCAAAAATCTGCTTTTATTACAAAAGAAAGCAATGAGGACCATTACCTCAACCAAAAAAAAAAAACTGACCATCGCAAATCAATTTTTTCCGGATTAGGACTTACGACTGTTTTCAGTCAATATAGTTTCAACTGCCTTGTGCACAAATCACAAGACGTTTGCGTACGTCTGGTTAGGGTTAACCATTAATACGCTCTCATCTGGAGATAGATTGGTCGAAATCGAATGAAGGGTAGAGGTTTGAAGGGCAGAGGAAAAAAAGTGCCAAGGCAAGAGCCAAGGGAAAAAAACCTCTGCGATAGTTAGGTCGGGTGGTAAGAGCAGTAGCGGTTGTCTTGCTGCCTGCGATAGGTCGTGCAAGGATAGGCTTTGTTAGTAGTGGGAATCATGTATGTCGATACCTTGAAGTTGTGCTGTTGTGCTGCTCGGCGGCTGGCGCTGGGTGCTGGTGCAGAGTCCTCGTTCAGCGTCAGCAACCTGCAACAGTTAGGTTTGTTATCGATCTTGTGTCCGATAGGTCATATACAGGAAGCACAGTGTGAGGGAATGTTGGCAGATTATTTGTGCGTCTGTGGGAGAGTTCGTCGGTGTCCCTGCTGTGGCCTGTTGGTCGGCTCTAATAGCAGCTGGTAGTTACCAGTCAGTGTTGCTGATATCCAGGGGCTTGCCAACGTTTGTCGCTTGTTTGCATATGTTAGTTTACCATAGGTGGCTATGCCCTAGCTAGCAGTGTCCTCGGAAGAAATGTGGATCTACTTTTTTAAGGAAACCGAAAATCCTGAACGCAGATGACAACTGCTAAAATTATGCGAGTATCTGTTTTCTATTCCCCCACACAACGGCACTATGAAAAGTGTATTTTCGCTGATGTAGGCTCAGAGGACTGATGAATGAAATCGACTGCCGTCATCGGCTGTTAAATCAGTCTTGAAGTGCCTGGTTAACTACAAGCTGACTTGCATGGAGTTTTATAAATACGTAAAAGAGAAAAAGAGACTTGCTGAAAAGGTGAAATCTTCCGGGAAATATGGTGTAACTGTTTCTGCAGCAACTAGTTCCATGTAATTATGTTCTAAACAAAAAGTAATTACATTAAATAAATTTTTACTTCATTTCTATACCCCCATCTGAAGAGTGTCCTGATGAGGCCACAACTAGATATGGTAGCCCTACTCATTGGAGTTTTTTTCGGTCGAGGAGATGTCTCAGTGTGTCACTCCCCACTTGGCTGCTTTGTCTCAGGATCATACTAAAAAAATACAGGATTCATCACTTGTGATCATGCGACGGAACCATTCGTGGTCACTGGCAGTCCTCCAGAGACGATCAAGCATTGTTCGACTATCCTTGCGTCACCATTTTGGCACAAACCATTCCCATTTGCAAATCTTCTGTCAAAATTTGACGTTTGGTGAAAGTGTTTAACAGATCAGCCATCAGCCATATTGTTAAACGTCCGTCTGGTCTCACAGAAGGGAGGACACGTTCGACGTATTCTTCGGTTTTTGAATTTGAAGGTCTCCCTGAGCAAGATTCATCCACAACGTGTTCTCGGCCGTTCTATTTTCGTAACACACAACTTCGTTCTAAAAAATCACGTGACTGCTGTACGGAGGACCGAGTATCTGGAGGGGATGAACACACTCGTCTATACAAGTACAACAACACAGAGGTGGCAGAAACCTTGCAGTGTTGTCAGTCTCATTACTTTTCTCACACACTTCATAATCACCCAGAGATCGCCTTTTAATTAATTTTCCATTTTTGCAAACAGTTTTAATTATTTATATTACGAATGTAAGGCATTTATGTTTACGCTAACATTAAAAAAATCAGATAAATTTTAAAACCGTCTGTACCATTATTCTTCTTTCACTTCTGGTGAAACAAAGTAATTGGTAAACTCATTTCACACTTCCTTGACTGACGGTGCCTAATTATATAAGTTTAGCGGTTGCAACAGTAGATTTGCTTCGGACCATCTGTTTTCCATAGTAACATTTGCGGAAGATGCTTCTGCAAAATTGAGAAAAATTGCGGAAGTCGTTTCGCTCGGGGAGGTTCCACGTTACATACAGAAGCAGCGTCAGCAAGCGACTTGCGGAAGTTTAGGCCCACTTGCTAGTGGAGACACGCCTATGTTGACGAAGAAATTGTTCCAAAATGGTTCAAGTGGCTCTGAGCACTATGGGACGTAACATCTGAGGTCATCAGTCCCCTAGAACTTAGAACTACTTAACCCTTTCACTGCGCATTAACTCTCAGCGGCTCCCGCCCTGTGCGCGTTATTTTCACCCGGTGCGTATATATACGACTGTAGCGGTCTACCATTATTGTTGAGATAAAAATGAGACTCAAAATCCAGTATTGTCGGTGTAAATCTTTGTTCAGAAAGTCTTATTTTGTTCAAAAAAAGGTACTTTATTAGGAGAAAAAAATACAAAACGTATTACATTAGTAATACTTCAAAGTGTGATATCTCTCAAAACAAAGATTCAAACATAAAGGCACATTACATTTTACACAAATGTATCTTGTGTCACCTCGTTTATCATGTTTTGCACATTCAGTACACCTTCTTTGGGCGGCCTTCTTCTTTGAAGTTCCTGGGATTAGCGAGACAAAGTGTCGCTCGGTTAGGGGTAAGGGATTGTCACCATCAGCCGATCTCCTTCCACGACTTCCCTCTGTTTGCGGTTGGTGGTGAATCTCTATGATTTCCTTGATAAGTTTCTGTTGAAAATCAGATACTGAAATATTTCGTCCCGTTTGAGTTTTATATAATGCATGCACATTGAGCAGAGACAGATCCACCAAATGAAAAAATAATTTTTTGTACCATTGTACAGTTTTTCATACAGATTCTACTGAAATTAGCATCATGTCGCTCCTGTCGACGGCCCCCATGTTTTCAGTGTAGCTTACGATGCAAGTTGGTTTTGTTTTTGGTCCATTCGTGGTTCCGTCAATTTTGTCAGTCGCTGTAATTTCGCTTGTATGAGGAGTTGAAAGCATCCTCACTTCTCGCTTGTCCTGCCACTTCAGAGCAAGAAGTTTATCTCGCCTTTTCTAAGTTTTTTTTTGATAAAGCAGGCAAGCCTTTGCGGTTTGTTCTCACAGTTCCACAGACATTAGTCACTCTGTCATGCAAATAAGAAAATAGCGTTGGGCTAGTGTACCAATTGTCAACATATAAGGTGTGACCTTTACCAAGGTAACGTTCAAGTACAGTGAGAACAATGCTTCCAGGTATTCCAACAGTTACACCAAAGTCAGTTTCTTTTCTTTACATCTGTTGCTGCACCCACATAAATAATAAAGTCAAGAATATAACCAGTTTCACAATCACATAACACAAAAAATTTTACACCAAATCTGTGGCGTTTGGAAGGAATGTACAGCCTGAAGAAGACGCCATTGAAGAGAACTAAACTTTCGTCAGTGCACAAATTTTTAAAAGGATAGAAAGCACCTGGAAATACTTTCCTTAATTGATCCACAATTCGACGTAGTTTCCAGATTTTGTCATCTCCAGGGTCTTTACTGTTATCAGCAAAATGTAACATTCTAAGTAACAGAAGATATCTATCTCTCGGCATGATTTACACAAACATTGGGGTAGACAGTAACTGATCATTGGTCCAATAACTGTTAATTTCATATTTTCTCACTTGAGCCATCAGAAAATTCACAGCAAGGAAACAGTTAACTTCGTCACTGTTTGTGTTTTTCCAACGTCGCAGTCTTGATTTTTCACTGGCATCATTGTAAAGGTGTTCATAATATAAATTACATTGCTCAGCTATGTAGCTCACAATTTATTGGCTAAAAAAAACTTGGAAGCAGTCGTATACAGTACATAAATCATCTAAATTGACGATTATGCAACCGGAACCACTGTTATGGAAATTATACACTTTAGGGTCCAAATCAGAGTCTTTCCATCTAAAATCAACTGTTTTGTGTCTCTTAAGAGATTTTTCAGGCATACGCTCAGGGTCTTCTTCGGAATCGGAGAAAGAATCGACAATAATATCAAAATCTGATCTGCATTTAGTTGTTCAACGATGGTTGGTTCAAAAATATTTTTTATATTTGTGGTGACAGATTTATCTGCCAGCTCGTCGTCGTCATTATCTGCCCACGCATAATCAGCTGGATTAGGCATGATGATGTCCTCGTCGTCACTTTGGTTTAGAATACTCAGCAGCTCATCGTCTGTAAATGGACGGTAACGTCGCGTCATGTTATTCGATAACGCAGAAACGGCCGCACACAAACTAGGTAATGTAGCGATACGAATGAACTCAGCAGAAAGAGAATTCAGCATTCAATAGTTGTTCAGGTATTTCCTAGTGGTCCAACAATTAAACTGCATACTTGTGCGATAATTACCTCCGTCTCGCTGGCCCGATTGTCGGCGTTATACGTAACTATACGACAGTAGCAGGGAACCGCTGCAAGTATTTTTTTATAGCAAATAGTATATAAGCGTCTGGAGCACTGAAACGATTAGAGTATATTTACGTCTGGAACAGTGAAAGGGTTAAACCTAACTAACCTAAGGACATCACACACATCCATGCTCGAAGCAGGATTCGAACCTGCGACCGTAGCGGTCGCTCGATTCCAGACTGAAGCGCCTGGAACTGCTCGGTCACCTGAATGCTCACCAGTAGATAATGCTGCTCTATGTAATCCATCCACAGTCTCCATTCTATTACAATACGTGAACTGTGGAGAAATGAGGGTGGCTACTGTCAAGTATCCTTCATGTTACGAAGTATCTATAGCGCGCAGCCAAATGAAAACGAAACAGAGGGAGGAAAAGTAAGCAAACTATTTATTATTTCAAAAGTTATCGCCATAACTGCTGATACATTATTTAATCATTTAATTTTGTCTTCATGGAAAAACGTTTGTTGTACCCTGGCGTACACCAGATCGATAGCCACGAATGTCTTTCTTCAGGGCGCCAAAAAATGGAAATTGTGTATGGAAAGAAGGGGATTCCATGGAGGATCTGAAAAATGGCTCTGAGCACTATGGGACTTAACATCTGTGGTCATTAGTCCCCTAGAACTTAGAACTACTTAAACCTAACTAACCTAAGGACACCACACACACCCATGCCCGAGGCAGGATTCGAACCTGCGACCGTAGCAGTCGCGCGGTTCCGGACTGAGCGCCTAGAACCGCTAGACCACCGCGGCCGGCTCATGGAGGGCTTCCCAACGCAACTTCTGCAGCTTAGTCGAAATAACTTTGGCAAGACGTGGGCGGGCCTGGGAAGCCCTTACACATCCTCCGTTGTCCCCATCCCTCCCCATGCGACATTTTTGGTGCCCCAAAGAAAGATATTTATGGTCATTTGCTTCAGATGGAGACCTGTAAGCCTGAGAACGACAGTGGTTCCTTACGCAAGCGCAAACATTTTTCCATCCTTACAATGGGATAAATTTATTAACAGTTACGGCGATTACTTATGAAATAAAATACAGCCTACTTACCTTTTTCCCTCTGTCTCGTTTTAATTTGACTATATCTTATAGAATTCACTCAAACATCGTTTGACTACAACGCTAGCATACAACGACAACCACCGGATCATTTTTTTGCCGATCTGTGTAAACGCTGAGCATTGAAAATCTGGCGCTTGCTGTTGAGTCAAACTGAACCATTTCCCACCAGCGTAATTGCTATACGTTGCGGAAGACAAGTCTGAAAACTACATAGCTCTTATATTATATAGACGAATTTTTCACATAGGCATTATAAAGGCAATGAATACAAAAATGGATTTCTGCGAGCAGATGCGCAATTTTTAGCTTTATTTTATTCATAGCATTTCATTAACGGCAGTCGATCCTTATATGTCACGTTCGATCAGAAAGAATAAATTACATGCTATAAAATGAACAATGGGAGTGTGTCTTTTTGTTAAGAACAGTAAATTACACCTTTCGTAGAAAGGGAACGTGATGAACAGTTGGACCTGTGGTGGAAAAATGCTTCATCTGTGGAAAGGTATTTGCTTTACGGTTATTACACTTGGAAACGTCAGAAAATGAAATAATGTTCTATGTTCCATGGCAAAACTATCGTTGAGATGAGAGGAATAAATCTCGCACGATGTACACTTGATTATGCTAACCGGAAAGCACAAGATATCGTGTTCCAGACTCGGTTCAGTGCAGTTACTAATAACGGAACGTGAACCTGAAAAGTATTGTTATAATAGTTTCGATCTTTATTTTCTGTTTTCTCAAAATGTTGATAATTGACTACGATTCTAAAGTGAACGGTTTCAAAACCCATTTTTTTTCTAATAGTCAGACACTGTGAACCTTGTTCCTTGATATATGAATACCATAATCTTAGCATGGAATTATAATCGTTGGAACAACTTTGTTAAAATTCTCTGATTGCTTACAGTTCTTTGGACTCACAACCACGTAAATTTCAGTTTTCAAAATTTTAGTGTAAAACCATTCAAACTTCTAAATTATGGTTGATTACGCTGTTATCAAATTTGAATGAACATTCCGAACCGGTTTATCTACGAAGATGATCTCTCATTGAAGTGCTATTGAATTTTTCTCTTTTCTAACTAATCTACGCTTTACACGCCAGACTTGATAAGCAACGAAGGGACCATGGCAAACGAATCGGAGAAGTTATTCCTGCTCGAGGTTCTAGTCGACAAAGTCGTTGTTCAAAAGACGGGAAGCCTAATGGAACGACTTGAAAGCCAGAACGACTGGGGAACAGGAGAGCTGTGTGTAACATTCCAGTTTCTCGACTATCCACATCTGGAAATCTGCGAGAAGGATTTCGCTTCAAAGACGGAAGAAAAGTCCGACACCAAAACGAGCTTTAAGAGTGGTAAATCGTGCCTTTTCGCGGTTCCCACAAACCAGCTCGATGCGTTACCAGAGGAATTCGCCTTAAACGTCGGAGTGTTGCGTAAGATGCCAACAGGAGTGTTGCCTGACAAACTTCTAATTGCTCAAACCAAAATAGAACTTATAGAGCCTCTTTGCAGCATCATCAAGGATTGTACGTGCAGGGGAAATGTGAGATCCACTTTTTACAGTTCGTACTTCTCTTTTGTGAGGTATCCCGATTAAAAAATTAATGTTACATTTGTCTCGAACAGGACGTGCCGGTATCAAGAACAATCAAGGACTGCTTCAGCCTAATGGACCCAGCTGGTACGAAGACAATAGGTTCAATCTGCGTCTTCGTGAGACTCACCTGCTGTGGCAAGTCCATTGTGACGCAGTTTCAAGTGGGCGGAGAAACTGAGCAAGCTACCCTGTTCAAGGGCAACGAGAGTAACAAAGTGTACCAGTTCACCAATGTGGACGGCGCAAGTGGCCCCACCTGCCACCCGATCTGCCCCTGGCTTTACCAGCTTCAGCAGATGCAGCGCCAGCAGACATGCACCTGTTCGTGCACGGTAAACACTTACAGATAAGTCCACAATCAAATTCAAAGCATAGACATATGTTACATATATACGTGGATCTAAGAAGTGTATCTATTATTTGAAATCGTATTATTTTCCACGTTGCATAATGGAGGTGCGTTTACACGGCCTATGTTTTACAATTTCATATTGCCGCCAATATTGCTATAATGTGGTATGCAATACACAGCAATTTCTCGGTATGGCTGGACAATATTGCTGACGTTTCAGGTAGCTGCCGAAGAATTGTCGGAGTTGTCCGCCAAGGATGGAGAATATTTCGTATTACAGGGCAATATCCCTCTCTGTCCCTGTCTCTAAATACTTCCCTTTAGCTTTCACTTGTGTTTCCTACTTCTCTCAACAACAGCGCTGAAGCCACGTTTCTGAGCGAAAACAATATCGTTTCGATTTTTTTTAAAGTCTCCGCGCTTCCTTACAGGCACCTGTTTTCTTAGTTATTATCGGTTGTTGTGAGTTTGTCGTGTACGTCAGTGGAGAAGCGGGTGGGCAAACGAGAAAATTGTGGATTTAATTAATATTGCCCATTTACGACCAGAGATATGAGAGGTCGAAGGTACAAAGATTGCAGTCTGACAGTTGGTAAGTCGTTACTGGTAAGCTTGGAGTAAAGCCTGATGGAGCGCACAAAATGTTCCAAGCATTAGAACCTATGTCAAATGCGAGGCGAAGAAGTTACAGAGGAAGAATGGAAGCTCAGGTGACTCTTCATCCACACTGTTTGGGTTTTATGCCATGAGTTTCTTCTCGAGACATGCTTGAAGCAGGAATTGATAGTGTAAACCGTGGTGTGTGGTGATGAACAAAAGTAAAATATAAAAAAATAGTATTCAAATTTGAGTCCTTCTACTAAACCATTCTGGAACCGAGAGTCTTGTTGATGAATAGTAGACTGTAAAGCAGTGCATATACTTTAAATTTCTCTAAAAATTACCAAAAACTAAAACCTAAAGGACAATTGCCAGTCGGGCTGTAACTGGTATACACTCTCTCATTTTTGTATAGCTTTTAGCATTTGCCAGACCAATTGATTGTATGAGGTATTCGAAATCGTATTCGTCATTTTGGTAAAATTATCGTAAAATTATATATCCAGCAGCAGTTCACGAATTAAATTTTGTAATGCATCCCATTTACTTAAAAAAATACTCATCTGTAAAGTCAGATTTCTCACTTCCACTATAACTGGCGTTTGTATACTTTGTGATAATAGTGTGGCCCCGTGTTAACACTTATGGCCCAGAAATGTGTTTCTGCCGGCCGACAGTGGCTGGTAGTGTTGTCCTACATGTGCCTAAAATGTGGACGGACAATGTTGGGATATATTGTCGGCAATATACAATTTTCTTGCCCATTGTAAACGCATCTTTCAGAATGACTGTTCCGCAAAAAAATGTGGAGTGATACTGAGTTTCCGGTTTAGCCCCCGGCTTCGGTCAGTAATGTGATACTTGGTGCCCACATTGAATTGTTATGTCTCTATAGCCTTAGGGGTAGTGTTAACATATTCTGAAACCCTAAAATGAAGACACCCTTCATTGAGTTGATCAACACCCTTTTAGTGCGGTTCTGGCGCGGGAAAACATTGCTGACGTCATATCACATGTAGCGGAGTTAGAATTTTTTAAAATAAAAAGGTATGATTGTTGTACGTCTTACCTGTAGCGTAACCCGTGTGATCGGTAGTAGTTTGTGATGTTTTTTGGTATTAAATAAGAATGCACGGTTGTCATCAAACAGTGACTGCCACGTAGGTTCAGAAATGGCTCTGAGCACTATGGGACTCAACATCTTAGGTAAAAGTCCCCTAGAACTTAGAACTACTTAAACCTAACTAACCTAAGGACATCACAAACGTCCATGCCTGAGGCTGCGACAGTAGCAGTCCCGCGGTTCCGGACTGCAGTGCCAGAACCGGACGGCCACCGCGGCCGGCTGCCACATAGGTATCGAGATCCGGACTAATCCTTTTTCGACTGCCAAATGAAACATTATTAGTTCCATTTTATGTTATCAAATGGCTACATCACATATGAAACAAACAAAATAGAAAATGTGACACACATCACACATGCGAACATTACTGTCGAACCCATGTCGTAGGCGTATTTTTTACTGGACTGAATCTTGTTTAAAGATTTCTTTTGTTGACACAATAAAGATTTAACACATTTTACCATTGTCGCCCCTTTTGCAGATTCAGATGCCATTCTTTTTCTCTCCTTTGTCCACTGTGCCTGTGTTATGGAGAATGACTTCTCAACACAGGCGTTATGGGCTGGCGTTGTAGAGAAGAATTGCACAAAATTAATTCACTAAATTGTTCTTCATTACTACACAACTCAATGTACTTGCTGCATTGCTTATGGACTGGTTCAGATTTTCCATCATATGTGGCTACGTTCTTTCTTTAAATTTGAAAACTCATGAAAACGTTTCTCATCATCAATTTTTTTACAACAAAAATTGAATAAATTCTTCCAGCGCTCAACACAATTTAGGATTGAGGATTTTTTCAGAGAGATTTTTACCATCCTCGCGACCCAAGTGGATAGGCCAAAATCCCTGGCCCCAGTGAAGAATAGAGTGAATGGAAAGCTGGAACCAACATCCACATCCATTTCAACTTTCAATACGCAAGCCACACTAAGGCAGGTTTCTTACGTTTAACAGTTCGCCCTTTTTTGCCAGAAGCTCAGTTACATAGGTTTCTCAGGCTGACAAGGTGCAGCCATTGCCCCCCCCCCCCCTCCCCCCCGCCCCCCAGCACCGACTGGCACATTCATTCCGGAACCGTCCTGTGTTTTCAGACCAACAAGGGATAGCCGCCACAAAGACCAAGTCAAAGTCCTGTGGGACAGTACCTAAAACACCTGCAATGAAATCAGCAGCTACTACTGGCAATGATGATTTGGCAATGGATGTGGTCCCAATCGGTGACTCACCAACGACCCTGAGCTCCCTTCCAAGGTGTAAAAGGAAAGAGAAGACAAACTTTGCCAATAGTAATGGATCGTGTGGATCAACTAAAGTTCCTGACACAGGCCAGACTAGCGTGTATGTGTTTTCAGGAAACGCATTTGAAGGATTCTGCTACTGCTGTGTTTAGGGGTTATCGTCTTTATCGAAAAGATGACCATAACGGCTCAGAGCTCAGGGAGGAGTGGCAGTGTTGGTCCATGACAAATGGTTCAAATGGCTCTGAGCACTATGGGACTTAACATCTGTGGTCATCAGTCCCCAAGAACTCAGAACTACTTAAACCTAACTAACCTAAGAACATCACACACATCCATGCCCGAGGCAGGATTCGAAACTGCGACCGTAGCGGTCACGCGGTTCCAGACTGAAGCGCCTAGAACCGCACGGCCACACCAGCCGGCGGTCCATGACACACTTTACTCCTAGCTTGTAATCCTAATCAGCACAGTACAGGTAGTTTCTGTCACTATGCGTTTTGTTTTCTTTCAGTTTACCTTATGATGTCTTTACCCTCTGCCACAGGAACCACTGGATGGCGAGGCACTTTCCTAGCTGATGGGCCAACTTTCGCCCCCACTTGTGCTCTTATGGGAGTTTAATGTGCTTCGTACTCTGTGGGGAGGTCTCTCCACCTAGCCAGTAGTCGAGTCGTTGAACATGTTTTACAAACTGACATAGGTGTCTCCTGAATACAGGCACAATGACACTTTTTTGCACAGCAACAGGGACATTCTCTGCCATTGATTTGACAGTTTGCTCTCCTGGTCTCGCAGACTCTGTTGAATGGAAGGTGGCAGACGACCTCAACTCCAGTGACTATTTTCCTATTACTGTTCGCCTTTTATAAAGAACGGCACCTGAGGGTAAACTACCCAAGTGGGTGCTATCCAAAGCGAACTGTATGCTTTATAGCAAGTTGGCTGCGTTTGAGCACAAGGACAGCGTTCACGACTGTGTGGGTCCCATTAGCGATGTAATCCACGCTGCCGCGAATGCGTCTATAACTAAATCGTCAGGCCATTACAGAAACAACCTTTTCCTTGGCGGTCGTTGCGCTACGCAGGACGAGCGGCCAGTACTGTGCAGGTTCAAGCATAGACGTGTTTTTTAAGTAAGGTCCGTTTTGTTGTAGACACTAGTAATTCGCTCATACCGCAACGAGCACGTGCGTCGAGTACCGGCATGCCTCAGGAACAACTGTGCTCAGTTTCAGCTCTGTAGCTAACCTGTATGGTTCTGTTCTGTGTTTTCAAAATGTTTAAGACAATCAACTCGCCCGCCGCGTGTGAGGTTCGCTCAGTGATATGGTTTTTGTCAGCAAGGAACCTGTCTGCTGCAGAAATTCATTGACAGATTTTCGAAGTGTACGGTAATGCTGTTATGAGTGAAAGCAAAGTGCGCAAGTGGGTACGAGAATTCAAAGATGGCCGTGACTATGTCCACGATGAGGACCGCTCCGGTCACCCTTCTTTGATTACAGACGATTTGATGGCTTCAGTTGAAGCGAGGATTCGTGAGAACAGGCACTTCACAATAACAGGTCTCTCAAACGAATTTCCTGAGATGTCGAGAACAGTACTTTACAACATTGTTTCTGAACACCTAAAGTTTAGGAAACTGTGCTCCCGTTGGGTCCCGAAACACCTAACGGAGAATCACAAATACCAGAGATTTGAGTGTGCAATGAAGTTCTTGACTCGTCATCACGAGGAAGGTGACAGCTTCTTGAGTCAGATCGTAACTGTAGACGAAACATGGGTTTCGCATATCACGCCCAAATCGAAGCAACAGAGCATGGAATGGAGACACACACACACTCGCCTGTAAAGGTGAAGGCCAAACAGCGCAAAATCATGCCGTCGGTGTTTTGGGATAGGCATGGTGTTTTATTGGTCAACTTCATGCAACGAGGAACCACCATCAATGCAGAAGCATAGTGCCAAACCCTGAGAAAGCTACGCAGAGAGATTCAAAGCAAAAGACACGGCATGCTGACAAAGGGAATTGTCCTTCTCCATGATAATGCAAGACCTCACATCAAGTCAGACCCGCGATTTATTGGACGGTTTTGGCTGGAAAGTATTAGAGCACCCACCCTACAGTCCTGATCTTGCGCCAATCGATTACCATCTGTTGCTCCAGCTCAAACAATACCTCAGTGGCAACCGTTACAATGATTACGACGACGTGAAAACGGCAGTGAAATCTTGGTTATCGGAGCAGGTGGCAAGTTTTTATGAAGAGGGTATTTTAAAATTGGTTGAGAGGTATGATACGTGTTTGAACAAACTTGGCAACTATGTGGAAAAATAGAGCGAAGTATGTACAATCTGAAAATAAATTTACTTTTTTGAAATAACCATTCGTTGTGTACTTATGTTCAAACGGACCTTACTTAAAAAACACGCCTCGTAATCCACGCTGCGGCGAATGCGTCTATAACTAAATCGTCAGGCCATTGCAGAAGACAACCTGTTCCTTGGTGGAACGAACAGTGTCGTTGCGCTACGCAGGACAAGCAGACAGCGCTGCACAGGTTCAAGCATAATTCAAACGCAGAGAACGTTTAAGCCTTTCGATTATCGAGAGCAAAATCCCGATGGTCAGTGAAAGAGATCAAGAAGCAATCATGGCACAAGTTTCCGAAGTCCATTAATTGGTCAGTTTCCTCTACTATAGTGTGGGATTCTGTAAGGAAGATTCCTGGGTAAAGGATGCCATGTCCATTAATTGCCATATAGCACAAGGGAGTCCTGAAAGTAACTCCCGCAGATGTCGACACACCATGGCGCGGTACTCTGACGATGAAAGATCGTCCATGAGTTCGGTTCCAGGTTTCGATGCCTACCGCGAAGTTCGGGTGAGAAGACGTCTTGCTTTCGCCTCCAACAATGACGAGCCTTATACCCTCCCGTTCTCCATGTGGGAATTGGATACAGCATTAACCGCAGCTCGTGAGACTGCCCCCAGGCCAGACTTGCTACATTATGTTATGTTACTTCATCTTAGCCCTGAATCTATAGAAACCTTACGTACTTTCTTTAATAGGATATGAAGAGATGGGGAATGTCTTGTCCGTTGGAGGGAATCCATAATGACCCCCATTCTTAAAACAGCGAAGGACGCACACTCCCAGGCAGCTATCTGAGCGTCACTCTTGCCAGAAAGACGCGAGAGCGGATATCAGCTCCTGAACTAGTCTGGATTGTGGAATCTCGAAATTTCCTCAGTTGTTTCCAGAGTGGTTTTAGAAGATATCGCTCCCCTCTTGATAACCTCACCCTACTGGAGGCGGCTATACAGGAGGCACTCCTATGAAAGTAGCTTTTTATATCCATCTTTGTTGACATTGAAAAGGCGTACGACACTATGTGAACATACGATATACTTTGTCAACTACATGAACTGGAGTCTCGTAGACGCCTCCTCAGTTTTCTGCTTTCTCTTCTTGCTAAACTTTCTTTTCGGCATTGAATCAAGAAGACTTTCCGATAGATTTCCTCAAGTTCATGATATCCCACAGAGGAGTGATATGCCGTGACTTTGTTCGCAGTTGCGATCAGTGGTATATCGTCTGCAGTGCTCATTGTTTGTGAATGATTTTTCTATTTTCTGATCCACTTCTAGCCCCACATTTTCTTCCCGTCAGATACAGTTGACACTTAAGAGACCAGAAGAATGGTCTGCTCGGACAGGTTTTAGTTTCTTCGCAGAGCAAACAGTATGTATTAATTTTAATCGTAATCGTTCTTTTTTCATACCTCGGGAACTCAGGCTGTGGGATACTGTTTTACATGTAAAGGAGACTGAGTGGTTTTTAGGTCTCTTATTTGATAGCAAACTTTGGCTGCTACATTTCAAGAAGCTCAGAATTATAGCACTTAAAGCGCTGTGTATCTTGAAGTGTTTGAATGGAAAGAACTGGGGTGCAGATACAGCCTGCTTGCTGCAGTTCTACAAGGGTTTCGAATGATCATGTCTTGATTATGGTTGTAAGGTCTACGGTTCTGCACATCCAACATATTTAAAGATGATGGACTCTGTACACCACGACTAAACTGCCGAATAAATTTTGATAAAATTTGCTATGGAGTGATCTTGAACGCTGAGGAACAAAATAGGATAATTTAGAACGTATATTTATTGATCTGAAGAATAGACGCAAAATATGGAAGAATAATTGTAACTTGTAGAGTAAAATTGAAGAAACTGCAAAAAGGTGGGAATTTAAGGAGATGGGACATGGATAAACTGAAAGAACCAGAGGTTGTACAGAGTTCCAGGAAGAGCATAAGGGAACAGTTGACAGAAATGGGGGAAAGAAATACAGTAGAAGAATGGCTAGCTCTGAGGGATGAAGTAGTGAAGGCAGCAGAGGATCAAGTAGGTACAAAGACGAGGGCTAGTAGAACTCCTTGGGTAACAGAAGAAATATTGAATTTAATTGATGAAAGGAGAAAATATAAAAACGCAGTAAATGAAGCAGGCAAAAAGGAATACAAACGTCCCAAAAATGTGATCGACAGGAAGTGCAAAGTGGCTAAGCAGGGATGGCTAGAGTACAAATGTAAGGATGTAGAGGCTTATCTCACTTGGGGTAAGATAGATATATGAGGCAGACGAAATACCCTCAGATTTCAAGAAGAATATAATAATTCAAATCCCAGAGAAAGTAGGTGTTGACAGATGTGAAAATTACCGAACTATCAGTTCACAGCTGCAAAATACTAACGCAAATTCTTTACAGACAAATGGAAAAACTGGTAGAAGCTGACCCTGGGGAAGATCAGTTTGGATTCTGCAGAAATGTTGGAACACGTGAGGCAATACGAACCCTACGACTTATCTTAGAAAATAGATTAAGGAAAGGCAAACCTACATTTCTAGCATTTGTAGACTTAGAGAAAGCTTTTGACAATGTTGACTGGAATACTCTATCAAATTGTAAAGGTGGCAGGGGTAAAATACAGGGAGTGAAAGGCTATTTACAATTTGTACAGAAACCAGATGGCAGTTAGGAGTCGAGGGACATGAAAGGGAAGCAGTGGTTGGGAAGGGAGTGAGACAGGGTTGTAGCCTCTCCCCGATGTTATTCAATCTGTATATTAAGCAACACATAACTAATGATGAAGTATTGAATAGAATTGGGGAGAAGAGGAGTATGTGGCACAACTTGACAAAAAGAAGGGACCGGTTAGTAGGACATGTTCTGAGGCATCAAGGGATCACAAATTTAGCATTGGAGGGCAGCGTGGAGGGTAAAATTCGTAGAGGGAGACCAAGAGATGAATACACTAAGCAGATTCAGAAGGAGGTGGGTTGCAGTAAGTACTGGGAAATGAAGAAGCTTGCACAGGATAGCCGGCAGCGGTGGTCTCGCGGTTCTAGGCGCGCAGTCCGGAACCGTGCGACTGCTACGGTCGCAGGTTCGAATCCTGCCTCGGGCATGGGTGTGTGATGTCCTTAGGTTAGTTAGGTTTCAGTAGTTCTAAGTTCTAGGGGACTAATGACCACATCAGTTGAGTCCCATAGTGCTCAGAGCCATTTGAACCATTTTTTGCACAGGATAGGGTAGCATGGAGAGCTGCATCAAACTAGTCTCAGGACTGAAGACCACAACAACAACAATTGTAACTATTTGAAAACGCTATTTTCTCTTTGACTTTTGAACTTTATGTAAATGATTTAACGTTTCATATGTTCTACATAATACGATTCAACGTAATGAATACAATGTTTATACAATTATCCAGTGTTTACTCCATACTAATATCAGTCACAAACCAGCCACACTTTAGCCGATGAGCGATATTTGTTTCTTATATCTTCTTTGTGTTTAAACTTGTTTGAGCAGCTTGTGGTCATATCGTTAGCATTGCTGACCCACCTGGGTTCAGTTCTCGCCTGAGTCGTTTGCCGTCATTTCATCGTTATCGACCAGCAGGTACCTGAAGTAGCGTCAAATAAGAAGACTTGCATCAAGCCCCCGAACATAGCAGCTGGGGTCTCTCGGACAATAAACCGATGCGCATGTTTCATTTCAGCACAGGTAGAAAACAACGCTTATATGTGCTGCTCTCGAAGTGGATAATTCATGCCAATCCAGACTTCCATACCAATTTTATAAATGTGGAAGGGCCAGTCTGTTACGCTTTCATGACTAAACCGCTAGATGACGCTTTCATGACTAAACCGCAGAACCGATACCCATGAAACATGAAATGAGATGGCTTGAGTCCTGATGAAGAAGACAGGCAACTCCACAATATGTGTGGTACAAAATATTTATTTATTTGAAGACTAATACTAAAAATACGGAAAAATATTTACTCTTTAAGGAAGTTGTTTGCTCTTTCACATTTGAATTTCATCATGTTTGTCAAAAAGCTTTTATTGGTTGACATGTTCTTCATAATATGGCCAAACGTAATCATATTTGTGAACAAGCTTCTATTGGTTGATATGTTCATAATATGATCAAACGTAATCAACACAACGCGTATTTAGTTCTCAGAGTATTTAGTATTTAACCAATACTTTCATACCAATATCAGTATTATTAATTGCGAAAGCAGCTCACTCTTTTATGCTCTCACCTCTCTACCGCTGAACCTATTTCGATGGTATTTGTCATGGAGATAGTTTGAAACCTGAGCTAGACCGTGGGCTGCTGCAGGAAGTTAAATCTTTTTGTGTATTATTAACATTTTTAAATATGATATACGTGAGTGGCGTGCCGACGACGTCGATTATTTCGTCACAGTGCAAATCCAATGTTATTGTGGACATGTTGACTAGCGGGATAGCTTTGTTGGAGGCACAACAATGAAATCGGACGGTTAGCCAGAGAACTATATTTAAAACTACTACTACAAGCCTCACAGACATGTCTCATTTATCCCACAGTTGTAAGAGAGCTCAAACTGCGAAAGTTACTCGAATCCAACAAACCTCAGAGCAATCTCATGTGCACCGGAACTTGGGTGCACAACGTCAGGCGGCCTTAAAGAGCTTCGCTGCTTCAGCGACATTAAAACTGTCACATGCCCCCGCATTTTAGATGCTGAGCATCACTCGTCTTTTACAGCTTACAAGACACTTGAATATTACAACGACGGCGTCATTTAAAGGCTGCACTTTTACACGTTGAACGTGGGAGGGGTTTGGTGCGGTTACATTTGATTATGATCTATTAACTCACCGTGTTAATCGTAAATTAGTCGTCATAGAGGGACGGATCAAAAATGTAGCCACCATAACACATTAAAATGGATGGAGGAAACAGGTGGTACGTGTTGATCTGGTGACAAAATATCACATTCAGAACTAGGTGAGTCAGAGAAACCCCTAAGAACTCTACTTCTGCACAAATATAATTAGAAAATATAATGCATGCTTTCAGATTCGACATACAGCAGTAGTATGGACCTACATACTGCCACTCACACCACTTTATACACAGGCAGCTCGTAAAATTACTTGTTTACTTACTCACCATGACAAAATTACTTTATATTACACATATCGTTTTCCATGGAAAGCAAAGCAAAGCAGCGGGTAACAGCTAGAACATTATAAGGCATTTATCATGAGAAACGTGTTGTAGAGAGACATCATTAGTAATAAGCATTGCAGATAAGCAATTTTATAATTTTACTTTCTGTTAAAATATCTTATGTGCACCGTAAAGTGGGATTAATTGAACAGTGAGGTATTTGAAATGATTTGCAGTTATCTTGTTTTTGATAACTGAAATTATATATGTATCTATGAATGGAGTTACTACCCCGTAGATATCCTTTACATTGCGGACGATATTAAACCTCAAAATTTATATTTGAAAACTTTTTTTAGAAAACAACATATGAAATCCACGATGTCACGTTAACAATTCCCTGTTATCTCACAAGGCATGTTTAAATTTCCTTTTTTCATAATTCCATGTCTAAAGTGGATACTGTGGCCAAATGTTCATATTCCGCCCAAAAATAATTGAGGCCAGCAATGATGATCACTCACACCATCTCCAACAGGGACAGTCTCCAACAAGAATTGGACCATCTGAAGACTGTGTTTCGGAGGAACGGTTACAAGCAAGGGCAAATTCGGAAGGCTATACATACCACACCTGCAGCACCGGCGGAAACTGAGGATGACTTCAGGAGTAGGCGGCCTTGCCTATTATTCCGTTTTGTGAGGCGTTATCCGGAAAAATTGGACGCATTTTACGTAAACACCAAGTGAAAACCATCTTCCGTCCTCCAAGAAAAACCAAGAGCCTTCTTGATAGTGTCATGGATAACCTTGGTCTACATAAATCAGAGGTTTATCAGATACCTTGCCAATGCGGGAGTGTATACATAGGTCAGACCATTCGTACCATTGAGGACATCAACGCCACACTAGACTGTAAAAGCCCAGTAAGTCGGCAATCGCTGGGCATTGCCTGTCGGAACTCCACAGCATGGATTATGACCAAACCAAAGTCCTGGCACAGAATTACAAATACTGGGACTGTGTCATTAAAGAAGCCATAGAGATTAGAGTAAGGGAGCCACAACTAAATCGTGACAGCGGCTACATCCTTAGCAAGGCGTGGGACCTCGCGATCACCCAGATTAATATGGAAAAGTATGTTTACCAGAGTGTACCGACTTCGGGGAAGGAGGGAAGAATAACGAGAGCGGTGCCAGCAAACGCTACTGAACGAGAAGACCTAGAATGCAGCGCCCAGACAGCGGGAGAACGGACGCTGTACCTGGACCGCGAGCGGGGCGCGGACTGCACCGACTCATAGGAACCGCCTGAGGGAGAAGGGGGATTGTCCTATATATACCTGGCGCCGGCCCACCGCTGGTCAGTATATCAGCCCACCTGATGATGGCAACGTGGTCGATTGCCGAAATATTGTGTCCTATGCACACTCATACCAGGTTGTTCAGATCTATTTTGTCATAAAATACGACTGGAGAAATTGAAGAATCAGTTCAGCCAATATTTTTATAACGTTACGTTGTATAAAACTGGTATTTTTCACTCGTAACAGCATTTAAAAAAATTCATAAAATGACACTTCATCTGAAGCAGCCTACTCTTTCAGGTAAACTGCAAGCCCTTTTCTGTTGCTTCACATAGCATATGGGAAGAATGAAAGAAGCAAAACTTTTTCCGGGGAGTGCAGCATTGAAATGATGTTTTCAGAGTGGTTGGCAGAGGGGACTAGTTTTTGACATGTCCGCTGCTGTGAATATATCCTTCCCACCAGTTATCACCTGTAGTGAAAATGTCTCACCACAGTTCTAAGGCCTCCGATTTTTTTTCTCCGGACTGGAAAGAGATAGAAACATGCGCATTGTTTTAAAATGAGGCCACGTTCATTGTCAATATGTCCCAGAGATGGCAGCACCGTACGACAGATGGAATTTTACCTCCAGCGGCGAGAATGAGAACTGTTTTAAATACTTAAAATGGCGACGTTTTCCTTACTTGAACAGCGTGCAATCATACGTTTTCTGAATTTGGGTGGTGTGAAACAAATTGAAATTCATCAACAGTTGAAGGAGACATGTGGTGATGGAGTTAAGGATGTGTCGAAAGTGCGTTTGTGGGTGCGACTTTTTAATGTAGGCAGAACATCATGTGACAACAAAGCGAAACAACCTCGGGCTTGCACAAGCTGGTCTGATGACATGATCGAGAAAGTAGAGAGAATTGTTTTGGGGGATCACCGAATGATTGTTGAACAGATCGCCTCCAGAGTTGGCATTTCTGTGGGTTCTGTGCCCACAATCCTGCATGACGTCCTGAAAATGCGAAAAGTGTCATCCAGGTGGGTGCCACGAATGCTGACGGATGACCACATGGCTGCCCGTGTGGCATGTTGCCAAGCAATGTTGACGTGCAATGACAGCATGAATGGGACTTTCTCTTCGTCGGTTGTGGCAGTGGATGAGACGTGGAAGCCATTTTTCAATTCAGAAACAAAGCGCCAGTCAGCTCAATGGAAGCACACAGATTCACAGCCACCAAAAAAATTTTGGGTAACTTCCAGTGCTGAAAAAATGATGGTGTCCATGTTCTGGGACAGCGAGGGCGTAATCCTTACCCATTGCGTTCCAAAGGGCACTACAGTAACAGGTGCATCCTACGAAAATGTTTTGAAGAACAAATTCCTTCCTGCACTGCAACAAAAACGTCTGGAAAGAGCTGCGCATGTGCTGTTTCACCAAGACAACGCACCCGTACATCGAGCTAACATTACGTAACAGTTTCTTCGTGATAACAACTTTGAAGTGATTCCTCATGCTCCCTACTCACCTAACCTGGCTTCTAGTGACTTTTGGCTTTTTCACGCTCTCCGGGGCCGCACATTCACCAGCCGTGCTGCTATTGCCTCAGCGATTTTCCAGTGGTCAAAGTAGACTCCTAAAGAAGCCTTCGCCGCTGCCATGGAATCATGGCGTCAACGTTGTGAAAAATGTGTATGTCCGCAAGGCGATTACGTCGAGAAGTAACGCCAGTTTCATCGATTTCGGGTGAGTAGTTAATTAGAAAAAAATTGGAGGCCTTAAAACTTGAATGCACTTCGTATTAGCTCTCATGAAAGCACACATATGAACAGGCTGTTATCAAATGTAGTACTTGTTTGTAGTAATGAACGTGATGTTAAATTAAGCCAGCCAAAATGCAATTTCTTTCCATGCCAAAGGTTGTTGGTACCCCCGATGTTCGCCAAATCTACCAGTCGAAACTAGGGTGCAAAGGCTTAAGAAGTTAACAGACTTTACCTTACATGTCACCTTCGTCGTAGATATGTTACACGATTTTTATCCCTATGCTTTTTCTGTTTCATCATGTTGAACGCAAAACAATAAGGCCTTACAATAACGCAGGCTATTTCAAGCCAGCGATGCGAACAATATGGCTGCAGCATTAAACGTTCCCTCATTGTTATACTCGACTGCTTCGTTCAACGCGCAACGTCTCACGCGCACCTCCACCAGAATAGTATAGAATAATGATATTGTCGTTAGGCCATTAAGGCAATAAACAAAGTCATACATATAATACAATATAACTAATGTTGCAGTAAAACAATAGGTTTGTTATTACAGTGTAATAATACAATTGATGAAATCCTACAAAGTCATACTTATAACACAATATAATTCCTGTTGCAAAAGAGCAATACATTTGTTATTACAGTAGTATGCTAGCCGCATATATAACTTAAAGTCACTGTTGTATTATTTACACATTTACCTTCATTCAAGTATAAAAGTTGGGAATCTCTGTCTGTGTGCGTGTGGTTTTTATATATGCATAAAAATTCCAGGGGCAGCTTTACAGCTTTATGGCATGCAGTTTTACTGTATGGTTAAATGATGACATCCTCTTGGGTAAAATATTCCGGAGGTAAAATAGTCCCCCATTCGGATCTCTGGGCGGGGACTACTCAAGAGGATGTCATTATCAGGAGAAAGAAAACTGGCGTTCTATTGATCGGAGTGTGGAATGTCGGATCCCTTAATCGAGCAGGTAGGTTAGAAAATTTAAAAAGGAAAATGGATAGGTTAAAGTTAGATATAGTGGGAATTAGTGAAGTTCGGTGGCAGGAGGAACAAGACTTTTGGTCAGACGAATACAGAGTTATAAATACAAAATCAAATAGGGGTAATGCAGGAGTAGGTTTAATAGTGAATAAAAAAATAGGAGTGTGGGTAAACTACTACAAACAGCATAGTGAAAACATTATTGTGGCCAAGATAGACACGAAGCCCACGCCTACTACAGTAGTACAAGTTTATATGCCAACTAGCTCTGCAGATGATGAAGAAATTGAAGAAATGTATGATGAAACAAAAGAAATTATTCAGGTAGTGAAAGGAGACGAAAATTTAATAGTCATGCGTGACTGGAATTCGGTAGTAGGAAAAGGGAGAGAAGGAAACATAGTAGGTGAATATGGATTGGGGCTAAGAAATGAAAGAGGAAGCCACCTGATAGAATTTTGCACAGAGCACAACTTAAACATAGCTAACACTTGGTTCAAGAATCATAAAAGAAGGTTGTATACATGGAACAAGCCTGGAGATACTAAAAGATTTAAGAAAAATTATATAATGGTTAGACAGAGATTTAGGAACCAGGTTTTAAATTGTAAGACATTTCCAGGGGTAGATGTGGACCCTGACCACAATCTATAGATTATGAACTGTAGATTAAAACTGAAGAAACTGCAAAAAGGTGGGAATTTAAGGAAATGGGACCTGGATAAACTGACTAAACCAGAGGTTGTGCAGAGTTTCAGGGAGAGCATTAAGGGAACAATTGACAGGAATGGGGGAAAGAAATACAATAGAAGAAGAATAGGTAGCTTTGAGAGATGAAGTAGTGAAGGCAACAGAGGATCTAGTAGGTAAAAAGACGAGGGCTAGTAGAAATCCTTGGGTAACAGAAGAGATATTGAATTTAATTGATGAAAGGAGAAAATATAAAAATGCAGTAAATGAAGCAGGCAAAAAGGAATACAAACGTCTCAAAAGTGAGATCGACAGGAAGTGCAAAATGGCTAAGCGGGGATGGCTTGAGGACAAATGTAAGGATGTAGAGGCTTATCTCACTGGGGGTAAGATAGATGCTGCCTACAGGAAAATTAAAGAGACCTTTGGAGAAAAGAGAACCACTTGCATGAATATCAAGAGCTAAGATGGAAACCCAGTTCTAAGCAAAGAAGGGAAAGCAGAAAGGTGGAAGGAGTATATAGAGGGTCTATACAAGGGCAATGTACTTGAGGACAATATTATAGAAATGGAAGTGTATGTAGATGAAGATGAAATGGGAGATATGATACTGTGTGAAGAGTTTGACAGAGTACTGAAAGATCTGAGTCAAAACAAGGACCCGGGAGTAGACAACATTCCATTAGTTAATGGAAAATCTCATATAAAGATGTGAAACAATTACTAACAAAGAGATAGAGGGGCTGGCCAGTACTTACCTCAGCTCAGTACAGCCGATAGAAACACAAAGATATCTTTGGCTTCCCTCTGACAACCATGCCTCCATCCTTGCTACCTTCCCTGTTTTCCTTTCCCTGTTGCTTCATAACCTGGGTTGTGAGTAACTAAATCCACTTTCCCTTCTTCCCTTTCTTTCCCCTCTCTCCTCCCTGATGAAGGAACATTTATTCCGAAAGCTAGAAACTTAAATTTTCGGTTGTTTTTTGTGTTTCTATCGGCTGTACTGAGCTGAGGCAACATTCCATTAGAACTACTGAAGTCCTTGGGAGAGCCAGTCCTGACAAAACTCTACCATCTGGTAAGCAAGATTTATCAGACAGGCGAAATCTACGTTTCTAGAATTTGTAGACTTAGAGAAAGCTTTTGACAATGTGGACTGGAAAACTCTCTTTCAAATTCTGAAGTTGTACAGGGGTAAAATACAGGGAGTGAAAGGCTATTTACAATTCGTACAGAAACCAGCTGGCAGTTATAAGAGTCGAGGGGCATGAAAGGGAAGCAGTGGTTGGGTAGGGAGTGAGCCATCATTGTAGCCTATTCCCGACGTTATTCAATCTGTATATTGAGCAAGCAGTGAAGGAAACAAAAGAGAAATTCGGAGTAGGTATTAAAATCCATGGAGAAGAAATAAAAACTTTGAGGTTGTGCCAGATGCTAAGTTTGTTTTCTTTGCAGATGATACAAACGTTGCAATAAGTAGTATGTCAAGTACAAATTTAGAAATAGCTGCTAATCAAATTTCCACTGACATTAATAAGTGGTTTAAAGCTAATTCACTGTCATTAAGACCCATTATATGCAGTTCACA
The DNA here is from genome assembly GCF_023897955.1 of Schistocerca gregaria. Lineage (NCBI taxonomy): Eukaryota > Metazoa > Arthropoda > Insecta > Orthoptera > Acrididae > Schistocerca > Schistocerca gregaria. The sequence goes on along the minus strand of NC_064927.1, from coordinate 125,022,292 downwards.
ATCTGTAAGAGATTTCCTTCCAGCATGTGTATAACATATGAAGACAAGCAGATGGAAGATGTTCACAGTGTTAAATTTCTGGGAGTAAACTCGATAACAAATTCAGCTGGGAAGGGCATATCACAGAATTGCTTAAGCGCCTGAACAAGTCTCTATCTTCAGTGAGAATGGTGTCAGATATAGGAGTTATAAATATAAAAAAAACTCACATTCTTTCATTTTATTATATCATATGTGATCATATTCTGGGGCAACTCATCTAACCAAGCAAAAGTTTTTAGGGTGCAAATGTGTGTGATAAGAATGACTTGCGGTGTAAATTCACAAACATCATGTAGAAACCTGTTCAAGGAACTTTGTATGCTAACCATTGCTTCTCAGTATATTTATTCTTTAATGAAATTTGTTTCAAGTAATACATCTCTATTTCCAATACCAGGAATAAGAACAATCTACGTAAAGACCTAAAATCACTTACTTTGGTCCAAAAAGGGATCCAATATTCAGGAACAAACATTTTCAATAAATTACCAGCAACCATTAAAAACTTAGTTCCAGATAAAGCATGGTTTAAACAGAGTTTGAAAGATTTTTTGATAGGAAACTCCTTCTACTCCATAGATAAATTTCTTAACAGAGACTGTTAAGCCAGCTTAAATAAAAATATCTCTTAGCTTTCAGTTCTGACAGCAATTGGTCACAACAGTTGAGATTAGGTATTTTGTGTTTGATATATTTATTAAGATGCATAACAATGTTTCATTCTGACAGCGCCAGTATATATTAGCTTTTCCAGTTTACCGCATTGTATTCACCTATTTCAACAACCTCCTGACAAATGATCAGGGTAGTGAGTATTATATTCAAATGTTTTATGTTATACTTTTTGACATGTTCCACACCCACGAGAATAATCTCATTTTTTTGGGTCTATGGAACAAAACTAAATCTAATCTTACTTGAGGATGGTTGCAAGTGCGGTGCAACTATATGAAGATAAATCGAGCCAGTCCTTCCTGTTGGCATGTGAAGAGCTTCCTAAATGTAACCACCAAACGTCAGCAAAACTCTTTAATCATGCTATGAGTGTTTTATGGCCTAATGGCATAAAACACGAACAAGGTGGCCTAATGGCATAAAAATGAACAAGTTTTCTTGTTAGTTACTGATGCTGCTCCTTATATGGTTAGAGTTGCAGGTGTCCTGAATTTTTCATATGCTAAAATGGTCCATGTAATGTACTTGACACGGATAAATTACAAAAATGTGGATAGTTTAATATCAAGCTTGAAATAAATTTTTTGAAAGCAACGAGCAGGATCTGAAAATTTAGAGAGATGTATTCTGATGTTATTTTGTTACCTGAGCAATTACGGACACATTGGGGTACATGGGTAGAAGGGTTCAGTATTACTTTGAGCATTTCAGTGACATTAAAACAATTATTTTTCAATTTGAAGATGGCTCTGCTTGTATTTTGAATGCAAAATAACATTTTCAAAATAATTCTCTACAGAGTGATTTAGTGTAAGAGAAAGTGTGGCACATTGAGACACACAAATTAAAAGGGCAGTACATTTGCTGGTAACCCCTGTACAGTTTTGCTATCACCATTTATTTTTAGTATAATTACTGTAAATATGATGATTTATGGAATTAGATGTAAATTTTGCCTGGTTTTTGAAAAGTCTTTCAAAATATGAAATAGGTACAATGTCTCATCCTGCCCCACTGGTGGGGTACATTGAGACACTGTAAGGGGAAGGTTGAATGATATGGGGAAGAATGAGACACTTTACAATTAGATTACGAACATTGATTTTGTTCCTTTTTTTTAATTATTTGGGGGTAGTATTTTAAATTAAGTCATAAGATAAAATATCTCTGAAGGTTAAAAAAACACAAAACAGTTGCAATAGTGAAACTTTTTATTGTGAGTTAAAATATGAAATAGAACAGTAGTAGAATTAGAAAGAAAATGTTATGAACTACCTCTAAACATGGAAAGAAATCAGGGATTGATGGTATTTTGTTCTTCAATGTTCTTGAGGTTGAGATAACACCATAACTATATCACACATCTGGATATTAGAAATATCTTCAACTACAGGATAGAAGAAATTATTTTCAGTCTTCTGCGACTTTCTCTGACAACAGACTTCAAAGTCCCCATCATCACAGTTTTTCAAAACCTGCCCTATATAATGGACTACACTTTTCTTGCTGATAAACTTAACGAGAATATAATGTCTGATGTCAGGGTTTTGTGGAACTGTAACTTCATCTGCACTTAATTGAGCAATATCATCTTCCAAGTCCAATATTCCATCAATGTGGTAAATTTTGTCTTCCTGTTTCTTGAAGAGACTTGTCTGTACACTTTCAATCTGTAGGTCTACTTTTGTGGACTTCAAGAATTTTACTTCCTGTTTTTCTTCCAGAATTACCTTCTCTGGCATATTGTGATGATTTTGCTTCTCCCATTTTCTCTAGGTTTCCAAGTCCTGTTGTTTTTCTCTGCTTTTGAACAGCCACAGAACTGTTCAGGGCTGATGCAACTTGAAGATGGAAGAGAATGGATGTCTGTGTGATTTGAACTTTGTGGACTTTCCAGTAGTTGTGAAAAATCAGCCTTCCTTCTAGGATCACCTCTTTGTTGTGGTAGATCGCATTCAAGCACTGTCTGGTCACTGTTCTGTCCTTCAATTGTAGGATCCTGGTTTGTTTCTATGTGTTCATCTGGGGGATGGGGTTTGTCAGTGACCATACCTGGCAGAAACATATCATCTGTGTAAACAAGCCTGTCAACAGGAAAAACCCCAGTTTTCTTGAATGAATTGATTGTATCTTCTGGAGTCGTTGCATGTACATGGCCTATACCTACTTGAACTGCAATGTCATAGAAGGTGAATGACTGTCCTGGATGTTCACTCATCCATGTGCTTATAGCATTATAATAAGCCTAAAATGGCTTCATAATTTCAGTGTCCAGTGGCTGCATTCTATGGGTTGAATATAGAGGAACAGTGCACTCCATTAGCTTTTGCCAAATTAATGGCTTCAATGGACACAAATTAGCAGTGTAGAATATTTAATAAAGTGCTGCATGATGCATACAAAGGTAACTGAAGTCATCAAACATGAGGAATGAGCCAGTCCAAGTGTTCCTGTAGGTGCACCATAAAGCATAAACTCTTTAAAATAAACTTGTGGGAAAACCATTAGGGTGGCATGGTGTTGCCCACAGCATTGATCACAAGCAGTGTTGTTACTAAAGTCCTCTTTTCTCTGATGATAACTTTGGGCACTTGTTTCATTCCTTTCTGTGTTATTACCTTCTAAGGCTGCTGGGTGGTTTCAGTTTTTGTGTCATTCAGGTTGTAGACGCAAGATGGGTCACAGAGTTCTGTATGTTTCTTAAGTAATGTCTCTAAATTATCAAAAAACATATCCACATTGAAGCGATTGAAGGAACTGGCTCTTGCTGGACTGCAACCTTCAGCAGTTTGAAGGAACATTTGAGAAAGACGCTTGAGAAAACCATAGAGCCAATCTTTGGCAGCCATACAATGTTTGTTTCATGTTTCAGGACATTCTATTTCATTGATTTTTGCTGTCTCATACACTAACTTACATGTTTCTAAAGTTGTGAGACCATAGAACATATTTGCATTAGCTATTAAAAGTTTAACAAAGTCCTCTTCTTGTTCATCTGACAAAACTCTGTGAACATCACAGCAAGCTTTCATTTCTATAGCATTGCAGCATTGGCAGGATTAGTTCTTAATTTCTTTACATATCTGGCAAGAGTCTGAAACCTTAGATTCATGCTTTTAGCAGCACTCCTGATAGAATCTCCCTGTAGAACAAGTTTAACACCTTCCTTCATTTTATTGGCATCAAAGGTACCCTTAACCTTAGGCTTTTTTCATTCTCGCACCATTTTGAATCTTCAACAAACAATCTGAAAGCAAAAAGCATTTATTAAAATAACTATATCCATTTCTTTCCCACATAAAGTCAGTATTTACACTGTAAATGATGTCCCAACCTACCCCTCTGTGCTTTGTCTCAACATGCCCCATCGTAACCCCCACAGTAAAATCACAGTCTTAACCTCCATAAACAATTTTTAACTGATTTGAACAATTTCAATTATGTAAAAGTGCATACTCAATAACCTGCTGTAAATTACACAAAAACTAATTCCATAACAAATATATCAAATTACCTGAGTGTAAAAAAAATTATGTCACTAGTGAGAATTCAGTCCTTTCAGTATTTCTCAGATGCTATACAATTGTGCCAGTACAAATGAAGTTCTTTTGCATTCTTCATAGCAAAGGTATATAGCTCTGTCAGAATAGCCAACCTAAAGCACTAAATTTTATTGTAAATAATGTTCCTTCAAGGTGCCACATGTCTCAATGTGCCCCACTTTCCCCTAAATCTAAATCAATTATTGTTTTTTATTGTATCAGATTAAGTCACTGGAAAATCCTTTCAACATTATTAAAAGATAATGTAAAAATTATCAATGGCATAAAAATGAAAATTAGCGAAGCAGACAGACCTGTTGCTGAGTTCTCACAGAAGAAAAAAAACCATATAGCTTCATCTTTGCCATTGTACAGAAAACATTAACCATTGGCAAATCTCTTTCATGTGCCACAATTTCATGAACATATTCAGTGCACCACACTCTCACATTATAGCAATTAACTTTTCCAGATAAATAGAAGGTCGCTTCGTTGCTGAATATTAGCTTGGAAGTAGAATGTTCGTGTCAAGTGCTTCTTGTATTTTTTGGACTGCTTGCAAAACTTTCCCTCACCCTATTCATGGCTGCATCTACCACACTTGACCAGTCAACACTTTTCTGCTTACATAGACAAACAGTATCCCTAAATTGTTGATACCAATACACATTACTCTTGTCTACATATTCGTTTCCATAATCCCTTGTGATTGCACACTTCACTGCTGTATCAGATAAACATCTTGAATGTTCCAACACGCACATCTCTTTTCTGCTTTGTCACCATTTTTTCTAGGTGCTGCAGTTGTAATGCCAACTGGTGGGTATTCACATTTACATCTGTACTCTGCAAACCACTGTGAGGTACATGACAGATGGTATGTCCCATTGTCCCAGTTATTAGAGTTTTTTCCCTTTCCATTTACATATGGAGCACAGGGAGAATGATTATTTGAATGCCTCTGTGTGTGCCGTAGTTATTCTAGTCTTATCCTAATGCCCACTATGTGAGCAATGTATTGAAAGTTGTAGTATTTTACTATAATCATCATTTAAAGCCAGTTATTACAACTTATTAATAGACTTTCTTGGGATAGTTTATGTCTATTTTCAAGAGTCCGCCAGTTCACTCTCCCTTGATCCAAACAAACCTGTGACCAATCATGCTGCTCTTTTCTGTACACATTCAATATCCCCTGTTAGTCCTAATTGGTACAGATCCCACACACTTGAGCAATATTCTAGAATAGGTCATACAAGTGATTTGTAAGCAATCTCCCTTGTCAGCGGATTGCATTTCACCACTATTCTACCAATAAAGAAAAGTGTATCACCTGCTTTACCCACAACTGAGTGTATGTGATAATTTTATTTCATATCCCTACGAAGTGTTAAACCAGTATTTGTATGAGTTGGCTGATTCTAAACAGTAGCTGATATTATAGTCGTAGGATACTATGTTTTTCCATTTTGTGTAGTGCACGATTCTATATTTATGAATATTTAATCTTTTAACTGCTCTGGATGTGTTAACGTGTGCGCCTTTGTACCTGTCCCTGTGTGCTCTGAATGTGTTTACGTGCACCACCAGTCTTTCTACCTGGTACTCTGAATGTGTCTATGCCAAGTAGAAGGACTTGTGGCATGTGTAAACACGTTCAGAGCTCACTAGAACAGGTGCAAAGGTGAGTGTTTACACATCCAGAGCAGTTAAAGGATTAAAGCAAGTTGTCAGTCTTTGCACCACTTTGAAACCTTATCAACATCTGACTGAATATTTTTGCATATTTTTGCAGCTTCTTTCAGGCAGTACTTTATCATAGATACCTGCATGAGCTATAAAAAGTCTGAGGTCACCAAGGTAACTGATATACAACATGATCAGCAAGGATCCCAACATCCTCCCCTGGTGCACACGTGAAGTTAGCTTCTACATTTCACAATGACTCTCCATCCAAGATAACGTGCTGCATCCTTCCCATGAAAAAGTCATCAGTCCAGTGGGCACAACGTTAACTCAGTGAGTTTACAGTTCTATTCGTGCATCAGTGATATCTGTACATATAATACTTTGGAAAATATAAAACACATGATCATTTGAAGTAGCCCTGTGATTTTATAGTGTAAGCTGTCTGATGTGGTAAGTATATTTGCACTTGTAAAAACTTAATAATGAGAGATCATACTGTAAAAATACAGTCCAATAAATAATAATACATACATTCCATACTCTGCACCAGATGTCAGTTTTTACAAACCACCTAGTAGAGAGATCGCAAGAATCATTTGGCCAATAAAAGTCAGTGCAACTACTAAATTCATGTACTGATTTAATAGTTTTTCTCTTGAGTTACCTTTGTAATCAGTTGATGAGTCAAAGTTTACTTGCTGAAATACTGAAGTAAATGCTAGAAACACCATTTATTAAAGTAGAGATAAGTAACTGTTAATTATCGATCCATCTTCCTATTATTCAGTGTTCAGCAAGCATTGTGGGAAAGTGCCATAACTTACAACAGATTACTGAACCATGGTCACAAATGTGATCATTGGTATGATAATAAATAAATAAATAAATTTTTCTGAGAATAACTTTTTAACAATGCTGTAGCTCAGTTTTGTTTCCATGAATGACTCTCTACTGAGAAAGCAGTATCTGATCTCACTAAATTTGTTCTGGTAGAATTAAACAAGACTATACCCTGTTGGAATTGCCTTTGATCTTGCCAAGGACTTTGTGAAGATGATAAAATTTTGCTAAGGAAGCTGGAATGTTATGGCAATAAAGGCATTCCTTTTGCATGAATGAAGAGGTATCTCAGCAACAGGAAATATAGCACCACTTTGTCAAATGATACAATAGGAAAACGTTCACATTCAGAATGAAGAAACAGGAAATAGTGCATGCAAGGTTTAGCTCTTGGCCTGCTCCTATTTTTGACCTACACAAGTGATTTTTACCTGGGGTGTTCAAGGACTCTTCAAAAATTGTAACATTTGCTGGTGACATAAGTATATTGATGAACAGCCCAAACATGACCACACCAGGCACAGCCAGGAGAATAATAAAGTAGGCTCACACTTGATGTACAGCTAACAGATTAACACTTATGTGTAAGAGAAATAGAGATCAATGGGCCCGAACTGTGTAAGGCTCCATGTGTGAAGCTCCTATGCATCCAGATTGGTAACAAACTCAGGTAGCACTATACTTGCGCAAGTACAGCAAAACCATCAGATCTGCCTACGTTGCACTAATAAATCTCTCTCATTATGTTGACCTGCTGGAAGGATTGATAGAATATTTTGTGTACTTTTACTATGATGTAATATTCTGGATCACTGCAGCTAAGATAAAAAAATTATTTATTCTACAAAAGTGTGCAATATGATTAGTGTATAAAGCTGATAATTGAACTTCCTGCAAAAAAATCCTCTGCAGGGACTTACGGGTTCTTAGACTTATATGCCACTATGTATACTCCTCAATGGCATTCGTGGTTAATACAGTGATAAACAATGTAGGCAGAGATAGATTGCTACTTAAAGTAAAGCTAACATGTTAAATTAAAGACAGACTTTATTAAAAGACACTTATACATAAGCTTATGGCCACAGCCTTCATCAGAAAAAGAGCAATGCGCCCCATTCATTCACTCAAGTGAACACACCTCATGCACACATGACCACCAACTCTGGCAGCTTGGGCCAGAATGTAGCTATTATGTGGGATCGAAGCAGCATTTTGGAGGGGGTAGGGAAGGGGACTGTCTGGTAGAGTTATGACATTCGCCTGCTTTATTTCACCGTTGATTGCCCTCGGTGTTGAAGTACGGCATTGCTATACTGGATGAGAATGGGGGTTGAAAGTTTCACACTGACTACTTTAAATGATGTAGCCAACAGGTGCACAGTTGTGTTCCACAGTCCTTACTTTCACTGTTCACAACCCCCCCCCCCCCCATATACACAGTTATATGACCAGTTCATTATTGGCAAATTTTGATAAGCCTCATTAATAGTTTTCAGTCATATGTCAGTATACTGCTATGACAGTTTACTGTTGAATATCTATGAGCAGTAAAAACTGAACCACATAGTTCACAGTTCTTGCCTAATAATACAGCATGTATTGAACAGACACTGTCATTGTTTTAACACACAGCTATTTGTAATATACTTATTTCACAGTTAATTTGATGCATTGTTGTTGATCTAACCAATGTGTGTTTGTCGGCTGAAATTCAGCTGTTGACTGACTGTCACGGGACCAGAAATTGGGCTCTTATATATGATCACAATAATAGGCACTGAAACTACATATTGTTCAATGTTTAATTTATAGAAATTACAAATGAAACTTAGCTTATTCAGTTAACTGCATATGTAGAAAAAATCCGTCTTTTTAACAGTTTCTTCTACTACAAGGGTCAAGCTAAATTATTTGTTTAAATGATGAAATTAACAGATATAGTTTTACACACAATGCTTTTGATGAAACTGGTAATCACTTTGGAATTAATTAAGCACTGGCTTTGCTAACATGTTTTTGAGTAGAGCGAAATAAATACTTAAGAATCTTAGTAAATCTTTTTCCCAATGTTTATAATTAGTACAGAATTTATATTTGTTTATAAGTCAACAATAGAATTTAAGTTACAAAACAGCCACTGACTTCACCCTATAATAAAACTAAGCACAGAATTAGATCTGGTGTTATATTCTTTAAAAATGAGGGCTTACTTTTCTCTTTTATGCAAAAGCAGATTATACTAATGTATGTTAATGGTAATTAGTCAGACATGAAAAAATGAATTTTAAGGATGCAGATGGGAAAAAAAGAGGGGAAATAAAAATATCCCAGTTTGCTTCATAATAGTATGTGCAGGGACTAGAATGCCAACAGGCACAGCATTAGGAGCTTGTGGGGCAGGGAGGTGGGGAAAATGGTGAGAAAAAGATGGGGAGCAGCGAAAGATTGGTTGCTGCATTGACAGAGGGTGGCAAACAAAGAGGGTGGAAGACAAGAATGGGGAGGAGGTGATGGGACAGAGGAGGTGAAAACTGTTGAATGGAGGGCGTGGGAATAGTATATTACCTTAGGTTGAGGCCAGGATAATAACAGGATTGGAAAATTTCTTGTAAGGCTAAAGACCATCCCCTCTGTTCAGAAAAGCTTGTGGTGGCAAGGAGGATTCAGATGGCTCGGCTAGTGAAGCAGCCATTGAACTCAAGCATGTTATGTTCAGCTATATGTTGTACCAAAGGGTGGCCTGCTTATCTCTTGGCCACAGTTTGGTAGTGGCCGTTCATCCTGGTGGACAGTTGGTTAGCAGTCATATGAATATGAGAAGCTGTGCTATGATTGCAGCAGAGTTGGTGGAAGATATGGCTGCTTTCATAGGTGGCCCAACTGCTGAAGGGAAGGATAAACCTCTGACAAGACTGGAATGGGAAGTGCTGGGTGGGTGGATTGGGTAGGTCTTGCATCTGGATCTTCCACAGGGATATGATTCTTGTGGAAGGGGTTGGGATTGGGAGTAGCATAGGGATTGACTAGGATGTTGTGGAGGTCTCCTACAAACAGGTTGGCATCGGAGGATGCCAAGCGGGTGCCCATGGCTGTACCACATATTTTTTTCCATTATTTAATAATAATGATGAATTTAGGATTAATGCTGCAATTCATAACCCTAATACTAGAAATAAAAATTTCCATATGGACTATGCATTCCTGCGTTCTCTGATGCAGAACTGTTAACTGGTTGCTGGTACCAATCAGGCAGGAAACTGGAAATCTTTGCTCCTCCTACAATATATCAGTATGTTTCAACACAGAGATGTAAATTTTACAAAATTTTAATATGTATTGACTTGACCATTATGTAGACGGCTGACAGAAGTCTCCGTAAAGTGAACAGTTTGTTTGAAGTTTTAGCTAAAACAGCAACAGAGGAGTATAAAACCAGCAGCAGTGTCTTTTCTTCACCATAACTGTTTTCCCTCTAATTTACACACATCAAGTAATCTAAAAATAACTCACATACTTGTCAGACTGAGTTGATTAGTACTGTTCACAATTTGTTGTTAGGGCAGCTCGTAGTCTTGTGTTCCCGCTTCCCGCACATGGGGTCCCAGGTTTGGTTCCCGGTGGGGTCAAGGATTTTTCCTGTCTCAAAATGACTGGGTGTTGTGTTGTCTTCATCATCATCATTCATCCCCATTATGGTCGGAGGAAGGTGATGGCAAACCACCTCCCCTAGGACCTTGCCTAGTACGGCGGTGCGGGTCTCCTGCATTGTTCACTACTTTCCTTGGAGTATGGGACCTCATCATCATCATCCTTTGATTTGTTCATCATCAAAGGCTCTTCTTCACGATGGTTTACAGAATGTAATATGTGCATGGGTGAATCAATTGTAACACCTAATGAATAAGTAAAAAGTAATTGATGAATTTAAGTGAAGATGATGAATTACTATTTCATTTACTTTTCATTCAGCTTCTTTGCAAAGCTGTTTTGAATGAATGCATATTACTATTATCAAGAAAGATAGACATGAAATCAATTTCATCTGTTTAGGTATGTCAAGTGCAGACTTGGTGTCCTATGAAGCCATGTGTTGTTTTTGTTGTTGTTGTTGGTGGTGATGGTAGTGGTGGTCTTCAGTCCAAAACCTGGTTAGATGCAGCTCTTCCCACTAGTTTATCTTGTGCAAGACTCTTAATTTGTGAATAACTACTGCAACCTACATCCATTTAAACATGCTTACTTTTCCCGTATCTTTGTCTCCTCCCACCATTCCCCTCCTCCCCCAAAACTTTCATCTAATACTACACTCATGACCCCTTGGAGTCTCAAAATGTGTTTTCTCAACTGATTCCTTCTTTTAGTGCAGTTATGCCAGAACTTTCTTTTCTCCACAATTCTGTTCAGCACCTCCTCAATGCTAATATGATCTACTCATCTAACATTCAGCTTTCTTCTGTAGCACACAATTCAAAGGCTTCCATTCTCTTCTTGCTTGAACTGCTTATTGTCTGTGTTCTGTATTAGGCTACACCCCAAACAAATGTCTTCAAAACAGACTCCCAACCCTGAAATATGTATTCAGTGTTAACAAATGACCCTTCTTCGGAAACACTTTTCTTGTTGTTGACAGTCTACATTTTATATCCTCTCTACTTTAGTCATCATCAGTTATTTTACTGACCAAAAAGCAAAACTCATATACTACTTTTACTGTCTCATTTCCTGATTTAATTTGCTCGTTTTGACGGATTTAATTAGACTGTATTCTAATACCCTTTATTTGCTTTGTTGATATTCAACTTACATCCTGCTTTCAAGATATTGTGCATTGGGTTCGACTGCTCTTCCAAGTTCTTTGCTGTTTCTGACAGGATTACAATGTCATTGGCAAACCTCAGTTATTATTTCTCCTCCCTGAACTTCACTTCCTTCTTCAAATTTGTCTTTAGTTTCCATTACTGCCTGCTCAATATACGGATTGAATAACATCAGGGATAGATTACAACCCTGTTTCACTCCCTTCTCAATAACTGTATCTTTTTCATGCCCTTTGACTATTATGTCTGCTGTCTGGGTTCTGTACAAGTTGTAAATAGCCTTTCCCCCCTATATTTTATCCCTGCTACCTTTAGAATTTCAAAGAGTGTACTTCAGTCAACATTGTCAAAAATTTTTTTTCTGACTCTACAGATGCTGCAAAAATAGGTTTAGTTTTCTTTAAGTTACCTCTTAAGATAAGTCATAGGGTCATTATTGCCTCACATGTTCCATCACTTGTTCAGAATTCTTCATAAGCATGGCTTTTACCAGTTTTTCCATTCTTCTGTAAATAATTTGTGTCAATATTTTGCAACCACAGCTTATTAAATATTCACACCTGCCAGCACCTGATTTTTTTTGGAATTGGGATTATTTCATTCGTTTAAGTCTGAGGGTGTTTCCTTGTATGCCATAGACGAATCAAAATGCACTTTTTCTAAAGGAGTCATCAGTACTCTTCCATTGAATGAAACGTCAATAGAGTGTTTAATTTGGTGCTAAGACCATAGGAATTCAATAAACTGCTGGTAGATTTCCACATGAAGTGCCTAGTATGCAGGATCAACAGAGGGGGTCACTATCACAAAGCACTGAAATGGGTTTCCATGAAAAATAATAGTAGTAGTAGTAGCTTTATTCATACGTAGATCTCTTTTTACAAGGATATCTCAATTAAACAGTTTTGTGATAAAAGTCTAAACTGAGTTTTACAAAATAAACACCTGTGACTGAGTGACAATGTCATCTGGACACCATCAAAAAACATTAGCACAGTGCAAATAGTGTCACAGTTTTGCAGCATGGATCGGTGATGACTGGAATAGAGTGAATACCTACCTCATGACCAACAACTGGTAGGAATACTGAAAATGATCAAAGCATTTACCACATCACAGAAGGCCAGTCCAGGTACTGAGTGACATGATGTCTATCAGTGTCATCATTTGATGTTCATATTCTTGTTGAGATTCTGGAAGCAGGAATACATGCTGTTGCAACTGACCCCCCTCCCCTTATTTTTACCATTTCTGCACAAATGCATGTGACCACTTCCTTGGAAAACTGTCCTCATAACTTTTTAACTGATATTACCATTTCTGCACAAAAGTATGTAGCTTATCACTTCGGAAAACTGCTCTTATAACCACATTAACTTCACTTCACTAATAATGTTTGACTTCAAAGTCATGAGTTAGAATTCATTAATTCACTCATACATATTTGGGAGATGGTAAGGAAGACTTAAAAGACTTATCAAAAGGAATCTACAGCATACTTAACAAGAATATGATTTAAGATTAAACAGAGCAATGGCATATGTGATGAAGAATAATAGTAAGAGAACAATAACTTGCTTAAGATCAAAATCAAGAACAGCACAACAGTAGAAGAAATGAAAGATTTAAACTGTCTAAGAGCAGGTCTGCCTCCCTAGCTGAATGGTCAGTGAGGCATACTGATGTGTGAAGTGAGGGATTTTTCCTTGGTGGTAGTACTCAAGTGGGGTGATCTCGACCTCATGATGCCAACTGAATCACTACTTAACTGAGTAGTAGCATCTCCAGGTCATGAAAACTGGTGTACAGGCATGTTTTGGCATTCTTAACCCACTGATCCACATGGTGATTGATACATATCTATGTTAATAAACAGCTAACACAGTTCGTGGTTCATAGAACATAGTCCCAGTTGCAGGTTGTCTATCTAACAGCTTCCAGAGGCAACAGAAATTTGATTTTCAACATTTCTTATAGTTATTGACTGAATTTAAAAATTTAAAATGCTTTCATAATCCACTCATGAATAAGTATAATCTTATCTTAAAGGTTTAACACAGTAAAACATGTATCACAATTAGAAGCTGTATATGTTTCTTGAGGCAGCATGACTCAGTGCCTGCAAATTCATTTGGTGTTTGAAACTGAGAGCACTTAGCAACTTCCAGCAAACTTAACACATAATTTTAAGCCTTTATGAAACTTTAATAAACAGACAGGCACTACAAAAAGACACTAAACAAATAAGTTTCTGGCAGAAAGGCCTTCTCCTGAAGCAGATAACACACACACATGTACACACATTCACACAAACACAACTCATACACACACGACTACTGTCTCTGGCTGCTGAGGCAATGAGTTACTCTGATTGTATATTTGTGTGTAACAATCATATGGGATATCAAGTGAAATTTGTGACTGGATTAAGAACTTTTTGGTTAGTAGGACACAACATGTTATCTTGGATGGAGAGTCATTGTCAGATGTAGAATAATTGTAGGTGTACCCCATGGAAGTGTGTTGTATATTAATGACCTTGAAGACAATATTAATAGTAAAATCAGTCTTTTTGCAGATGATGTAAGTATCTGTAATGATGTAGTATCTGAGAGAAGCTGCATAAATATTCAGTTAGGTCTTTATGAGATTTCAATAACTTGCTCTAAATGTTCAGAAATGTAAAATTGTGCACTTCACAAAAAAAAAAAAAAGTATTCAATGACTGTAAAATCAATGACTCACTGTTGGAATCAGCCAACACACACAAACACCTGGATGTAACACTTTCTAGGAATATGAAATGGAATGATAACATAGGTTCAGTTGTGGGTAAAGCACACACAGAGTCATTCGAACAATCATTCTTCCCGCACTTCATAAGTGAATGGAACAGGAGAAAACCCTAGTAAGTGGTACAATGGGACATACCCTCTGCCATGCACCTCATGGTGGTTTGTAGAGTATAGATGTAGATGTTATCTGCCTCAGAAGAAGGCATTTTGGCTAAAAACTTACTTGTTTAGAAGTCTTTTTGTTGTTCCTGTCTGCGATTCAACATTTCCACTATATGGTGAGTAGCAAATCTACCTTTTTGAAACTTTCACTCATAAACATTTCCCCCCGCCCCACCTCCCTACACCCTTACCCCCCCAAACCACCTACCCACCCCCCTACCCCCCACAAAGTGAGAAAGAAAAACGTTTATTGCTTACTACATTTTTGATGTTTATGCTACTAACTCTGTTTGCAACAAATTTTGCAGACTACCCACATATACCATTGAATATACCTGAAGAATTACATCATAGTTTGGCATACAGTTCAGGAGAAGTTATGTCGTAAACATTGAGGTGCATGAGAAACTAGCCTTTGCTTGAAATGGAGAGTGAATTACCCAGACTTTAAACATAATTTCAAACCTTCAATTCTTCATGGAATCGGCCTTTTACTGGTAAATTATACATGACATTTATGGATTTAATACCGTTTCTCAGAAGAAACTGGTCAAATTGCATCTGTGAGAATATGCCCCACAGTCATCTCACTGAACGGCTCTGCATTGTAGTCAATTAGTGCCTTTCTATATAACTGTTTAGTGGTATAAATCTGGAAGACATGCAAAGGCTGAACTGATGGCAGCACTTATCTTGTTGGGTGCAGAAGAGAGGCTGCAGCTGCAACAGCAAGACAGGCAGGAGGTGACGCGGGTGGCTGTCTGCAGGAGCCGACGCCGCCACCTTCGCCGCCCCCGTGCTGCCCTCCGTCTTCGTGCTGCCCCTCGCCTCCGCCTCCACCTCCACCTCCGTGCCGCCCTCCTGCCTGTGACATCCTGCCATCGCGCCCAGCACCTGCTGTCGGTGCGGGCGGCGAGTGCTACTGCTGTGATGCCAGCACTGCAGATTCCGAGCTTCCACAAAACCTGTATGAAGAGATTGGCGCTGAGATCAATGGACACACACTCACCATCAGGGTAAAGAAGGATAAGAAGAATCAGTTTGAAGATGATGATGATTATGGCGAGGACATGTGTTGCCCATCAAAGGTAGGCTATAATATATCATGTATTAGCAGGTAAGGTTCCTCATGTCAGCTGTCAGTGAAGTGAGCCCACCTAGTGGTTGACAGGTCTGATGGTAAACTGCCATGATAGTTTCACTATGAATCCAAATGTGTGTGTGAATGGTGTCAGTCATTCTGACACACTGTACCACATCATGCAAGTGATTGCAATAGCATGAATTAAATATGCTTTCTTGCATTCCAATTGCCATCTCCACTGACACCAACAGATGGTGTTGACCAAATATTGGCATGAACCTGTTCATCCTACAAACTTGCCAATGCCTGGATGATTACAACAAGGGTCTGGAGTGTGTTCTACTGTTCACCTCATGCCTTACTAGTGATATATAGTTCCAGTTAGGTTGTTTCCCAGTTTACCTGGACATCTTCGATGTGTGGAGATCTTGCATGTTGCAGGATATGAAATAGTGTTATCACCTCTACTTGATGCGAAGAAATAAGAAAAGTTCTTATTGCTTGTGATAAGTTTGCCCTTATGTGGGTCCCACAGAACATATTCGTAGTTTAATTCACGTAATGATACATATGCTGGTAATTACAATACTGAAATTATAAGACTACTAACCTACAAGCAGGTTACAAAATTCCAGAGACTTTAACAAACAGGTTATACCTGGCTCATTAACTTCCATTAAATATTTTATTTGCTGCTACATTGGTCATAAAAACTAATCTTTCACTGTTACAGAAAGCATATTTAATCTGTCCTGCTGCACCATGTGGTGCACATTACATTCTTTCACTTGAATGGTTCTGCATATTCCTGACATATTGTTGGTATGAGTAGTGAAATTATTTACTTCATTGCTTTATTTATTTGCTTTATTCAATAGTCTTGATTTTTTTACTTTGTGCACTGGCAGCCATTATGATACGACCATTAGGCCATGCCCTGGCAAGCTCCTCAAATACGTGTGTCTGAATATAATGCATAACTTCTTGGGAAGTGAGCATAATGACAGTATGCTAGGGGTGTCCTGATAATGATGGTATTGAAACCTGTTGCCAGTACACAAAATTAAGAAAAAAATTGCAACTTTTTGTTTTTTGTTGTATTTCTGTTTTCTGACCCCACCCTTCTCCACCCCCTCTTTGAAAAAAATCAGTCTTTTGACTGATTTGATGTGGCCCACCACAAATTCCTGTACTGTGCTAACCTCTTCATCTCAGAGTAGAGCTTGCATCCTGCACCAATTATTTGTTGTGTATATTCCAATCTTTGTGTCCCTCTACCATTTAGTACCATGGAAATCATCCCCTAATGTCTTTAATATGTGTCCTATCACCCTATGGCGCCATCTTGTCACTGTTTTTCATAAGTTCCTTTTGTTGCCACTTCTGTAGAGAACCTTCTCATTCCATATCTTCCACATCTTAACAGTCCACCTAATTTTCTATACTCACCAGACTGTTCATTCCATTCAACAGACCCTGTAATTCTTCTTCACCTTACCTAAGGATAGCAATGTCATCATTGAATCTTATCATTGATATCTTTTCACACTAAATTTTAATCCCATTCTTGAACCTTTCATTCATTCCATTATTGTTTCTGCAGCATCCCTTTTCAATTTGAACAATTCCTTCTTGGCCTTCCGGTCTTACTTACCCTCTTGTGTCTTGTATATAATGTATATCACCCATCATCACCCATAGGCTACTCCTATTAACTTGGGGTTATTCAACGTGAAGTGTCCTAAGGCTCCCAGATCCATCATCTTCAATTTTGATGAATTTTGTACAGTATGTACCTGAGGGCTCTACATGAACTGAAGCAAAGTTCAGGCTCACCTGTAGCCACTTTTGTGAAGATCACTTTTGCCAAGACTGAAAAGTCGCGAAGAAATCTTCAAGTTTTGCATTCCTCTGTTCCTAATATAAAAGAGCTAGAGTCTTGCTTCTGTGTATAGTGGTATAAATTTTCATGATATACACACAAATGAGGGAAGAAGAGTTCAGAAAGCAATGAATTTGACATAATCTCAGTTCAAAGTGGGCAACAAATCATGACGCGAGAAATTTGTCCCACACTTTAACAAGGCATAAGTAGTGGAGCAACTGTGCTGTGGATCTGGTCTTTTGCCAAACTACAGTCTGTCTTGGTGTTTAGTTTGTCACAAATTTGGGCCTGGCTTGTGTGTTTAATTAGTGCACTGCCATCCTGTAAATTTGATAAAAGAACATAAATGTATCAAAATATACCCACGTTCAAAGTCATGTGTCTCAAAATGGACACCTACCACATTACATTCATTAACACCATCCAACACAGCACATTTCATTCTATTAGAAAAACTTATTTTATTGGGTAATGTGTAAAAATTGCGCCTAAACCATTGAATTTTTTTGTGATTCGAGAAAAATCCTTCCATTGGTCCATGGTGACTGGTAGCCCCATCGCCAAGGGGCCATGTCCGATCGCGATGTAAGGTCAACCATGGGTGGGTTTCTTTACTGCAGGTTCCCAAGCAGGTTGCCAAGCCAGAACATGAGTATCTAACAGGTTCCCAAGCCTGAGTGTGGGTATCCAGCAGGTTCCCAAGCCTGAATGTTGGTATCCAACAGGTTCCCAAGCCTGAATGTTGGTGTCCAACAGGTTCCCAAGCCTTGTTTGGGTCTCTTTGTGGTTCCCAAGCCATAATGCAGAATTCTTCAGTTGTTAAATGCTCTAAGTTTGTTGATGAGGTCCAAAACTACTGCTTCCAGCAAACTGTATTGCCATCCCATTATTGAAGCAGCTGGAACTGGTATGACTGCAATTATCTGTTGTTCTGTAATCCAGCATATGTCTCTTCCAGCTGTCCAGTGAAATGATTGAGCAGCTGCATGGGGATCATGAAGTTAATCAAGGCATCTTTTTTCTTCACATGAAAGTTCACAGATATTCCCTGTCCACCATTTCCCATCATAAATGCAAGCGACATATTGGCCAAGCTGTAGTTCAGTAATGGCAACATGTTTAGTAGCAACTTTAGCATATCGGTTAACGTTTGCTATGAAGGACTCTTAATTTGAGGAAGAAATTTCTGAGGATGTACGTCTGGAGTACAGTATTCTATGGTAGTGAAACATGGACTGTGTGAAAACTGGAACAGAAGAGAACTGAAGCATTTGAGATGTGGTGCTATAGACGAATGTTGAAAATTAGGTGGACTGATAAGGTAAGGAATGAGGAGGTTCTACGCAGAATCGGAGAGGAAAGGAATATGTGGAAAACACTGGTAAGGAGAAGGGACAGGATGATAGGACATCTGCTAAGACATGAGGGAATGACTTCCATGGTACTAGAGGGAGCTGTAGAGGGCAAAAACTGTAGAGGAAGACAGAGATTGGAATACGTCAAGCAAATAATTGAGGATGTAGGTTGCAAGTGCTACTCTGAGATGAAGAGGTTAGCACAGGAGAGGAATTTGTGGCGGGCCACATCAAAACAGTCAGTATACTGATGACAAAAAAAAAAAAAAAAGGACAATGTATCATTTGAGAGTCTATGAATCTGAAGTCACTTTTCATCAATTGGCACAAAATGGTGATGGTCTCTTATACTAGACACTGTACATCCATCCTCAAAATGTTTTTCTTGATCAATTTTTGCACCTTCGACAATTTCTTTTTTAATATAGATAAATTCAATGCCATGCACATTCTTGTGCCAATATTCAAACAGATCAGTTGGTGTTAAGATTTGGTTGTCAGTTGGGTGCTGAAGGCTACCTCTTGCTGTTAAATGCTTAACCGTGCCCACAATTCTGTCACATGGTGATTTCCTATGGCTTGTTCCAAAAAATTTCCATTCTGCAGTAATGCCAAAATCTTTTTTTATGATGGCAAAGATTTAGGAAGCTCTTAAAAAATTTTGTACTGTGGAGCAGAACCATCACTAAAATAATCAATATGCTTAATTTCTTTAAAAATGCGCTTCAGGTATTTGATCAAGTATGTTAAAAAAAACATGCACTGCAACTGTGTCATGTTGGAGGCAATCACTGATTATGCAGTAGCTGATGCTTTTTAGGTCTTTGTTATCTTTATAGTAAATGACAGATGAATGTATTGTAGCTTGACTATTTTCCCAATGGAATTCTTGAACTGTGTCTTGGACAATAAAGGAGTAATTTTCAGTGAAATATATTAATGTAATCAATTCTCCTGGTTTGAGATCTTCTTTAGTGAATTACAAATGCTTGCTCCAATGCTTTGCAATGTAGTGGTGAGTAGAAAGGGCCAAAAGTTTTGTAATTAAATAGTTCAATGAATTCTTAAACTGTCATTTCTCTGGTGTCAAGTGTATCCTTGTCATTGTAAGTCCATTGTTTGAACTGAATTGTATCCTCGAGATCAATATCTGCAAAAGCGCTTTCCAAATATTCTTTTAGAGCTTCTGTTCCTGGACATACTTCACTGTGATGAAGCATGAAATCCTTCATTTCCAGATTACAGACACTTTTGCTCAGTAATATTTTGTAATCTTCTTTTATTGGGCTATGTGCCAACATTAGTTTCATATTTTGATGTAATGTGAACTAGCTGTGCCTACAGTCACACACCATTTGGGCCTTAATTCACAAAATATGGAAAATCCAATTTCCGGTCCATTTTTATAGTGGCACACAACAAACATTTCTTGTAGGTTGCTCAGTAATAAGTGTTTTTGTTTCTGAACCTTTTCTCCATCAATACAAACAGTAGTGCAGCCCTTTTTCCTGGAAAAATCCGACTAAACTCTTCATCATAAAAATATTCTATGACTCTTGCCTTCACTGCCTCAGAAATCATTTACCTTTGGGCTTTGTCAATATTCCCTGTTCAACTTTTAACTCTATAGTCTTCCTTACCATTCCTTCTGAAGCACAAAATTCGTCCATAGCCTTTTTGACAGACAAGCTTTGGGGAACTAAGGTAAAAATTTGAATTTTCTCATTATGATTTGATATATGTAATTTGTGTTTCAATTCTTGGATCAGCTGACTGTAATCTGAACAAGTCAAGTATTGCTTGCTCCAGTTCACTGGGATCAAGTCCTCAAACTTCTGCAATGTTCTTAATAACTGCACCTTCAACTAGATGTATTTTGCACTTTGCATATCCTTTTGTATCCCTTACACCAATTTGTTGAAATTTTAATGGTGATTTACAACAGCTGTTAAGCTTGTATTCAAATTGTGAGCAACTTTAGTCTCATCATCTTCATCTGACTGACATGTAACTTCCATTTGTGAATATTTCAGAGTATCAAATTCTTTTCTACAGGAAGGGCACATTTTTTGGCCTCATTTAATATCAGACACAGTTATACTTTTTATTAGGTCAGCTGTTTCAGTGTTGATTGAGCACAAAATTTTTCATGCAGTATGGTTTTTCTTACCATATGGGTTGCAGCATGATCTTTGAAAAATTCAAATATTTGTAGGACTAAAGCTTCATGGTGGAAGCATAGTTGAGCATTTCAGTAGAGTGTAAACCACTGTGTCTAGTAAGTAATTCTTGTTCTTCTAAGGAAAGTTTCTTTGCAGCTTTTAGTCCTTTTAAGGCACTGTACGTTGTTAAATGGCATGAGGAATTAGTATTTCCAAAACTGCATACATTAACTTGATCTTGTTTTTCCATTTTAGCAACAACTTGATATGCTTCACAGACTAAAATCAAATTCTTGATTCCTAAATAAAGAAAAGAAATAAAATTAATAAGCATTCAGCTCCACAAAATTTATGTAGCAGTCTCCAGTACAGTTAAGTGGTTAAACTTAGCAATGAACCTGTCACAAACAGGAAAATGAATATTTAAACACTGCAGACATAATCAACAAAATTTCAAATTTAAGGAGCAATTTTTACACCTCACCCAGAGACACCAAAATAAAAAAAGTTTTTTAAGACAATGGAATATGCTCTGTTGAGTGGTGTTAACGAATGTAAAGTGGTTGGTGTCCACAACATTGAATATGGGTATATTTTGATACATTCATGTCTTTTTAGCAAATTTACAGGATGGTAGCACAGTAATTAAACACAAAGGCCAGGCCCAAATTTGTGATATACTGAACACCCAGACAGATAGTAGTTTGGCAAAAGACCAGGTCCATAGTGCACTTTCTCCACTACTTATACCTCGTTAAAGTATGGGACAAATTTCTCGCGACATGATTTGTTACCCACTTTGAACTCAGATTATGTCAAAATCATTGTTTTCTGAACTCTACTTCCTTCATTTATGTGTAGAGCACCAAAAGTTGTACCACTATATCCAGAAGCAAGAGTCTAATCTTTTACATTAGTCACAGTGGAATGCCAGACTTGAAGATTTCTTTATGACATTTTGGTCTCAGTAGTCTTCACAAAAGTGATTCTAGCACCTGAACTAAGTTACAGGTGAGCCTGAAACTTTGCATAAATTCATGTAGGGCCCTCATGTACATACTGTACAAATTTCATCAAAATTGAAGATATCTGAGCTGGGAGCATCTTCTAAACTGGGACACTTAACAAGGAATAACCCTCAGAATTTTGAATATCTTCCAAGAGTTTTAAATTGGGAGTACCTCTCTGGTGCCTGTATATGTACCCACACCACCCCACCCTCTTTCTTGATCTCCAGTCTTCCAAAGCTCTATTAAATTCCGATTGTAATGCTAATACTAATCCCCTATCTCTGCCATAGTGACCCCAAATTCTTCCTCTGTCTTGTCGTTAGACAATTTCTTCCTCTTATAGGGGCCTTCAGTTTACTCTTTCAGCCTACCTGCTCTTTCTCCTTTGCATTTAACAAGTTTAGACCACTAAGTGATGAGTGGAATTCCTATTTTTCTCTTAATGTTGCCACCCTTACTTATAATTTCCTGAAGGTTGTTTCGATTTTTCTATATTCTGAGTCAGTCATTTCTTTTTCTATTTCTTCACATTTTTTCTTCAGCCATTTTGCCTCGGCATTTTGCACTTCCTATTTATTTCATTCCTAAGTTGCTGTATTCCTTTTTTCACTTAAAATAATTGTACTTCGTTCTTTTGTTGAAAGATTGAAATATTCCTTCCATTACTCAAGATTTCTTCGCAGTTACCTTCCTAATACCTATATTTGTCTTTCAAAAATCTGTGAATACTCTTTTTGTAGCTGTTTACTTCTCTTCAAATGAGCTGCCTATTATGTTATTCCTTATTGGAATGTCCACATCGTTAGCAAACTTCAAACGTGTCTCCTCCTTCCTCAGTACTTCAGTACTCCACTTTCTTACCTTCTTAATATCCATGTTTTCTTTCCAACATCTGTTCCTGCTCTCTTTAGAGATGCCCACTCTTCTTCAGTTAGACTGCCTATTATGTTATTTCTTATCACAGTGTCCATATCTGTAGCGAACTTCAAATGAGTCTCTTCCTTCTTCAGTATCCCATTTCCTTCCACACTGATTCTTCAGTACAATTCTTTTGAACTTCAATCTGCTCTTCAACATTACTAAATTTTGATCCAAGTTCATGTCTGCTGCTGTATATGCCGTACAATCCTATACCTGATTTCAGAATCTTTGTCTGACCATGAAGTAACCCATCTGGAATTTTCTGTGTCCCTCGACCTTTTTCACGTGTACCTTGTGATTCTTAAAAAGAGTATTCACTATTACTACCTGAAATAATTGCAGAACAGTTTTTTTCCCTTTCTCAGTCCTGCTACCAAGCCCATATTCTCCCATAATTCTTCTTTCTACTCCTTTCTCTACAACCACATTCCAGTTCCCTGTGATTCTTAGATTTTTATCTCCCTTTATGTACTGAATTACATGTTCAGTGTCCTCATATACTTTATCTCTTCTCTTCTACTTGTAATACTGGCTTGTATCTCTGAACTACTGTTGCCAGAATTGCTTTTAATTCTGACAAGAACAACCCTGTCACTGAGCTGTTCACAGTATTTCACTCCCTTGGCCTGCCATCCTATTCATGACAAATCCTACTCCCATTGTATCATTTTCTGCTTCTGTTGATATTATTCTATATTTATTGGACCAAAATCCTTGTCTTCTTTCCATTTCGCTTCACTGATCTCAGCTAGATCTGGATGAGCATTGGCATTTATCTTTTAAGATTTTCCTGCTTCCCTACCATGTTCAAATTTCTGATTTTTCTTGCCTCTAACTGTGAAAGGTTACCATTTTATTCATTATTGCTTCTTTTTTTCATGGTCACCTCCTCCTTGGTAGTCCCCTCCCAGTGATCCAAATGGCAAACTAATCCGGAATATTTTGCCGATGGAGAGATCCATTGCCTTTTGCATCCTTATGCCATTGATAATTGCTGATTCATCTGACTTTTAGGTGCAGTTTCTCACCCAATTAGCAGGAGAGTGCCAGAAATCTCTGTTTGTTTTTCCACCCTCTTTGACAAGGCCGTTGGCAGACTGAGGGTGCAGTTTCAAATAAGTGGCCACTTAATTCAATGTCTTCAGACACTGGATTTATTTAAAATTTAAGCAGTGGCTAGGTTCAAACCTTGGGCCCAGGACATTTTCATTACTAGTCAAAGGTGCTAGCCCTAGATGTGACTACACACTGAAGAAAATCAATTTTTTGGATGATTCTGATCAATTCATCACAATTTCCAGGGAATCCCACTTCCATCAGTGAACCTTACCGGCAGATCACACTACTTCAAAATTGTTTGATGGATGATAATGGATTTCAGCTTCTCAATAACTCAAAATATGTCTGTCATCACTCTGGCATCTAAAGAGAGACACGTCCTTGAAGGCAATGACTCCCCACTGATCTGCATTCCAATCTACATTGCAAATTCTCTTTTATAAGTGACAATCTCTGAGCAATATACACTATGTTGGTCACCTCATGTACACAGCACATTTATGAATTTATTATTAGTAATTTTAAGTGTGCAAGATAGTGGTAGTTATATTTTCCAGTAACAATGTTATCATTCAACTATTTGATCATGGCTGAATTCTAGCATTTATTACTGACATTCTTGAAGCTGTTAGCATACTGCATTTTATGGTATTATTCTTTAAGTGGTTGCAACAAGGAACAATCTGAGATCTACCTATATTTTGTTGTTTTTGATACAAAATTCAAGCCTGATCAGGCTGATTTGAGAGTATTTCTCAAGCTATATTTCAATACTTTTTTTAAGAAATGCTCTGAAGTAATTGAAGTATCACAGTTCATGAAAAAGGTTGAAATGCCTCAATACAGGTAATTTGTCCCATTCAAATGACAATCTTCTAATTGACAATACTGTGACAAGGAAAGATTGCTACTTTATGACATTGTGAGTTGCAGACAGATATAATGAAAACAATATTACACATTGAGCTTTCAGCCAAACTGTGGTCAATATTAGATCATAGATGCTGTTGTTGTTGTTGTTGTGGTCTTCAGTCATGAGACTGGTTTGATGCAGCTCTCCATGCTACTCTATCATGTGCAAGCTTCTTCATCTCCCAGTACCTACTGCAACCTACATCCTTCCGAATCTGCTTGGTGTATTCATCTCTTGGTCTCCCTCTATGATTTTTATCTTCCACGCTGCACTACAATACTAAATTGGTGATCCCTTGATGCCTCAGAACATGTCCTACCATCCGATCCGTTCTTCTGGTCAAGTTGTGCCACAAACTTCTCTTCTCCCCAACCCTATTCAATACTTCCTCATTAGTTATGCAATCTACCCATCTAATCTTCAGCATTCTTCTGTAGCACCACTTTTCGAAAGCTTCTATTCTCTTCTTGTCCAAACTATTTATCGTCCATGTTTCACTTCCATAGAATGGCTACACTCCATACAAATACTTTCAGAAAAGACTTCCTGACACTTAAATCTATACTCAATGTTAACAAATTTCTCTTCTTCAGAAATGCCTTCCTTGCCATTGCCAGTCTACATTTTACATCCTCTCTACTTCGACCATCATCAGTTATTTTGGTCCCCAAATAGGAAAACTCCTTTACTACTTTAAGTGTCTCATTTCCTAATCTAATTCCCTCAGCATCACCCGACTTAATTCGACTACATTCCATTATCCTCGTTTTGCTTTTGTTGATGTTCATCTTATATACTCCTCTCAAGACACTGTCCATTCCATTCAACTGCTCTTCCAAGTCCTTTGCTGTCTCTGACAGAATTACAATGTCATCGGCGAACCTCAAAGTTTTTATTTCTTCTCCATGGATTTTAATACCTACTCTGAATTTTTCTTTTGTTTCCTTTACTGCTTGCTCAATATACAGATTGAATAACATCTGGGAGAGGCTACAACCCTGTCTCACTCCCTTCCCAACCACTGCTTCCCTTTCATATCCCTCGACTCTTATAACTGCCATCTGGTTTCTGTACAATTTGCAAATAGCCTTTCGCTCCCTATATTTTACCCCTGCCACCTTTAGAATTTGAAAGAGAGTATTCCAATTAACATTGTCAAAAGCTTTCTCTAAGTCTACAAATGCTAGAAAGGTAGGTTTGCCTTTCCTTAATCTTTCTTCTAAGATAAGTCGTAAGGTCAGTATAGCCTCACGTGTTCCAACATTTCTACAGAAGCCAAACTGATCTTCCCCGAGGTCAGCTTCTACTAGTTTTTCCATTCGTGTGTAAAGAATTCATGTTAGTATTTTGCAACTGTGGCTTATTAAACTGATTGTTCAGTAATTTTCACATCTGTCAACACCTGCTTTCTTTGGGATTGGAATTATTATATTCTTCTTGAAGTCTGAGGGTATTTCGCCTGTCTCATACATCTTGCTCACCAGATGGTAGAGTTTTGTCAGGACTGGCTCTCCCAAGGCAGTCAGTAGTTCCAATGGAATGTTGTCTACTCCGGGGGCCTTGTTTTGACTCAGGTCTTTCAGTGCCCTGTCAAACTCTTCACACAGTATCGTATCTCCCATTTCATCTTCATCTACATCCTCTTCCATTTCCATAATATTGTCCTCAAGTACATCACCCTTGTATAGACACACTACATACTCCTTCCACCTTTCTGATTTCCCTTCTTTGCTTAGAACTGGGTTTCCATCTGAGCTCTTGATGTTCATACAAGTGGTTCTCTTATCTCCAAAGGTCTCTTTAATTTTCCTGTAGGAAATATCTATCTTACCCCTAGTGAGATAAGCCTCTACATCCTTACATTTGTCCTCTAGCCATCCCTTCTTAGCCATTTTGCACTTCCTGTCGATCTCATTTTTGAGACATTTGTATTCCTTTTTGCCTGCTTCAGTTATTGCATTTTTATATTTTCTCCTTTCATCAATTAAATTCAATATTTCTTCTGTTACCCAAGGATTTCTACTAGCCCTCATCTTTTTACCTACTTCATCCTCTGCTGCCTTCACTGCTTCATCCCTCAAAGCTACCCATTCTTCTACTGTATTTCTTTCCCCCATTCCTGTCAATTATTCCCTTATGCTCTCCCTGAAACTTTGTACAACCTCTGGTTCTTTCAGTTTATCCAGGTCCCATCTTCTTAAATTCCCACCTTTTTGCAGTTTCTTCGGTTTTAATCTACAGGTCATAACCTATAGATTGTGGTCAGAGTCCACATCTACCCCTGGAAATGTCTTACAATTTAAAACCTGGTTCCTAAATCTCTGTCTTACCACTATATAATTTTTCTTAAATCTTTTAGTATCTCCAGGCTTGTTCCATGTATACAACCTTCTTTTATGATTCTTGAACCAAGTGTTAGCTATGGTTAAGTTGTGCTCTGTGCAAAATTCTATCAGGCGGCTTCCTCTTTCGTTTATTAGCCCCAATCCATATTCACCTACTATGTTTCCTTCTCTCCCTTTTCCTACTACCGAATTCCAGTCACGCATGACTATTAAATTTTCGTCTCCTTTCACTACC
This sequence comes from Schistocerca gregaria, assembly GCF_023897955.1. Classification (NCBI taxonomy): domain Eukaryota; kingdom Metazoa; phylum Arthropoda; class Insecta; order Orthoptera; family Acrididae; genus Schistocerca; species Schistocerca gregaria. Next base: position 124,994,758 of record NC_064927.1, on the reverse strand, counting down.
TGAATAATTTCTTTTGTTTCATCATACATTTCTTCAATTTCTTCATCATCTGCAGAGCTAGTTGGCATATAAACTTGTACTACTGTAGTAGGCGTGGGCTTCGTGTCTATCTTGGCCACAATAATGTGTTCACTATGCTGTTTGTAGTAGTTTACCCACACTCCTATTTTTTTATTCACTATTAAACCTACTCCTGCATTACCCCTATTTGATTTTGTATTTATAACCCTGTATTCGTCTGACCAAAAGTCTTGTTCCTCCTGCCACCGAACTTCACTAATTCCCACTATATCTAACTTTAACCTATCCATTTTCCTTTTTAATTTTTCTAACCTACCTGCCCAATTAAGGGATCTGACATTCCACGCTCTGATCCATAGAACACCAGTTTTCTTTCTCCTGATAACGACATCCTCTTGAGTAGTCCCCACCTGGAGATCCGAATGGGGGACTATTTTACCTCTGGAATATTTTACCCAAGAGGACACCATCATCATTTAATCATACAGTAAAGCTGCATGCCCTCAGGAAAAATTATGGCCATAGTTTCCCCTTGCTTTCAGCCATTCGCAGTACCAGCACAGCAAGGCTGTTTTGGTTATTGTTACAAGGCCAGATCAGTCAATCATCCAGACTGTCGCCCTTGCAACTACTGAAAAGGCTGCTGCCCCTCTTCAGGAACCACATGTTTGTATGGCCTCTCAACAGATATGCCTCCATTGTGGTTGCACCTACGGTATGGCTATATGTTTCACAGAGACACGCAAGCCTCCCCACCAACGGCAAGGTCCATGGTTCATGGGGGGGGGGGTCATAGATGCTGTAACCCACAAAACCTGTTATGTCACTGTGAGTAAGAGGTGGTTCTCATGTCCAGTGAATATTAGAAATTCTTTGAATAATTTCTAGAAGAGAAACTAAGAACAGAAATTTTGATTCACATGGAGAAAGCTGATGAATTAAATACAATTAAAAAGATTGATATGGAAAGAGATGAACAATTTCAAGCAATTGTATGTAGTAGTTGGAAATGTTTGTTAAGTTACATCAGAACTGACTTTTACTACACAAAATTTTATATTATGATTAAGAAAGGGTCCTTCTTCTGAAACAGTTAAGTAGGCATGAGCAAAGTGCTACAATCTTTGATATAGAAAAAGAGTGGAGTATTCAAGAGAATTACATCACTAACAGTAACGATGACTGGATTGCAACACTGTTCCTTTAAGTGCATACCAGTGAATGGCCGTTGGCCATCATTGGCTGCATCTTCTGAGTGAGAATTTGTCTTTATAAATTGTTGCCACAGTCTATGAGTGATGGAAATACAGGTACTTAACCAGCTATGAATTTCACCTACCTTCAGTGGTTTGTATGGAAATTGAAAAAAATGATCAAAAGAGAGGAACATCCATACAAAAGTGTGACTTATGCATTACCCCTCACTTAGTTCACTATACGCAGCAGGGTTCACATCTGGAAAATTCTGGCATGGCTAATTATCAGAAGTGTCTAATCTGAGCAAGTTGGTACCCGTCCTATCTCAGTAATTATCAGTGAGGTCCTTTGTCTATTTTAGGGTAATTTCATCTGGATGACAGAACTACAGAAAAAATATAGTTACCATTGTAACACAACAAAATAATGCTGCTTGAACAAAGCCATGGATATTAAAGGAACTGCATTTACCATCTTTCATCAAAACATCAGAAGCCTCAGTTATAAAAAAGGATGAAATTCTGATATCCATTCAGGAGTATGAAAGGATGTAGAGAATGTCAGCTGATTTGTGCATTTCAGAAGGTGGTAGGGAAATCACTAAATCTGAACAGATTTCATCTTGGTATATGCAAGCTAATCTAATGCTACAGTAGAAGAAAGGGGGAGTGACTATATGTGCATAAAACTGAGTTAATTCTCAGGCCCTTCAGGTCAAGAAATAATGTGGTGAGTCAGGAAAACAAAAGCTTGTAGTACTGACAGTTTAAAGACCAGCAGGAGGGAGTAAGTTAAACTTTATAAAACGGTTATAAACAGCTGTGTTGAAGTTATGTAGAATCATTGTTTCCAAGCCATTCCTGCTTAGGCATTTTGCACTTTCTGTCAGTATAACTGAGTGAGGTAGTGCAGTGGTTAGCATACTAGACTTTCGTCTGGGAAAATGTCATTCAAATCTGCACCTGATGATCCAGATTTAGGTTTCCCATGATTGCTCCAGGCAAGTATGATGGTTACTTTGAAAGGGCATGGCCAATTTCCTTCCACATCCGTGAAACATTCCAAGCTTGTGCTCCATCTCTAACAACCTCAGTTTTGAAGGGACATTGAAGCCCAACCTTCATTCTCATTTTTAGATATTTGTATTTTCTTTTCCCTGCTTGATTTGCTGACTTTTTGTATTGTCTCCACTCATCTGTTGTATTCACTACTTCATGTGTTATCCATGGATCTCTTCTTGGCCTTGTCTTTTTGCCTATTGGATCCTATGCTGCACCATTTCTTCACCTCTCAAAGGTACCCATTCTTTTTCAATTGTCTTTCTTTGCTCTGTTTCCATCACTCATTGCCTAATGCTCCCTTTGAAATTCTCAACAGTCTCTGGTTATTTCAGTTTATCCATATCCCAACTCCTTAATTTCCTACTTTTTTATTTCATCAATTTCAGTCTGCAGCTCATAAATAACAACTTATTATCAGAGCACACATCTGCCCCTGGAAATGTTTTCCACTTTAAAATATGGTTCCAAAATTTTTTCTTACCATCATGTAGTCTATTTGTAACCTTCATGTGTCTCCAGGTCTCTTCCACATATGCAGTCTTCTTTCACAATTTTTAAAACAAGTGTTCATGATATTAAATTAAACTGTGTGCATAATTTCACCAGGTGGCTACCTCTTTCATTCTTCTCCCCGAATCCATGTTATCCTATTATTTTTCTTTCTCATTCTGTCAGCAGCTCATGGTCTTGTGATTAGTGTTGCTAATTCTCAATCTCGGAGCCCTGGGTTCAATTCCTAGCTGGGACAGGTATTTTCTGCACTCGGGATTGGACGTGTGTACTGTCCCCACCATTATTTCATTATCATTGAGGTGCAAGTTGCCAATGCCAAAGTGGCATCAACAAAAAGACTTGCACCAGGGAGCTGAATTCTCCACAAATACCATGCACAGATTTCATTTCATTTCCTTCTCTTCCTTTTCCTACTACTGAATTCCAGTCTCCCATCACAATTCAGTTTTTGTCTCCCTTAACCATCAGAATAATTTCTTTTATCTCATTATTTCAATCTCATCACCTGTGGAGCTAGTTGACATGTAAACTTGTACTACTGTGTTGGGTGTTGGTTTTGTGTCTACCATGGATATGACAGTATGTTCACTATGTTGTTCATTCTATTCCTGTTTTCTATTTTGCTATTAGACCTGTTACTGCATTACTTCTATTTCATTTTGTGTTTATAACAATGTACTCACATAACCAGAAGTCCTATTATTTCTGCTACCGCTCTTCATTAATTCCAACCATATGTAACTTCAACTTTTCCATTTGCCTTTTTAAAGTTTCTGGCTTGCCTACTTGATTAAAGGGTTTATTATTCCACACTCTGATCCATACAATGCGTGTTTTGTTTTTTCTGATGACCACATCCTCCTAAATAGGCCACATTGGATAAATGTTAATCAGTCAGTTGCCTTGCAACCACTGGAAAGCCTGCTGGCCCTCTTCAGAAACCACATATTTGTTTGCCCTCTCCACAGGTGCCCTTGCATTATGGTTACACCTATGGCTTGCTAGTCCCCCAGCTTGGCAAAGTCTATTGTTTAATCTATAATTTAAAAAAATGAAAAACATACAGTAGGCTAAAAAAATAAAATACTCCAAAATTAAGACAAAAACATAGCATGTAGGCTTTCACGGCTGGCGTCTTCAGTAATTAAAACTCAGATGATGTTGCTCGTAGCTGGCAACGAAATGTCAGGGAGAAGTATTTCTACTATTGGATCATGGCCTCTTAGCCCAGAAGTTTTACTTAGCGAAGACAAAAACAGTTTGGAAGATTATTAAATAAGAAACAAACAAAAATAGTGGATCGAATGAATTATGCCCCACAGAAATGGTGCCATATTCAAATATGTGGCCACCAAATTCAATGATTACTTCCTCACAGGGGTGATTATGCTGCACAATGGTAATTAGCAGACTTTGACATGAAATGGCAGTTGGAACTAGTTGTGTAGGACATTCCACTTAAAAAATAATTAGGGAATGTAATATTGTGAGATCCACAATGTCAAGAGTAGTCTTAGTCTGAGATGGCTGATGGCCTTCACTTAATTACTGAGAGCAGTGGCATTTTTGTACAGTTGTCAGTGCTAACAGACAAGCAGCATTTTATGTCCCACACTATTCCCGCTGATATCATTAATCCTATACCTTCAAATTTATCACACCTAGCTGCCCTAACGTCTCTCCACCTTGTCCCTGCACACTCCTCAGCAGCATTTCAGTGTCCCCCACCCCTACCTTACTGGTGCTGCTGCTGCTTGTAGTGTGGCTTCAGCAGGCAGAGAGTGCAATCGTGTGTATGTGAATTGCGTTTGCATGAGTGTGTTTGTGTGTGTGTCATCTGTTTTTGACAAATGTGTTGTGGCCTGAAAGCTTATTTGTGATAGTGTTTTCATTGTGCCTACCTGCGACTCAGCATCTCCACTATATGGTGAGTAGCAACTTTCCTTTTCAAAACATTGTTAAATCTGAAAGAAGCTGCATAAATGTGCAGTCATGTCTTTATAAGACTTGAAAGTGGTGCAAAGATTTCCAACTTGCCTTAAATGTTCAGAAATGTAAAACTATGCACTTCACAAAACGAAAAAAAAGAACATAGTATCCTTGATTATAATATAAATGAGTCGCAGATGAAATTGTCCAGCTCATACAAACACCTGGGTGGAACACTAACATATGAAATGAAATGAACACATAATTGTGGGTAAGACAGGTGGAAGACTTCAGTTTATTGATAGGATAGTGGGGAAAATCAATCAGTCTACAAAGGAGATTGCTTACAAATCACTTGTGCTGCTGTTTCTAAAATATTGCTCACGTGTGTGGACCCAGTACTAAATAGAACTAACAGGGGATATTGAACATATACTGAGAAGAGCAGCATGAATGGTTACAGGTTTGTCTGACTTGTGGGAGAGTGTCACAGAGATGCTGAAGAAACAGAACTGCAGATTCTTGAAGACAGATGTAAACTATCCTGAGAGGGCTTATTAACAAAGTTTCAAGAACCAACCTTAACTAGGAAGGTACAGCAACCCTCTGCATATCATCCCCATAGGGACTATGAGAAAAAGATGGATTAATTGCAGCACACACAGAGTGATTTAATCAATCATTCTTGCCACCCTCTGTAAATGAATGGAATGAGAATAAACCCTAATAACTGGTATAATGAGATGTACCCACTGTCATGAACTTTGCAGTGATTCATAGTGTAGAGATGTAGATATAGGTATTCAAATATTTTACATAAAGGGATATAAAAAGACAAAGCTTAGTTATGTACAAGAAGACTCTGTAACTTACATTGTGCTCAATGACATTGTGAGAAAAATGGGTGTGTTGTGATTAAAAAAACTGCACAGTGTGATACATTGAAAGTATTGGCATGCTTGGCTTTAAAAAGAATTGTATTCTGACATGTTCAAAATTTCATATTACATGGCATATCAATAAAAGCTAAAAGTAATTTTTTAAATGTAATAAAAGTTTGAAATAGTTGCAGTGAAAGTTGAGTGTAAAATTATGTTCTATAGCAGGCAAAAGTTAAACCACAGGTAATAGTAGAGGTTGTTAGTGTAACTTGGATGCACTGTGGACTAATTAAGAAAGCTACATTGGAAAAATTGTAAGCAATTTTCAAATGCAGTACAAGAAACACACATAATTAAAAAGAAAATCATAGGAAATAAATTCACCTTAACAGCTCACTTACAAGATGTTCACATGGGGCAAAATATCGAAAACAACCTTGTGATCCTTCATGCAATGAAGAAGTAATACTTTATGGACATGTATGAAGAGATAGAAATTTATGCCCACCTGAAAAAGATGCTCAACGAATAATATACTGTAAGAAACACATTTTTCCTGGCCTTCTGCTTCTGTTATTTACAACATCTGTTGAAGATACCCTGGAAGTTTGTAGCTGTAGCCAGATCTTTCTAAACATGATTTGTTAGTGCTCCTCAAAGTGTCCAAGCTACACCCACATCCTCTTCTGCTCCCTGTGGTTTAAATTTTAGTTGCTATTAGGTCTACAACTTTGCTTCCACTGTTTTGCAATAGACGGTAGTAGCAGCGAGTGGGTTCAGGTGGTTGGTTGTAGGTGTAATACAAATAAGCTTAGGTATCTGTAAACATAATGCCATAAAAATGTTAGTTGATTTGTGATTGCATCCTAAGGTTATTCTTGATTATGCACATCAACCTACGTACCCATTTCTTGACATTTCTGAGAAGTTTTAATTTTCTGCTTTAACATGAAGAAATCTGCAGCTGTGGCTCTTAAAATGCTGTGTAAGACCAATGGCGAGGCAACTGTTAGTGGAAGAACGTGCAGAGAATGTTCTCAAAGCCTTAAGAACGGTGATTTTGATGTCGAAGACCGGCATGACAGTGGAAGACAGAATATTTTTGTAGCTACTGAATCAGATGAAGACAGTCACAGAACATCATTATCAAAAGCAATTGATGTGTTCGAGCCCAGCACTGAAATACAAATGGCCACAATACAACAATAGACACGTAAAGGTAATTTTGCAGCAGGTCAATGCTCGATTCCACGTTGCAAAACCCGTCAAAATGTACATGGAAATGTTGAAATGGAAGTTCTGTCCCTCCTGCCGTATTCTCCATACGTTGCTCTCTCTGACTACCTTCTTTTTTGATCAGTGCCATACAGAACTTCCGATCATATGAAAAAGTGCAAAATTCAATGGATCCCCACAAACACTACCAGTTCATCCGCCACAGAGTTAGTAAGCTATCTGAAAGATGGGAGAATGTAGTGGCCAGCGATGGACTATACTATGAATCATAATTTTTTTGTAAGTTTTTCACAACAAAGCCCCGAACTTCAAGAAAAAAATGGCAGAAGCAAAGTTGTAGACCTAGTAGTAGGTGTAACTTTACACTGAACGTGGACATCATATTCACTGCATCTATTTTACACCTTTATTAGACCTAATAAAATACTTTGTCTTTTATTGGTGTAGTATGCAGTTTGAAATTTTGAACATATCAGAATATAACTATTCTTAAAGATAAACCATATGAACAGTTTTAATACATTGAACTTACTGTTTTTATAATCATGATGCACTCATTTTTATCACAATGACCTTGGGTCCTTAACTTATTATATCCACCTTACTTTTATTTTATTTTTTTTTATTTTACCAAAAATGCTTCACTGCTGTACAGTGAAAGTTAAATAGTCTTCCTATATTTTTACAGTACTTACTTAAGCTTTGTTGTTTTATCTCCTCTTGTGTAAAATATTTCTATATCCCTCGTATTATGCATAAACAATGAGAGTTTCAGATCCACTTGAAAATGGTCTGATATAAAAGCCAAAACCAACTGTGGGCTTAATAGTGGTCTTATTAGCAACTGGAGTGGCTTTTCATTAACTTAAATTTGTATTGGATATTTTTCAGAAACACTTTTTCTTGCTGTTACCAGTCTGCATTTTATATTCTGTCTACTTTGATCATCATGTTATCTTCCTTCACAAATAGAAAAACTCCTCTACAGTTTTTGATGTTTTATTTCTTAATCTAATTTCCAAAGCATCAAGGGACATTGATTTTTTTCAGTTGATACGGCTAGGCAATGATCCATGATTAAACCTCACGCTGATTTTGGAACTTATAATTTTTTGTGTACTCTATTCATAGTAGTCAAACAATGGAAAATCCAGGATGGAATGTAACAACATTAAGTTGCAACTCACCATATGGCACAGATGCTGAGTTGCAGCCAGGCACAACAAAAAGACTGTCACAGATATAGCTTTTGACCAGTAAGGCCTTTGTCAAATTATACGACAGACATACACACTATTCATAGTAGTTTCTTTTAATGCTTTTTCATGCTTCATATTCGTGTTCACATTACAATACTGCTTTTCCACATAGAATGGTGTTTGGGAAGAGTGAAGACCATTTGATATGCCATGTTGCTGACCAGCTTTACCCACTGTCAACAGGACGACGTATGCTGTGAGCCACAACTACCCTGTCCCAAGTGCTCTGCCCTGGAGATACGACCCTATGGTATAAAGGACGCAGCAGGTTTCAAGATGAAATTCCCACAGAAGGGGACGCAGCACCTGTGCTACAAACTCAGAGGCTGCCCAAATGCCCTACAAGTTAGTGAATTTACAATACAGCATTCATCCAATAATGGAAGTGTCATATCTTTGAAATGCTCTATTTGTAGCGTACATGATATAACAGAGGTGGACATAAGGAAAAATAAAATTGACAGCCTTTTGAGCTATACAGAACTGTCCTCAGTTTCTGTTAAGTGCTGCATGCAAACTGAAAATCAAATTGCTTTATATTTCACTGACCAGCTGATTCATAAGTTACAGTAACAGATGCTGACATCCTTGTCAAACCACACACAAAATATGAGAACATCTAATGAATTTAATTAGAGAAAGCCAGAATGAGAGGGTAACTAAAATGAACATTAAAAACATTGTTATCTATAATAGTAAAGAACTATCATGAGGCCACAGGTCTTGTATATTGCAGAAACACCAAGATATCAGTTCAGTACTTAGAAGAGAGAACTTGAGTAGTTAGAATAAAGTGTTATGAAATGGACAGAATGTTACTCACCACATAGAGGAGGTACTAAATGACAGATGGGTACATTGAAAAGAGAGTCTCGGATATTATAAGCTATCAGACAAATCCTAAATGGCCATATGTGTGTGTTGTGCCTATATGATTGTGTTTGTGTGCTTTTCTTTGTCTGATAACATTTTATACCTGATAGCATACTCAGTGCCTCTTCTGTGTGGTGCACATTAACTCATTCATTTCATATTGTTGACAATAATATGAAAAGGATAGATTGCCACTCACCATATCGTAGAAATGCTGAGTCACAGACAATCATAACAAAAACTGCTAAACAAAGTAAGCTTTCAGCCAAAAAGCCTTCTTCTGAAATAGTCAAAACACACACACACACACACACACACACACACACACACACACACACACAATCACACACATTCATGCAAATACCACACTAACACACATGCCCACTGTGTCTGGCTGCTGAGACCAGGCCACATTTCATATTGTTATTATTTCATCCTGGGTTTTCCATTGTTTGAATAAGGTATTGTGAGAATGTTGTTATCACTCATTAAAAAGAAGTGTTGAAACTCAAGATGAATGGTATAGCTCACAATAAGGTGGGAAAGTTAACAGACACCACCAGACAAGGATAAAATGTGACCTCCTTTGGTCATGTACCCAACATGACAGCAGCTGGCTCACAAGTTCGGGAACTCTAGACAAACCTATATGGTAAAAATGTTATTTAAAGCTGGACTGGATGACAAAGCAGGATGATAAGAGTAGAAATATCATTAAACAGAACATCATGGGCTAGGGAACACCAAAAATGCAGTCAAGCCTATCAAATGACAACCATAAAGAGACCAAAGAGTTAATGACTACAACAAGGGAAAGGGCATGTAGCTTAAAATATGGTCGAAAGCCAAAGTAAAGATGTTTAGAAAAATGAATACTTCTTAACTAGATATAATAATAAATCACAGTATGGTGTAGTATCTTGCATTATTTTAACCATATTGACATATTAACAACTATGAACAAAGGAAAAGATATGGCTCTCTGTCATTTACCAAGTCTCATTACTATTCGTAGGCCTATCCAATTTAAAAGACAGGTTGCAATATACTTTGTAATCCTTACATGTTATAAAAATGTATATCTGTATATGTATGTCTATGCTCCACGCCTCTTTCTAAACCACTGGACTGATTTCAACCAAATATGGTATACATATCCATTACTGTCAGGCAACAATCACAGTGGGGATAAGAATTACCTACCTATCATAATTCAGGAGATATGACATCATAAACAATGATATACATGAAAACTGCCACATAATGTATGACATTTAAATTTATTGCTTTTTTGCTATTAACTTTATCCAGAACATATTTTGCAGAAAATATTCACATAAGCTGCCGAACATTCCTACATGAATATCACTGCACAACACACAGTTCAAGAGCTATGACATCAGAAACATTGAGACCTGGGAAAAAATGCTGCATCATGCATGAAGTTTTAAGAGTTTATTCTTTATTATTAAGATACTCCTATAGTTGAGTCATCTTAAGGAAATCCCTGACACCTGGCAGCACTTTTAACAGTTTTAAACTGCAAAGTGCAAATGGCTGTAGGCAAAAATAATAGCCATATATAGAGGTATGAAGAGGCATTACAATTTAGACATTTACAAACTTACATTGTAGACATGGGAAAGAGCTGTACTTATACATTTGTACATTATGAAAATTTATTTGTATGACTGTTTCGGAGGAAGGCAATGGCAAACCACCTCCACTAGGACCTTGCCTAGTAAGGCGGTGCGGGTCTCCCGCTCCTCTCCCCTACGCTCTGTAAAGATGTATGGGACTCATCATCATCATGGCTGTTTAATAATTTCAAAGATGTTTTCATGGGTTCACAGAAATGATTTTTTTTATATTACACTACAAACTGTTTATTTTTTATTTTCATTTCTTATAGGAAATTGGAAAAATGAATTCCCCAGGTAGTACCGGATTTGTCAGCTGGTTACCACAGTGAACTAATTTTGAAAACTTTAGTTTGGGGAACAAAATAAATATAAACTCATAAGAGCAAACATGTAATGGATTCAAAATAATGTTGAGAATATTGAACATCATTTATCATGGCCAACTGCCTGTGAACTTCACTCTGTGTTGTATCTCATATTTGTGAATGTCAGAAGCTTCTGTATAAAGTCATGTTCACAAAGGTAGTAATATAAGCAATAATTTATCTAACATTGTTTAAATTATGAAAAAAATGTTACTAAGCATTGAATACTGATGTGACATTGAACTTATCCATGAAGAAACTCTTTGGTGTTTCTTTGGATGTATTCACCTCACTACCCTTAAATCAACACTACTATGCTGTGAAAGCAGCATAATATTCCACTCCCTGAACTCCAGCAGAAATATCTTCACTAATACAGTAACACACAACATCTACCAAGCCTCTCCCCCTAATGAAACATTTTTACATCATTTTTACATCTCTACCACGATAATCACCTATCTATTGTATTACAACCTCCATTGAAGCAACAGCCTCTTTCCCACAGCTGGAGTTTCCATTCACCTCCTTTGAGAGGTCCACCATCTGGCCACAACCCGTATTAGTCATTCTGCAGAATTTAACTTGGGCATCTACCAAAATCATAATTAGCCATAAAAAGGAAAGTTAAGGCAGAATGTAAAAATCTTGATGTAAAGCAGACCACTGACCATATAGGAGGAGTGTTAAGTCTCTGACAGGTGCACACAAAGGAATAATTTGAAGAGATAGAGTACACACACACACACACACACACACACACACACACACACACACACACACACCTGTATACCTATATGTGCTCGTTGGACACACAGTTCCTGGACTTCAGTTCAGCAGGTGGACAGTATTGGTGTGGAGGTTTGTCGGGTGAGGTGTGTAGAGAGTTTATGAAGTGGGAAGCAGGAGGAGGAGTTGGGGACAGGTAGCTAGCAACTCAGAGTGAGGTAGCAGAGTGCAGGCTAGAAATGCAGGAGGGAGGGGTGGTAGGTGCACCCTGCCTCTTTTTGCATGATCTGCATGCCATAAATAACAAGTAGTTACACAGCACCTACAGATTTCTGTGCAGAAAGATGTTTACAAGTGGCTACAGTCTATACATGATTCACACAAAACACAAAATACAGGGCTACCAGGGTGCCACCATTGTTTGTTAAAGCACTCAGGCAGTGCATAAGCTGTTCTTTCACCTTCGAGGGATTGCTGTGCATCCAGCTGGAAAAGATAGGTAACACTCCATCAGGTTGTCATCCTCATGACAGCCTACCCATACTGACGGTTGCCACATCCAGCAACCATCCTGTCCACACCATCATTTTGAGGCCCTCGCTCCTGGCTCTGCCCAGATCTCGCTCATTCATATCATTGCAGCAAATAAGTAGCTCCAACAACTACAGGATCAGTCTTCTGTTACTGACATCTCACCCACTGTACCAAACTGACACCAGACGAAGTGCCACAGGCTCATCCACTGCTCCCACAACTGTAACAGTGGTGGTCTCAGAGGATGTTATTAGTTCCAATAACTTCAGCTGACTGCTTAGTGCTATATACACCTGTCCCCAACTCTGTCCTGGGTGTTGTTAGGATCCATCACAACCTTTCACCATATGGCCCCTCATAGCAGATGTGTGGCACTCAATTTGAAAAGAATCTCCAGTAGTGCGGAAAACGATCCTATTCAACACAGCTCAGTTCCATTTCATGAGAGGCAGGGCCACCTGTGGAAGCAGCCACATCTTCTACCAGTTGTGCTGCAGTCATTGCACAGCATTTTATGTGGGCATTGCCACTGACCATCTGTCCACCATAATGAATGGCCACTGCTAAATTGTGGCCAAGAATAAGGTTGACCATCCAGTGGCACAACATGCTGCTGACCACTACAAGATGAAATTTTGTTGGCTGATACACAGTCTGTGCTGTCTGGATCCTTTTCCTCTGTGTAGCCCGTGCGCTAATCACCCCTCCTTTTCACATTCCTAGCCTGCACATCTACAGCCTTCCTCTGAGCTGCTAGGTATCCACCTTCAACCGCTCCCCATGCTTTCTGCCCCTTTCTCCCTTTACCCACATCACCCAACACCAAAACATCAGTCCCGGTCCACCTGCTGAACTGCAGCCCTGTACTGTGTGTTCATCTGGCACAGTGTAATAGCACAGGTTCATTTGTGTGTGTGTGTGTGTGTGTGTGTGTGTGTGTGTGTGTGTGTGTGTGTGTGTTTTGGTACTCTATCTCATCAAATAATTTCTTCTGAAAGGTAGCAAAGACTTCATTATCTTTTTGTGTACCTGTCAATGGCTCAACACACCTGCTGTTTGGTGAGTGGTGTCCTTTACTCCTAAATTATTTACAAAAACTGTCATTTGTGGCACAGCTTACGCCTGCACCAACCATTGTCTGCCTTATGTTTTACTTACCCACATTTTCCACATGTCCACCACCTATGTTATTGCACCGACATCAGCAGCCTTTCCCCTGCCAAAGTTGCACTGTAATGCCAGTTGACTAACACTTTAGAAGGTGACCTAATTCTTCTATGCTGAGAAAAGTTGCTACAGTGTTTAAGAAATTGGACTGACAGGGTGCAAATTGCCATTTAGCCATCAAGAATTAATTTTTTGTCATCATTTTCCCTAAGACAACTTGGAGCGAATGCTATTATGGTTCCTTAGAAAAGACCACTGACTATTACTTTCCCTTTCTCTGTACAATGTGAGTTTGTTGATGTAACATTAACTCCTAATTCAGCCCAAATCTTCGTTAACACATCTTCTCCACTACAACAGAGCCAAGAACAACATCACCCCATATGTTATCTTTGATTCACCTAATCTAGTGCCATATATCACTATACATGTTCGTAACCCAGTTAGTAGTGATCATCATTACATTCTGATCACCACCCTCTGCATTACTCTTCACAGACACAATAAAATCTGTAAAATCCTTCATGAACTCATATATTTGTCTTTCTAAGTGATCTCTCCTCCTTCCTTTCCCCTCTTTCTAGTGCTCTGCTCGTCACAGGAGAACTTTTTTTTTCCTCTCTCTCTTCATATACTTTCCCTACACCAGACACCAGGGCATTCTCACACATTTTTGACAGCTACTGTTTTGCAGACCATTCTTTTATTCCAATTTATCACCATTAATACCCATCCCTAATATCAAGGACAATTCATTTTTATCACTGAATACATCTTTGGGTATTCTTTCCTCACAGTTGTGCTTTGAGTTACCGGTTCCTAATGGATATAGCTGACATTCTAGATGTAACAATTCTTATAAAATATGCCCAGTTTCACCTAGTCTATTATGCCCTGGAATGAATTTGTGTTTGAGGCATGATAGCTAGGGTGACAAGCATGTGTACCTTCCTTGAACCACTAATACTACCTCCAAAGGATAACAGGTGAGCTGTGTCAAAATGTCAGGTAATATTTCAAAAGAAGAAAACAAAATCATGAAAACTCAGTACATGGCCCTATTGAGATTCATGAATCATGATCGATGACAGCACACTTGCATCCCTACAAAGTTCATGAGCCTGTTACATTGCATGAGACCACATATCACTCTTTCACCAGCCAGACACAGTTGTTATGAACTCTGTCCATATCAAGAAACTTTGAATCATTTCCTGCACTATCTGCTGTCCACATAAGCTGCTTTCAAATTAATATTGCTTTAGACTGATTTCAAACATAACATGTTCCAAATTCACAGCAAGGGGTGCCCTGCGATAAATGTGTGGCCCCCGGAGACTACGACCAGGAGGCTTTTGTGCTACGAATTGCAAAGGATCGCAAGTCACACCTCGAATTTGAGCTGAAGACACCAAAGAAAAAGGAACCAGAGTAAGTTTCCAACACAATTTGGTCTCTGTGGCATGTTTAATGATTTTTGGGTTATCAATCACCTAAGATGAAGAAAATCGCAATCTGTTGTCAGTACAAATTCGGCAACAAAACTTACCAAATAACTTTTAGCAGCACTCAAGATTTCTGATGTGTTTCAATACTACCAATTGACATTAACATGGCAATGAAATGTTGTTATTTGTGTTAGAAAAGTATCTTAATTATCATATGGCATGTCATAGACAACCATTAGACTGAAAAATTGGTGACTCATCAATGAATACAGTTATAGACCTATATAGGTGTATACAAAAAGAAAATACACTGAGAAGCCAAGAAACTGGTACATCTGCCTAATATCATGTAGGGCCTTTGTGAGCACACAGAAGTGCTGTAACACAACATGGCATGGACTTGACTGATGTCTTAAGTAGTGCTGGAGGCAATTGACACCATAAATCCTGCAAGGATGTCCATAAATCCATAAGAGTATGAGGGGGTGGAGATCTCTTCTGAACAGAATTTTGCAAGGCATCCCAGATATGCTCAATAATGTTCATGTCTGGACAGTCTGGTGGTCAGTGGAAGTGTTTTAACTCAGAAGAGTGTGCCTGGAGCAACTCTGTAGAATAAGAATAAGAATCTTTATTAGCCATTCTGTATTTTCTTATACAATGGGCTTCATCAGTAAGTTCAAATACAGTATAAAGATGGTTACATTCACATAACAATGTATATATAAATCATATGAATGTTAGTGTAGTACAATAGCACACATTTGGAATTTTATATAGTGTTAATTTCACAATAAAGAAGAAAACATTATACAAATTTATATTAAGTGGGGAGTATTCATGTTGATGACACTATGTCATTATCATATACACTATGTCTTATCCTAAGATATTAGTACAAATATAGAGCACTCGAAACAGATCTATGCCTGTATGTTAGATATAGTTTTTCCAAATTTAGGTCCTACTACAAGCAGAGTTACCCTTCTCTATGTTAAAACAGCAAATCTGCCATATTACAATCTTTATATTCATCAACTGAGTAAAATGCTTTACCTTTGAACCATTGACCCAATGTTATTGTAAATTTATATTTAGATACTGTAGCAATTCTGGATGTGTGGGGTGTTGCATTGTCCTGCTAGAATTGCTCAAGTCCATCAGAATGCACAAAAGGATGTGAATGGATGCAGGTGATCAGACAGGATGCTTATGAAAGTGTAATTTGTCAGAGACATATCTAGATTTACCAGAGGTCCCATATCACTCCAACTGCACACACCCCACACCATTACAAAGCCTTCTCCAACTTGAACAGTCCCCTGCTGACATGCAGGCTCCATGGATTCATAAGGCTGTCTCCATACCTGTACATGCTCATCCACTTGATACAATTTGAAACAAGACTCATCTGACCAGGTAACATATTTCCAATCATCAGCAGTCCAATGTCAGTGTTGACAGGTCCAGGTGGGGCATAAGGCTTTGTGTCGTGCACTCATCATGGGTACATGAGTGGGCCTTCTGCTTCAAAAGCCCATATCGATGATGTTTCTTTAAATGTTTCACATGCTGGCACTTGTTGATGACCCAGCATTGAAATTTGCAGCAGTTTGTGGAAGGGCTCCACTTCTGTCACATTGAATAATTCTCTTCAGTCATCATTGGTCCCATTCCTGCAGTATCCTTTTTCCGGCCACTGCGATGTCAAAGATTTGATATTTTACCAGATTCCTGATATTCAAGGTACACTCATGAAATGGTCATATGGGAAAATCGTCACTTCATTGCTAACTCAGAGATGGTGTGTTCCATCGCACATGTGCCAACTATAGCACCACATTCAAACTCACTTAAATCTTGGTAACCTGCCATTGCACCAGCAGTAACTGATCTAACAACTGCATCAGACATTGTTGTCTTATATAAGCACTGTTGACCACAGAGCCATAGTCTGTCAGTTTGCATATCTCTGTATTTGAATACGCATGCCTATACCAGTTTCTTTGGCGCTTGAGTGTATATTATAAAAAGGGCAGACTGCTACTCATCATATGGAGCAGATACAGAGTCACAGAAAGGCACACACACACACACACACACACACACAACACACACAAAAATACTGCTATACGTGGAACTTTGAACTGTAACATTCATCAAAATATCTCCTTCCTTTCTAAGTTTCCTTGTTTCTATTTCCTGGTTCAGTTATAATAAAGGATGTTTCCTCCATTTCCAAGTTTCCTAATTCCTAGTTTCTACTGATCCAAATTATTGATAAAATATGGCTTTCCTTTCCAAGTTCCCTAGTTCCTAGTTTCAGTTTCCTAGTTCAGTTATAGTAAAATATAGTTCCTTCCTTTCCAAGTTATCCAGTTCCAAGTTTCTATTAATCTCCAGGGATAGCACTCTTTTTGTGTGCTTGTCTGAGACTCAGCATTTCCTCTATTGGTGAGTAGTAATCCACACACACACACACACACACACACACACACACACACACACACACACACACACACACACACACATTGGGATTACAATCTAAAATATCTTCCTCATTTATAAACTCTTCCATATGGTAACAACATTTGCTTTTTAAGTACTTTTCAGTGTATTCATTACGAGTATTTACTTGTAGTTCTTGTTGATTGTGAGCTGTATTTTATTGCTAAGGTTCAAAATACATTGTATTTTCAAACAAGCTAAGCCTGCCACATGGCAGCCTGTAGTCTGGCCTACACCTTGTTTCATAAACATGTATAAAGTTTTCCTTCCAAAAGTTATGATTTTTCTAGCTCAAATAGGAGTATTTCATATATAGGCATCCAAGGAGTTGTCATTAAGTCAAATCTGAATAATGATTTGTGAAATTGCCTAATGTTTCTTCCCATCATAGTCTTGATGACTTTTTTCTACAGTATGAACACTCAGGGAAGTTTGCCTTTTCAGCACCCCAAAAGTATTTCGTATATAGGCATCCAAGGAGTTGTCATTAAGACAAAGCTTCTGAATAATGATTTGTATGATTGCCTAATGTTTCTTCCCATCATAGTCTTGATGATTTTTTCTACAGCATGAACACGCAGAGGAAGTTTGCTTTTTCGGTACCCCACAAATTATGCCATATCTAATAAATGATATAAAATATGGATGATAAACAATTTTCTTTACAGCTAAGTCAATTGTGCTATTTAGAACTCTCACTGCATAAACAAAACTATTTAATCAGTTCATTAAAGAAGCATGTGATTAGTCCTTGGTAAGTTTTTATGTAAAGTAAGTCCAATAAATTTAACAGAGTCTGCAGTATTCAATTCTTTGCCTCATAATTTAAATGTGGTGTATATCTGGCAAATTTTTTGCTGCTGTAGTGTACAATTTGTGTTTTTGCAAGGTTCAGCGTCATAACATTATAATTTATCTAAGTTTCAAGTTTTTAAATAGTTTGTTTAGTATTCTGTGCTAGATCATCATTTTTTTTTATAACAAACTAGTGCTACTGAGTTGTCTGCATACAGAATTGTTCATGAAGTTATCTTACATGGTATGTCATTTATGTAATGCAAGAGCAATAATGGGGCTAGTACTGATCCCTGGGGTATGCCTGGCTGCTTCTCCTTCCCTCTAGAACCGACTTCAACTTTTTTGTTTTATAAATAGTCTCTGTTTACTGTTTTTGAGATAGGGTCACAGCCAGCTTAAAGATTTTCCATGAAAATCATAAGCAGTCATCTTAGGCAGCAACAAATTATGTTCTACCATGTCAAATGCTTCATCAAGGCCAGAAAGGATACTAGATATGCATAACTTGTTATTAAGTTATTTGTTTATTTTAGAATAGATTGTACATTGTTTGCTCAAATATATATATGTCATAATATTGATACTGTGCAGACATTTCCTATCTTGCTGCCCCTTCAGTAGGTAGGTAGAAGTTCCACTTGCCAGGAAAGCTACCCTCATCAAATGACTTATTTATACTATAGCAGAGTTGAGGTGCAATACTATGACATCCTACCTGTATTACTTTTGTTGGAATTTCATCCCAGCCCACATATTACAGATTTTTTTAAAGATTTTGTAATGCTAATATTTTCATGACAAGGATACATGAGTAAATTTAAACTCTCCAGATGTCTGTTGCATTATGATAGGATTTATGTGATGAGGAGATAAGTCATCCATTTCATTTGAGGTTGTAAAGCACCTATTGAATATTTCACAGATCTGTCTGAGGTTTGGAACAGTTACCCTATAAGTTTCTAATTTTGGATTAAAATGAGTAATTTTCTCAGCACCTACTCCAGTCTTGCCATTGTGCCACACAGCTTTTGATTTTTTTTATAGCATTTGAGAATCTGCCATTTGATTTCCTTCTTTAATGACTGTCAAATATTATTTTGTAGTTGTTTATATACATGAAAAACTCAATTTCACCGTTAATCTCTTCTTTAAAGTGCAGTTTCCTCTTTCTGATATTAGAGATCTTGAAGCTGTCAGTTATCTATGAATTTATTTTACTGGATTTATCACATACTGTTATGAAGGGAAATATTAATTGGATATCCTCATGAGATATGATATAAAAAATATTGTAGTTATTGTTTATTGAACACTGGTTACTGAATGAACAAGAAGTTTCATTCAGGTTTGAAACAAATATATTCCCATTTCTTTGACATAAGTTCCTGGCTATTTTCACTGTACAGGTTGTACATAAATTTGATGATATCTTTAAGTCTAAAATGAACTTTTCGTAGTACCATAACTGATACTGCTTACCACATCATATATACATGCTGCAGTAGTATTTGACATGTTGTTGATGTAGAGTGTCCATGAGTTCACTAAATTCAACTGAGCCATCATCCTCCCAAATGCGAATCATGTTTACTAACCACTGTGCCACCTCACTTTGTCATATAGTAATGTACAGATCTTATTTCATGTATGATACATTCTGAAATGAACTTCATCTAAGATTTAGTACCTACCATAAGGGAAATAGACACACATTTGTATATAGTTTATGAGAATGATTTTATCATATTGTATTATAGTGGCTTGGGGTGCAGTGAATGCTGCAAGGGATAGAATACCTGTTCTGGTTGTTAGGATAGTGTTTGGCTGTCCCCCTTGGGCTCTGTGGGTTCAATATGTTGATGGGGGCTACAGCAAATCAACAGAGGAGCAAGGTGGCTACAGATAGACAAATGGCACCCATGTAAACTATTCATTATTCCAAGAAACTTGAGCAGTTACAGATGTGCATCCTCAACAGGTGGCACACCCTAGCATTGATCCATGGTGTCATTTGTGTTCCTCAGCTTAGATAGGAGTCAGTTCCAGGAAAGACAGGTGTCAGTCTCATGGCTCAAAGCAGAGAAGTGTTGTCATGAGACAGCAGTAGCTGCTTTTCTCAGCATGTCACAAATGTAGAGTGACGTTGCATTGTTGACATTCCCCAGAGGAACTGTTGTAGATGCTTGTATGGCTGGTGGACAAGTGCCGCACAACTAAGGTGTGTGATGTCTGGCTCTCAGTGGCAGGCACTGTTGGGTGTCTAGCAGCCTGGAAACTGGGTGGGCCTCAGTTTGACCCTTGGCCCATCAGGCAGCAGCTGGACCCCATGGTAGGCAATCCTGTCAAAATTATGGCAAGGTGGTAGCAATCTCATGGCAGGTACTGGCATTATGGCAGTTGATAAGACAGTGACTCACTGACTCAACCAGTTAACCCAAGGCCTGTCTGTCTGGATGGCTAGTACTTATACATGCCAAAGCAGATCTGTTGTGGTGTTGCAGCTGCTATAAGGAATGAAGAAAGTTTAGTGTTTAATGTTGTCCCACTGACATTAAGGTTATTAGAGATGGAGCAGAAGCTCAGATTGTTTCAAGGATGGGGGGTAGGAGGGGAGGGTGGGGGGGGGGGGGGGGAGGTCAGCTACACTCCTTCGAAGGAACCATCCCAGCATTTGCTTGGAGTGATTTGGAGGAATATTGGAATATCTAAATCAGGTTTGTCGGAAATGGATTTGAACCATCATCCTACCAAATACCAGTCCACTGTGCTAACCATTGCACCCCTTCACTCAGCCTGTACCTACTAAGAGTCACACACTCCATGTCCCAAAGTGCCCCTGTCTTCAGTAATTGTCTGGCAGGTGGATGCCAGTGCCTGGTGAGCTGGGTCTGCATACAAGGGTAACCCAAATGTAAGGTCTCCTATGTTTTTATAAGTATGTAGATCTGTTCATTTCTACAATGGTTTACATCAGTTTACATCTTGAATATTTAGCTATTTTTCGACATAATCACCATTTCTGTTGCTGCATTTTTGTAGATGCTGTGGCAGTTTTTGTATGCCCATGTCATACCAGCTCACAGACATGCTGTTCAGAAAGTTATGAGCCTCTTCTTTCACCTTGTCATCGGAGCTGAATTCCTGGGACCACAATTAACACTAACAGGTACTGTGAGACTCTGAAAAGACTCAAACGGGCACTTCAGAACTGGAGAAGAGGAATGTTGAACAAGGGCATACTCATTTTCCATGACAATGCTCCCCCACACATTGCTTGGCAAACTGTTGCTCTCCTGCAATAGTTTCAGTGGAACATAATCACGCACCCTATAGTTCTGACTTGGTGCCCAGGGACTATCACATGTTCCCTAGGTTAAAAGAACATTTGGCTGGAAAGTGATTCAGCTCTGATGATGATGATGAGGTCAAATTTAAGAGGTTCATAACTTTCTGAACAATACGGCAGTGAGCTGCTATGACATGGGCATACAAAAACTGCCACAGTGTCTACAAAAATGCATCGACAGAAATGGTGATTATGTCAATAAATAGCTAGATGTTCAAGCTGTAAACTGATGAAAGCCATTGTAGAAATAAACAGGTCCATGTACTTATAAAAAAATAGGAGATCTTACTTTTGGAATTACTCTTGTATTATTGCAAATGGCTTTCATGGTATTGCATTCCTCTGCCTAGTCAAATACCTTTAACTCTTTGCTGCTTTGAAGAATTCAAATCACTGAATTTTCCCTGTTGCTACATCTTGAACTATTAAATTCATTACAATTCATTATGGACACATTTTTGTAGTCTATTGGAGTGTGCCTGTAGTACTTCAATAGCTAAAACACATTTAAAATCTTTCCACAGTTAATATTATTCTAGTCACTGTGAAACAGTGTTAGTTCTATTTGTGTCTGATGTTAACTGGATTTAGTCTTTCTGGTGTTATTGGAACAAAATACATCAGCTGATATTGAGAGAAAATAACTGCTCAACCCCTAACCAGTGATGTACTATGGAACAAACTGCTTGTACTATGAAGTGGAAGTCTAACAGGGGTGATGTGTGAATAATTCATTTCCAACACAGACCTACATGTTGGGATTGCATCTTCAATGTCCATCTGCTCATTCTGGTTGGTTAAACTTATCTGCCATATCTGTAGGGCAATTGCTCATTTGCTGCGCTCCAATGTATGAGTTCTGATAAGGAATTGCCCTAAACACAGCAACACACTGGTAGAGATTAGTAACCCATAAATGAAGAACAAATCTGGTAAAATCTTATTGTTGAGGTTCAGTGATTTCCAGTTTGGTAGCTGTGCATTAACTACAGTAATTGTGCAAAGTCACAAATGTTTTATCAGTATTCACAGAGGTCAAATGACCACAACTACTTCAGATCAACATGGGGTTACTACTACAAAAGAAACACTTACTTGCATATGGATTTACAGCAAACTGACACAGCACTGGTATACTTTGTGCCACATGCTTTATACTCTCTGCCACACTAGATGTAAAACCACAATGCCTGGGTAGTTTTGGATCTGCTGTCAACAGCTAGCACTATATTCTTCAAGAAACAAACTGATATAAACCTGCTGCCATGACCAATAGGTCATCTTTGACAATGAAGTCACAACACTGAGGCGGTTAACACCCAGTTATTGATACAAGTTGAAATGATGTCATATTGAATTGAATAAGCATTGCTCATTATGCATCATTTAAGTCTGTGTAGGTTGCCACAAAGCTAAATATATCAGTACCAATCAAATTCACTGCCTATGAATCTGAACCTGATTATGCATTGTTAACTTGACATGAACAAAACCAGAGCTTGTTATTTGATAGAGGTGGAGCTGCACTTCATTGCACATCCAGCTTCTTCTTACACTTGGTGCAATTTCTCAAACAATGGCTTGTCATCTCCACAGCCAACCTTTCTGGTCTGCAGAGATTTCAGACAATGTAGTTTAGGAATATTAATGCTTCTGATAATATAATGGCCTAAGTTTATGGCTCCAGTGTCTCTTAGAATAATGCCTGACATAATTTCTCCTACCTCCTAAGTCTGACAATATATAATTTTATGGTGGACTGTTTTTTCTTTCCCTTCTGCATGACTTTGGACTGTTCTACCATGTCATGTCTAAGAAAGTGTCCACACCACAGACTGGACCATGTTTTTATTTTTGCCTGTGCTAGTAATCTTAAGCCACCCTTCAGACTTCCTGATGCTGTGGTCTGAATTCCTGCCATGCTGACGTGTTTTTGCGTGTGCTGATGCCTTCCAGCATAACAGTGGTTTCTCACAGCTGCTGCTGGCTACCTCGAATTTGCGTTATTACTTTCAGGCAACATACAAATGTCTGGTGATCCCAAGCTTGGATCATAATACAGCTGTTACCAATTTCACTTTAATAAACATTTACATCCATCTACATAGATCTCCACCTGCTCCCTTCTCTTAATCATTGTTTTAATCCTCTGACTTATTAACTCCGAGATAAACATACACTGTGAGATGACATACCACCACCATGTCACAACTGGCTCTACTTGCAAACTAGTTGTAGTGCTGAGAAAAAATACCAAAGATATGTTGTCAGACTTATACTACACATACCTAAATCTTCTGGTTCACATACTGCTCCCAGAAGCAGTCTCCAAGCTATCTCTTTGAGACATCCATAACTCTCTTTCAGTCTGTAACTGCAGCCGTGTCAGTCCATCTCATAGGAGTGGGAGGTGGGAATCTGAGAGGCATCCTACTACAATACTTTCTCTAACCTTATGAAACTTTGCCCCCACCCTTTTGCAGGTATCTCCCTCCTTCACTCTATACTTAGCCTTAAACATTCATCGTCTTTGACTTCATTGTCCCATCAGTTATATGACACACCACCCTAATAGCCTATTATGCATGAATACTATGTTGTGAAAAATAAATGCACAAGTTCAGAAAGAAGAACTTGACCTGCACTACTAACAAAAAGAAATCTGCAATAAAGTCACTAAAGTCACATTTCTAATCATAATGATCAGAGAACTACTGCTTAAGTCCTAAAATTCCCCTGTCACCCCATGGGACACATTCAGCATATTGTGCTTCCTGAAATACTGTTAATGCATTTAATTAACCATGGCTGCTTTACCTGCTACAGCCTGAACCCCATAATACACTCCTGGAAATTGAAATAAGAACACCGTGAATTCATTGTCCCAGGAAGGGGAAATTTTTTGACACATTCCTGGGGTCAGATACATCACATGATCACACTGACAGAACCACAGGCTCATAGACACAGACAACAGAGCATGCACAATGTCGGCACTAATACAGTGTATATCCACCTTTTGCAGCAATGCAGGCTGCTAATCTCCCATGGAGACGATCGTAGAGATGCTGGATGTAGTCCTGTAGAACGGCTTGCCATGCCGTTCCCACCTGGTGCCTCAGTTGGACCAGCGTTCGTGCTGGACGTGAAGACCGTGTGAGACGACGCTTCATCCAGTCCCAAACATGCTCAATTGGGGACAGATCTGGAGATCTTGCTGGCCAGGGTAGTTGACTTACACCTTCTAGAGCACGTTGGGTGGCACGGGATACATGCGGATGTGCATTGTCCTGCTGGAACAGCAAGTTCCCTTGCCGGTCTAGGAATGGTAGAACGATGGGTTCGATGACGGTTTGGATTTACCGTGCACTATTCAGTGTCCCCTCGACGATCACCAGAGGTGTACAGCCAGTGTAGGAGATCGCTCCCCACACCATGATGCCGGGTGTTGGCCCTGTGTGCCTCGGTCGTATGCAGTCCTGATTGTGGCGCTCACCTGCATGGCGCCAAACACGCATACGACCATCATTAGCACCAAGGCAGAAGCGACTCTCATCGCTGAAGACGACACGTCTCCATTCACTCCTGTCGCGACACCACTGGAGGCGGGCTGCACGATGTTGGGGCGTGAGCGGAAGACGGCCTAACGGTGTGCGGGACCGTAGCCCAGCTTCATGGAGACGGTTGCGAATGGTCCTCGCCGATACCCCAGGAGCAACAGTGTTCCTAATTTGCTGGGAAGTGGCGGTGCGGTCCCCTACGGCACTGCGTAGGATCCTACGGTCTTGGCGTGCATCCATGTGTTGCTGCGGTCCGGTTCCAGGTCGACGGGCACGTGCACCTTCCGCCGACCACTGGCGACAACATCGATGTACTGTGGAGACCTCACGCCCCACGTGTTGAGCAGTTCGGCGGTACATCCACCTGGCCTCCCGCATGCCCACTATACGCCCTCGCTCAAAGTCCGTCAACTGCACTTACGGTTTACGTCCATGCTGTCGCGGCATGCTACCAGTGTTAAAGACTGCGATGGAGCTCCGTATGCCACGGCAAACTGGTTGACACTGACGGCGGTGGTGCACAAATGCTGCGCAGCTAGCGCCATTTGACGCCCAACACCGCGGTTCCTGGTGTGTCCGCTGTGCCGTGCGTGTGATCATTGCTTGTACAGCCCTCTCGCAGTGTCCGGAGCAAGTATGGTGGGTCTGACACACCGGTGTCAATGTGTTCTTTTTTCCATTTCCAGGAGTGTATGTCCCTATAACATTCAATAATTCTCTCCTCATCATAATTCCTTAAAACCTGATTCTCAGATTATGCCATGCACTGATTTGGACAGTTATCTTATGTGAATTTTCTGCTATCATGCCACTGAACTCAAAGAACCTGGAGTGGGTATCTCAGTGTCTTGCTAGGCTGCTTTGAGCAATGTTGCTTGATGTAAAGACAGAAAACCAAAACCATAAGATACTGTTGCAACAGTCAACTATGTTTTGCTTCATCAGTATTGTACCATGATTTACAACTACCTTAGTAGAAAATGAAATAAGCAGGCATGTGGCACAGAAACGAAAAAGAAATCATGACACATCTGAATTCTCTGTCATTACAGACCTCCAATAACAACGGAAAACAAGGACACACAATACCAGCTATCTGACCTAAAAGTGGGTTCTGGGAAAAAAGGTAAGAAGAAAGGAAAGTAGAAGGGATTTCCTGCTGAAGCACATTTATATTGCCAGGCAGCAGACCATCTCATAGCTGACAGTAACAGATGACAGCTAACTGCTGATGTTACAGGTATGTTTGCATGATTTAATGTATTACAGCAATATAGTTTTGATGTGAAATAGATAATTTCCATGTACATCGTGTAGGCATAATGGTTTTTATTCTGTATGACATTTTGGATACCGCAGTCACTGGATACTGTAAATAAAAGAAGAAAAACTGACAAATAATGTGCATATTTCACCAGAAGATATATAGTGTTGTTTCAACTACAAAAACATAGTTCTGCCAAAACAGACTTCATTGTAAATGAATAGGAGTCTCAAGTACTGGGGGAAAAGTGCTAACTTCCAGCTCAGATTCCAAGACGTACCAAGCGGGAAAGTGCCGGCAGACAGGCACAATGAACAAAACACACAAACACACACACAGAATTACTAGCTTTCGCAACCAGTGGTTGCTTCTTCAGGAAAGAGGGAAGGAGAGGGAAAGACGAAAGGATGTGGGTTTTAAGGGAGAGGGTAAGGAGTCATTCCAATCCTGGGAGCAGAAAGACTTCCCTTAGGGGGAAAAAAGGACAGGTGTACACTCGCACACAAACACATATCCATCCGCACATACTGCTTAGTCAGGAAAGAGGGAAGGAAAAGGAAAGAAGAAAGGATGTGGGTTTTAAGGGAGAGGGTAAGGAGTCATTCCAATCCCGGGAGTGGAAAGACTTAACTTGTATGTGCGGATGGATATGTGTGTGTGTGTGTGTGTGTGTGTGTGTGTGTGTGTGTGTGTGTGTGTGAGTGTACACCTGTCCTCTTTTCCCGCTAAGGGAAGTCTTTCCGCTCCTGGGATTGGAATGACTCCTTACCCTCTTCCTTAAAACCCACATTGTTTCGTCTTTCCCTCTCCTTCCCTTTTTCCTGAAGAAGCAACTGTCTGTTGTGAAAGCTAGAAATTCTGTGTGTGTGTTTGTGTGTTTTATTTATTGTGCCTATCTACCGGCGCTTTCCCGCTTGGTAAGTCTTGGAATCAGAAAGAAACTTCCACATAGGAAAAATATATTAAAAACAAATATTCCAAGACTTACCAAGCGGGAAAGCGCTGGTAGTTAGGCACAATGAATAAAACACACAAACACAGGAAAGAGGGAAGGAAAAGGACAGATGAAAGGATGTGGGTTTTAAGGGAGAGGGTAAGGAGTCATTCCAATCCCGGGAGCGGAAAGACTTGCCTTAGGGGGAAAAAAGGATAGGTATATACTCACGTACACACACACACACACACACACACACACACACACACACACACACATATCCATCACAACATTGTTACAGCTAGAACATGGAGAGTATCCCCTTCTGTCTGCAAGAGAATGACACAATCTAACATCAAAAGATGTTAATGGAAGGCATAGAAGTTCTGCAATGGGTATGAAGCCCGGCTCAGCAGATGGGCAGGCCACCTGTGTCGTACAGTGTGTACTACTTGTTTAAACTCTGGATCAGCAGTTATGTGTTTGATATCCTGGATCTGTTAATGGTGTAGCTAGCAATAGCCAGTCTTGCTTTTGTATCAACAGAAGAATTGGTGCCTGGCGAATTTTACAAGTAATTCATCAGCTCGAGGCATAGTACATATGTCAATAACAGAATATGCATTTACAGTAACGTTAACGTTTCCACAATGTCAGAGATGACAGGATGGTGGCTTTAAAATGTCTAATTGCATAGTCCACTAACTCACTGAAATTGGTCGAATGAAGCCTACTGACATCAACTAATCCAATTTGCACTTGATTTGTTTGTGTAAGGCTGAGCTTAAGGTTGAAGCATGATATGCACTGTGAAGTTGTTTGCACACCCTAATCCATCAGAAAACAAATTCAACAATTCAGAACACAGTGAGTCCAGGTTACGATAAGGAACTTGAACTTGTTGAGATACACAGTGCAAGTAGCAGAAAATTCAAAAGAGGATCATTAACAACCAAAAATGTGATATGACAAACTATCGATTTTTAAGTCTTAGCAACACTAAATTGACCAAGAACAGGAATATGCTGTTTATTGTAGCTTACCAGATGGCGTTTGGTAGAAGCTAACATTGGGAAGCCCAGCTGTGCATATGTTTAGTGGTTGAGGAGTGAATGTCCATGTCCATTTGTTCTGAGGAAGGCCAAGAATGACAAATTGATGCAATGTGGCCTTGCTTGTGACACTTGTGGCATGACACCCCACCACTTGGGGCATTCAGCTCTCTCATGTTGCACAAAACAACAGGGGCATGATGGAAGTGCCACATAGTGTCCTTGTTGTTGCCTACTAGATTTGTCCATTGCAGCTAGGTTTCCTGGTTTGAACAGCATGGACTTCTTCTTCACTCGGAGAGTCTGTTGTTGTGCACTGGTGTGGTTAAGTATCAATGACAGCAGTGTCACCCCATACTTTGATTTGATGGCCCACAGCGTGGGAGACTTCAAAGGATCAAACACTGTTTAAAACTTTCAAGGACAGATCTTACACTAAAGGGCTCTTTGGTGAATTACCTTATGGGGTGCTAGGTGGATATTGCAACTCTAGCCATGGAGTCTGCATAGGATTTGTATGAGCCTTCAGTAATAAAGTGACACTTATGGCTCAAACCCTGCATCTTTGCTGCCCCAGCCCAGTAAGGCAGCAGTGACATGGGTGCACTTGAGATGGTGGAGCCTGGAGATTCAATGTGGCCATGAGTTTTTCGAAGGTGGCTGTAGTAAGTTGCTGTGATAGAAGTACTGCATCGATGGGTAAGTGACATGGACAAAACTGTTGCTGAAGTTGAGCACGCAACAATCCTACCCTTATCATCACTTGGGTACTAACTCTGAATACAATAAAACACACGGTCATAAGAAACCAACTATTTGTTGAGTCACAGCATGACAACATGAGTACAGTGCAGTTTGAGAACATAAAAAAGACTGCTGGTTGGGGCTCATACATGACTATATAAGAAGCATTTATCCCCCCCCTCCCCCAAAAGGGTCCACTTGCTATCAGCTGTTGGTCATGGAGGCCCCAGATGAAGTTCAGCAGCCTCAGATGTGGCCCCAGAGCAGCCAAATTGCACGCCACTCAAATGAGCACACAAATCAACATACGCTGTGGTAGCAGTTGTGGGTGTGCAGTAAGGTACGGGTTTCTACAATTAGCCAAGAGCACGCAATAAGGTGGCAGAATCTTCTGTGGTTTCACAAAGGTGTTTGATTCTGTAAACCATGCATTGCTTATTTACAAACTTGAAATGTACAGCATCAAGAGCGGTACCCTACAATAGCTTAAACTTTACTTAGCAATAAGAAAGAAAAAAATCAGCATTTATTTAAATGAGCAAATTGTTATTGTGACTGGGAAATGTCATCTTGAGGATATCCCATGAGGCCCAGTCCTGTTCCTCTTCTATATCAGATCTACCACAAATTGCCACCTAACCAGCTTCAAGGAGCGAGCAAGCTTCCGATCTCCACATTCTGTGATGAGATGTGGACATCCACCACCTCATCGCCCACCCATGGTTTCACCATCATTCAATCACTTCCCATAGATTCTCACAACGGTACAGACAGCTGATCTGCTTTGCTGTTTCCAAGATGTTTCCAGGCTATACAGTCTGCCCTTTGTCACCACTCTGCTGTTTCCAAGGTGCTCATTCTCAGTCACCAGGCCATACAGTCCGCCCTCTGTCAAAATGGCATATGTTAGTGTGTTTCCCAATTTATGGCCCATATGATCACAACAATAATTCCTCACCTATCTGTGCTCTGCTTATATTCTTTCCTTACCTTGTCACATGCCTGCTTTGCCACCAGGCAGCACCCACCAGTGGTCATAACATTTTCACTCATCGACATATGCAGCTAATAAGATTACCGATAAATATTTGCATAAGTGTCCCAAACAATATGTTATGGGATATTAGGATATGCAAAACAATATGTTATGGGATATCAGGATATACGCTCCAAAAAATATAGGAGCAGGCACAATTTGTCATATATATAAAAAACAAAGATGATGTAACTTACCAAAGGAAAGTACTGGCATGATGATAGACACAAACAAACACAAACATACACACAAAATTCAAGCTTTTGCAACCAATGGTTGCTTCATCAGGAAAGAGGGAAGGAGAGGGAAAGACGAAAGGATGTGGGTTTTAAGGGAGAGGGTAAGGAGTTATTCCAATCCCGGGAGCAGAAAGACTTCCCTTAGGGGGAAAAAAGGACAGGTGTACACTCACACACGCACACATATCCATCCACACATACACAGACACAAGCAGACATTTGTAAAGGCAAAGAGTTTGGGCAGAGATGTCAGTCAAGGCGGAAGTACAGAGGCAAAGATGACAGGTGAGGTATGAGAGGCGGCAACTTGAAATAAGCGGAGGTTGAGGCATGGTGGGTAACGAGAAGAGAGGATATACTGAAGGGCAAGTTCCCATCTCTGGAGTTCTGACAGGTTGGTGTTTGTGGGAAGTATCCAGATAACCCGGACAGTGTAACACTGTGCCAAGATGTGCTGGCCGTGCACCAAGGCATGTTTAGCCACAGGGTGATCCTCATTACCAACAAACACTGTCTGCCTGTGTCCATTCATGTGAATGGACAGTTTGTTGCTGGTCATTCCCACATAGAAAGCTTCACAGTGTAGGCAGGTCAGTTGGTAAATCACGTGGGTGCTTTCACACGTGGCTCTGCCTTTGACCGTGTACACCTTCCGGGTTACAGGACTGGAGTAGGTCGTGGTGGGAGGGTGCATGGGACAGGTTTTACACCGGGGGTGGTTACAAGGGTAGGAGCCAGAGGGTAGGGAATGTGGTTTTGGGATTTCATAGGGATGAACCAAGAGGTTATGAAGGTTAGATGGACGGTGGAAAGACACTCTTGG
Organism: Schistocerca gregaria; assembly: GCF_023897955.1. Classification (NCBI taxonomy): domain Eukaryota; kingdom Metazoa; phylum Arthropoda; class Insecta; order Orthoptera; family Acrididae; genus Schistocerca; species Schistocerca gregaria. The sequence continues at coordinate 124,963,598 of NC_064927.1, read as the reverse complement.
TGGAGTGGGGAGGATTTCATGAAGGATGGATCTCATTTCAGGGCAGGATTTGAGGAAGTTGTATCCCTGCTGGAGAGCCACATTCAGAGTCTGATCCAGTCCCGGAAAGTATCCTGTCACAAGTGGGGCACTTCTGTGGGAGGTTCTGGGTTTGAGGGGATGCTGAAGTGGCTCTAGTAATTTGATTCTGTACCAGGTCGGGAGGGTAGTTGCGGGATGCGAAAGCTGTTTTCAGGTCGTTGGTGTAATGGTTCAGGGATTCCAGACTGGAGCAGATTCATTTGCCATGAAGGCCTAGGCTGTAGGGAAGGGATCATTTGATGTGGAATGGGTGGCAGCTGTCATAAAATGGGGGTACTGTTGTTTGTTGGTGGGTTTCATGTAGATGGATGTGTGAAGCTGGTCGTTAGACAGATGGAGGTCAACGTCAAGGAAAGTGGCATGGGATTTGGAGTAGGACCAAGTGAATCTGATGGAACCAAAGGAGTTCTTCTGGAGTTCTCCTTCACTGTGAGTCCAGATCATGAAGATGTCATCAATAAATCTGTACCAAAACTGTGGCTTGGCAGACCTGGGTGACCAAGAAGGCTTTCTCTAAGTGACCCATAAATAGGTTGGCGTATGAGGGGGGCATCCTGGTACCCATGGCTGTTCCCTTTAATTGTTGGTATGTCTGGCCTTCAAAAGTGAAAAAGTTGCGAGTCAGGATGAAGCTGGCTAAGGTAATGAGGAAAGAGGTTTTAGGTAGGGTGACAGGTGATCGGCATGAAAGGAAGTGCTCCATTGCAGCGAGGCCCTGGACGTGCAGAATATTTGTGTATAAGGAAGTGGCATCAATGGATACAAGGATGGTTTACAGCGGTAACAGATTGGGTAAGGATTCCGGGCATTCGAGAAAGTGGTTGGTGTCTTTGATGAAGGATGGGAGACTGCATGTAATGGGTTGAAGGTGTTGATCTATGTAGGCAGAGATATGTTCTGTGGGGGCTTGGTAACCAGCTACAATGGGGCGGCCAGGATGATTTGGTTTGCGAATTTTAGGAAGTAGGTAGAAGGTAGGTGTGTGGGGTGTCAGTGGGGTCAGGAGTTTGATGGAGTCAGGTGAAAGGTTTTGTAGGGGGCCTAAGGTTCTGAGGATTCCTTGAAGCTCTGCCTGGACATCAGGAATGGGATTACCTTGGCAAACTTTGTATGCAGTGTTGTCTAAAAGCTGACGCAGTCCCTCAGCCACATACTCCCGGCGATCAAGTACCATGGTTGTGGAACTCTCGTCCGTCGGAAGAATGACAATGGATCGGTCAGCCTTCAGATCAGGGATAGGCTGGGCTTCAGCAGTGGTGATGTTGGGAGTAGGATTAAGGTTTTTTAAGAAGTAGTGAGAGGCAAGACTGGAGGTGAGAAATTCCTGGAAGGTTTGGAGAGGGTGATTTTGAGGAAGAGGAGGTGGGTCCCGCTGTGACAGAGGACGAACTGTTCCAGGCAGGGTTCAATTTGGATAGTATCTTGGGGAGTTGGATCGTTAGGAGTAGGATTAGGATCATTTTTCTTCCTGACAAAGTGATACTTCCAGCAGAGAGTATATGTCTGCTTGTGTCCGTATATGTGTGGATGGATATGTGTGTGTGTGCGAGTGTATACCTGTCCTTTTTTCCCCTAAGGTACGTCATTCTCTCCCGGGATTGGAATGACTCTTTACCCTCTCCCTTAAAACCCACATCGTTTCGTCTTTCCCTCTCCTTCCCTCTTTCCTGATGAAGCAACCGTTGGGTGTGAAAGCTTGAATTTTGTGTGTATGTTTGTGTTTGTTTGTGTGTCTATCTACCTGCCAGCACTTTCGTTTGGTAAGTCACATCATCTTTGGTTTTAGATATATTTTCCCACGTGGAATGTTTCCCTCTATTATATTCATATCATTAATTTGAACATAACAATTACGTTTGTTATTGTCACTGTTGCATTTCGAAATCTTTTTTGTCATCTTATTTTCTCTTTCTGTTTTTGCATGTAGTTTCACTTTGTATTCACCTTCTCCTTTTTACCGTAATCTACCATACAATTTTATCCCGCCTATATATACTCAATAATACGTAACCCACTTCCAAACCATAACCAAAAATTTTTTTCCGCTTTCAACACTACCGCTGCTATAAAATCCACCGTTTCCAATTCACAAACAGTTCCTTTCATCTATTAAACAATCAATTCAAGCTAGTTCTAATAACATTCGCTTTATTTCCGTTTTCCCACATCACTGATCATTTTTAGCCGCTTCCCACAGGTTTTAACGTCATTATTTCTTCGTCATACAATTTTTAGCCGCATTTTCATAATCTGTCACCGCAAAACCACTCCTTTTAATACATTTACACGCAGTTTTTTTCGAAATTTTCCCGAATTTCTCCACCCTTTAACGTGTTTTGGCGGCAACACAACCACCTAACCTTTCTGCACATCGTTGTTTACCAACCCAAGTTCACCACAGGTTCAACATAGCTCAGCTTTTACCAACATTCTGTCGTCTTTTTTCACACCAGATCTCCAGTTAATTTCTAGTTTACCTTTATCTCTCCCCATATATTTTTATTTTCAATTTCATTTCAGCCTCATGTTACACTTTCCACCTTCTAATACCATGTCACCCTCACAACATCGCCACAGCCACCCCATTAAGTTTTATTTACATTCCCTCCACAAAAATGCCTTCGCCCTAGCCTTGGCCTTTACAAATGTCTGCTTGTGTCTGAGTATGCGCAGATGGATATGTATGTGTATGCAAGTGTATACCTGTCCTTTTTCCCCCTAAGGTAAGTCTTTCTGCTCCCGGGATTGAAATGACTTCTTACTCTCTCCCTTAAAGCCCACATCCTTTCGTCTTTCCCTCTCCTTCCCTCTTTCCTGACGAAGCAACCGTTGGTTGCAAAAGCTTGAATTTTGTGTGTATGTTTGTGTTTGTCTGTGGGTCTACCTTGCCTCTAAATCTTTCTTGAAAAACCTTAATCCTACTCCCAACATCACCACAGCCGAAGTCCAGGCTATCCGTGATCTGAAAGCTGACCGATCCGTCATCATTCTTCCGGCTGACAAGGGATCCACGACCATGGTACTTGATCGTCGGGAGTATGTGGCCGAGGGACTGTGTCAGCTTTCAGACAACTGTACATACAAAGTTTGCCAAGGTAATCCCATTCCTGATGTCCAGGCGGAGCTTCAAGGAATCCTCAGAACCTTAGGCCTCCTACAAAACCTTTCACCTGACTCCATCAAACTCCTGACCCCACCTACACCTCACGCTCCTACCTTCTACCTACTTCCTAAAATTCACAAACCAAAACATCCTGGCCACCCCATTGTAGCTGGTTACCAAGCCCCCACAGAACGTATCTCTGCCTACGTAGATCAACACCTTCAACCCATTACATGCAGTCTCCCATACTTCATCAAAGACACCAACCACTTTCTCGAACACCTGGAATCCGTACCCAGTCTGTTACCCCCAGAAACCATCCTTGTAACCATTGATGCCACTTCCCTATCCACAAATATCCCGCACGTACAGGGCCTCGCTACAATGGAGCACTTCCTTTCACGCCGGTCACCTGCCACCCTACCTAAAACCTCTTTCCTCGTCACCTTAGCCAGCTTCATCCTGACCCACAATTTCTTCACTTTTGAAGGCCAGACATACCAACAATTAAAGGGAACAGCCATGGGTACCAGGATGGCCCCCTCGTATGCCAACCTATTTATGGGTCGCTTAGAGGAAGCCTTCTTGGTTACCCAAGCCTGCCAACCCAAAGTTTGGTACAGATTTATTGACGACATCTTCATGATCTGGACTCACAGTGAAGAACAACTCCTGAATTTCCTCTCTAACCTCAACTCCTTTGGTTCCATCAGATTCACCTGGTCCTACTCCAAATCCCATGCCACTTTCCTTGACGTTGACCTCCATCTGTCCAATGGCCAGCTTCACACATCTGTCCACATCAAACCCACCAACAAGCAACAGTTCCTCCATTATGACAGCTGCCACCCATTCCATATCAAACGGTCCCTTCCCTACAGCCTAGGCCTTCATGGGAAACGAATCTACTCCAGTGTCTGAATCCCTGGACCATTACACCAACAACCTGAAAACAGCTTTCGCACCCCGGAACTACCCTCCTGACCTGGTACAGAAGCAGATAACCAGAGCTACTTCCTCATCCCCTCAAACCCAGAACCTCTCACAGAAGAACCCCAAAAGTGCCCTTCTTTTGACAGGCTACATCCCAGGACTGGATCAGACTCTGAATGTGGCTCTCCAGCAGGGATACGACTTCCTAAAATCCTGCCCCAAAATGAGATCCATCCTTCATGAAATCCTCCCCACTCCACCAAGAGTGTCTTTCCACCGTCCACCTAACCTTCATATCCTCTTGGTTCATCCCTATGAAATCCCCAAACCACCTTCTCTACCCTCTGGCTCCTACCCTTGCAACCGCCCCCGGTGTAAAACCTGTCCTATGCACCCTCCCACCACCACCTACTCCAGTCCTGTAACCCGGAAGGTGAACACGATCAAAGGCAGAGCCACGTGTGAAAGCACCCACGTGATTTACCAACTGATCTGCCTACACTGTCACGCTTTCTATGTGGGAATGACTAGCAACAACCTGTCCATTTGCATGAATGGACACAGGCAGACAGTGTTTGTTGGTAATGAGGATTACCCTGTTGCTAAACATGCCTTGGTGCACGGCCAGCACATCTTGGCACAGTGTTACACTGTCCGAGTTATCTGGATACTTTCCACCAACACCAACCTATCTGAACTCCGGAGATGGGAACTTGCCCTTCAATACATCCTCTCTTCTCGTTATCCACCAGGCCTCAATCTCTGCTAATTTCAAGTTGCCGCCACTCATACCTCACCTGTCATTCAACATCATCTTTGCCTCCACACTTCCACCTTGTCTTACATCTCTGCCCATACTCTTTGCCTTTAAATATGTCTGCTTGTGTCTGTGTATGTATGGATGGATATGTGTGTGGGTATGTGTGCGCGAGTATATACCAATCTTTTTTTCCCCCTAAGGTAAGTTTTTCCGCTCCTGGGATTGAATGACTCCTTACCCTCTCCCTTAAAACCCACATCCTTTCATCTTTCCTTTTCCTTTCCTCTTTCCTGACGAATCAGCCGCCGGTTGCGAAAGCTCTGTTTTCTATCAATGTAAGTCAGTGGAGAGAATAGTGTGAGTTCAGATGGGGATGAGTTGTGGAAGCCTACAAATTTGAGAATTCCATTAGAAAGATATTACAAAGCTACATGTGCCAAAAACCATGGTTGGCAATGTTATTGTTAAGTGGATACACCAAGGAAGCACTATTAAACTGAGGGAATATCTGCTGGAATGACCTAGATCATTGTGGCAAATTTTCTTGGCTTTGGCCACAAGTTATTGTGTTTTGCTGACCAGTGGTATCGTAGAACGTAACTGCTTGACTGTGATTCTTATGCATGTGACAGATGGACACATGCAGCATAAAAATTATGATTCATTCAGGTACAAATAAGGGATTTTCATGCCGTTTTTAACTGCCTGTCTTGCGTTAAGTAGTGTGAGCGAGAGGACAGATTTTTCTGAAGTAATCAAAAGAGTAATGTATGAAAGGCTAGCTGGTGTTCCAAATAAAATGTGTTTAGGAGAAACAGATAAATAGCAACAGCCATCTTTCAGTTCAAGGAAATAGTGCTAAATGCCTTGGATATGAATGTATTAAACTGTGGGATGTTCTTAAATTTATCCAAAGCATTTAGTCTAGTCAGCAATGACTTACTGTTTGTGAAGCTAGATTGTTATAGAGTTTGGGGTTGGCCTTTGAATGGTTCTAATTGATCTCTCTAAAAGACAACAGAAAATTCAAATATATCATAAACACAAGGAATATCTGTCAGATTCCAAAAACGTTATATATGAAGTGCCTCAGCACTTGACAGCAGCAACTAGTGAAGTTTGCTAATGACACAAGCATTTTTATAAAAGGAAGGACTGATGGTGATCTACAGCAGAATACCTCTAAGACAATAAATGAGGCAGAAAAATATTTTAGGAATGACACATTGGTCATAAATAGAGACAGGATTATATGGATCATAAAAACCATAAAATATGCATACAAATATGCATGAACAATGCTTAAAAATGCATGAAAAGTGTGAAAATATGGAAGATAAAATAATAAAAAACATGGTAGTTACTGTGTGCATTATATCTCAAAGTCAAACCTGTGCATATCAATTATGAGGAAGAGCACCGGACATGCGAAAAATTGGTACATTTAGAACACTGATATCATTTTCTGAATACTTTTGGTAGAGGTTAGGAAGGGGGCCTTTCTGGGATTATTTTCTAAAAATTTACAAAATGGGAATGCATACCGTGCTTCAAGAACTGTTCCTTTTTTGTTATTGTTGTCGGTAACAAGAGGATGTGATGCAAGTGAATCACAGTGAAACAGTTAGTATGTACATGACCACTCAAAATATATCTCACGCAGAGGGCATGCTCAAAAACTCTGTAATACTTTATTTAAAAAACAACATACAATCATGATTTTTAACAGCATTAACTTTTAATTAATACTATTGGACCAAAGCAACATTTACAACTTATCTTGCATTTTTCTACTATTTTAAACATAAATGACCCAGTACTGTTTCAAATATTTGGTGAGAAGATTGTATCTTCAATCACTCAAAATATTTTTATAAGTAGATAAGAACCATTATACATCAACTGAGGTAACTGAACAGTATTTGAATTTGGATACTATGTTGGCACTTTTCCTGATAAAAGTTCACCTGTCCCATTAATAAAACCAATTTGGCACAAGGGTTTGAAGCCTGGGTTATTGTTTAAAATGTTTCCAAGCTTCTCTTTAAGTTTTCTTGAGAATGCCTCCAGCAATGAAGACTTCACTGTAATAATTTTATTCATTAACTGAATACATTCATTCAACACCAACCTTGAGTTTCAAGCTGTTTAATACTTGCAGGTATATGGGAAAAATGAGCGCTAATCACAGCAAGCATTAAATGCTTCCTTGCACTGGCAAACTGACAAAGCCTCTGCGCTATCAAAGTCGTTTGATACCCTTTTAATGCCCTTGAAATGTTCATTGTAAAACAACATAGCTTTGACCCATGTACCCCAATAAGTTACCACTGGTTTGGGAGGTAAAGGCACATTTAGTAGTTTTTCATTGTAGGTCTTTACATTCATAAATGTGAAACATACTTCTTCAGCAAGGCAATGGATCCTGCTTTTATCGTATAGGGAGTAACATCTGAAATACACATAAACACCTGTTCATCTGCAGAAGATTCTGTAAATATTTTTCAAGTACCCTCATTCACAAATCTGGCGATCATAGAATGACTTGATTTTTCAAGTTCTTTGCAGGCTGCTAAATAGGAAGAAAAAGGCTCTTATTTTAAATCACCAACAACTAATTTGCAGAGTAATGGCCAAAAGTGTCTGTAATATTTTCAGCTTAAATCCAGATAATGCTGTCATTCAGTTCATTGCACATTTCTTTCAGAACATTTATGTAAATTGTCGGTATGTAATTTTTACATGATGTTGATTCATCTGGTATATTTTGATTTAAGCAATATTTGTGCAGGAAGTCTTTGAGGATAGGGTTTGTAAGTTTGTGAAGAGTAATATTGCTTGCACTGAATGCTTCACATAGATCCATGTTATACTAACTTTTTGGTTACCTTTGGACAAATCCCTGCTACTGCAACTTACTGTTGTCGGACGTTATCGTCGTGGTCCTTTCTTCTGTATTCCAATGATATGAAGATTTGTCTTGACATGCTGGTCTATTTAAAACTTCTTTTTGCACAAAACGTTTTTCTTGCAAACTCGACAATATAAAACAATTCCGTCATATGTAAATGTTACAGGATGGTGAGCTATCCATGAAACGGTGCTTCTTTTATTGGGCGGCATGGCACACAACACATTACACACTACAAATCATAAACATGTTCATCTGTGTACAAGTAAATAGAAAGCTAAGCTGAAACAATGGACGTGCAATTAATAGCTTGTATAGTTTAATTTAACTGTTGCCAACGTGTACGGTATGACAGTGGAGGGTATTAACTGGGGATGTGGGCGCAGGAGCATTGACTCCGTTACTCTTCTGTAATGATTTTGCTAGGCAGTGGCCTCTCAGTTAGTGATTGCATACAGTTCTAGGTTGCAGTCAATTTGTGAGACATCAAAACTAGACTGAGCTTGAGACCACCTGTCTAAATTTTTAAAATATTGTAATCATAGAGCAAAAATATCCATTGTCACTAGTTTTTAGTTAAAATACCGAATAACTGGTGAAAAGAAGCCAAATATGCATATGCAACATGAAAATGGATATAATATGGTCTCTAGTTATAATTAAGGGAAAAATGGATTGGATGAATTTTAGAAATAAAGTTAGAAGCAGTATGAGAGTTGAGTTAGGGAACTGTGCAACTGCACAAGTTCCATACATTAAAATTTGTGGGTATACGGATGGATGAGCACTTGAGATGGAAAAGCATCCAGAAGTTGCAAATAAAAAACTGAGGAAATGCTGTTATCTGCTAACAACACTTTGGGACTGTTATAACAATGAATAATGGTGTGTGCATATTAGCCTTATACGGACAGCTTTTGTAGATGTGGTGTGATCTGGAGGAAATGTAGGTATGGCAAAATAAACTATCAAACTTAAAAAAAGGGCTGTCAGGATAATGAAAGGAATTCCCCATAGAGAACCATACAGAGAAACATTTAATGCCTTTAAAATAATGGAACTTCTTGGCTTATATGTTCATGAATGTGTGTACTTCCTAAAAACTCACCAGGAATTTGCACTTTTGAACAGTCATGTTAATAACTACAAATCAAACAGGTGATTTTTCACAAACACCCACAAAAAGTGCCTTTACAAGAAAAATGTACATTATCCACTGAAAATACTTTTTAGTGAATTGATGCTACAATAAACAAAATTAAAGAATTCTATAAATTCAGAGTAGAACTAAAACAATTTCAAAAACACATGACTTCTATAAGACTGAAGAATAGTTGAATATGAAAAAGTAAAATTCTTTGTCTATATCAAAGGAAGATGAACCTATATGGTCCACATCCTTCATTGTTTTGTTCCTTTTGTTAGCTATCACTTACATCTGTCATCTAAACACTTTCTCTTCTTCAGTGTTTTATATGTATAAATAATTTTTTTCGTCACCAACTGTGCTAGTTTCATTTTCCTCCTATAATCTTGTTCTGTTTATAGTCCACTTCTCTTTATTTATTTGTTGATTGATTTATTTAACGTTCCATAGTTTTAATGTTCATTATTCGCTGTTTTCTAGCCAACAATCACTGCCAACAATCTCTTCCACACCCACCCGTATCATCCATTTCCATCGATTTCATGTTGCTGGCGATCTTTTTGTGCCATTGGCTATGTTTCTCTGCCACAAGAAATTTTTTTTGCGACATTTCTGCACCACCCGTGAACTTTTTTGTGGCATGCGCGATCTTTTTTGCGGCACCCGCGATCTTTTTTTCGCCACTCGCTATTTCTTTTTTTGAGCAATGTGTGTTCTTTTCCCGTGATCTGGACATACTTGCTTGGTCTGGTCAACCTAAACCCTGACCACTGCCTTATGACATGTGGTCCAAGTAGGACATAAGAACAGACGGAGGGTAACCTTCTTGGTGATGGAGGCTGTGGACAGAATACAATTAAAGTCAGTGAACCTCCCCACTGACTTCGGAGCACTGCGCGACCTACTCAAAAAAGTTTTTGAAAGACGAGGAGAAAAATTTGATCTGGATGAAATCTACCATCAATCAGTGATGGCAAATGGATGACTGGCATATGACTGGAACAAAACCTGGCCACATGATCACATACACACCTACTTTCCATGATGACCATATTAACAATAGGACAACTCAATACTCATAACAGTCAACTAGTAATGCAGGTGTTCAGTAAGGAAGTGGTGGAAAAGAGACTGGACATACTCTGTTTACAGGAGCAGTACTCTCTGGCTGGAAAAGTTGTGTTCACTGCCGCAACATGGCAAACCGTCAGCTGTGGGGATACCCCCAGAGCGGCCATCCTGATAACAAACACCGCACTGCGTGTAACACCTCTGTCACAGTACTCCAATAGTCACTGCAGCGCCGTGGAGATACAATCTCCTGCTGGAATTGTAATTATCATTAACATGTACTTTCAGTACAGAGACAGAATCGAACAGCACATAGACCATCTAGTGAGTGTGGCCACGGGGTTGCGGGGATGCAAAATCATCATAACTGCTGACATAAATGCCAAATCCCCCCTACAGTACAGTGGCACAAGGGATGAAAATGGTGCTAAAGCAGAAGAAATGATTACGGCTCTTCAACTAGTGGTGGCAAACAGACCAGGCAATCCCCCCACCTACGTGGCCGGAGGGGGTCAGGGTACAAACATTGATGTGATGTTGATCACGCCAAATGTGCAGTAAATATGTGAAGAGTGGTAGACAATGCCACCACTAGTGATCACAATTTAATTACCTTTACTGAAGGAGATAGAGAGTGCTACTGGGTCATGAGGTGGGAGGTGCAAAGGAACTTTAGGAAAACAGATTGGGAACGCCTACCCAGAAAGTGCGACATTCCTCCATTACCAGAAGGGGACGCACAACAGGACTTTAATGTGGACGACAGAGCCGAGGGGCTGGTATGCACAATAACAAGGGCAATTAAGGCTGCCGTACCAACCAGGAGGAGGGCCATAGTGGCCACACCATCACCATGGTCAGCCGAGCTACAAGAAGTGTGTCAGTCTGTCAGAAGATTGAAAAAGCACTACCAGTGCAGTGTCGTCTGGAGGGAAAAGCAAAGATGGCTGCAGTTATATGGGGAGGCAAAAGATAACTTCCAAAAAGAGCTACAGAAGACCAGAATAAAAAGTTGGGAAACTTTTGTAACCAACCATCTGGCCCTTGATCCTTGGGGTGTGCCATATAGATTGGTGAGGGAGAAGATCTGCTCCCCAATGATGATATCAACGATCAGGTACTCTCTGAGGTTGCCGCTCTCATCAAGTCTCTAAAGAAAGGAAATGCCCCTGGGCCAGACGGCATTGTGGCAGAGGTAGTGCAGTTCTTAGCCCCACAGCTAGTTGCGCCGCTCACACATCACTCCGACGAATGCCTCAGGCAGGGCAGATTTCCAAAAATATGGGAAGTCGCAAATATGGTGATCATTAAGAAAGGCCCTGTGAAGGGCCCTGCTGTGGCCAAATTCTACAGCCCCATCTGTCTGCTGGATGGCTTTGGCAAACTTCTCGAAAAATTATTATCTGACAGACTGACTGCACACTGCATGCTGCATGGGATGAGCAACAGGCAATTCGATTTCAGGCCAGGGCGATCAGCATCTGATGCAATTGCCTTGGCGGCCAAGGTCTGCGGCTCAGCCCTGTGTAAGTATGTTGTTGGCATCATGGTGGATATCAGTGGGGCCTTTGACAACCTGTGGTGACCTTCGCTTTTCTCCTGCCTTCTGGAGAAAGTGTGCCCAGGGCTACTATATGGCTGTCTGAGGAGCTATTGTGAGGATTGGGAGGTATGGCTATCATCCCCTAGCGGGAAAGTCAGGAAAACTATCACCAAGGGTTGCCCCCAGGGCTCTGTGTTGAGTCCCCTTTTCTGGGACATCCACATGGAGCCTCTTCTGAGAGCGAAGAGGTGCTAGAGGTGATAGCCTACGCTGCGCTGATGACCTCCTCCTGCTGGATGGTGGCCGAAGTCGCGAGGACGTAGAACTGAAAATAGAGAGAGCAATAGACAAACTACAACTATGTTGCCGCAACACCAAGATGACTATCTCACCAACCAAGTTGACTTATCTATTACTCAAAGGACAGCTAATGAGAAATACGACCGTGAGAATTGACGGTACGCCAGTTCTTTGGAGACGAGAAACGCGCTACTTGGGAATCATCATTGATGAAAGGTGGAACTTCGCAAGGCATATTGAAACCGTAACCCAGAAAGCACTACAAGTACTAAATAACTTGATTTCCATTGGACATAAGAGATTTCACCTTCTGTCTCATCTAATTAAGCTTTATCATAATAGTATACTGATGTCAATAGTGGGTTACAGCTCGGGAGTCTGGGCTCACAGGCTCACGAGGGTGGTGCCTGCCATGATGGTGAGAAGAGTACAAAGGAACATGTTACTAAGGTCTGGGAGGAGCCCTATTAATCATAATGGGGCTCTGTCCCCTGGATATAAAGATAAGGGAATAGGCTGCATGGTACTGAGCCAAGAAAGATAATATCACAAAAGTAGAGGAAATTATGGGGGCACCAGTTAGGGAAAGAGGGGAGATAAGGGGAAGGGGTGAAGATCTATGGCAGGAGTTATGGGAGTCAGATGAAGCTGGTAGAAGAACCTTTCAATTCCTACCAGATGTTAAGGAAAGAATGAAAATGAGATACTTTGAGCCAACTCGGGGATTGTGTCACTTTCTCACTGGTCATGGCCCCTATCCGACTTATCTATGTTGGTTTGGGAAAAGGGCGATGCCCGCGTGTGACTGTGGCGCATCGGAGGGTACTCCTGACCATGTGGTTTACGAGTACCCCCTTTTTGATGATGTAGCAGACACACTAAGACAAACAACTACCAAGTATAAACACCTATGACCTACTAAGACAAGAGGAGACTTTTCAGAGACTGAACACGCTAGCCAACGAGGTATCACAAAAATATTAACAACTTTTCTGAGAGACCTTCGTGACTAGATAACTAGAAATAACCAATTGCAACCACCACCCCAATCCCGTACCGCCTGTTCGTGGATAGGTCGACTTTACAGTTGGGATCTGCCACGTGCAGGACTAGGGGGACTGGGGTGATCCTCATCATGAACTGAGACAACGCACCAACTGTGATGTAGAATAGGTAGTAGATTTAGTTAAATAGAATCGGATAGTAAGTTAGGAACCTGCAGCAATAAATAACTGTCCTGTGCCAGGGGCATGCTCATAGGGATTAGCTTTATGAGCTAGACACCCAAGTAGGTTTATATTATTAACACTGGCACAACTATAACGCTGCAAGCAGTCAATACTAACCATTCGTAGATACTAGAAATTATGCTAACACTAGTAAAATTAGAAGTAGTCTACCTAGTAATAAATACAGTACTGTCTGTAGTCAAGTAGAATGTAGTTATTTAATTATTAAATACCCACTATGTACCCTAATCCTATAGCACATTATTGAAATTCATTCCGGAAACATGCATTCACCGTAGCCAAACTGCAATCCCGCATACTTTTCCTCCTGTCCTGCTTAACATTTAGAATTACCGCTAAAGGACTTACCTTAAAAGTTCCCATCTCTGGGTGCAATTCCTCCTTCCACCAGTCTCTCCTGGACTTCCAGAACCTTCAATCCTTAGCCCTTACCCAACTTGTCCTGAATCTCTACTCTACTTCATGTAACCACCACTCCCAGCAGTTCCTATCTCTCTTCAAAGTCATCCAACTCTCAAACCCTTGCTTGGAGAACACACTCAGGAACATCATCCAAGAAGCCAGCTGTAAACTTGAGTTCCATGGCACACACCACCTGAAAAAACCATCCACAGTGCTAGTGCAACACCTAAGAAGTGGGGTCCCTCTCCCTATCCCTCACAAACACCAACCACAACAGAACCTCCAACAGACCACCCTCATACCCAACAAACCTAACCTAGCCACCCTACTCAATCTCCCAATCCCAGCACATACCCCACACAGACCAAGTCTCAACTATAACCGCAGTAAAGTGCCACATATCACCAGTCCCAATTCAGTTCTAAACCTCTTATCCAGATTCCTCTCTCCTCCAGAGACATCTGTTCTATCAAAAGGCTTAACCTTTAGCTCCAAACCAAAATTCAACCACACTGCCCAGGTTAAAGATCTCCTCTCATTCACCTGGGACCTCAACTGGAAATAGCACTTTACTACCCAAACACAGCCCCCATATACTATACCCAGTGTTCAACCCTGCCTAGAACAGTTCCGACCGCCTTGGTTCAAATGGCTCTGAGCACTATGCGACTTAATGTCTGAGGTCATCAGTCGCCTATAACTTAGAACTAATTAAACCTAACTAACCTAAGGACATCACACACATCCATGCCCGAGGCAGGATTCGAACGTGCGACAGTAGCGGCCGCGCGGTTCCAGACTGTAGTGCCTTTAACTGCTTGGCCACCGCGGCCTCCGACCGCCTTCTCAAAGTGATCCTCCTCCCCTCCCCCATCCCTTGCAGACATTTCAGGAATTCCTCACATCCAGTGTTGCCTCCCAGTCCTTCTTGAAGAACATCCTGACAACCCCCAACATCACCCCAGCTGAATCCCGTGCCATTAAGGAGCTGAAAACAGACCGCTCTATTGTCATCCTCCCTGTAGATAAAGGCTCCACAACTGTGGTACTTGATCGTGTGGAATATGTGGCAGAAGGACTGCGTCAACTCTCCGACACCTGAACCTACAAAGCTTTTACCCAGGATCCCATTCCCTTCATCCAGACTGAGCTGCAGAAAATCCTAAAAATCCAAGGTCCCTCACAAAGCCTCACAATGGCTTCCATAGACCTATTCACTCCACCTGAGCTACGTACCCCTACCTCTTACCTATTACTCAAAATACACAAAGAGAACCATCCTGGCCGTCCCATTGTACCAGGCTTCAAAGCCCCAACCGAACATATCTCAGCTCTGGTAGACCAACACCTCCAACCTATCACCCGCAGACTCCCATCCTACACCAAAGACACAAACCACTTCTAGAACACCTCAAATCCATTCCCACTCCTCTCCCACCTGACAACTTTCCTGTCACCATAGATGCTACATCCCTTTACACAAACATCCCACATACCCATGGTCTCTCTGCCCTTGAGCATTACCTCTCCCACCCGAAGAGCTTCCAAAAACTTCATTCCTTATCATACTTACCAACTTCATCCTCACACATAATTACTTCACTTTTGAAAGCCATACCTACAAACAAATCAGGGGAATGGCCATGGGAACCAGGATGGCTTCGTCCTATGCCAGCCTCTTCATGGGCCGCATGGAGGAGGCTTTCCTGAAGACCCAACAGCGGCTTCCCCTGGCCTGGTATAGGTTTATAGATGACATCTTTGTGTTCTGGACTCATGGTGAAGAAACACTCCTTAATTTCCTCCATAACCTCAACTCCTTTTCGAATCTGAATTTCACCTGGTCCTTCTCCAAAACCCAAGCCACCTTCCTGGATGTTGACCTTCATCTTGTTGAAGCTCACATCCACTGTCCATATCAAACCCACAAACAAACAACAGTACCTTCACTTTGATAGCTGCCATCCATTCCACATCAAATGCTCCCTTCCCTACAGCCTAGGTATTCTGCTCCAGTGATGAATCCCTCACCAATTACACCAATAACCTGGCCAGTGCTTCCCTCTCCCCCAACTATCCTGCAGACCTTGTCCACAAACAGATCTCCTGAGAAATACATTCCTCCCCATCCAACAACAGTGTTCCTACCCCCAGGCCACATGGAAGCATCCCCCTTGTCAACCAATATTATCCTGGCCTCAAATACATCAACAAATTACTCCGCCAGTGAAATGACTTTCTCAAGTCAACCCCTGAAATGAGATCATCCCTTGACAAAATTCTCCCCACACCACCTAGAGCTGTCTTTCATCGCCCCTCTAACCTCCATAACATCCTTGTCAAACCCTACAATATTCCCAGACTACCTTCTCTACCCAGTGGTTCCTACCCCTGTAACCGACACCGCTGAAAAATCTGACCCATGCATCCCCCCACAACCACCTACTCCAGCCCCACTACTGGTAAAACATACACAATTCAAGTCAGGGCCACATGTGAAACAACACATGTCATTTATCAGCTGACATGCCTGCACTGCACTGCTTTTTACATCAGTATGACAACAACTAAACTGGCTGAGCGCATGAACGGACACAGACGAACTGTCCGCCTAGGAGATGTCCAATACCCAGTAGCAGAGCA
The DNA here is from genome assembly GCF_023897955.1 of Schistocerca gregaria. NCBI lineage: Eukaryota > Metazoa > Arthropoda > Insecta > Orthoptera > Acrididae > Schistocerca > Schistocerca gregaria. The sequence continues at coordinate 124,947,454 of NC_064927.1, read as the reverse complement.
TGCCCTCCAGCATAATTCTAGGGACCTAGGAACCTGCTACACCGTATGTGCCATTTGGCTTCTCCCACCCAACACCAGTCCCTCGGAACTGCGGAGATGGGAATTTGCACTCCAACACATCCTTTCATACTGCCATCCCCCTGGACTGGACCTACGTTAAACAACCTCACTCCCATTTACTCTTCAGTCTTCTCCTCTTTCCCTTTCCTCTTTAGCCATTCACACATCTTTTCATCCTACATAGTTGTGTTTATCTTTATACTATATACCTCTTTACTTCTGTATGCATCCTCTTTGGTTTGAAGCTGGGACAGTACTTACAGCAGAATATCTTTGGCTTCCCTCTGACAACCATGACTCCATCCTTGCTACCCTCCCTGTTTTCCTTTCCCTGTTGCTTCATAACCTGGGTTGTGAGTAACTGAATCCACTTTCCCTTCTTCCCTTTCTTTCCCCTCTCTCCTCCCTGATGAAGGAACAAAATTCCGAAAGCTAGGAACGTAAATTTTCTGTTCTGTTTTGTGTATCTATCAGCTGTACTGAGCTAAGTACTGGCCAGCCCCTCTATCTCTTTGTTAATATTGTTTCACATCTTTATATGAGATTTTCCATTAATCATTAGAATCTATTTATTTGTAAGTTTGTAAATAATTAAAATACAAGAAGTTTTATTGTAACTAGTCCTGACTGAATTGATCACATCCATACAATGTATATTGTTAATGAGTGAATAAAGAGATTGATTTATTGACTTCGTAAATCTGGCCCTTATCTGTGGATTGTACATGAAAATAATCATGAATGACATAACTGACAGAGAAACGTGTGAAATTGAACTTCTGGGGCATGACAAAATGGATATTTGATTTCCCTTCATCAGTCAAATTAACAAATTCCATGTAGCATTTTATGGGTCATCTTTACTGTGTTCCCGTTGGTGAAGAATGTTTAGGGGTAAGCCTGACTCAATATTGTCTGGGTATGATCACCATATTAGTCATATTTCATCCATTTAGCCAGTTTCCAGGGTCCTCTTTAACTATGTATTTTTATGAAAATTTTGCTAGCAAAAGACCGTGATGTGCTATTCTCAACATGATTCAACTTTTATACTATTTCATTATCATAAATATAACACCTCATCATCTACAACCTAAAACACAGCACTATTAATGGCATATGATATTGTTATATAAAGGCATTGGTGGCAACTGTGTCATCACCTCAGTTAGATATGCTAGTAGACATGGCTGATTTTGTAACACTTTTATATCTGGCAGAGCTAATTTGACTGAGTACCGCACCTTTGTTTATTGTCAAAAATATGATCATATAGGGTATCAAGTGAAATTTTTGACTGGGTTGAGGACTTCTCAATAGGCAGGACACAGCATGTCATCATGGATGGAGAGTCATCATCAGATGTAGAAGTAACGTCAGGTGAGCCCTAGGGAAGTGTGTTGGGACCTTGCTGTTCATATTGTGTATTAACAAACTAGCAGACAGTATTATTAGTAAAATCAGGCTTATTGCAGAGGATGCAGTTATCTATAATGAAGTACTATCTGGAAGAAGCTGCATAAATATTCAGTCAGACCTTGATAAGATTTCGATGTGGTACAGAGATTGGCAACTTGCTCTAAATGTTCAGAAATGTAGAATTTTGCACTTCAAAGAACAAAAAAAGCTAGCATTCTGTGGCTATACTATCAATGTGTCACTGTTGGAATCAACCAACTCATACAAACACATGGGTGCAACACTTTGTTGGGATATGATATGAAATGATCACATAGGTTCATTCGTGGGTAAAGCGATTTGTAGATTACAGTTTGTAATCTACAAAAATGATTGCTTACAGATTACTAGTTCAATCAGCTCTAGAATATTGTTAAAGTATGTGTGACCCATACCAAATAGGACTAACAGGAGGGCAGCACAAATGGTCACATGTTTGTTTAATCCATGGGAGAGTGTCACAAAGATATTGAAGAAACTGAACTGCCAGACTCTTGAGGATTGACATAAAATATCCTGAGAAGGAATATTAACAAAATTTTAAAAACCAGCTTTAAATGATTGCTCTAGAAATATACCACAGCCCCCTACATATGCTCACAATAGGGACCATGAGAGTAAGATTAGAATAATTACTGCACACATAGAGGCATTCAAACAATCATTTTTTGTGCACTCGATATGTGAACAGAACAGGAGGAAACCCTAATAACTGATAAATGGGATGTGCACTTTGCCATGCACCTCATGGTGATTTCCAGAGTATAGATATAGATGTAGATATATGTAATCTAACCCTTACAAATGCCAACAATTGAATTACTACAGTCTCTTGTATGTTTAGTACCCTTTGTCTCTGACAAAAGTATCATAATGAACTAGTTAACAGCTAATTTCACAGAATGAGACTTCTGCCTATGTATCTCAGCATTTATGCTTTCATTAAACTGGCAGAAAATAGAGGGAAAGGTATTAAGAAAAGCATGAATGTTGAGGCAACTAACCTTTTGTCAGGTACTAAGGATGTAAATTTAAGCAATGTCAGTACTTTTGAACAGTATTAATGTAGCATTGCTCCACATACATGTATATATTTAACAGGTAGACATCACAGTTTGCTCACAAACTAGTCCAGTTATTCTTGAATTTTCAATGATTGGGCCTCATGGTCACTGAAATAGTTATTTTGTTTTTATATATTTTTTGATTTTTTTCAGTGACAGTCCTAATGTTTTGCAAGTTAGACATTACAAAGAATGAGAAAATGTTAATTATTTAGCATTCATTTTTACTTGCCTTTATTATTTGTTTCAATACATAATCTGACAAAATTATAAATTTCACCTTCTCAATAAGATTTTATTTTATTACATACTTCTTTGTCTTAACTGGAAATCCAAATGCCATTGACTTGTAAGAGCTGACATCAAAATGAACTGAAATGACACCTAGTGCTTTTTTATAGACCTTGTTGAACAATATAACACTGTTATCTATTGTAAGGAATCCATTAAAAGAAAAATTCAATCTTTTACTAGATGTGTGCATTTGAATTTTGAAGACTTGATTTAAAATCATATATTCATATACATATTGTGTACTAACACTCACATATTGGCACATCTAATTCATTGTGCTGTAGTTCATTAGTCCATTCATATGAAAGGTTACAACTGTTATTAAAACTGGAGTAATAAAATCCCATAGTTTGTTGTAAAATAAAACTGCAGAGTCTCTGTTTGATAATATATTTTTATTTTTAGTCACAATTTCAGACCATACATATGTTTTGCAAATAGCAGCCACAAGTACCCTCTCTTTTAAAAGAGCAAATAATTTATGTGTCATGCAGCCAGGTGATAGTCAAAAACTTCCTTTACTTACAGACAGGATATGTAAATTGAAATGCAGAAACTGCTTCAATCATTACTGTTTAAACTTTGGTCATATACCTCTTCAGACATAATTATATTTTGAATGTGAACAACATTAATAAATAACTGATCAACTGCACTACAGGCAGTAAAGCTATATACACAAAATTTATGTGCTACAGTTAAAATTGATGATAGAAGAGTTAACATCTGTCATAACAGCTCCAAGAAGATCAGAGTGTCACAGAAGTTACATAGGAATACTGAAATGAAGTGCAGTTACACACTACAGACATTAATTTCTTAAAAAGAAACATGTCTTCAAACACTTCAATACTTTAATATGAATACTGCAGATCATTAATATTAACTGATTGATTTTTTTTCCGAAGAAACTGGGAGAGTGTGCATAGGGTAGGGGAGATGTACTGCAACTGTTAATATATTTGACAATGTAGATGTGCAGCTCATTTATCACTAATCATGTGTAAAGCCAAAGTGATCTGAGATAGTGTACTATACTTCCTCTTGAATTTGTTGATGACACTTTCAAAAGTAGTTTCATTGATATGCACACTTTTGGAAGGGTTAGTTTGTAAAATACTCTAAAGATGTAGTGAGACAAACATGACATATTTTTTAAGAAATTTATAATGTGCTGAGATATATTTTCATATTCCAGGTTCATGAGTAATAGATTAAATTAAATGCAGTACACTTAATAATCCATAGAATGACTACGTTTATTTGAAGTGACAATATCTTCAATTGTAATCACTTTTGTCATGTTCACGCTTTTATGTTAATTAACCTGTTTCATAGAATAGGTGCACAAAATGTATGAAAGTGTGAAAATTGTTTTAATTTTGTTATTTGAACTGTTTTGTAACATTAGAATTTATTAAGCTGTCATGTCTTCCATTTCTTTAGGGTAGGGGTGAGATCTCTTCCTTTTCTTCATCTTCATCTTCAGCATCATCATCTTCCCCAGGCTCCCCAAGAGCATGAACAAATTCTGCAACAAAAAAGCATCCAATGAATTCAGTTTTTTTCTGTATTACAACATAGGAATTTGAACTACAGTGCTGTTTAGGAACAAATGGAAAATGCTAAAATCACATGATTTTAGTCTATAGCAGAGTGTGCTATAATATGAATCCTGCTGGCAGCTTAAAGCTGTATGGAAGAAAAGGAATCAGATTTGGGGCATTTGTCTTTCCTTGATAATAATTGAACACACCATATAGCCCAAATCAAAACTGTAAACCTTTAACTTTTGACTGGGTGGGCCTATGTATAAAATGTGCCAGCCACAAATAACATTTTCTTGTACTGTTCCTTTGTTGTTTTACAATTGTGAGCCAGTACCTATTACTGCACTATTGCACAGTGAACACAGTGATAAGTTGTGTTGTCTTATGCTCAAGTGAGCAGCAGCAATATAAAATAAACAGTGAGTTAAGCGACAAGAAAATTTATGATCTGCATAAGAAAATACACCAGATTCAGTGCTAACAGTACAGTCCTACAATGAGTCACTTGTCTACCAGAAAATTAGTAATCAGATCAGCATTTTGTTGGGATCTGATGCAACTGCTTTACTTAATGATTCAAGTGGGTCATCACTGACAGGTAACACTTGTATGTAGTAACAGAATGATACAATGAAATTTTATTTTATCCTTATTTAATTATTCTAAGATTAATTTTTATGCACACATGACTGAAAACTCTAGCATCTCGGGCTGGAATGCAACTATCATGTGGGATGCAGGCAGCTATCTTGAGGGGGCGGGGAAGGGGGAGGGGAGGGATAGGAGTGTAAGGGTGGGGAGAGAGATGAATACTGTCTGGTGGGTTGTGCAGGGAGGTAAGGGGAGGGGTGGAAGGGAGGAGGGGGGGGGGGGGAAAGGAGCAAAAAAAGGAGAGGAGCAGGGAAAGACTGGAAGATGTGCTGGCAGAGGGGTGCAAATAAACAGGATCGGAGATGTGAATGGGAAGGAGATAATAGGACAGGAGTGGTGGCAACTGTTGGGTGGAGGGTGTTGGGACAGTATGTTACCATAGTTTGAGGCCGGGACAGTTATGGGATCAGAGAATGCGTTGTAAGGATAACTCATCTGCACATTAAGAAAAGCTGATGGTGGAGGGGAAATGATCTAGATGGCTCGGGTAGTGAAGCAGCCTTTGAAATCAAGTGTGTTATGTTTAGATGCCCATGATCATTGCCTCTCCATTTAGTACCAAAAAATCAGTAGTGCATGATGCCCATGCATCAGTTGCCAGGAGCTAATTGGGGAGACTACACCAGACTGATACTCAGTGCTATTTCTGAGAGATGATAATCATATACTCAGTGGAGCCATGTGTTCAATGTTCTGAGTTCTGCTAAGGCATTCACTCAGATACCCAAAGTGGAGGAAGATAGTCCAAAACAGCAATCATGATGCCATTTGGATTATGAAATGCTACACCATCACAGCAATGATTTATTGACTGTTCTCTGATGACTCCCCAGTTTTTCATGCACTTAGAAGACATTATCTTTTCAGCTACTGAAGAGCAACATCAATAGTACTTAAGTACTAATTTTCCAATATGCTGAACATTTCAATGTGGTAATCAGTCAAACTAAGTGCATTTTCCATGTATCACAGTCACATTCCTAGGTCATTTAATTTCTTCAGCAAGGCCATCAGCCTTATCTGAAAAGGTGGAAGCCATCACTCAAACTCACCATCCAGGGACAATCAAAGAGCTTTGCCACATCCTTGGAAGTTTAATTTTTGCTTTTGGCATTCACCTCATCTGCCAGAGCTGCAGGATTCACTTGAATGATATGTGCTCATGGGCCCCAAGACAAAAAGTAGCCCCCCCCCATCCTCTGCCCTTCCACACCCATTCAGTGAACACAATAAGTGGATTGGGGATGGCTCTTATCACTGGGAAGCAGAGCCTTACTGATGCAGCACTGCTTGCTCATCCTGTGCAAGATGCAGCCCCACTTGTTCTGGTGGTGGTTGCCAGTCAGTTTTCCACTGGAGCCCTGTTGCATTAAGTTAACAATGTGTGACAACTGCTGGCATTGATTCTTATGACCATGAACTGTTGTTGGTGTGCAAAACAATTTGGTAATTATGTCCTCATTTGCAAGCAAGAGACTTCCTTATATTTATCGACCATAAACCACTTATCTATATATTCCTACAAAACAACAATGAGTGTTTACTATTAGGACTATGGATATTTTTAAAAATATCAGGAATCTGATACATATATATGTATATTTAAAAAGTATTATTATCAGCCTCCGACATATCAAAAAACATATTTGTATATCCATGGAAAAAATATTGACGTATCAACCTATAAAAATATTAGCTGCACAATTAAATATACTGCTAGTTAGAGCTGTATGTTTAAGTACTGGTTTATTCATAGATATTTGTACATCAACAAGCTAGCAGCCTGATTATCCCCCTCAGAGAAAGAACTAAAAGGAAAATGATGCACATTCATGCCTGGTGATAAACACTTTGCAGACAATGGTAAATGCATGTAAGTGGGACAATAAAAGGTGTCCGATCGATCTGTCATTTGGTTTCATCACATTGGATCTGTCTGCAACACTTCATGCCAACTTCCCTGTTTTTACATTTCTGTAAGCACCAGTGATCTAGCAGTTACAGTGTCAAAATTGCATATTGAGGTTACATGTTGCAGTTTCTGTAGGTAGTGCTGAGCACCGATTATATCAGCATTTCCCTTGGCCTGTCTCCACACAGAGCAAAGACCAATCTTGTCATTTAGATTTTTCTTCATCATTTTCTCAAGAGTGAGGATCTGAAGAAATTGCTTCATACAATGTTTCATGACATGTTGTGAGATTCCACGTTAAATGTAGCTAATGGTGCTTGACAAAGGGTAGTTGTTGGACACCTGTAGTTTGGTGTTAAGAAATATGCAGTATCTATAGTGGGACTCTGGCCAGTCACAGTTAATGTATTAGTAGCTTACTCGTCAGCTGAAGTAATAATTAACTTGCTGCAAAACAGTGCAGAAATAGTGTTTGTAACATATTTTGAAAATTATTGTCTTGAGATAGGAAATGCAATTACTCATGAATTCTGCTTAATTATACTGAAATTGAGCACACAAGGACAGCTGTCCTCATAACCTTCAGATAAGCTTTTTCTACAGAACTGCTGTGGGTTTGTTCTTCATCGTCAGTCTCTGGATCTGCTATCCTTCTTGGTCATACTTAATAGTGGGAAATGGTGAGCAATTCACATTCAGTTGACCAGTTCCTGGTCTGGATACACCTAATAGATTGAGATATGCCTGAAAGGAAGCAGCTGACATGGACGTTCATTACAGGTAAGTGGATGTTGCACAGGCAGTTGTGACATGAACATCATGACAACATGTAAAAATTAAAGCTATTATTTACCCAGTTTATCATGTATCCATTTAAGTCTTCATGTCATCTGTGAAGACTACATGTCCTGATGGAATGATGAAGATATCTTGAAGTGAATGATGAAATGCTATAATGTTTGGGTTCTCGAATCCATACAGTTCCTTAGTCATTTTGTAACACCTATATCGATTAGAAGTAGGTTTATACTATGTAACTGAGTATCTGTGATTATGAAGTGTTTGTTCTTTGTTACTTAAGGTCATTGATTTGTGGCAGGAAATTTAAAGTTTGTAATATATGTATGGAAAAAGCTAAATGATGTTTAAAATAATGAAATTTTATAATATTGTATGTTGGAAGCTGGTTCATGCTTAGGACACTTACATTGTATAACGTAAAAGCTTTAGGGAAGTCCCTCCGCAATGGAAGTGGCTTGGAGCAATGTAAAAGGTGGTTTTGATGGTCAAACTGGGCGGCTCCTTGGTGGGACTGGCACACAGTTAGTGGCTAATTATTGCACGGTACACACTGAGGGTGCCAAGGGAGGCATTTGGAAGCTGTTTTGCAAGGAATTTTGCCTTGGATGTGGATTTGGCAATAAGGAATGGCTCTAACATGTAAAAAATCCATCACCGAGAAGAAATTGTAAAGAGAATTCAAACATTAAGAGACGTGAGTACAGTTAGCCACCACGTTGCTTGCCACCACTACTTCGCCGCTGCTCCACCAACTTCATACACACAGATATGTGTTAGAGCATGGACCAGTTAATGCTCCTCCATGTCCAACTTTAGTTTTTTGTTTTCTGAAGTAACATCTGAATACTGAGTCATGTAATGATAGTGATTATAACTATTATTATTATGAGTGGTGTACAATTTATCTTTCTATGATTATTGGTTTGTGCATTAGTGGTAACTACTGCTAGCCACAGCTTAGATTGCCTTGTATTCATTTGTATCCAGAGTGCTATTCAAAGGACGTCTTAATGAAAGTCACTACAACAACCAATATTCAGTTTTCTTGAACATAAAATTTCAAATTATTGTGCCTAATTGGGCTGGCGACCGTTCAATTTTTCTTTCGTATTTGAACTTGACTACTTTTCATTATCCCCAAAGTAAAAGCCTGGTTAGTTCTTCTATTAATTACAATATATTCAAAATTTCTGTCCAATACTCTTTTATCCATTAAGCAAACAAGCGGTCAAAATTAAAAATCCTCCCAGAGGGTAGCATTGGTTTGTGTTACAGCAAATGAGTGTTATAACTTCGATTATGGATCAGGTGATAGCATTCCACAATGGATCACCTACTCCTGCTGGAGGAATGTATACAGCATTTTTATGCAGATATTTCCTTGTAGATATCTTTTTTGATCTTGTAAAGGTCTAAGATACCTCCTGGAGGCATCTTGGATAGCTCCGGCAATGTTGTTCCTGAGGTTCACCACCCATTGTTATGTGATCCTTCCTGTAATGTTGCTATTTCAGACATTGAGCTTGTAAACATGAGAATCATAACCTTCAGGAGTGTCCTGAGTGTTATCATTTTTACTATCATAATTAAAAGCATAACTTTCCTTATTAAGAGCCCAGTTCAAGCTCGCTCATTTGCAGACAACTTTGTGAAATGTTGCTCCTCCACCTAATAACAGCTGTGATTAACTACCAGAAGTTGCAGCACAACTTGGTGCACATCAGTTAGAGGTTTGATTTCCACAGCTTTAGGAACATTTATAATCCTAACAATAGTCAGGAGGATATTGCTTCTAAAGTGAATGATTTGTTGAGGTGACTGGGGCTTATATTTGACAGCAAACTCCCTTGCTAATGAAAGTGGAAGAATGAGAAATTTAGATCTCTCAAGGCATGTAAGCCACAGAAATCCGCCCAGATATTGCAGTATACTATCCTCCATCTACAACTATGAAAGATGATAGTACTCCACCTGGTGCCAGAAAATATGGAACATTCATAAAAATATGAGTTATAGACACACAGCTGTGGAGGAGTGGCTAAACAATTGTAATAGCTGTCATCTTTTAGATGCAATGAAGATGGCAGAGTGTATTATTTAATGAGACAATGGAAAAAAATGAAGTGTAGGTGCTTTGGAGAAAACTGTTGTGTCATTAGGCTCTTACTGACTCTTGCACATTGATGTATATTGGAGAAACAGTATTATATATCCTGATGTTGTTGAGATGAGACATGTCCTTGAACATATACTTCATTTCATTTGTTTTTCACTTATCCAGGAATGACCGGACATTATTTGTAGAAAAGGGCATAATCATTATGAACAAAATTTGAAATGTCACAAACTTTTCACCTTATTACATGTACACATGCATGCCTGACCCTCCCCTCCCCCTCTATCACACATACATATATTTAATGAATCATGAATCCTATTGATAAACAGAACCATTGGAAAAATTCAATAATCCAACAATGCAAGGACAAGGCTTATTGTATAACACAAAGTCCTTGTAATGATATGCAGTAAGAGAGCCACAGGTTGCAGTAAAGCATGTGTGTTGTTTGCAGGCTATTGCTGTTAAACTGTGAGGAGGTAAATAGAAATTTATGTGTTGTGTCTTAAGTTTTTCTGTATAGACAGTGATGTCATTTACAAAACTTGCCATAATTGCCAAGAGTGAGAAACTATTGCATCCTCAATTCATTGCCGTGTCAGAACAAAATTAATTTTGGATGATATGGAAATTAAAATGCACATTTATTTCTGTTTGCTAATGGGAAAACAGATCTTATACTCACCATAAAAGTCAATGCGGCCATCCCCATCAACATCCACTTCTTTTATCATGTCTTCAACTATAAAAAGAAATAAAAAAGTAGTAACATTTGCAGGATTAAACATAAAACAGATTTTTAACTTATTTGTTGCAGGGAATACTTGTGTATGTACAGCACCATGGCTGTATGAGGAGAAATGCAACTGAAGAGCAATGCATGGAACACTTTAAAAGCATTGGGAATAGCTTGAGGAACTCCGCAGTATTTTCATTACGACAAACCATTCAACTGGAGGAGATATGGAAACAATTTTTATTTGGCCAGTCAAAGCAATATATTTTGGTTCTACATCTGTTTTTGTAATCTGCGTACTAATTTGGCATCAATAATTCAACACTGCAAGCAAAGCTGTCTGAACATGTAAAACACCTGAATGAATCATTGATAAAATCACATTAGAAAAATATGACATTATTCTTTTATCTTCTTATGATTTTGTCAAATGACATATTGGTATTTTATGTTTGTAATAATTTTGTCTCATCCCGTTTTTGTTTATTTCACTTAATCCCCATATGCAACAAATGTGTATTAGCAACCATTATTTTTGGGTCCACTGTGTGCTGTTTGCCATTCATTTTCTTAGACTATTACTAGCTTACCTCTTAGTTTAAACATATATTTTTATTTGCTATGAAATATCTGGTTGTTCTCTGAAGTTTTGCTTCTCATAACAGAAAAGAGAACTAAATAATTTAATGTTTCATTCTCGGATACTGACTCTTTAAATTATTTTTTTGTGTGTAATTATTATGGACAGAACTGTCACTGTAATTACATTCTTTATGATTGTGAGAATCATCCATGGTGTACTGTGATGGTCTGAATTTTAAATATACTTTTTTCCATATGTTCTTTTCCTGTTTTGTCGATAACTTTCCCCTTGAATATATTTCATTAAGAAAATTTATAACAAAATATTGCTTTCTTCAAAGCTTATTTTTCAGTAATATCAGTTCATTTGCTTAACTTCATCGACTTCTTTCTCAGCTTAATCCTGGGTGAGAAGGAACTTGAATTACCACGTAAAATTTATGTTATCTACCTGAAGGATCAAAAACAACCAATTTCTTAACCAGCAGAAAATAATAAAAAACACAATTCAAGAAGCAAAGATTTTTCTGACAGAATTTTAACCTACAAGAAAAATAATTAGATTTCATGGTTTATATTAATGTATATCAACTTACTTTCTTCTTCAGAGAGGTCTTCTCCAAGACACTGAAGGACAGCTCGCAGATCTGATGCACTTATGTAGCCTCTGTTGTGCTTATCAAATACCTGTTTAAAGTTGAATCAAAATGATATTTTCATATTGCGTGCAAAATCTGTATTGATCTAAAACAATGAACAAACATGGAACTTATAGAACAAATCTTTCACTAATTAGCAGAATGTATGCTGTGTTGAAGTTTCATGGTAGAGTAGTTCAAAACTTTTTACTACACCATGACTCAGTCTGGCCCACTGCCTTTCATGTGAACTTCCTCATAATAACTGAGGTACAATGGGTATTTGAGAGTTATATATTATAAAGGATAGAATGACGATCGATACTAGTGCCCACTCTCCACATTTTTGCCTCAGTGTAAAAAAATTCAGATCCAGACAGTAAAATTGAAGTTGACTGGGAAATCCATAAGCCAATTAGCAAACTTAAGTGCTAAGTTTTTCTTCTCTGTCACGGATGGACATCCTACAATTATTAAGGATACCATAACTGTTCAACATGGATGACTGATCAGTGGATGTAATTCTGTTTTGGATTTTTGATCATGTTGACACTGAAGTGAGGAGTGAAAACCAGCACTATGCCTCTCAAATAGCAGCAAGAGGTTGATGAACACAGCACTCCCAAATCAATAATCCCACATGAAATCACACTGTGGGATAGTGTGGAGAGGATTGGAATTTTACAAAGAACAGTGATGTACTTTTTAGTGACCAGGAACCAAGCCATCATTCTCCTTCCCTCCCTGCTAAGTTCTGACAGTAAAAACCACTGGAATTTGGAACAAATCATATGATCATTGGGATTGTAATGTACGACATCAATCTTGACATTGGAGGTAAGTCATTAACAGTATGTGAGTAAGAATAATTCAACTTGTTTTTATGTGTGAACTTGTTCTGATTATTTTTGCAGAAAAGCTATTATAACATGATTTTATACAATGCACTTAATGTGAACTTATACAGAAGCAAACTAATGCATATATGTAACTGCCTCTATTTTTAAGTCACTCATATAATAAAAAAAGACAAGTTTTGGCCTACCGTCACTGTAAAAATTTTATCATAGATATGGTGTCTATATTGGAGAAAGCTCGAAAATAATCCAACCAATATTTCGATTTGCAGAGGTGGTGAGAAAGTAGGATGGGGAAGAAGGTATGGGACAGAGATGACAAACCCTACCACCATCCTAATTGTATCTCACATTTCACAGAGTTATTTCTTGTGGCTATCTTAAAATATGGAGGAGAGTGGCAGTTGATGGGAATTTGCAACAGCTTTGAAACTGATGTCTCACATGTGACAGACAGAGTTAAGGAAAAATGTTTGTTAAATAAGACAGGAAGTGTACAAAAATGGACTGCAAACTGTTATGTTGATAGTGCTGACTATGCAGAAACAGGTTTGGATGACAAAAGTTGATGAGACAACAAAAAGATCAATTACATCCATTATGTACTATGTTGTGAGAATTGCAACTGTTAATTAGAATGAAAAATAAAAAAAAAAGTTCTGTGTCATTCACATCCATCAGAAAAGAGGATAATAAAACAAACAAAATAAATGAAACATCAGACATACACGTGTAAGATAGTTGTAAAACAGAGTAACATAGTAAAAATAATATTTTGGAACAACTGTTTTGTTTTTGTGAGAATTATTGGGAGAATATAGCATAAAAGGAGTTCAAAAAGCTAACAGAGTGATGGTGCATCACTCTCAAGAGCCTGTAAATAAGCAAGGCGAGTCAGTTCTTAACATCTCAACCTATACAGCAGGTAATTTGGATCCAAAAACATGGAGGTGAATGTTAAGAATAAAATTAAGATAAATTATTTACTTGTAATTAACAAAGGTGAAGTAGTAACCAGCTTGATGTTGAACAGATCAGGACTTCCTCACCACCAAGTGAGAAACAAAAGGAGGAATTCATCCATATTATGAAACTGTCTGTATGTTCAAACAAGAGTTACGCAGTTACAAAATAAGAACTTTACCACAGTATTCCCTCTACGAGCAGCAAAATTGTTCAAAATTATTCAAGGAATGGTTTGATTTTAGAAGTTATAAAAGCCTGTTCTAAATGATTTACACATGTGAAATGTGAAGAGAATAAGAATAGCATCAGTATTATAAAAAGAGATGAACCTCATGATACACACTGTTAGTCATTCAAAAATGATAGAAAGTAAATAATTTAGGAGTAAAGGACATGGACACGGACACCGACATGGACACACACACACACAACTACAATGTGCTGGCTGAATAGTGAATATTTATTCACTATCAGCTGTACTGATTTTGTATGTGTGTGTAAGGTTGTAACCAAAGTTAGGGACTTTATCCATCTCATTTGTACATCTGTTGATGACTCAACACTTCCACTATTTGGTGGGTTGTTACTTGTACTCCTGAATTATTTACTTTCTACCAGAGCTTTCCATACCCTATTTAACAATGGTAGAAAATTGTTCTTACAGAAATCTTACCCTAAATGCGTCACGGAGTTCCTTCTCTTCTTGGTCTGCAGTTCTTTCAGCTGTAGCACCCATGTTGGAGACAATTTCAACGAACTCTTCAAAGCTGACGTTACCGTCACCTGTTGAAGCAAAAGATTTCATTTCACAAGTAGCTGTACATACTTAACACAATAATTGATGCAGAAACTCTTCACCTGTCAGTCCTGCATCCTTAAACTACCAAACTTAGATTGTTACAGTGTTTTCCAGTATGTTATGAAAAATGAATGTTTGTTGTAAATAGAATACTGTACATATGTTTTAATATTAATAGATATATGTTGCATATATCAAATCATATCACAGGTATATACACAAGTGCTTCATGTGGACATTCATTTGTGTGAGACATCAGCAGTGGAAAAAAGACCATTCTGTATTTTACCTGGAACATTATTAGTATGTTATGTTACAAGCCAGGCTATTTCATAACTTTAACATGGTAGGAAAAGACAAATTACTACTTACTATAAAGAAACATACTACATTGCAGAGAAGCACAATTAAAAGACACTTATTGGAAGCTTTTGGCCACTGTCTTCATCAGTAAGAGAGAGAGACACAATAACCACTCATATACACAAGCAAGCACACCTCATGCACACATGACCAGTGTCTTGGGCCAGGATGCCAGTATTTGTATGAGTGTGTGTGTGCACGCCTCTCTCTTTTATTGATGAAGGCAGTAGCCAAAAGTTTTACTTAAGTGTCTTTTGATTGTGCTTTTCTGAAACTTATGTATTTTCCTTATGGTAAGTAGCAATCGGTTTTTTGCTACATTGTTGATATTCCTGTCTTGAGTTTCCAGTGTTTCATTTCATAACTTTCTTACTGTATATTGAAGCATGAATGTTGTGGTAACAGTTTCACTAAGCAAATATCCCAAAAAATAACTTAATCTGCAGGATGTTGCAAAATTATCTTTACAACTTTGATCACATATGTTTCAGAAACAGAGATAGGTAGAGAGGTGCAGCTTGCAGAATAATATTCACACACACCTACAGCTTGCTATCTTGCTTTTTCCCCCCACATTAATTATTGATGGCAAGCCCTCCCCCCCCCCCCCCCCCCCCCCCGCTATACCCCTCCCTCCAACAGACAGTACAATGTGTGGAATAGTTGATAGAGACCAAATCTGACACACAGGTCCAGCAGAACTTCCATACACATTTCACAAACACACCCCACTCATGTCTGACTGTCAGGAAGTGGTACACAAGGTTCAGTGAATTTGGAAGCGTCATTAAGAGGATGACTTCTGGGCATCTGAGCAAGAGTGATGCAGGTTTCAGGCATCTCAGCAGTTACAGTTACCATCAACCATCGTGCACACGGTGCTACACAAGAGACTGAAGCTTGATTGCTAAAATGTGCAGCTGATGCATGCACTTCAACCTGATGACAGGCCAAAGTGCAAAACATTTGCAATTGAGATTCTGAGTCACTTCATCTAGAGCCTAGGCTATCTCAAAAAGGTGATCTCCATGGACAAAGCTTGCTTTTAAGTGTCCAGGGAAGTAAACTGAAACAATGTGTGGATTGGGGGGGTCTGAGAACTCTCACTTTCACATGGAAATTTTGCATGACAGCTATGAGGGTGGTTTGAAAAGCTCTCAGAATTACCATGAGAGGTCAGCACTAGTGCAACAAGTCGTTCACGCGATATACATCGGACGGTTGCATATCAGTGCTCTTGGAAGAGAGCTGTGGCAGTGGTGTCACTCTGTTGTTGTTCCTGCATAGTGATTTTTGAAAATGGAAAAAATTAAGATTCAGGCAGTGCTTAAGTACTTTGTAAAGAAAGGTATGAAAGTAAAGGACATTCATACTGATTTCCAGACTACACTAGGGAACTCTGCTCTTTCATATTAAACTGTTGTCAAGTGGACAAATGAATTTAAATTTGGTCAAGAGAGCTTTAGATGATGATAAAGAAATACTGCATCTACCTGGTTGATTTCAGCAAGTCATGTGAGAAAATTGCAAGTTGGGTTTCATACAGCTGACGTTTTAGAAATACATGCTGGTTGGCATTGAGGAGGTCATTCTGTTCAAGATACCTCATTATGTTTGAGCTCAGAACATGTTCTAAGATACTACAACAAATTGACAGTAGTTTCATGGATAATTTCTGCTACCTTTCTTGTAGATGGGTGTGATCTGTACCTTTTCCCAAGAACTGGGCATGATTTTTTGTTTGAGGGCTCTACAATAGGTTATATTTAGAAGAGGGGATAACTCATCTGCAAATTCAGTATAGAATCTGATAGGGATTCCATCAGGGCTGGAGTTTTGTTCAATTTTAATGATTTTAGCTGTTTCTCAGTGCCACTGAAACTAATACTTACTTCATTCATATTTTCAGCGGCACAAGGATTAAATTGGCGCAATTCTCCTGGATTTTCCTTTGTAAAGGAATGTTTGCAAATGGATTTAAGCATTTCGGCTTTTGCTTTGCCACCCTCTATTTCAGTTCCCTTCTCATTCACTAGGGACTGGCACCATTAACAGCCTTTAGATACAACCATAATTTCTTTGGGTTCTGTGAAAGATTGCTTGACAAAATTCTGCTACAGTAGTCACTGAAGGCACCACACATTGCTTTCTTGAAGCCAAATGCATTTCATTTAGCATCTCTCTATCTAAATCCCTATGTTTTGTTTCACACCTCTTATGCAGTAATCTCTTGTTTCTTTAGAAGATTCTTTACAGTGACTGTATATCATGGAGGTTCCCTCCCTTATGAACTGTTCTACTGGGTACATCTCTACCTAGTGCATGGTCAACTATTCTTTTAAACTTGAGCCAGAGTTTCTCTACATGCTCCTGCCATGTGCTGAAAGTTTCAAGTTTCTCATTGATATATTACTCTACTGATTTTTTACCTAGTTTACTGAAAATATATATCTTTCTGCTTGTTTTAGTTGTTCTTTGTACTTTGGTAATCAGTGTTACCATAACAACATCATGGTCACTGCTGACAGTTCCAGTGTGGATATTCTCAAGGAGGTCAGGTCTGTTTGTTGCCATTAGATCCAATATAGTCCCAACATGTGTGGGTTCATAACTATGCATTCTAGGCAGTTTTCAGAGAAGGCATTTAGTTATTTCACATGATGTCTTATCATGCCCACTCCTAACAAAACTAATTTTTCCTGTTGATTGTTGGATGATTAAAGTCTCCATCAATGATTACAGTATGACTGGGGGACTTATCTGCAAGTGAACTGAGGTTGTCTGAGGTTGTCTGAGGAGTGTCTGTGTATGTGCGGATGGATATGTGTGCGTGTGTGTGTGTGTGCGAGTGTACACCTGTCCTTTTTTTCCCCCTAAGGGAAGTCTTTCCGCTCCCGGGATTGGAATGACTCCTTACCCTCTCCCTTAAAACCCACTTCCTTTCGTCTTTCCCTCTCCTTCCTGAAAAAGCAACCATCATTTGAGAAAGATAGTAATTCTGTGTGTGTGTTTGTGTGTTTTGTTCATTGTGCCTGTCTGCCGGCACTTTCCCACTTGGTAAGTCTTGGAATCTTTGTTTTTAATATATTTTTCCCATGTGGAAGTTTCTTTCTATTTTATTTACATCATCATTGATGTTGAATATGGTTTTAAATTGCTTGGAGTACAACCTGTCAGTGTTACTACAGGAAGACGAAAACACCTACTGGCTTACACATACTCTGGGCACCAATCTGACAGACTGTGCATCACATGACTACTGAATCCCCATGATTTCTCAATATTGACATAGCTCTGACTGCTATGAATAATGGAAAGTCCAGGTTGGAATAGCAACAATATTGTGAAAAGGGTAGATTGCTGTTCACTGTAAGGATGACACATTGAGTGGCAGAGGGGCACAGTGGGGGGACTGTTGCACGTCACGTTGGGCTTTCGGTCGGGGCCTTCTCGGAGGGGAGGGAGAGAGGAACACACACACACACACACACACACACACACACACACACACACACACACACACACACACACACACACACGCGTGCACCCGCTGTCACACGTCACTGTGATCTCTGGCCAGAGTGCGGCTGTGTCGGGTGATGGTGGCAGCCTGGAGTGGTGCCTGGGGGGGGGGGGGGGGAGGGTTGGCGAGGTGGAGGTGCGGAGGGAGGAGTGAGTGCTGCCTGGTGGGGCGTGTGGGGGCTGCGTGGATGGTGGCGGGACAGGGCTGCAGGGTGCAGTGGCAGGACGCTGTCGGGACGAATGGGCGGGGGGGGAGGGGGGAGGGTGAAGGAAGAAGAAAGCCTCAAAGAAGGGGTAAAAACCAGTGGGTGCCTTTGCGGAGAGTGTTGCACAGTGAGAGTGAGGGTATATGAATTGGGATGAGGTAACATGACCCGGGTGGGGGGGGGGGGGCAGAGAATGGTGGGTGGAGGGTGTGACTACAGTGGCTTATTGTGGATTGGGACAGGGATGATTTCTGTAACGGAGAGTGTGTTGCGAGAGTGGCTCCCTCTTGAGTAGTTAGGAAGGGCTGGTGGTGTGGAGGGAGATCAAGATGGTTCGGGTTGTGGGGCAGCCATTGGGGTTGGGTATGTTGTGTTCGGTTGCATGTTGCATCACAGGCTGTTCCAATTTGTTCTGGACCAACGTTTGGCAGTGGCCATTCACCGTGGTGGACAGCTGGTTGTTGTTGTACCAATATGAAATACAATAAACTTTATGCAACCAAGGTCCCACAAATACATACTTTTGACATTGTCAGCAGGGGGGAGGGTGCAGTGGGGGGGGGGGGGGGGGGATCTGTAGTATTATAAACACTGAATAAATTTTCAACTGCAAAGGTCACTAAAACATTCATTCATATACATGACCGGAGTTGACAATTCTCTGTTTTCATATTCAGATCTATGTTTACATTATTACACAATCTTCTCCTTCAGTCCAGCAAGTGGTGCTATGTATTATATGAAAAGCTATTCGTCCACGAGACTCAGAGGGCCATAGACACGGGTTCTCAGGTAGGTGCTGGGTTTCTTGACTTCCGTAAGGCATTTGATACAGCTCCCCACAGTCTTTTAATGAACAAAGTTAGAGCATATGGACTATCAAGCCAATTGTGTGATTGGATTGAAAGTTCCTAGATAACAGAATGCAGCATGTCATTCTCAGTGGAGAGAAATCTTCCGAAGTAAGAGTGATTTCAGGTGTGCAGCAGGGAGTGTCGTAGGACCATTGCTATTTACAGTATATGTAAATGACCTTGTGGATAACATTGGAAGTTCACTGAGGCGTTTTGTGGATGATGCTGTAGTATATTGAGAGTTTATAACAATGGAAAATAGTACTAAAATGCAGGAGGATCTGCAACGAATTGACGCATGGTGCAGGGAATGGAAATTGAATCTCAATGTAGACAAGTGTAATGTGCTGCGAATACACAGAAAGAAATATCTTCGATCATTTAGCTACAATATAGCAGGTCAGCAACTGGAAGCAGTTAACTCCATAAATTATCTAGGAGTACGCATTAGGAGTGATTCAAAATAGAATGACCATATAAAATTAATCATCGGTAAAGCAGATGCCAGACTCAGATTTATTCGAAGAATCCTAAGGAAATGCAGTCCAAAAACAAAAGAAGTAGGTTACAGTACACTTGTTCAACTACTTCTTGAATACTGCTCAGCAGTTTGGGACCTGTACCAGATAGGGTTGATATAAGAGATAGAGAAGATCCAATGGATAGCAGCGCACTTCGTTACAGGATAATTTAGTAATTGTGAAAGCATTACGGAGATGATAGATAAACTCCAGTGGAAGACTGTGCAAGAGAGATACTCAATGGGCTTTTGTTGAAGCTTCGAGACCATACCTTCACTGAGGAGTCAAGCAGTTTATTGCTCCCTACTACGTATATCTTGTGAAGAGATCATGAGGATAAAATCTGAGAGATTAGAGCCCACATAGAGGCATACTGACAATCTTTCTTTCCATGAACAATACGAGGCTGGAATAAAAGGGAGAACTGATAGAGGTACTCAGGGTACCCTCCGCCATACACCGTGAGTATCGGTGTAGATGTAGATGAAGATTGGATGGAGAGTCACCTAATGTCAAAAAACCTTCATGTCCACCCCAGAAACAGTCAGATACTTGAGGTTCAGGCAAATGCCTGGCTGTTTTTTGGCTAACATTGACAACAAGTGGAAAACAGTCAATACAGATTGATGTCATTTGATTTCATTCATTCTGGACTTATCTCCCAGGGCAGTGAAGTAAACAGCTCATGTAGTGGAAGCAAGCAATATGGATACTGTGTAATTTTTAAGGATCTTAGTATTCTTATGCAAACTTCCCAGTACATTTATTCCTTTAATGGTTTTTGTTACTGATAATGAACATAAGTTTGTGATGTACACAGTCAAAATAAAAGACACAAAAATAATCTTCATGTAGACTTTGCCGCCTTGTCTAGCTTTTATAACATATTTATATACTATGGCGCAAAGGTATTGAGCAAGTTCCCATCTAAAATAAAACAAGAAATTGAGAATTCCAACACTAGAAGAAAATTAAACACATACCTCACTAGCCTCTTTTTCTACAAATTAGAATTAAAGATTAGGTATTTCTGTTGGTACAGGGCTCATAGCAACACTCATTGTGAAACCACATGGCAAGAAGTAAAATACTGTAAACATGGCTCAATATTTACAGATATAGGTAACTATTTTCTCTGAAAACTACACGAACCATTCACATTAATGTGACAAACTATGAAAAGCTTGAATAACCACCTGTTGCAATGTGGACTTGCAGGAAGAGTCAGTGAGGTTCTGGAACTGTGGCGACTCCAGGTCCGTGACCAGCTGAGGGTCCATACTGTGAACAGCCTTATAGGGATGGTCCCACAGATTCCCAGAAAATTTACATCTAGCAGTTTAAGGTCCAGGGAAGTCATCCTGGTGTTTTCTGAACCATGCAACTACAGTGCGAACTGTGTGATGTGTTGAATTGTCCTGCTGGTAGATGTCATTGTGCCATGGAAAAACAAACAGCATGTAGGGGTGGACATGGTCCCCATGGATATCAGGAGGGTAATACGGAACGTCGTGCTGGATTCCAACGGCCTCGTATCACTAGCAGTCGAGATGACAGGCATCTTATCCGCATGGCTGTAACGAATCGTGCAACCACGTCTCGATCCCTGAGTCAACAGAGGGGGACGTTTGCAAGACAACAACCATCTGCACGAACAGTTCGACGACATTTGTAGCAGCATGGACTATCAGATCGGAGACCATGGCTGCTGTTACACTTGACGCTGCATCACAGACAGGAGCGCCTGCGATGCTGTACTCAACGACGGACCTGGGTGCATGAATGGCAAAACGTCATTTTTTCGGATGAATCCAGGTTCTGTTGACAGCATTATCATGATGGTCGCATCCGTGTTTGGCGACATGGCGGTGAAAGCAAATTGGAAGCGTATATTTGTCATCGCCATACTGGCGTATCACCCGGCGTGATGGTATGGGGTGCCATTGGTTACACGTCTCGGTCACCTCTTGTTCGCATTGACGGCACTTTGAACAGTGGACGTTACATTTCAGATGCGCTACGACCCGTGGGTCTACCCTTCATGAGATCCCTGCGAAACCCTACATTTCAGCAGGATAATACACGACCGCCTGTTGCAGGTCCTGTTTGGGCCTTTTGGATAAAGAAAATGTTCGACTGCTGCCCTGGCCAGCACATTCTCCAGATCTCTCACCAAATGAAAACGTCTGGTCAATGGTGGCCGAGCAACTGGTTCGTCACAGTACGCCAGTCACTGCTCTTGATGAACTGTGGTATCGTGCTGAAGCTGCATGGGCGGATGTACCTGTACACGCTATCCAAACTCTGTTTGACTCAGTGCCCAGGCGTATCAAGGCCGTTATCACGGCCAGAGGTGGTTGTTCTGGGTACTGATTTCTCAGGATGTATGCACCCAAATTGGGTGAAAATGTAATCACATGTCAGTTCTAGTATAATATATTTGTCCAATGAATACCCGTTTATCATCTACATTTCTTCTTGGTGTAGCAATTTTAATGGCCAGTAGTGAACTTTCTGGATATCGTGTTAGGTATGAATCTGAAGCGCGCCGCAAGCAAGTGTAACAAGATTGTTACTTGACGATGTCGGTTGCTTTTCGAGGGTGCTCGCAGAGACTGCAGTTTGTACACGAATAGAACGCCTCTTTTAGAAAATCGTCAAGAAACGCAGGACGACCTACTAACGATCAACGCTTGGTGCTGAGACGGGCTTGACGACAATGCACAGCAATTGGCTAAAAGACTCATCATTCTTTGATCGCTGGCAGAACTCAGTCTCAATCATGGGTCTCCGCAGTAGTTTGAATTGTCCTTTTTTATATAAATGAGTGCGCCAGTTTCAAGACGTATCACGGCACAAGAACTAAATTTTCTAGGTTACACAAAACACTTATTGTATCCCAGAGAATTGATAGTTATTATCCAATCTTTGCTGTAGTGTATGATGAATAAAATATCTTTACTCAAGATTCCAAGAGGGTGGGGGTGGGGGGGGGGGGGGGGGGGGCGGCGGCATGTACTCCTCCCTGCGGACTTCTATGGTCATAGACCTAAAATTTTTACGAGTATGTATGGGGAACAATCATATAAATCTAAATATGATGAAGGCAAATGCAAAACTGAAATACAGAGGAAGAGTACCATGGAACTACAGTGTATCCATGAAAGAGGTTGTTCGGAAAATTTTTCTTCTCAGTTGAGCATTTTTACATGAAATCGGTGTTCTCTTTGAGTTGTATATGTTTCTCAGAATAGCATTTATCCCAGGTTGTAATAACGGGATGGATATTACAAGATTCAGAGAAGAGCAAACAATTCAGAACTATTTTATCTTATATATTACCCAGGAATAAGCCCAAAATACTTAACGCACGGGGACGAAGCCTCTCCGTCGTTTCTAGGCCCCCGGTTAACATACAATACAATACATACAAGCCTGTCCTCACGTTTTCATGCAGTGCAACAACTTCTGTATGACTCCTTCTTTTGGTAGGAATGGTAGAAATGCCTTAGGTCATGCATTTTCTTTTCATTTACAGGCACATGTCGAATATATGTTGAATGTATGAGTCCCACAAAAACTATCCTGTTTGCCGATGACACCAGCATATTGCTCACTGGATCCAGTCCAGAAACATCGCAGTCCACAGCAGAAAGTTCTATGAAAAGACTTTCTGAGTGGTTCACAAAAAAACAAACTCATTATACATATTGAAAAAACTGTGTGTGTCTCGATTTTCATTTAATTCCCCCAGCTAATCAAATGTCTATTCAAGCACAATTAAAAAATGATCCCCTAGAAAATGTGTCGCAAAATTTTGGGGTCTATGGGCTCAGCGAGACTAAAAGTGGGACACACATATAAATAACTTGTCTAGAAAACTATCATCTTTGTGCTATGGCCTGAGAATTTTAAAGACTACAACAAGCAGAACAACATTACTGCAGGTGTACTATGCACAGTTCCACTCACTAGTCCGATATGGGATAGTTTTCTGGGGATACTCAACTCACAGTGTAAAGATTATTAGAATTCAAAAAAGAGCTCTAAGAATAATTTGTGGCCTTAAAAAGATGGAGTCCCGTAAATCCTATTTTACTGAGCTTGTTCTAAATGTTCCAAGTTTATTCATTTATGAAACTATGTTGTTCACTACGGACTACCTCCTGAAAACAGGCCAACTGCTACGGAACAAAAATGTACCCAACTATAGTACCAGAGGGAAATCAAATATACATCAAAAATATGACAGAACAACCACCTATCAAAGGAGCATAATTAACATTGGTGTAATACTACACAATACGATACCAGAGGAAATAAAAAATGCTACTCATCCAATATTTAAAGCTGAACTAAAGGCATTTCTAATAAAGCACTGTTTCTATTCTGTCAGAGAATTTCTGAATACGTAACAAAATTAATTGTAATAGGTACCTATTTTTAATTTGCCTACTATTTTGCTAATACTATGTATTATTGTAGCTTATCTTCGACCTGTCCAATAGCAATTGTACAGTTTGTGCTGTATGATAAAACTGAACCAATAAAAAATAAAATAAAATATTCTCTCTGTTTATCAGACTAATTTCACTTCCGAATATCCCACAAATCTGGATAATGCACGATTCCATCAGCCGGCCAACTGGAGACCCGCATGGAGGCCACTTTGAGATTCTGTCAGGTACTGATAATGCTGCCTCACACGACTGCATGACATCTTTTTTTTTATGTTGCTGTTGTTGACACACTCTAGGACTTTCTTATCAATGTAATGCAAGTATGTGCTGAAATATTCGATGCTGTTTTCATTCCCGTCTGATTAGGAAACGAAGGATAAAATAAGTATTTGGTTAGGCAGGAACCTAAGAGGACAGCTTAACCATTTCAGACCCACTGGCTACAATTGTGTACATTAAATTTTACTATGTATTGTACTGTATGGAACTGGGGACCTAGAATCGAGTGAGAGGCTTCGTCGCCGCCGTAGCTCACAACAGGCTACAACAGTCCACCCCCTCCCCCAACGAACCCAGGGTTATTGTGACTTCTCGTTTCATTTGCAGCACTTCCATCTGTGCTCTTAGGTTCCTTCCTATCCACATTCTCGAAAATTGCAACATATTCGGAAATAAACCAAGTATTTGTGACATCCGAGAATACAAATGTTCTTGCCGCTCATTTTACTGGCAGCAATTAGATGAGATTCCTAACCATATCCTTTGGAACCGGTAAGTACGGTATTCTAGAAAAGAGGTCAGATATTTGTGACAAGAAAGAATATGATTGTAATTGTTGGTTTTTTCATCCTCAGCAGCGTCGTCTTTCGTTTTTTTTTTTTTTAAATTCGAATTAAGTCACGAAATCGAAGAAACTCATTCCTGATGAAGCACGCTTTTATATACGGATATCATCGAACGGTGCGGAAGACACTTATTATTCTGTTACATGAATAAGAAAGTGTCAGAATGTGTTACAAATGCGAAGATGGAAAAAAAGCGCACTTCCTTCGACTCCCCTATTGCGCGTCTTACGGCATGACCACAGTGATAGGTTACAGTTTCGAAAATTATCTCCTAAGTTAATGTGTTCTTCACCCACGTTTAATTATAACAAATCGTGATAAATATTTATTGTCCTGAAACAGTGTACTGACATAACTCGCAAGCTACAATACGGAAACAACGAAATAAGACGAATCCTCTGAAAATTAACGTGCAACGTCATGTGACCGATTTCAGACGAACGCCAGTAGAAGTCCTCATTTAAGTAACTCGTCATTATTTGATTATTTTAAAAGCGAGATAGCACGTGTGCGAACTTGTTAGATACGTAATTGCCGAATTTCTTTTGGAAATCGTGCCTAAAGTTTGCGCAGTGTACAGTTGCACACACAAAAGCAGTAAAATTACGAATGTATCTCATTTAATGTGCGCACAGTGTCATACAACAACACAGAAAAAACTTTCATCTGTCTAACTTTAGGTGAATTTATTATTTTAGGCTAGGTTTTATAACTTCCTTACTATCATGTACCATACCCCTCTGTTTTGACTTCCGAAAACATGGCGGAGGGTGGTTCAATTTGCTTCACTAGCATCGCATTCTTGCCTCCTTATGGTATTCTGTCTCTTTCGTTAAAATACTGCGGCTAAACGTAATCGGTGGGCTGGCATACAAACAGAGAAATCTACGAATCCAACTGTGGCTGATTTCAATCTTGGTTTGTGAAAGTAACAGTATTTACGTTGTGCATTACAGTAGTAATGGCCACATTCACAACGCGAAAGAGTATAAGAACCTGTAATCATTGAATTATCTTAGGATGCATGAGAGATACGATCTTCGGAGGTCTACGTCGCAATCTGACGAATAGTAGGTTCGTCATTCTAGATACGTTCTGCTGGTTGAATAACGAGGTTATCGCACATTAAGATGGTCGTACCACTGCAATGCGTTTTCGCTCGCATGCGTCATCGCCAGCGCGAGAGGAAAGAGGTATAGGGTGGACATACCTTTAGGGTGAACAAAGTGGCGAAAGCTTTGCAACGTGCAGCAGAGAGAGACGTACCGTCAATGTCGACCTCGTGCAGCATCTGCTGGAGCTCCTCCTCACGCGCGAACTGTCCCAGGCTGCGCATCACGCGGCCCAGCTCGTCCTGTGTGATGCTCCCGTCTCCGTCCTTGTCGAACAGCCGGAAGGCCTCACGGAACTCTGCGGGCAGAAAACCACAAAGGCTGCACATCCAGGTGGCGCAATAGCTGCGGTGGCGATGGGAAGCCGCTAGCAGGAAAGGGCGAGGCGCGGACACGGATGTTTGCTAATGCGAACTGCTGCTTGGAGATGTGTGGTTTAAAATTAACTGACAACCCGGAGTTTCCGTCTCGATAATGCTGAAGCCACAGCATTGTGAGTAATTAAGGTTGTCGTGTGTAAATACTACAGTGTGTAACAAATATAGTTGAGAAGGTCGCGCACAGAATCACGGTTTGGAGGGGGAGGGGGGGGGGGAGGTCTTGGCCCTCGGTTCCTATTTGAGTTAAGAACATCGCGTGAAATTTTTTTGGCTTAACCAGGACCAGAGGCCATTTGTATAACCTTTCGACCGTCTGTCTTACTGTAGCTATATTATCGTGTATTAAGCAAAGTTCTAATGACGAACCGGAGCCGACGCCTAGGTGGAGGATTGTACGAATCGATGAATTTCTTTTGCAAAAGATGTTAACTGGGCTGAAATTAATTCTCAGGCAATGACACCATTTTTATATGTACCACTCGGATTTTACGTGCAAATACGTGCAAAAAACACGTTTTCTGTAAGCTTTTTCAAGAGAACCACTTCTGTATTTTGAACTTGTACAATAGGTTCAAACTTTGCACTAAGGTAGATAAATCGATAAAGTCAAGAGTATTTTTTTTGATCCGATAATCTTTATCAGTTGTCGATATACGATGATTTAAAGCGAAGGTAAATGTAGCACGTAAAATCATTATTACGCGAACTGAATGTGCGGAAAAGATTTAAAGTGGTTCAGATAAATAAAAGAAGCATTCTTCCGATAAAACTGAATACTTTCATAAACCTAGCTTCATTTGAATTGTATGTGCAAAAACAAAAGTTTTGTGACTATTTTTACGCGCGTCGTTTATATGTTTCAAACTTGTGCGAATTGGTTCAAATTTCGTAAGAATGTAGACAAATACATTTAATTAATGGTGAAAACTTTATCTGCTGCCATGATACAGGTAACATGGTTCGAAAGACAATAAAAAAAATCCTGTACCAGATCAGTCGTCCCCCGAATCAACAAAAATCTACATCGGTTGCCAAGCTATGGCACTCTTTTGTCAAACCTACGGTAAAGTTGGGAAGAAGAAGGAAAACTTCCTATATCAAGGCACAAAAAGGCGAAGATGTCCTGTTCAGAGTTTGGGATGTACAAGACGGAAACTAGCTTTTCTATTTATCTGACAGCTTCAAAGACATGTAAATCAAAACGTCTTGCCCTTTTTGCGCTTTATTGGGAGTTAATACTACATTCCCATCCCACTGAGCTTTCTTAGCTGCAAGTATTATAATTTATAGGCTGAAGCCCTGATACTCCGCGCAAAATCCAGAAGAATCGCCAGCTGTGGTAAACAATATATGTCATCACATTTGTTCCTGGGAGTGGGGTTCCATCACGTATCATGTTAATTTACTTGAGATTATGCATTATAGTACATGATATAGACACTAGTACTAGTATGAATATATCAATATGTTTTGATCTGGATGTCTTTGAAGCTTTGAAGCTGTCAAATGAGTCGAAAAATTAGTTAACTTCTTTTGCACCCCTAACTTTGCCCAGGACATATTCGCCTCTTTTGTTCTATGATAGGGACAGTTTTCATTCTAGTATTGCATATTATATTATTTACGAGAGACATCCAATAACTGAAGAGGCAAACTGCTGTAGAAATGAAACATCTTGTAAGAGGAGTTCCGTGCTTTCACTACTGACAGATAAATTTTTTTTTGTTTATGGCCTCCATATTGAAATTAACTAAACTGAGATCTAGAGTTGGCACATCAAAATATTAGTTTGGCAAGATGGATGGCAAGTTGATATTTAGTGCGACTGTGGAGATGACTAGACTGTTCATCATAAACGCTTCAATGCCTACTGTATCCAGCCTCCTGTACAGAGCCGGCCGTTGTGACCGTGCGGTTCTAGGCGCTTCAGTTTGGAACCGCGTGACCGCTACGGTCACAGGTTCGAATCCTGCCTCGGGCATGGATGTGTGTGATGTCCTTTGGTTAGTTAGGTTTAAGTAGTTCTAAGTTCTCGGAGACTGATGACCTCAGATGTTGAGTCCCATAGTGTTCAGAGCCATTTGAACCATTTGAACCTCCTGTACAGAAGATGAACTTCATCAAGGTGCAGAAAATGCATTTGAAGTGACCATGATTTGGGAAAAAGTAATAAACTCATAGTTGTGTTAATATGTAAGTTTCCGATACGAGAAATAAATAAATAAATTAATTCCATTTAACGATGGTATGTCCGCTTGAACGTTCCACGTTGATTCAACAACGTGCAGTTATCCGTATTTTGCTTTCTGAAGGTGAGAAACCGGCTAATATCTATTCTGGAATGATTTTATAGTATGGTGAAAGTCGTACGAACAGCGGAAATTTTGATAAGTGGATAGAGCAGTCCAAAAACGGATGAAGCTCGGTGGCCGACCACTTGAAGAGTCGCTTGAAATCTGCACTGACGATATTTTTTGTGTAGATTGACGTATCAGGGTTGAACATTTAGCAAAAACAGTTGCAGTAAGTGTTAGCACAGTTAATAGCGTTATCAGTAACAAGCTCAATTACAGTAAAACAAGTACAAGACGGCAAGAGTCAGAGTGTGCACAAACTATAAAGAACGCTGTGAAAGGGAAGATGACACTTTTCTGAACAAGATTTCAACGTGTGATGGAACTTGGGTTCACCATTTCGATCCAAAGTTCAGAAACAACGAGGAGGTCAAATAATTTGTGGGAAAGTGACAATAAGACAAAAATTCTTTGCATCAGGTATAAAAACGCTAGTTTATCATAGGGACAAGTGTTTAATGTTGGTAAGGATCATGTTCAGAAGTGGTAAAAGTCTCATTTCGTAAAAATGCAGTTTTTTCTTCATTGTTTCCTTAATTATTGACTGTCCCTCTCTCGCTGTGTCTCTGTTTCCCGTCCTCTGTCCATGCTTCTTGTCGGCTTCGTGTCTTCCGCTTCATCTTGATTGCCTCTTTGGTTGCCCATATTTCTTTCATCTTCCGGCTGTGATCTTGCTTGCGTTATTCGGTCCGTTTTACGCCTGTTCGTTTGTCACAGTGTATCTCATGTAGTTTACTTTTCTTAATGATGTTTCTGAATTTTATTCTGTCGTTTATTGTGTCTGCTGTTATGTTGAGTTGGTTCAGGTCGATTTTTACCTCTGCCACTCAGTAACAACATGGGTGGTTACTCAGTCAAAGATCTGTTTGGTTAGTCTGTGTGATGGCATTCTGTGTAGGTGTCCATAAAATTGTAGTCTGAGTTTTCTAATTATTTCTGTGATTGTCTCCGTATGTTTGTATAGTTCCTCTGTAGGTTTCTTGATCCATATTCCATTGTTGTTAGTTGCGCCAAATATTTTCCTAAGAATTTTCCGTTCTACTTTTTGTAGTTGTCTGATACGTGTATGCCCTAGGATTAGTGTGGTCTCTGCTGCATATAGTTCCTCGGGGAACCCCACCGTGTCGTAGTGGCTTAATTTGGCTTTTTGTGAGATAGACTTCTTGTTGTAATGGTTCCGCACTACTTTGTATGCCTTGTCCAGTTTAGTTTTTCTTTCTTCGTTTGAGTCTCTGTTATGTCCGCTCATTTGTAGTGTTTCACCGCGGTATTTGAAGTTTGCCGTTTTGTAAATCGTGCCGTACTTTGTGTTCAGAGATGAGAGTTCCTTTGTGCTCATAGACTGTGTCTTTTCGTAAGAGATCTGTAGTCCAATTTTGGAAGCGATTTCGTGTAGTTTTTCAATAGCATCTTTTGTTTTGTGTATACCTTTCGTGACAATCGTCAAATCGTCTGAAAAAGCCAGGCATTTAATCTGTAGGTTTCGTAAGGTTAAAAAAATTGTTCAAATGGCTCTGAACACTATGGGACTCAACTGCTGTGGTCATCAGTCCCCTAGAACTTAGAACTACTTAAACCTAACTAACCTAAGGACATCACACACATCCATGCCCGAGGCAGGATTTGAACCTGCGACCGTAGCAGTCACACGGTTCCGGACTGCGCACCTAGAACCGCGAGACCACCGCGGACGGCTTCGTAAAGTGTTGTGATGTCTCCCACTCTTTTATTACCTTATGTAACACTAGATTGAAAAGGAGAGGTGAGAGGCCATCGCCTTGTCGGACACCTGTGCGAATTTCAAAGGGCTCTGATAGTTCCTCACAGAACATTACTTTGGAGGTCGTGTTAGTCAATGTTTGCTCGATGGTAGTCCGTGTTTTGTTGTCTACTTTGTATTCTGCTAGAATTTTGAAGAGTGTTTTCCGGTCGATAAAGCCGTATGCCTGTTTGAAGTCGACAAAGGTAATGATCATGTTCTGTTTGTGTTGTAAAATCATTTTCAGGTTCCAAATTTGTTGCGCACAGGACCGCCAAGACCTGCTTGGTTTTCCCCAATTTAGTGGTCGGTCTGGCAGTCTAGTCTGTTTAGTAAAGCTTCAGAGAGGATCTTGCATGTGATCGGTAGTAGGGATATTCCTCTGTAGTTGTTCAGGTCAGTCTTCTCACCTTTTTTGTGTTGTGGGAGTATCAGGGCAGTTTTCCAGCCGTCAGGAATTTACATGGTCTTCCAGATATCTTCCAAGATCATGTGGATGTCTTTGGTGAGTTCTGGGTCTTGTAACTTCCTGATTTCCGCGATGATGCCGTCTGCTCCTGGTGCTCTACGATTCTTGAGTGACTTGATTATTTCTTTAACTTCTTCTAGAGTTGGAGGTTCACTATCTGGATTGTACGTGCATGTTTCTATCATCATTTCTTCCATAGAGGGGTCCATGTTGAGTTTTTCAAAGTACGTTGCCAGAATGTCACAACTGTTTTTGGTATTGGTTTCCAGGGTTTCATTCGGTCTTCTGAAGCACAAGTTGGGTGGTTGTTATCCAGTCATATTTTCTCTGAACTTTCTTTAGAAGTTTCTTGTATTGTTCTTCGTGGTGCTTGTGCTAGTTTCCTGGCCTCTCGGATTCTTCCTGAAAGTTGTGTCCAGTCTGTCGTTTTCTCCATTTAAATTCTGTCTAATATTTGTGTGTGGTTTAAAGCAAGGTATTCTGGATCTGGTGCAACAATTTTGTTTCTTCTCAATTGCTCCTTCTGGCTCGCTCAGTGTGTGTCAATCAATTTCCACTTTTTTCTCACACATATGTTATTTTACACATATCGGGATTGTTTTCCTCATATTCTAGCCACCAAATATTATAATGTTCTGGAGACACCTATTTATGAAAATTTGTATCAATGATGATGCATTTTTGTCTACTTTTCAACTTACCAATTGTCTCAACCTTCCTGTGCGCCTCACTGTTCTTACATTCCAGAATCCAATATGGGTTTTCCTTTTTAAACCAAAGGTCATCATATCTGGATCCATCCAGTTATTTCTCCCTTTAGTTTCTGTGATTTTAATGTTTTGGAGTTACGGGTTATTGGCCCATAGACCCAGAGTGTTCTGGTGGGGCTGCCACCTCATGGTCTGGACACCTTCCAAGCTTTGACGTCAGGATCCTACCGCTTAGATAGATGGTCTTCACACTGAGTATCCACCTTCCACAGTAACGGCTATGTGCATCAGGCCACATTTTGCAGCTACATTAGGGCTCTGTTCCTGTTGCCATACAATCACAGAATGAAAACAGGAAAGGATAATATGACAGGAGATTGTGCGTGAGTGTTTGTCGGGGCTCTCTGTGGAGCAGTGCTCAGCACAGGAGACCCTACCAATAGCTACACAACTGCTGGTTTAGGACTTCACTTTGCTGTAACATATGAACACCTTGTCCACACAGACAGTGTTTCATTAAGGTGGCGTATCCCAAGGGCGTAGGCATGAAACTGCTTATTGGCAGCCTGACTGGTCGGCCGATATCCCCCTCCCCGAACTGAGCAGGTTGCTCACCCACCTGCAATATATATAAGTGACCTAGTAGATAGTGTTGGAAGTTCCATGCGGCTTTTCGCGGATGATTCTGTAGTGTACAGACAAGTTGGAGCATTAGAAAATTGCAGCGAAATGCAGGAAGATCTGCAGCGGATAGGCACTTGGTGCAGGGAGTGGCAACTGACTCTTAACATAGACAAATGTAATGTATTGCGAATACATAGAAAGAAGGATCTTTTGTTGTATGATTATATGATAGCGGATCAAACACTGGTAGCAGTTACTTCTGTAAAATATCTGGGAGTATGCGTGCGGAACGATTTGAAGTGGAATGATCATATTAAATTAATTGTTGGTAAGGCGGGTGCCAGGTTGAGAGTTATTGGGAGAGTCCTTAGAAATCGTAGTCCATCAACAAAGGAGGTGGCTTACAAAACACTCGTTCGACCTATACTTGAGTATTGCTCATCAGTGTGGGATTCGTACCAGGTCGGGTTGACAGAGGAGATAGAGAAGATCCAAAGAAGAGCGGCGCGTTTCGTCACAGGGCTATTTGGTAAGCGTGATAGCGTTACGGAGACGTTTAGCGAACTCAAGTGGCAGGCTGTGCAAGAGAGGCGCTCTGCATCGCGGTGTAGCTTGCTGTCCAGGTTTCGAGAGAGTGCTTTTCTGGATGAGGTATGGAATATATTGCTTCCCTCTTCTTATACCTCCCGAGGAGATCTCGCACGGAGGCTTTCCGGCATTCGTTCTTCCCACGAACCATACGCGACTGAAACAGGTAAGGGAGGTAATGACAGTGGCACGTAAAGTGCCCTCCCACACACCGTTGGGTGGCTTGCGGAGTGTAAATAACAATGATGATAATGACGTGAAGCTAGGGCCTCCCGTCGTGTAGACCGTTCGCCTGTTGCATGTCTTTCGAGTTGACGCCACTTCGGCGACCTGCGCGTCGATGGGGATGAAATGATGATGATTAGGACAACACAACATCCAGTCCCTGAGCGGAGAAAATCTCCGACCCAGCCCCCAGCCGGCCAGCCGGGAATCGAACCCGGGCCCTTAGGATTGACACTCCGTCACGCTGACCAGTTTTTTTTTTTTAAGGGCCTCTCATTTCTCCTTCTAGCCCTTCCATTCACTCTCCTTCATGCGACTTCTTCGGCGAGCTTCAATGCCCCACTTTATTATTATTTTTTTTTAATGGGTTATGAAACTGAATTGCATCTTGAAGACAATGTTAGAAAGTTGTAATCCGAATAGATTACCGTGAAAACAACTCCATCTATGATACTATTGACTGCATAAACTGAACGCAAAATATTCTTCCATTAGAATTTAAACAAAAATGAGAGAGAAGCAAAAGTAAAAATTAAGAGAGGAAATTGAACTTCAGTGATGCACACCTTATGCATTAGAATAGTTTTTCCCTACTATTCTTGTGCTGTGGCATGACTCCTGTTACTTTTTGGGGAAACATGCTTTTCGGTCGATTTCATATTATTTAGGTACTAACCGATGCATTGTTTCTGAAACAAAATTTGCATCATACTCCCGAACTTCTTTTTATGGTCTTTGTTCCGGTATATTTTCAAGTATCTTTCAGATATTCTCGATATTCTTGTAGATTTGTTGTTGACAACATAATTGACAATTTTTCCGAACGTCCACAAGATGACATTGTTTTTTGTGGTGGAAAGGAAATTTCTTCTGGGAAGAGTATATCGTGAAGTGTGATTTCTCTTCCGTCGGTCCGTTTGAGAAAAGCAACTTGCAATACAATGTCATTCCAAATAGTCTTGTATCCATTACAGATGAAGTGATGCTTTAAGGAGTCCAAATTGTCACATTTTTGGCACACATTTGTTGCATGTAGTCCTACTGAATACAGTTTTTCATTGGTACTAATAATGTTGTTGACAACTGTGTACCATGACGCTTGCCCTTCCGTAGTCAGTGTTTTGTTATTTATGTTAGTCCATATTTTTTTCCCAGTTTTTGTCGGGATACTTCAGCTCCATTTTATTTTGGTTGTCGCGTGATTGTAACTTCTCTACTATACAGGGTGAGTCACCTAACGTTACCGCTGGATATATTTCTTAAACCACATCAAATACTGACGAACCGATTCCACAGACCGAACGTGAGGAGAGGGGCTATTGTAATTGTTTAGTACAAACCATACAAAAATGCACGGAAGTATGTTTTTTAACACAAACCTAGGTTTTTTAAATGGAACCAAGTTAGTTTTGTTAGCACATCTGAACATATAAACAAATACGTAATCAGTGCCGTCTGTTGAATTGTAAAATGTTAATTACATCCGGAGATATTGTAACATAAAGTTGACGCTTGAAACCTCCGACGTTCAGTTGCGTGTTGTAACAAACACGGGCCACGGTCGGCGAGCAGCATCTGCAGGGACTTCTTTCTATGGGGTACGTTAAAGGAGAATGTGTACCGTAATGTGGCTACAACCCCAGATGATATGAAACAACGTATTGTGGCAGCCTGCGGCGACATTACACCAGATGTACTGCGGCGTGTACGACATTCATTACGCCAGAGATTGCAATTGTGTGCAGCAAATGATGACCACTACGTTGAACATCTATTGGCCTGACATGTCGGGACACACACTATTCCACTCCGTAATTGAAAAAGGAAACCAGGTGCGTACGTGTACGTCACCCCTCATGGTAATGTACATGTGCGTCAGTGAAAAAGACCAATAAAAAGGTGTTAGCATGTGGACGTAATGTGCTCTTCCAGTCTCTTCTGTACCTAAGGTCCATCATCGTTCCCTTTGGATCCCTACGTAATTCGGTGCTCTCCGATACACACGATCGAACAGCGGAGGAGTGGTTCTCAAGCGTTAACTTTAGTTTACAATATCTCCGGAAGTAATTAACATTTTACAATGCAACAAACGGCACTGATTACGTACTTGTTTATATGTTCAGATATGCTAACAAAACTAATGGGGTTCCATTTAAAAAACGTAGGTTTGTGTTAAAAAACATACTTCCGTGCATTTTTGTATGGTTTGTATTAAACAATTACAATAGCCCCTCTCCTCACGTTCGGTCTGTGGAATCGATTCGTCAGTATTTTATGTGGTTTACGAAATACATCCAGTGGTAATGTTAGGTGACTCACCCTGTATATTTACTTGTCCTCTTATTTTTGTTTGTTAAAATGCGTGTCAAGTAGCTTAATACTACATGAAAATCCTTAATATGCTTTAGGTTGTAATTTATGTTGCGAACATCTACTGGCGACGGACGCGGAGTGTAGATGTAGATGTGAGTCCACTGTGTCCGCATGATGGACCCTACATGCCGCCACTAACAAATGTGGGATGTTATGTAGCATTCGATTCTAGCAGGTAGAGGTCCGCCAGCAAACCGATGCACTCAGGCCACAGACCAGGCTGGTATAAAACCGTCCACACAAAGGCGAACAGGCCGGGGCAGTCCCGATCGGCAGGACGGAGGTAGCCCAGCTCGTTGACCTGTGTACGGTGTTATTCCTACAACAAGCTTTCATTAGGGCAGAGTGGTGCATACCTTTCATCTGCGACCTGGTGACCCCGCGGTGTGCGGCGGGGGGAGCGGCCTGCGTGCTGAAGGTGGCGTCGGGGGAGGCGCGCACAGGCACCCCCACCCCAGAGGAGGCGGTGCCCGCACCAGCCCCCACGCCACCGGTGACGCTGCCGCTGCTGCTGCTGTGGCTGGAGCCGGTCAGCTGGTGCTGCTGCTGTTGATGCTGCTGCCCCTGGGCGACCACCCCGGTGCCGCCGGTCTGGCGCGTCTGCGGGACACAACAGCAGGACGACTGCTCACAGCGACTCCAGAGCCCGCACCAGCCACGCGGCACAGAGCACAGAAGAACGCCAGGGGCAGGGTAGGGGACAGGTGTCGTGGGGACGTGGCACTTCGGACAAGAGGTGTGGAACTGTGACAGGCTAATGCTTTATACAGGGTGTTACAAAAAGGTACGGCCAAACTTTCAGGAAACATTCCTCACACACAAATAAAGAAAAGATGTTATGTGGACATGTGTCCAGAAACGCTTAATTTCCATGTTAGAGCTCATTTTAGTCTCGTCAGTATTTACTGCACTTCCTCGATTCACCGACAGTTGGCCCAATGGAAGGAAAGTGATGTTGACATGCGACTCATTGCTCTACAGTACTAGCATCAAGCACATCACTACGTAGCATCAGCAGGTTAGTGTTAATCACGAACGTGGTTTTGCAGTCAGTGCAATGTTTACAAAAGTGGAGTTGGCAGATGCCCATTTGATGTATGGATTAGCACGGGACAATAGCCGTGGCGCGGTACGTTTGTATCGAGACAGATTTCCAGAACGAAGGTGTCCGTGATCCCACGAACGTAGATGCTAGTATCCGACGCCCAGGTCGATAGGAGACAGGAGTCGATTATCGAGTGCTGCAGGAGGCAGGGAGACGAGTGTTGAGTGCATTGTTGTACTAGAGAGTGTCGAGTGAGAAGTGGTGCAAGATGGTGGTCGAGTGAGTTGTAAGCGATAAAATTCACCGGAGTATGACGAGTGGGCACGTCCCCCTGATCGTCGTGGGGTTGACTCTCACTAATACCGATTCGCGAGTGATATGAAACAGAAAGTGACAAGTGCCGAATTACGTGTTTCGCGTCAACCGCGTCGGGCAGCAACAACCATGGATTGCAGTGACGATTGTTGTGAATTTTAACCATCAGCATTGCGTGTGATGAAGTACTGAAAATCAACAACCAATAAAAAGATATAACTATGATTAGACTTGCAAGGCGAAGGTAGCAACTGCCTCAGAATTTGTGTGTTAGTAGAAAATACAATACAGTTTGTACGTCGCAACCTTTGTGGTCCTTAATAATAGACAAACTTTCAATCATTCCACTATTCAGTTGCAAAACAGCCGCACTCGGTTGAAATACCCCCGAAACCACGGCAGAAAAACCAATAGCCTTTCGTCTATTAAGCACACGGTCATATAATCATAATAATTGTTTGGCGGCTTCGGTAAATTACACAAAATCCAGTAAAGGAATTAAACGGGGGTGTTTCACCCGACAGGAAGACGTTCGAAGCAATTGATCGGCGTCTTAGAGGGCACGGAACATTCCAGCCTATGTCTCGCGACTGGGGAAGACCTAGAATGACGAGGACACCTGCAATGGATGAGGCAATTCTTCGTGCAGTTGACGATAACTCTAATGTCAGTGTCAGAGAAGTTGCTGCTGTACAAGGTAACGTTGACCACGTCACTGTATGGAGAGTGCTACGGGAGAACCAGTTGTTTCCGTACCATGTACAGCGTGTGCAGGCACTATGAGCAGCTGATTGGCCTCCACGGGTACACTTCTGCGAATGGTTCATTCAACAATGTGTCAATCCTCATTTCAGAGCAAATGTTCTCTTTACGGACGGAGCTTCATTCCGACGTGATCAAATTGTAAATTGTCACAATCAACATGTGTGGCCTGACGAGAATCCGCACGCAATTGTGCAATCACGGCATCAACAAAGATTTTTTGTGAACGTTTGGGCAGGCATTGTTGGTGATGTCTTGATTGGGCCCCATGTTCTTCCACCTACGCTCAATGGAGCACGTTATCATGATTTCATACGGGATACTCTACCTGTGCTGCTAGAACATGTGGCTTTACAAGTACGACACAACATGTGGTTGATGTACGATGGAGCTTCTGCACATTTCAGTCGAAGTGTTCGTACGCTTCTCAACAACAGATTCGGTGACCGATGGATTGGTAGAGGCGAACCAATTCCATGGCCTCCACGCTCTCCTGACCTCAACCTTCTTGACTTTTATTTATGGGGGCATTTGAAAGCTCTTGTCTACGCAACCCCGGTACCAAATGTAGAGACTCTTCGTGCTCGTATTGTGGACGGCTGTAATACAATAAGCCATTCTCCAGGGCTGCATCAGCGCATCAGGGATTCCATGCGACGGACGGTGGATGCATGTATCCTCGCTAACGGGGGACATTTGGAACATTTCCTGTAAGAAAGTGAAGTCACGCTGGTACGTTCTGTTGCTGTGTGTTTCCATTTCATGATTAATGTGATTTGAAGAGAAGTAATAAAATGAGCTCTAACATGGAAAGTAAGCGTTTCCGGACACATATCCACATAACATATTTTCTTTCTTTGTGTGTGAGGAATGTTTCCTGAAAGTTTGGCCGTACCTTTTTGTAACACCCTGTATTCTGACCTCAAATATTCCATCATGCAACTATGGTACCTCGGTCAAATGTTAAATCAGCAAACGGATCGAAGCCATCTGTCCACACACTCTGTGACCGTAATGGTATTAAAACGGAGGATGGTACAGAAAAGCCCCAAATACTAAACGCCTTTTCCAAAACTGTTTCACAGAGGAAGATCGCACTGTAGTGCCTCCTTTAAATCATCGAAAGAGTGACAAAATGACAGATATCGAAATAATGACAAACTGATAGAATATCACCTGAAATCTGGGGAGTGTTCATCGGAGGTGAGGGTATCATCTGGAGTGCCCCAGGGAAGTGTAGTAGGTCCGCTGTTGTTTTCTATCTACATAAACGATCTTTTGGATAGGGTGGCTAGCAATGTGCTGCTGTTTGCTGATGATGCTGTGGTGTACGGGAAGCTGTCGTCGCTGAGTGACTGTAGGAGGATACAAGGTGACTTGGACGGGATTTGTGATTGGTGTAAAGAATGGCAACTAACTCTAAATATAGATAAATGTAAATTAATGCAGATGAATAGGATAAAGAATCCCGTAATGTTTGAATAGTCCATTAGTATTGTAGCGCTTGAGACAGTCACGTCGATTAAATATTTGGGCGTAACATTGCAGAGCGATATGAAGTGGGACAAGTATGTAATGGCAGTTGTGGGGAAGGCGGATAGTCGTCTTCGGTTCATTGGTAGAATTTTGGGAAGATGTGATTCATCTGTAAAGGAGACCGCTTATAAAAGGAGACCGCTTATAAAACACTAATACGACCTATTCTTGAGTACTGCTCGAGCGTTTGGGATCCCTATCAGGTCGGATTGAAGGAGGACATAGAAGAAATTCAGAGGCGGGATGCTACATTTGTTACTGGAAGGTTTGATTATCACGCGAGTGTTACGGAAATGAGTATCTAGAGGAAAGGAGGCGTTCCTTTCGTGAATCGCCACTGAGAAAATATAGAGAACCAGCATTTGAAGCTGACTGCAGTACTATTTTACTGCCGCCAACTTATATTTCGCGAAAATACCACAAAGATAAGAGAGATTAGGGCTCGTACAGAGGCATATAGGCAGTCATTTTTCCCTCGTTCTGTTTGGGAGTGGAACAGGGAGAGAAGATGCTAGTCGTGGTACGAGGTACCCTCCGCCACGCACCGTATGGTGGATTGCGGAGTATGTATGTAAATGTAGATGTAGATATCGCTCAAGGGAGGAAGTGCCACTGAACCTGACGAGGTTCCAGTTCGATTTTGCAAACAGAGTACGAAGGAACCGCTTTTCTGGCAGAAATGTATTGTAGATCAGTGGAAGAGTGTAGCTTTTTTTTTTTTTTTTTTTTTGAGTAACATCACTCTTGTGACTAGTTTGATGCAGCCCGCCACGAATTTCATCTCAGGGTAGCACTTGCAACCTATGTCCTCAATTATCTACTGGATCTATTCCTCTCTGTCTTTCTCTCCAGTTTTTACCCTCTACAGCACACTCTATTATCACAGAAGCAATTCCATGATGTCTTAACGGATGTCCTACCATCTTGCCTTACCTTATCCGCCCATCTAATTATTAACATCCGTCTATAGCACCTCATCTCAAATGCTTAGATTCTCTTGTGTTGTGGTTCTCTCACAGTCACTGTTTCTTTACCATACAATGCGGCACATTCTCAGAAATTTCTTCCTCAAATTAAGGCCTTTGTCTGATACTAGTAGACTTCTCTTGTCAGGATGCCCTTTTTGCCAATGCTAGTCTGCTTTTGATGTCCTCCTGCTCCACTTGTCATTGGTTATTTTGCTGCCTAGGTAACACAATTTCTTAACTTCATCTACTTGGTGACCATCAATCATCATGTTAAGCTGTTAATATTTCTGCTGCTTCTCATAACTTTCATCTTTCTCCGATTTACTCTCAATCCATATTCTGTACTCATTAGACTGTTCATTCCACTAGGAGATCCTGTAATTCTTCTTCGCTGTCACTGAGGATAGCAATGTCACCATGATACATTGATATCCTTTCACTGTGAATTTTAATTAAATCTTGAACCTTCCTTCTATTTCCATGTTTTTTTTTTTCGACATGTAGGTAGAGCAGCTGGGGCGAAAGACTACATCCCTGTCTTACACTCTTTGTCTGAGCACTTCGTTCTTGGTCTTCCACTCTAATTAGTCCCTCCTGGCTCCTGACTATGCGTAAGGAGTTAAAAAAAAACGGATTTCAGTGGTTCAGCAGCTACTCATAAGCCGCACACACTCAAGAGCCAAAGAAACTCATACGGTTGCCTAATATTGTGTAGGGTCCCCACGAGCACGCAGAAATGCCGCAACACGACGCTTACGTACGTATCACTTGTAAGAGTCGTATCTAGACTCATAAGAGGTCCTATATCACTCCAACTGCACACTCTCTACACCACTGCAGAGCCTCCACCAGCTTGCTGACATGCAGGGGTCATGGATTCAATACAATTTGAAACCAGACTCCATTCATCAACAGTCCAATGTCGGTGTTGACAGGCCCAGGCGAGTTGACGGGCCCAGGCGAGGCGTAAAACTATGTGTCGTGCACTCATCAAGGGTACACGACTGGGCCTTCTGCTCCGAAAGCCCATATCGATGATGTTTCGTTGAATGGTTCGCACAGTGACACTTGTTGACGGCCCAGCATTGAAATCTGCAGCAATTTGCGGGAGGGCTGCATTTCTGTCACGTTGAACGATTCTCTGCAGTCGTCGATGGTACCGTTCTTCCAGGATCTTTTGCCGGCCGCCGCGATATCAGGGAGTTGATGTTTTACGGGATTCCTGATAATCACGGTACACTCGTGAAATGGTCGTACGGGAAAATCCTCATTTCATCGCTACCTCGGAGATGCTGTGTCTGATCGCTTGTGCGCCGACTATAAGACCACGTTCAAACTCACGTAAGTCTT
Source organism: Schistocerca gregaria (assembly GCF_023897955.1). Lineage (NCBI taxonomy): Eukaryota > Metazoa > Arthropoda > Insecta > Orthoptera > Acrididae > Schistocerca > Schistocerca gregaria. The sequence continues at coordinate 124,905,626 of NC_064927.1, read as the reverse complement.
GATAACTTGCTATTGTAGTAGTAGGAACCGATCCAACAACTGCGCCAGACACTTGTTGTCTTATATAGGCGTTGCCGACCGCAGCGCCGTATTGTGGTGGTTTACATATATCTGTATTGGTGCTCCAGAGTGTTTCAGTAATCAATGCTAGGCGATGTTTGAGGTGGTCTAAAGAGCGACACCACTGGACAGTATGTGGTTGGGAACGAGTAGTTTGGAGTGACGAATCACGTTGAACCTTGCTTCAATCCTACGGGAGAGACTGAGTTTGGTGACTGACAGGAGAGTGTTACCTACCATCATGTGTAGTGTGAACAGTAAAATACGCAGGAGGTGGTGTTACGATATAGACATGTCGTACGTGGTTCGGGCACGGCTCCTTATTACAGTGCTAAATACGGAAGGATATGAACGCATTTTAACAGCATTATGTACTGTGTACAGCAGACGAACTGTTAGGAGACGATGATTGTATCGGGTTAACAATGCACCCTCTCATAAAGTAGAGCTGTGAGGCAATGGTTTGTGAATAATAGCATTCCTGAAGTGGACAGCCCCGCGCAGAGTCTCGACTTGAACCCAGTCGAACACCTTCGGGTTGAATTAGAACACCGATTTCGCTCTAGACCCCAGTGTCCAACGTCACTGCCTTGTCTGGTTTCAGTTGTTGAGGACGAATGTGCACTCATTTCTCCACAGAGATTCAGACGCCTAACTGAAAGTGTTCCCAACAGAGTTCAAGCCGTCTTAAAGGAGATGGGTGGACACACTCCATATTAATATGAACTAATAGGTATGTGGATGCTTTTGATCACCTAGTATATATTAATTATCGTTATGAAAGAATTAATTTCTCCATCTCTGCAATATCTCCTGGAAGGCTATTCCTGCCTTAGCTGCCGCCTCCTGCGATTTTCTCTGCCGCGTTATGACACAACGTCCCGCAATTTTCCATGCGAAAACGGCTTCAAAACCAATACTGGCTGTGGGCAGGCCTTCGTGCCCACGTGAGTGAAATTACTATCTAAATAATGTGAAACTTCAATAAACCAGCTAAAAATAAGTATACTACGATCAATCAGTCTCCTTCTAAAGACTAACCCCGAAAGTTTCCAGCAGGCACTACGAAATTTTGTGAGGTCGAACATCGTCAATTACGCAAGCACAAACGAAAGTCACCATTTTTGCCAGGTTTCCATAAGCGGGGTCATACGTCAGGGAATAATTATCCATTTCGCAGGATCAAGTATTTCTTAAAGAAAATCGTCTTCTTACGTAGGACTTTCTTTTATGTTGAAATAAAAAAACTTTATTTCATTATTTATCAGTCAGCTACGTCTAATAAAAGTTTCACCCAAGCATAGCAGGCGAGTTTCAGGCAGTCTGGTGGTGGAAATGAAGTTACCTGCTTCAGAAGTGGTAACCTAGTTATCGACAGTGATGAAGTTGTTCTTCTGTAAGGGACGATCAAAAAGTTTCGGCATAAGGGCGTTGCTGCAGCGTATATGCAACCCAGCGCGACTCCGATGCGGGTATATAGGGGTGCAGTTAAGGCGAAACGTCCGGGAAAACTGCGACGAGGTGTGCTGCTGTGTTACGATAGCGCGTGTCCCCATACCGAAAATGTTGCAATGCACGAGTTACGCCACTCATGTGGGAGGTACTCGAGCACCCGCTCTATAATCCTACTCTCTCTCCATGCGATTATCACGCCTTCGATTCCTTAAAAAAGGCGCTGAAGGGTCGACGACTCCTGTAAGGACTAGGATTTGCAGCAGGCAGTTACGGACGTTGCAAGGCGTGGTGTTGCACCAAACAGGTATCTTCAACTTGGCGTGTCGGTGGGATAACTGCCTCAATGCTGATGGCGATTTCGCCCGAATGGCATGCCGATTCTGGACTGTACGGCCCTCGAACGGAAAATTATTGATCACCCCTTATAGTTTTGAAATCTTATAACAATTCGGAAATGCCTTTCCATCCACGATATCGAGCCCTGATCAGATCTCTTTTTAGATTTTTGTTGGCATGTATTTGTTGGCATGTATTGCATTTATTGTGTGTGCTTGTGGTTTCTTGGTGGATGGCTGATATTAGAACGTGGTGTTGTTAGTCCAGCAGGAAAAGGTGTTATCAGAGGAGGCAGGTCGGGGAGCATTAAAGAAAGTAGACTGGAAGTGTGACACTCTTTCCTACGTAGATTTCAAAAGTTTTCTTGTTTTGTCTGTGTGGGAATTTCCGCGAACGTAGCGAGGAACAGGTTGGAGATGGCTCACTTTTCAAAACTAGTGCTTTAGATATAGCAATCTTTCTGAGTGCAGTCAGATTGATAAAGGGATCTTACAATTGTTTAAGGAATCTGTGACTACTTAAAAGTCGTCCCGCAAGTCATTTCGAGTCTGGTGACACTCTTCGAAGTTGTTTTACAGCAGTCCCTGGAGCTGGTCGTGGACTGTCGGAGTAATGTAGATTTTCAACGATTTTTCGAGCTGAAAAGTCTCGTCTGGATTGAGCAGGATGTCTGATAATTGCATTTCCAGAGTTTTCTTGACCACTGGATCCCAAGTGGATGAGGCTGTGGCCAGTATCTTGGCTCTGGCGTTATCGATGAAATGGATAGTGGTAATGCTGTGTTCAGCCACAGCAGATTTGTTGGGCTATAGAAGGCGACCGTATCGCTGGCGTCTCGATGTACCTTTTTTGAACAGTGAGTATATTCAAATCATGAGATGGCCGTTAGGTTGTCATACAAAATATCAGAAAAAGAAAAAATACTACCTCGGATGCATGTCTAAAGATGATGGAACAAGTTTGCTATTATTTTTGATCCATTAGTTTCTGTCGGTCGAAGTGAAAACAGTTTATCGATGTTTTTAAAGAGTGAAACGTTAAATGAGATATTGAGATGGAAAGGCTAGGTGCTTCCTCCTGTATTTAGAAGTTGCCGATAAAGACGCTCATGTCTAATGCATGTCAGACTCCAACGCTATTGAAATCGAGTCGATTGTTCTCATCGTTGGCGTAAAAAACAGAGGCTTATTCTTATTCCCTGGTGCAGATATTTTTTAAATTTGTGACCATCCAGAGAAATAACTGCAAAATACTCTAGAGTAAAACGTACTGGATAAGTAGTATCTAGGTGGGTGCTCAGAAATTGCACACTGTGCCGGACACACCACAGAAAATACATAATTCATGAGGAGAACTGTGGCCCGGCTGTTGCGACCCTGTTCCGACTCTGCTCCAGACGAGCTGCGGCCCCGAACAAAACGTCCGCTGCTCTGCTGTTATGGACTGTGAAATGGTAAACGCGTCGATCAAGGCGGAAGAAAAGAGAAAGAATAACGAGAACCTCACGCCACTCCATTTTAAGCAGCTTCAGCAGTGAGCTTGCTCAACAGTTAGTGTTCAGTAAGTATTGAGAACGTTTGTCATGGAGAATAGCGTTTTTTTCTTTAAAGTGAACATACACCGTCTCGGCCGCAGGAAACCTTTATTTTTATGTCTACCTGTTTCTGTCAGTTTTTGACCATCTTTGGACTTCATACCATGTTGGTAGGCGGTGGCGGTGAACAGAGCAGGCATTATACCTACACGAACAACTGACGTTCGTGGAGTCGTAACGCCTGCTCCGGTTCACCGCCACAGTCTGCCATCATGGTATGAGAACTGTAGATGAACAAAAACTGACCGAAACTGGTAGCCACAAACATAAAGGTTTCTTGCGGTCGAGACTGTTTACGTTCATTTTAAATTATAGGCTTGTTCAAATTAACAGACTCAATCTGTTTCATACCATTCCGAAGTTCAGCAGCAGACTTCGATGAATACTCATAAAATTTTAATTGCCACTTTAAAAAAATAAAGTTATTAAATTTTTTTATTGTTCAAAAGTGCAGTCCTGGTAGACACTGAAATCCACACGCCATAGTACTGCAGCAACGTGCTGGATGAGTTAAAGCAAAATGCTGTACAGCAATGTCTGAGGCACCGGTTGACGATCAACAACCACATTGAGTTAAGATTGAACGCGCTACTTACGATTATGGCCCCGCATCAGCTGTGGAATATTTCAGAACAAATGAGAACTTGTACCGGACTGCGAATCGAACCCGGATTTCTTGCTTGTCGCGAGGGGTCGCCGTAACAACTTCGATTATCCCAGCACGCTTTCAGGACCGCCCCAAATCTCCACCTTTCCTGGTGTCTACTCTTGTGCTTGTAAGTGGAGATTTGGGCTGCTTTCGGAGCCCTGCTCGGATAGCCGAAGTGATCACGGCGGCTGTTCGCGACACGTGAGAAATCCAGGTTCGAGTCACAGTCCGGCACAAGTTCTCATTTGTTCTGAAATATTCTACAGCTGATGCAGAACCATAATCTCAGTTTGCAAGCTCATTCAAAACAAAATGGTCCAGCCCATTAACGTGATAAAGTGGAGTATCGTCCGGTAATTCGTTTTCTGCGTTTGAAGGGAAACAACGCTGCAACAATCCATGTTCAACTGGTGGAAGTGTACGACAACAATGCACCATCATATGGCCCTATGGTAACGTGACACAGTTGCTTTCAAATTTGTCCAGAAAGTCGCAATGATGTACTGCAGAGCGAAATGGCAGGCCACCTCTCTCGCAAGGGAAGTAGAGGACCTAGTGATCCACAATCGTCGTATCACAATCGAGGCTATACTCGAAAAAGTGAAAAATCGCTCATGAATCAGTTTCCAACCTCTTGCACGACAATTTGAACATGACAAAGATCATCGCCAACTGAGTTCCGCGACTGCTCACACGTATTGATAAATCCAGCAAAACTGACGGAGCAGCAGAAATGTTACAGCTGTGTCAGGCCAGACGAAATGAATTCCTTAGCCCCTCAGTTACCATGGAGTAATGCTGGGCGTATCACTATAGCACCGATATGGAGGAGCAGTCACTGGAAATACACTCCTGGAAATTGAAATAAGAACACCGTGAATTCATTGTCCCAGGAAGGGGAAACTTTATTGACACATTCCTGGGGTCAGATACATCACATGATCACACTGACAGAACCACAGGCACATAGACACAGGCAACAGAGCATGCACAATGTCGGCACTAGTACAGTGTATATCCACCTTTCGCAGCAATGCAGGCTGCTATTCTCCCACGGAGACGATCGTAGAGATGCTGGATGTAGTCCTGTGGAACGGCTTGCCATGCAATTTCCACCTGGCGCCTCAGTTGGACCAGCGTTCGTGCTGGACGTGCAGACCGCGTGAGACGACGCTTCATCCAGTTCCAAACATGCTCAATAGGGGACAGATCCGGAGATCTTGCTGGCCAGGGTAGTTGACTTACACCTTCTAGAGCACGTTGGGTGGCACGGGATACATGCGGACGTGCATTGTCCTGTTGGAACAGCAAGTTCCCTTGCCGGTCTAGGAATGGTAGAACGATGGGTTCGATGACGGTTTGGATGTACCGTGCACTATTCAGTGTCCCCTCGACGATCACCAGAGGTGTACGGCCAGTGTAGGAGATCGCTCCCCACACCATGATGCCAGGTGTGGGCCCTGTGTGCCTCGGTCGTATGCAGTCCTGATTGTGGCGCTCACCTGCACGGCGCCAAACACGCATACGACCATCATTGGCACCAAGGCAGAAGCGACTCTCATCGCTGAAGACGGCATGTCTCCATTCGTCCCTCCATTCACGCCTGTCGCGACACCACTGGAGGCGGGCTGCACGATGTTGGGGCGTGAGCGGAAGACGGCCTAACGGTGTGCGGGACCGTAGCCCAGCTTCATGGAGACGGTTGCGAATGGTCCTCGCCGTTACCCCAGGAGCAACAGTGTCCCTAATTTGCTGGGAAGTGGCGGTGCGGTCCCCTACGGCACTGCGTAGGATCCTACGGTCTTGGCGTGCATCCGTGCGTCGCTGCGGTCCGGTCCCAGGTCGACGGGCACGTGCACCTTCCGCCGACCACTGGCGACAACATCGATGTACTGTGGAGACCTCACGCCCCACATGTTGAGCAATTCGGCGGTACGTCCACGCGGCCTCCCGCATGCCCACTATACGCCCTCGCTCAAAGTCCGTCAACTGCACATACGGTTCACGTCCACGCTGTCGCGGCATGCTAACAGTGTTAAAGACTGCGATGGAGCTCCGTATGCCACGGCAAACTGGCTGACACTGACGGCGGCGGTGCACAAATGCTGCGCAGCTAGCGCCATTCGACGGCCAACACCGCGGTTCCTGGTGTGTCCGCTGTGCCGTGCGTGTGATCATTGCTTGTACAGCCCTCTCGCAGTGTCCGGAGCAAGTATGGTGGGTCTGACACACCGGTGTCAATGTGTTCTTTTTTCCATTTCCAGGAGTGTATGTCGATTCACCATTTCCAAAAATGGTGAAAATCCAACACTCAAGTTAATGCTAAGTATTTTTTGGGACTGCCAAGATGTGACGCTAACAATTTAGTCTCATAAGGGGGAAACCGCCCCAGGAGTATACTACCGAAATCTCTTGAAGAGGTTACGGAAGTCTGTCAAGATGAGGCGTCGTGAGAAGCAGTTGAAGGGGTTGTTTTTTCTCCAAGACAGTGTCCCAGCTCCCTTTTTACAGGACATAGACAGACATGTTGCTTTTTTGGCATATCAAATTTCGTCTACCGCCCTCTGCCCCCCCCCCCCCCCCACTCCCATCCCCATCTTGTCCCACACCCATGCTCCGCTCCCTTCTGACATGAGACGAGATCCAGTGGGTCTTTCCTCTTCCATGTGTGGCGTGTATTTTCAGATGACAACGAGAAGGTATTAAAGTTGGAATGTATACTTCTACAACCAAGGTCTCCGACAAGTCGTCAGTCAGTGGGGGAAATGAGTCGCACTGAAGGACGAATATGTAGAGAATGACAAACCAATTTTAGAGACCTCAGCTAATCAAAACTTAATGACAAACCCCCTCACTGATGGATCCCCCAACCTTTCAGTTTCCCGTAGAGTGCATGCGTGGACGCGCAGATGTTGTAATTAGGGCGAAACGAAGTGTTACAGTTACAATTGTAGGCTAATTTCACTCAGCTGCTGTTGAGTTTAATTTCATAAACTGTAAGCTGTCCATACAGCACTGTAATGGGCCGTACATTTTAGAATTATAATGCCAATCAAGCAAATTAGCCTGAGCATTGAGGCAATCATCCTACTGACGTACTACCTTCAAGATACCCATTTGGCAAAGCACGTGACCTGCTGCGAAAAAAAGTCCTTAATTGCTTGTTGCACATTCTCGTCCGACAGAAATCTGCCACTCTTAGCCCTTCGACTACCAGAGGTTCCTGCCTAAAACCACCATTTCATTAATTTTTTTGAAGTACCAGTGCCTTTAGCATGAAACCACCGATGCTGTTGCAAGGCAGATACATCTAGTGGTACCCTCAGGTACTTTCACCAAGAAAACGCATCGTAGCAATAAATTACGGCGTTGCAAACAACATTCGGTGCGGATATAGTGCGGCGTGAGTGCAAGAGATTGTGACTTGCGGCATTTTTTACGGTGGCCATTTTGAGATCATTGTCAGTGAAGGTAAGTTTGTCGAAAGCCACTGCAACGCACACTTGAGTTTGTACTATTGCTTTCATGAGTTATTTCTAAATCAGTTTTCATACAAAATTTATTAAAATTTCGGCCCATTTTTGATTCTTCTCTAGAACTGTTTTAGGTATGATGATTTAATGAAAGTTTCGAGATGTGTGACTGTGGCTTAGACAAATGTGAATTTTTCATGTATCATATGAAACGATGGGTGGTTGGAAACTGTATGTCACACTGGTTCCATAGTAAAACCACCTCCTTAAAACAATTGAATGTTTACTTCTTGCCGGTTTCTTCTTGTATTCGTTGTTTACTATGACAAAAGAGGTTAACTATTTGAAATATTTTAATTTTATTTTTTTCTTTTTGGTCGGTCTCAAAGGGTTAAGGGATTGAAGGTGTGATAATCAGTCGCATTCGAGAGACATCAGGACTATAGGTTGAAGTGTCCATTGTCACCCACTTGAGTTGGGTAACTTCTGCGTTACGACATTTGCGATATGGGGATGTGCGTTATCATGAAACAGCAGCATCCCTACTCGAGCATCACTCCATAATGGTCTTTCTCGACAGACACGCGGTCCCATACACATTCTTCATTTTCGATCGATGTCATAAGTGTTTGCCCTTCGGCAGGCGAGAAAACAATAACAGCACGTTGGTGCTGTTTGTGCGCATTTGGTAAAACGTCGCCGTAGTTCACGTTTCCACTTTCACCCCACGCACGTCAGAGAGACACGAATGCCGCAATACGCCCTTATGTCGGTGCTTATGCATACACATCGGAGTTGCATATACTCTGCAGCAACACCCCCAAACGGAAACTTTTTGATCGCCCACTTATATGTCGAATCCTCTGGCTGCCCCTGCCGGATAGACATCCCTTCCAGCGCGTAAGTGTACTGGGTTGCGTGAACTGTAGGCGAGGCGGTGCACACCACAAGCCTCGGCGGCTGTTCACAGAAGTCGCCTGCAGCGAATGGACTATTGCCACACCCATTACGGACGCCATCTGGAGGCTAGGATGACATCATTTGACCAGGAGAGCCAACGGTCCAGGAGCTCGTTATCTCTGACAGCGGCAGCCAATTGCAAGTATCCAATGCAGCAATCCACGTTGTGTTATAAGGAGCGGCACGAGGGCTGCGGAGTTCTGCTCCATATCAGGCTGCAGTTGCAGTTGTAGCCCTACTCCAGATCGAGTTACGAAGCTACCAGGAAGTGCTGTAGAGCAAACTGAGACCAGTATGTGCCGCATTAGCAAACAGACTTGTTAACGGAACCACCACTGCTATCGTGCTACACTGTAGATACGGACTTAGTCTCTGGAAGATAGTTACTACTAGAAGTGGTAACTTGTCACGGACTGTGTTACCGCCTGTGTTGGTGTACCAAAGTTCCCGTCAAGGTGTTTTATGAGTTACAATAAACGAGAGCTGTTATACTTGGATTAAGTTATTAGTTTAGTACTTTCAGAAGGCTACATTGACGCTGTCGTCAATAGAGACGCTGCTCACCAGTAGTAGAGAAGAGGTAACAACACAGTACTTCTGTGAGTTTTTAAAGGCGTGTCGTGGAGACTTATGGCGACACCACCCGAACCATAACGGTGTTCGCTCTCGGTTTCGTGAACGTTCTCATCCGAAGGTTACGTGGCACCGTAGATTCTCCACTCTGCACTCCCAGCCGATGCCCAACGCACGGGGGACGCGGATGGTGGGCACTGTAAACTTACCGCCATCCAATCGTCGTCGACAGGAATGTAGACACTTGTTCGGAATCGCCGCTCCGGGCCATTGCAACTGCTCATCGCCGCTGCCAGCTGAAAACAACCCGCCAGTTATCATACATCTCTCATCTCACTCTCTCGCATTAGTACTTTATTTTTGTTAGTAGCAGCTAGGTTATTATACACGCAGTGATCAGTCACAGATGGATTAACGAGTTGGGCAGTCAGAGTGTGCTTGTCAAAGCTAAAATGTTCATTTTCCAATCAAAAACCGGGAAGACGAAAGAAGCCAGAGGCCGATGTGGCACGTAAGGTCCACACCTGCAGAAAGCAATCGACAATGTAAAATCGCGCAAGGTGATCTAAAGTTTAAGAAAACTAAGAGAAGAGAAAGACGTATAATATAATAAATGCAGAATAACGAATAAAGAACCATAAGAAGGCAAGAGCGAGAATAAAGTGCTAGCATTAAAAACGGTGTAAGACAGAAATGTAGTCTTTCGTCCCTATCGATGAAGCAGTGTCGAAAATAAAAGAAAGTGTCAAGAGTGGGATTAAAGTTCGGAATGAAAGGAAATCAATGACAAGATTTGCTAATGCCATTGGTATCCGCAATGAAATTGAAGAAGAATTACAGGATGTACTGATTGGAATGTGTAGTCTAATGAGTACAGAGTATGGATTGAGACTAAACAGAAGAAAGACGAAGTAATAATGAGTAGCAGAAAAGAGATTAGCAATAAAGGTAACCTTAAAATTAGAGACCGCGACGTGGACAAAGTTAAGCAATTATGCTACCCTGGAAGCAAAGCAACACACGACCGACGATGCAAGAACGAAATAAAAAGCAGACTAGCACAGGCAAGAGGACATTCCTGGCCAAGAAAAGTCTGCTAGTACCAATCATCGGGTTTAATCTGAGGATGAAGCTTCTTTGAATGTACGGTAGGAGCACAGCGTTGTGTGAGTAATGGACTGTGGGAAAACCGCAAAAGTACCAAATGGAAGAGTTTCATATGCAGTGTTATAGTCGAATGTTGAAAACTACGTGGACTGATAAATCAAGAAATGAGAAGTTTTTCCGCAGAATCTGGGAAGAAAGAAAAATGTGGAAAACACTGTCAAGAAGAAAGGAGATGATAGCATTTGTGTTAAGCTATAAGTTTTATGGTACTGGTGGGAGGTGCAGAGAGTAAAAATTGTAGGGGAAGACAGAGATTGAAATAATGTATAAGTCGTACTGTGAGATGAAAAGATTGGCATAAGAGAAAACTCGTGGCGCCCATTTCGAACCAGTTAAAAGACTGATGACTCAAAAAAACATCATAACTAATAGTGAAACTGACACGTGTTTAAATATAGGACAAAAGAGGACAATAGGGAACCCAGAAAATATCGATGTCAGAACATCGATACTCCATAGTAACATCAATATACGTCGTCGATTGATTAATGTACATTTGATACTGAATATCGAAAGTGATATTTTTATTTTCTGTCTTTTCGCGATTTACAGGTACTATAGTTCTCATCAGCAGATTTGTTGCCCATACCAACTGCTACCAATCTGCAGTCTGACAGTAAATGTCTTACGGTGCACTTAATTTAATTCGATACGCAATCATACAAATGAGCAACAGATTTGAACATGAATGTTTTTGCACTGCATATTTATGAACGCTTGTTTCTTTTGTGTGTCATTTGTACCAATGCAAATAATAGGTGCAAGATGCAAAATTTGGTGACAACACTGTATGAGAATGGTGGAAATTACCACTTTCTGCTCTCAAATACGAGGCAGAATGTACGTTTCTCTTACCCTGTGGTTGCCTGGATCAAGAAAAGATAGACGCACTGTAGAAGTAATAAACACTCGGTACAAAAATCATACACATTACTGCAGTGGTATTTAATGGGAAATGAGCACTGTTGCCTGAAATGATTATGGTAAGCACAATATTTCATTCTCAGAACATGTATCACAAGCGTTTCACTCTCAGGAAGCCGAGGCTTCTCTTTCGTCATCCATTTCGCTTCTGATGGCTCGGCATTTATCTGGCACGTTTGGCACGAACAATATTCTCAAGAACGGCGCAGCTCAGTGTCGCATTCTATTGACCATACGCCGAAGCCATACACGCATTACCTATAATATCCACGGAAGAATGACGCAACCTGACGCCCTCCTACCACCTACGTCTTTGGTTCCTTAGGTGCCTTGCTGTTGTTCGCTGATTATCGTGACGTGACACACTATATGCAGTTTACCTGAACAAAGCGTGTGTGTGTTGTGGGACACGGCTCCCATGCTGTTATTTATGTGCTGGTGATTGTGCGCGAAAATTGATATCATTTTAATAGCTGTGTGCAGTTTGTTTGCAAATTGATCTGAGTTTCCAAATTTTTAGAAATTTGTGATAAGATCTTATGGGACCAAACTGCTGAGGTCATCGGTCGCTAAGCTTACACACTACTTAATCTGACTTAAACTAATTTACGCTAAGGACAACACAGACACCCATGACCGAGGGAGGACACGAATCTCCAACGGGGGAAGCCGCGTGGACCGTGACAAGATGCCCTAGACCACACGGCTACACAGCGCGGCGAGTTTCCAAAATAACTGTGTGTGCAAAGGTATGGTAACACAGATCACCTTGTGATTCTGAGTACCTCGAACAAGCTGCGGAGTGTGCGATACGTGTACGAACACAATGCAAGTGACTTTTGTCGTAAATCCAAGCGGCGGTGGTGGTGGGGGCTGAGGGAGAACAGGAACAGGTCACCCCAAAAGCATTTCATAAAAATCATTTATGATTTACAAATATCTCTGACTAGTTTCACGGAGTAAAGTAGCATGACGATTTGAGAGTCTTGAAAATCGTAGGGATTTCTGGAAATTACAGAGCGTGACTAAGACGGGACATCTGTCGTAAAAAAAAGTCATGCGAGACGGACACAGCCAGGAACTTATTCACATAAGGACTTGGAGAAGTGTATGCGTGCGTAGTAACAGCAGTCGCCAACCCGCTCGAGGTGGCGCTGTTACGCGCCACTGGGCGCGTGCAATTTGCCCAGCGGCGGGCGGTTTACTGGTTGCCAGGCAACCGTTGCTCCGCATTTACATCGCAGGCGGAAGCTTCGCTGCCGCCTCTGCAATCTCCCGCGCTGCGCATGCTGATGAAGCCGGCTGCCGGAACTGCGAGCATTTGTCCTGCTTCTGTCTGCGTCGCTACTGTATTCTACGTGGCGCTTGTGTGAGTTGTGTCTACAGGACGCACGAGCGTCACTCTGTTCTATATCTGATCAAAAGTATCCGGACACCTCTATTTAATGCTGCATCGACCGCTAGATGTCACGAGCGTAAGACCCGCCAGTATAAAAGGAGGCGAAGAGTAGTGTACTGTTGGTAGACAAGCAATAACAGTGAATGAGTCGTTCAGTAGAGTTCAGTGGCTTCGAATGTGCACTAGTCATTGAATCACTTGAGTAACAGGTCCATCAGCGACATTTCATCCCATCTACAGCTGCCCAAAATGACTATTGATGATGTGACTGTGAAATGGAAACGCGCAGGAACAAGCACAACTAGACGAAGATCAGGTGGACCTCATACAGACGGACAATGGCCGTTTGTAAAAAATCACGTGAAATCAGAGGAAGGAATCACTCTTAAGTCCTAAGTGGTACCCGCAGTCCAGAAAGTGCTATTACTGAGCGTATGTAGTTAAAAAGAATGGGGCCTAACGGTCGAGCAGCTTTTCATAAGCCACACATTTCCGTAGCTGGTGATAAGCGAAGCTTAAGATGGTGCTTAAGCTGTACAATGCATGACCGAAAACAAATGATTTGGAGTGATGAATCACGCCATATCCTGTGGCAATCCGACCGACGGATTTGGGTTTGGCGAATGTCTGGAGAGCGTTACCTGCCATCATACGTAATGCCTACAGTGAAATACGGAGGAGGCAGTGTTACGGTATGGGGGCGTATTCCGTGGTTAGAGTGTGGTCGCCTTGCTGAGCTTAAGAAAACGCTAAATGTGGAAAGATATGAACAAATTTTACAGCATTGTGTACGGCGTACATTAGAGGAAGATTTTGGGGGCACCCTGTCATAAAGCACCGTTTGTGAAGCAATAGTTTGTGGACAAAACACTCCTGAAATGGACAGGTGTGCTCAGAGTCCCGGCTTGAACCCTCTGAGAAGAGTTAGAACGAAGACTTCGCTACAGACCCCAGCGTTCTACCTCACAATCTGTTTAGTTTTGGCTTGGCTGGGGTGTCGTGTGTAGTAAACATGGGCTCTAAAATACATACCTTGAGAGCTTTGGACACTTGTTCACTAGAATGGATGTGATTCACAGTAGCCACGATGCCACAAGTGCTCATTGCCCTTAAAGTATGCATTTTAGAGCCCATCTTAGCATTTTTTCTTTTTTTGGTCGATACTAAGTACTCTGAATGTTGCCTACCATACAACGCTGCAACAATAGTACCGGTGCATGTATTCCACTGGCAGAGGTATCAGAACGATTTTCACTTATAATTGTCGACACGGTAGTTTCCAGACCAGGTTGCGTTACCTCAGTTTGATACATTTACTCTTCTCCATCCCACCTGAAAGTTTGTGATATCATCACGGAATCGTCCTACGTGTCGTATAAACCAGAGCCAAGAGGTAATACGCTTTATCATAGTATGACCGATATTAAAAAATTAAAATGATCCCATAATTTATTCATTAAGAGGCTCAATCATACTTTAAAGTTTTAACAAAATAAGACAATTAATGAATTATTCTTTACACTCCATAAATTCATTATACGATGTGCAGAAGTTTGAAATTGTAATTTTGCATATGCTGTGGTTTTAGTGACAGCTATAAAAACTTGCATACAGAATATGCGTTCAGACATGGATCTAACACATATAATGTTAACAAGCGCTGAGAACCATAAGGGCCTAAAGCACACTGTTAGCGATTTTGAGGTTTTCGCATACGTGCATTCTCCTGATAGCTGTTGATCTTATGGTGAACCAGTATAGTCTATATCTGTAGACCAATAGTGTATAAATGAATATTCATGAAAATCTGTGCACCGATAGTCGGATATTGATTTCCATATGTGAACAAAGCTCGGAACATTATTTGTTGCTCTGCGCTGCTCACTTGTTATCAAGGGTGTGCAACGTATTTAGTGTTTACTGGATGTAGGTAGTAGTAGTAGTTTATAATCAGAGGTGTATCGGCAGTTTTATCTGGACTCTGGCCACAGAATGTGTTTAATGACAATGATGTTAACGAGGACAACGAAGTGTTGTAATAGTCGTAACTGTGTGTTAGGTGCATTTACTATGTGTTCTTTATGTTCTGATTCTAGTTTCACATTAATTATGAACTTTACAACTGTCAAAAGATGCAACATCATTAGTCCATGCACGGAAATTTTGCGACTCAGCATTAATAATATATATGATCCTAAAATTAATTAATATTTCGTGACATAAAGTGAGTACATTATTCTTTCATAGGAAATATAGGACGTTGAGACCTGGTTAAAAACAAGTGTGACCTATGAGACCTGTGGTTGTGTACAAATTTGATTTTCACAAACATCTATTTTTCTCGAAACTTTGTATTTCAGCTTTGGGCCCTTATGGTTGTCAGAGCGACATATTATTTTTCAAAAAACTTTATTTTTAGTATATTAGGTGTATTTCTAAACGTATTTACTCAGTTTTATTTCCATTTGGTATCACAGACATTGAACCATAACTTACAAAATGCAGGAAATTATTGTACTGTGTGTGTCTTGTGGAATTCTGAGTTTCAGACATATCTGAATCTTGAAATTGTGATATCTCATACTGAAGAGAATTAAATGATGTTTGTGAAAGATAAGGTGCCTGCAACAAGTTATTTTAACGTGCAATTTTAAACCAAAACTGGAATATCCTACTGAAAGCAGAAATATGCCTCTAGTTGAACCAAAAAAGGCCAGAATACATTAACTGAAGACAATAAACTAAATAATGAATTAATTAAATTAATTTTTATCACAATCTCTATTCTATGAAAAATTCAACATCTTCTCATATTTGTTTGCTCTCAGTGGCAGAACATATCATGCAAACAGACGCAAAGAAATAATTTGCGACGTTTGTTATAAAATTAAGTACTGGATACGAGTATAGAAAAGTTTGAAGGGGCAACAAAAATTTGGTTTTCGGTCCTTCATATACCTATCGATTAAATCTATAAATTTAAAATTCTGTTGTTATCTACTCAGTAAGAGACATAATCTTATGTTAAAGATTCAAAACAAAAAGACAAATATTAAAGTGGGAAACCCTCCCAACAAATGCAAGCGACACAGTGATTCATACTGTACAATCATTAGAGTTACGCCTCCCTAAATCTGACAAAGGCGACTACATCAGTTTTACAAGGGCAGATATTTGATTTTTTTAAGAAAAGGTTGATTTTCTACTCTGTGGATTCCACGAAAAGACCACGCAGAATTAAGAGTCTGGTTATCAGTGAGTGAAGGTAGAACGTGTGTCTCGTGTTTGGTTAATGCACATATTGCATATGGAGATTGCCTGATTACTTGTTTCCTCAGTGTTAAGGCAGTCACAGAACGGAAACAGTTTCTATCATATAGTAACTTACTTGGCAAGGGATTTAAGAATTCCATTATTTTCATTACGATTATTGTATTTGTAACAATAGCGACGACAATTTAATTAACTTCAAACGTATAGCATAGTTTGTTGTGACCCGAGCGGCTGGTTTAGGGGACTAGATAATCCTGCCAATTAACAGAACAAACTATTGTAGCTCACGAGTACCCCAGATCAGAGATTATTCCATCGCTGTGTACACTGGCCAATTGCTTGTCAACTCCATTACGGGGTTAATGCTAGAACAATGACGGGTCTTAACTGTGCGTATGGGTGGAGAATCAATGTTATACACAGCAGATCTGTTGATTACTTTACAGTGAACATAGATTAACAACGAGCGAAACAATCATCACACATTATCATCGGCCATTTATAATCCACTAATACACTACTGGATTTAGGTCTCTTGCAGACTTTTCCATATATTACACATTTAGCTTCTCGTATACAAGTTCGTTCTGATTGTTTCTTTATGTGGTCAATGCATCTTGCATCAGGACTTTTCTTTATAACAAGGTATCTATATCACTAAACAGCTAAAACGGTAATCCGACCACCCGTTTCCACTTGCTTGTTACCTAAGGACGTCCAGGGTAACAAAAGTCTGATTTTCAGTTTTTCATGTAATTATTGACCGATATTAAAAAATTAAAATGATCTCATAATTTATTCATTAAGAGGCACAATCATACTTTAAAGTTTTAACAAAATAAGACAATTAATCAAGTCAGGAACTGTGTATACGTCTCGAGCGAGTTCAACACGCATCACGTAAATTACCTAAACTAAATTAATCCAGTATTTCAGAATGAAAGCAGTTAGCGATTTCCAGAAAACTTTAAAGGTAATTTGAAGTCTTTATAAAACTTTTCTCACCGACATCCTCCGCAACATAATGAAAGGAATACAGTTTGTCGCTTATTATATTTATTGTGTTCATGCAATTAAACGTCAGCACCAGACATGACGTTCTCATTTATTACTTCTCTACTACGCAACACACTTTGCAATCAGTATTCATATACAATACTGAATGTACCTGCCGAATTTTATCATTATAAGACACATAACTCAGGATATATAACGTTTTATAAATGGGAGTTCGTGTCTTTAAAAAATCGGGAATGCGGAGGGATAACTGTCGCAACACAGCATCTCCTTAGCGTGTTTTTCATTATTCGCCTCTTTGCTTGCATAACCATCTATATTTTGATTTGATAATAACCACTCCCACATTCTCAACTCCTGTCCTTTAACTTAACCATTTGTTTGTTTCTCTGCCCTTTCTCGCTATGTGCAACATACATTTTTCCGTTAGTGCGTCGGCTGTCCTCAAATGTAATTGCGTTTAACGTTCACATTTCACTTCCGCAGATTAGAACCGTTTACTGCCAGTAAACAGAGTGAATTCCACTGACAAAATTTCAGAAGCTTTTCAGGGACATTTTGTGAGCATTTCGATGTAAGGACGTCGTGGTCTCCGGTGGCTCGTCACACAGTACTTTCATTTCATTTATTTGTTACCCACGATGATCATTATTTCACCGAAAATATACGTAGAGTGCAGATGACTAATGCATGTGCTGTGTTTGTTGGAACCAAAATCCTTCCATCCACTCTCGGTACTTGGCAGTTGACAACATTTATTGGATATATTCAAATCTCCATCTTTTCCTACAGATTTTTTTCTTCTTACACAGCTCTCTCTACTATCACGCGTATCATTCCCTGATGCCGTATTATCGTTTTTTTTCTTCATATTGGTGTTCTCCTTCCCTCAACGATTCCACGGGGAATTTCCTTATTTCTTACGATACTAGTCCAACGCCTCCATTCTCTTTTTCTTTGTTTTCCGGGGCTCCATGGTTCGCTGCTATGTAACACTCTGCTTAGCGGGTAAATTCCCAGAAATTTTCTCTTCAGATTAACGTCGATGTTTGATACTACAGACTTCTTTTGGCCTGGAATGCTGTTTTTGCATGTGCTAGTCTGTTTCCTTATGGCCAACTTCTGCGTCCGAAATGCGTTTTGAGCTTCGCAGATAGAAGAATTCTCTTACTTCATTTCCTTCGCGGTCCTCAGTTTTTCTGTTAAGCTTAAGCTAACCTCGTTTCTGCTGCTGCTCATTACTTTCGTCTCTCTTCGGTTCACTCTTAGTCGATACTCTGCGCTCATTAGACTTGCCGACGTAGTACAGGAAAGATAAAGTCACCAGAAGGCAGTTCTGATGGTGCGCTAGATAAAGGAAGCAAGACTTGCGAAAAATAAATACCCGTTCATAGGATTTGTCGACCTAGAGAGAGCGTTCTATAACTTAAAATGGTGCAAGATGTTCGAAATTCAGAGAAAAATAGGTATAAGCTTTAGGGAAAGACGAGTAATGTGCAATATGTATAAGAAGCCAAATGGAACTATCGGATGGATGACCAAGAACGAAGTGCTCGGATTAAAAAGGGTGTAAGACTGAGATGCGATCTTTCCCCCCAGCGTTTACATGCATGCATCGAAGAAGCAACGAGGGAAGTAAAGGGTAAGTTTAGCAGTGACGTTAAAATTCAGGAGAAAGAATACCAGTGATAAGACTCACTGATGACAGCGAAAGCGAATTACAGGACACACTGAATGGAATAAACAATCTACTAAACATAGAATATGGATTGAGAGTAAACCGAAGAAAGACGAAAATGTTGAAAGAGTAGCAGAAATGAGATTAGTGAGAAAGTTATCATCAATAATTGATACCACGTAGAAGACGAAGTGAAGGAAATGTGCTACCTTTGGCGGAAAATAACGCATTCTGGACAAAGCAAGGAGGATCTTAAAGGCAGAGTAACGCAGGTAAAGAGAGCATTTCGGGCCAAAAGAAGTCTACTCACATCAAATTCGGGATTTGAACACTTTCTGGAACACAACATTGTATACAAGTGTATCATGAACTGTCGGATAACGAGAAAAGAACAGAATTGAAGCGTTTGTGATGTGGTGCTACTCAAGGACGTTGAAAAATAGGTGGAGAAATAAGATACGGAATGGGGAGGTTGTTTACAAGATTTGTGAGGTATGGAAGAAGTGAAAAGAAGTGTTAATAGATCTGCGACTAACGCCTATGTTACTAGAGTGAACTGTGGAGGGTAAGGTAAGACAGAGATAGAAATACGTCCAAGAAATACAAGGGCTAGTACATCAATTTAGGCAAATTTCAGCTGCTTTTTAGCTTGTTCTAGTACATCGTCAGTTTATTTACAGGGACCTATCACACAATTTATTCTATTCACATACATACGCGAGGCCGTGCTGAAAAAACTTCTTAAATAAAATAAACGCTACCAAACATTCTGCATCCTTAGTCTTTGTATTTCCATATTTATTTCTCAACCTAGTCAACCTGGTGACCAACATATTTCTCCCAATGGCAGATCAGTTTGTTGACACCGTCAGTGTAGATTGTTTGACTCCGTTGATAGAGGCACAATCTATTTCCATCACTTTACACTCGAAGACGTTTTTTAAGTTTTGGAAACAGATAAAAAGCGGATGGGGCCAATTCATGGGCGTATGGAGGACGACTGGTGACAGTGAACTCTACGCGCCGCATTGCTGCAGATGCTGCAGCACTCGTGTGTCGTCTGGCGTTGTCATTCCGAACGAGAGGGTGCTCAATGTGTGGACAAACTCTTAGAATTCGAAACTCGATTGCAGCACATTGTTTCTTTCGCGTTTACACACCGCCACGTTACACGCTACCATTCGGAGTCTTCTGGCGGCAGAGAGTTGCAGATGACGGGAAAAAACGCAAAAACGAAAAATGATTAATGTAGCATAAGGGAACATTTCTCCATGTAATATATTTACGTTAATGACATTGAAAGATTACACGTCAATGTAAGCTGGAGAGAAGCCACGGCAAAAGTGAAATACTGGTACACTAATTACGGGCGTAGCCACCTAAATGTGAATGCAAGAGTGTTGTGCAGGTGCTGGGTGTTAGTTTGTGGGATCCAGTTCCGTGACTGTTGGATTTGGTCGATCAATAGAGGGATTCTTATGCTGTTTGTGGAAGTTGTCCCATGATGTCCCATACGTGCTTGATTGGAGACAGATCTGGTGATCGGAAGGGTCAAAATAACATTTCTACACTCTGTAGAGCATTTTGGGTTGCAACAGCGGTATGTGGGCGAGTGTTATGCCTTTGGAAAATAATAGACGCAATGCTGTTCCTGAACGGCAGCGCAATAGGTCCAATCATAAGACTGACGTACAACTTTGCAGTGAGATTGTGTAGGATAGCCACTAGAGGGCCCCTGCTGTCATATGGAATTTTCGCCCAGGGCCATAACTCGAGGTGTAGGTCCAGTGTGTGTAGCACCCAGGCAGGTTAGTTGCAGGCCCTCAACTGGCCCCTCCTACGCAAGTCACGGTCATCACTGACATCGATGCAGAAAACACGAAGGATATCCGTCCTGCTCTCTAATGAGCTCTCGCTCGACACCACTGATGTCGCAAATGATGGTAGTTTGGGGTCAGTGGAATGCACGCTACAGGACTTTTGACTCGGAGCTGTCCTTGAAGTAACCGATTTGTAACAGTTTTTTGTGTCTCTGTGGTGCCAACAGCTGCTTAGATTGCTGCTGGAGATTCAGCACAGTGCACCAGAGCGTACACCGAGCACGTTGGTATTCCCTCCCAGTAATGCTACGTTGCCGTTCGCACTTCCGCTAAAAGCAATCATGTACACTTCATTCCTGCCTAGTCTTTCTGCAATATTACAAAGGGAACATTCAGCTTCTCGTACCCCTATTACATGATCTCGTTCAAACTCACTGAAATGTTGACAAAGGCGTCTTTGTCGCTTTAAAGGCAATCTTGACTAACATCAACTCACCACGTCCCGTCTCAAAGGTAACTAACGATCCTGACAGTATATTTAAATCAAACCTTATTTGTGTCATCATAATGCCGCCATAGCCACTCTTATGTGACGTGCGCGAAATTTGAGTACAATTTATCTTTAAGATGTAGAAAGACTGCCGTCCCTTGTGGCCAAGCGGTTCTACGCACTTCAGTCCGGAACCGCGCTGCTGCTACGGTCGCAGGTTCGAATCCTGCCTCGGGCATGGATGGGTGTGATGTCTTTAGGTTAGGTAGGTTTAAGTAGTTCTAAATGGTTCAAATGGCTCTGAGCACTATGGGACTCAACTGCTGTGGTCATCAGTCCCCTAGAACTTAGAACTACTTAAACCGAACTAACCTAAGGACATCACACACATCCATGCCCGAGGCAGGATTCGAACCTGCGACCGTAGCAGTCGCACGGTTCCGGACTGCGCGCCTAGAACCGCGAGACCACCGCGGCCGGCAAGTAGTTCTAAGCCTAGGGGACTGATGACCTCAGATGTTAAGTCTCATAGTGCTCAGAGCAATTTGAACCATTTAGAAAGACGTCTAGCAATTTCTGTTTATTCGTACAACTTTTTCTGTTTTCCCGTTATTGTAGATAGACATGAAGAGTAAAGATTTAGAATGTTAATAAGGTTTCATTTAACGTGCTTTAAGTATTTTCCTTCTGTCAGAGACAGCAAAGGACTTGGAAGAGCAGTTGAATGGAATGGACAGTGTCTTGAAAGGAGGATATAACATGAACATCAACAAAAGCAAAACGAGGATAATGGAATGTAGTCGAATTAAGTCGGGTGATGCTGAGGGAATTAGATTAGGAAACGAGACTCTTAAAGTAGTAAAGGTGTTTTGCTATTTGGGGAGCAAAATAACTGATGATGGTCGAAGTACAAAGGATATCAAATGTAGACTGGCAATGGCAAGGAAAGCGTTTCTGAAGAAGAGAAATTTGTTAACATCGAGTATAGATTTAAGTGTCAGGAAGTCGTTTCTGAAAGTATTTGTATGGAGTGTAGCCATGTATGGAAGTGAAACATGGACGGTAAATAGTTTAGACAAGAAGAGAATAGAAGCTTTCGAAATGTGGCGCTACAGAAGAATGCTGAAGATTAGACGGGTAGATCACATAACTAATGAAGAGGTATTGAACAGAATTGGGGAGAAGAGGAATTAGTGGCACAACTTGACCAGAATAAGGGATCGGTTGGTAGGACATGTTCTGAGGCATCAAGGGATCACCAATTTATTATTGGAGGGCAGCGTGGTGGGTAAAAATCGTAGAGGGAGACCAAGAGATGAATACACTAAGCAGATTCAGAAGGATGTAGGTTGCAGTAGTTACTGGGAGATGAAGAAGCTTGCACAGTATAGAGTAGCATGGAGAGCTACATCAAACCAGTCTCAGGACTGAAGACTACAACAACAAGAAGAATTTTCCCATAACATTTTCTGAGACGCACACTTCAACACGCGTTCGTGATTGTGGTCTTTAGAGGTGGTTTCAAGAGCTACTGTGAGATGAAGGTGTTGGCACAGAAGAGGAATTCGCGGCGGGGCGTATCAAACTACTCGGATGACTGATGAGACCCCCGCCCCCACAGTCCCCTGAAAAAAAAAATGGATATATTGATCTGGCTGCGCTCGTGAAGTACGTCCTCTGGTACAAGCTTTGGCTATATTAAGGAGGGTGGGGGAGGGGAAGGACATGTTTGCACGAGACCAGAGGGCGGACTGTCAACTGGAACCCAGTTCAGAAAGCGGGAGTGCGCCCGCCGTGAGTGGTACATCCGGCGTTATTGCGCGTCCCCCACTGTCCCGCCTGGACGGCGCTGTTGCTCCGCTTCCTTCGTGTCCCATTTCAGTCACAGGACCAATTTGGCGCGTAAGCGACGCGCCACGCCCCCGCGAGCGGCTCCCTTCAGGAGGGGTGGCTTTAGCGCCAAGTGAAACTTAATGCCGTTAGTCTTAATGAGAAAGTCCTGCCTGCCGGGCCGGATTTATCAGGTAAGCTGGTCCGTGAAAGGGGGGGGGGGGATTTGAGGGGGATAGCCCGCCCACGCGTCGCCATTTGTTCTCTGGGTCTGGTGCGAGCTGTGGCTCCAGCTACTCCCAGCCCTTCACTCGTCGCAGCGCTGAGAAACAGGCTAGCAGGACGTGGCTGGGGAACCGAGTCTCGGCGCTGTCTCTCCTCATAGGCTGGTCCTGCCTATGAGAGTTTGGATACCATCAAAGTATCGATACCCAGTCAAATGAGTAGTAAAGTCGTCTTGCGATAAAACTCGTAAGTTCCGACACCCACCAACATCCATACTAGAATGAAATTTTCACTCTACAGCGGAGTGTGCGCTGATATGAAACTTCCTGCAGATTGAAACTGTGTGCCGGAGCGAGACTCAAACTCGGAACCTTTGCCAGTTTTAATCTGCCAGGAAGTTTAATATCAGCGCACACTCCGCTGTAGAGTGAAAATTTCATTCTAGAAACATTCCCCAGGCTGTGGCTAAGCCATGTCTCCGCAATATCTTTCCTTTCAGGAGGTTCGCAGGACAGCTTCTGTTAAGTTTTGAAGGTAGGAGACGAGTTACTGGCAGAAGTAAAGCTGTGAGGACGGGGCGTGAGTCGTGCTTGGGTAGCTCAGTTGGTAGAGCACTTGCCCGCGCTAGGCAAAGGTCCCGAGTTCGAGTCTCTGTCCGGCACACAGTTTTAATCTGCCAGGAAGGTTCATATCAGCCCACACTCCGCTGCAGAGTGAAAATCTCGTTCTGAAAACATCTCCCAGGTTTTGGGTAAGCCATGTCTCTGCAATATCCTTTCTTTCAGGAGTGCTAGTCCTGCAAGCTTCGCAGGAGAGCTTCTGTAAAGTTTGGAAGGTAGGAGACGAGGCACAGGCAGAAGTAAAGCTACGAGGACGTGGCGTGAACCGTGCTTGGGTAGCTCAGTTGGCGCCGGCACGGTAGCTCAGCGTGTTCGGTCAGAGGGCTACCTGACCTCCGTAATAAAAAAAAACTGAGTTACTCGATCAACAACGAACTGAAACGGGTGTCTTTCGACGTCCGCCCAGAGCAGTTACAACGAACGAAAACGAACAAAATGAGATTTAAAAAAAAGTTTGTGGAGCACTTGCCCGCGAAAGGCAAAGGTCCCAAGTTCGAGTCTCGGTCCGGCACACAGTTTTAATCTGCCAGGAAGTTTCAACATCCATACTCTTTTTAAATTATTTTGTGCAATGTGAAGCAAAGCTGAGTATGTACGATCTTCTAATTGATTTCTTATTTTATGCAGTCCAATAAAAAATACACTTTGAGAGAAGAAAGGACGCATCCCGAAGGAACTATCCGATTGCGACGGATGCGGCAGATGTGATACACTTACACAGACAAACAAACGATTACAATTGTATAAAAATTGGATGGTTTATTTAAGAGAAAGTCAATAAAGCGTTCGTCCACCTTTGGCCCTTACGCAAGCAGTTATTCCATCTGAAATTTATTGATAGGGCTGCTGGATGTGCTCCTGAGGGAGAACGTGTCAAATTCTGTCGAACTGCCCCCAGACTGGTTGGAGGGCTCGGCCCTTAATGCTTCAAGCGGTCTCATTTGGAGAGCCACCTGGCGACCTTGTTGGCCAACAAGGTAAGGTTTGGCAAGCACGAAGACATGCAGTAGAATCTCTCGCAGTGTGCGAACGAGCATTATCTTCCCGAAATGTAAGCCCAGGATGGCTGGCCATGAAGGGCCACAAAACGGGGCGTAGAATATCGTCGACGTGGCCTTGTGCCGTAAGGGTACCGCGGATGAAATCAAAGAGATCCAGCAACGAATTGCAACTTGCACGTCGGATCAGTACTACTGATTGTTGGCCGTAATGCGGGCGACAAAGGCGTTGGCATCCCACTGCTGTCCGGGGCGTCTACAGGCACATTTAGGCTTGGAATGTCATTGACTTTAGTAGAATTATCTTCAGTGACGATCCTGGCTTCGAACTGAGCTCTGATGAACAGCGAAGACGTGTCTAGAGATGCCCCGGGCATACTAGTGGATTGATTTTTAAAGATATTAGATGGCTAGGCAAATAATCAGTTTCCCGGCACTACAACTTTTAATTTTAGTTCGAAATATTATTTTCTCAAAACATCTTGTAACTTCGAAATTCAAAATGGTAGATAGTGCTATATAGGAATGAAATTACATTACTGACGAACTTTAAAATAACGAATCATAATTTTAAAACAATCCTTAACAGATATAACAATTTTCTATCACAAGATATCAAAAGAGATTTATTTTTTGGTTTTCCTTCGCCATGACAACGCAAGGTCTCAAACAATTCTACGCATCCGAGAGGAGCTCACAAAACTGTATTGGCCTGTCCTTTCTCATCCACCCTACGGCTCTTATTTTGTACCTTCCGACTTCCATCTGTTTGGCCCAATAAAGAATCCACTTGATGGGAAGCAGTACGTGGATGATGGGGGGTTATTGATGCAGTAAGACGGTGGCTGAAGCGTCGACCAGTAGAGTGATGCTATGCGGGTATACGGGCCCCGCCAATAAGGCGGCGTAAGGCCGTCGCATTGAACGGAGATTTTCTTGAAAAAATTGTTTTGTAGCCAAAAGAGTGCGGAAGAGTATGGAGCATTTGAATCCTGAATACAAGCAACCAGCTTCCAGAAAAAAAACAACGTTGGGGCATTATTTACTGAAAGTCCGTCGAATCTTGAATTTGTTTTATCGGATTCAGAGGCTCTGCTGACTTTCTGTTGTCTTCTTTCTACTGCAGTACTGTGAGTACAGAAACCACGGCAGACCGTGATGGAACTGGTCACTGAGCCACTTTCACTACTTATTTAACAACCCGATACACTCTATAAATATAGTATACAATACGGCAATCCCTTATTTTGTACTTCAAGTCAATGACATTAAAATTCTTAATTATGCACTTTCAAAACAACCTCAGAAAATATTATCGATACGTAGCTCCTTGATGAATGTATTACCTTTGATCTTCCCCGCTAGCAGTTGGAAATTGCGGGGCGCTGGTGAGAAGTTAATGTACCGTAAGTGTCATGTCGAATTCCGAGTTTCTGACATTTTTGAATGTTGAAATTTCACTGGGCGAGAGCGATGACAGTTAAATGCTTTAAACGGAAAATAAGCTACTTGCAACAATTTATTTCACCTACGTATTTTGAACTAAAATCTCAATAAACTCAGTATGCAGAAATATGCATCTAGTTGTTGAGCTAACACATACGTGGAAATTCATTGCACAAAGACAATATGTTAAATACTAAAAATTGCTAAATTAATTCTTATCACAATCTCTATTTAATGAATCTGTTTTATTGCGGAGAAAATAACGTAAACTGATGCAAAGAAACAATTTTCGACGTTTGTTATCCAATTATATATTGTCAAATCAGTAGAAATATGCATAAAGATTTGACGACCTAAGTCTGGTTGATAACATGAAGATATGAAGTCCTTCAGAATGCGAGTCCAGTATGTTAACAACTATCTCACCTCATTCGGTACCATCAGTAGAAAGAGAGACGTTATCGTGAAATTCCCTATCGCCAGACGTTGCACTAGTGTTTAGAATTAAATACGAAACTCCTCCACAGGCGCCCATGGAATGAGGCACTTGATACTGTTGACGGAGATCCGTGCATCGGATTAGGACGTAACACTTCATGATCTAACAGCTACTACAGGATGAGAAAAAAATCGGAACCGGAAAATATATCATTCACCTTAATATAGGTAACACACCCTATATCATTCACACATGAACAAGGTGATATAAGTGGTATTGCTTGTCTTAAGGTGCATGAAATATTTTCTAGATTAGTTTTATTTTGCTTATACTGTAGGAATAGACTGTGTGCCTCCACTGGGTTTCATTACATCAAGTACTACCGGCAACCTTCACAGTCACCTGCATTGGACCGATACACTGAAGAAGCAGCACTCACACTTCATAAAGAAAAACCACCATTAAGTGTGTAGAAAGAAAATCTTTCCAGTTACATGAATGATCATACCTCGGAGCCTCCCAGGCAACAAATCCATATGACTTTGCCTGTATTGTTTCTATGAGTGACACTCCACATGGTTTGTGCTGAGGTTGATCAGTTATGGATTAGGGAAGCTTTCAGTGATATTGTTGCCTTAGGTATCTGGAGAAATTGTGTAGGGTGCAGTTAAAAGTCAGAGTCAATTTCGTATTCAGGAAATGGACGTTGGCGGCAAATGTTTGAATCCTTGACATGGTTCGAAATGAGGTGATTAACCGTTACTTTCCTCTCATCTGATGTACTACGTGTGTATCTGAGCCATGTTGTTGACTGCAATGAGTATAGTACAGTGCAGTGTCCTGTCTGTGTGGTTCTGGATGAAGGGAAGGAGGGAATGGAACTCAGTGCTAGTACATAGCCTTCGTCTCCTGAGTAGTGCAAAGGGCAGAGGGGGCCTCCAAGTTTAATGGACTCATCTGCCAGATGGATGACCAGTATCTGTATGAGATACTTTGCGGAGTTTTGAAATACAGTCCAGGACATTTGTTAAAAACTTCAATGATCAGAAACTTTCTTTCACTATAACGATTTGAAGTAATTAATTCTGTGGTGAGTGTGACAGCTCAAGTGTGTTTTATTGACCATGGAGTGTTTTTATATAAGTGTCTATAATTAATGTGATAATAAGTGGAGATTACTTAATGGCATTGTTTGAGGTTTAGTTCCATTTTATTAATCTAATTGTGAAAACCTTACATCATTGTTGAATTACATAATAACTTGACAGGTATCTCTTACTAAAAAAAATTGCAAAATTCTCCAGTTGGTCGCTTCCTCCATTGCTTATAAAAAGTCTTAGGCTCTCCCTTGTATAGTAGCATAATATTAGAAATGTTTTACAAGGTGTTATGGAGATATTTATTGTGACCATTAACCTACTGATAACTGCTTTTAGAGTCGCTAACACACTTTTATTACAAAGGATATTTAATGGTCATTCCTCCACTTGTCCTTTCTTGAAATGCTGCATATTGTTTATGGTTTGACTGTCCTTCTCATTATTGAAGAACAAGAGAAAAATTAAACTTTTATTGCACATGTTTTCAGTATTTTGATGGAAAAATAAAAAATAGCTTCAATGTCAATATGATTAGAGTTTTTTGGCATTCAAGTTTATCAACAAATGCAAAAAATGAAGAATCTTTAAAGATTACTGATAACTTAAAATGAAGTGAATGAAAACAGAAATTCAACATGCAAATACAATCTCTGAAATAATTCTTTTCCAATAAATAAGAATTTTTTGAACTTGTTGAAGATGGAAAGCTAACAGGGAAGCTGGATTTGAATGTAGATGACATGTTTGATTAAGTAAAAAATATTTGACCAAATTTAATGATACAGACATTTTACAAAATTCAGAATGCCAAGTAGGAATTGAACACGATATTAGAAAGTGCTGATTATAAATGTATGAATATATATAAATTTTTAAATAGCTTTGAAAATGCTTTTAACACATCTAACACCATTATACCATAAAAGAATCTTTAGTGCCTTATTAACTGAATGGAGACAGAGCAGGACTGGATTATAAAAAAAATGAGTTAGTTATACATTTTAATTTGAAAGAGAATTATTAAATATTCTGAAAAACATACAAAAATTATGCTTGTTTCATCAAGTATACCTACAATCAGAACAAATCTAATAAATTCAAAGGCCACTTTTCCTTCAATTTTACAAGTTTAGAACGATTTTAAAAGTTCTTTTTTCCTTTATGAATTAAATTTTTTATAACTCAAACTCTCGTAAGTACACTAACAATTCATTTTTTGTGCTTGTTGAGTTGATGTATTATTACTCAGTTTCTTTTCTGGTTGATTTGATGTTTTAGTAAATTACACCCACACTCTGTCGATTATTTAAAGACTCAAACTTCCATGCACGTTTTAAGAAAAGCTAATCTTTCACAGAAGTCATTGTTTATGACCTCATATCTCATGAACTACATGTTGTAAAATGATATAATGTTGTATTCATATTTAGAATTATTTGAGAATACTATCTACAAAATATTTTACAGGGAGACTTAGTAGTAAGGAAGTAATTAACTGAAATGTCATGCCTGATGTTAAAATTTTATTGCATGAACAGCGAAAGTCTAGTAAGCAATAAACTCTCTTCTGATGATTATTTTAGAGGAGCATGAGTGAGAAAGCTAATAGATGAATATAGACTGGGTGATTTGTGTACATATACACAGTTTTAAATTCAATACTTGATATACTGTGTTAAATGTTTAATGTAAGATTATGCCGATTAATGAGCAGATTATGCCAGCAATTTATATTTTTAAGTTTGATCAATAATTATATGAAATATTGAATATCAAATTTTTTGCCTCTCAAAGCTACCTAATAAGCAACCTGCAATAGGGAGTGATTGAGCAGATGGCTGTTTTAGCCATTTAAAAATGTAGATACATTGTCATGACTATTAATTTTAATATTGTGTGTTGGTATATAGTAGTAGTAGTTGTAATAGTAGTAGTAATAGTAATAATAAATGGTTTAGTATGAAAATTTTTTGTAATGCAGAGGTAATAGTAATGTCCTCTATTTGGACTTGACAGGGCTGGAAATACTAGAAGCAATTGAAATACCTATGTGGACATGTCCTTTTTTTCAAAAGAAAAAAAGAAGAAGGAAAATCAAGTAAAACACTCTGAAGTGTGGGACCGATTTGGTGGCCACACGTGCGGCGTGGCTGCTGAACCGTAGCGGTTCATTTCGCAGGACAGGACAAAAGTAAACAGAGACCAAAGGAGCGGCCATTGTGCGCCGGGTTCTGTGCGCGACGCCCGGCGACGACAAAGGAACGGCGCGAGCGTGCGGTTGCGACCGGTCGACCGGAACGCGTACAATCGATACTCGCCGGCGGCGGAAAGCTGCTCACTGTCCGTGGGCAGCGTCTGTGACGCGACAGTTGTGTGCCAACGGTGGAGACGTGTTGTATTCGAAACTTGTCATGTCCCTCAACTTGAATGTTTTTGAAGAGTAGAAAGAACGCACTCGTTAGTGAAGAGTACCTTCTTAAAATTATTTGGTCCTCCGGCAATTTGTGTTAAGAGCATCGGAAGGGATAAAGAGCATCTCACACGCATCTCTACCGGTGCCGCGCCATCTGCGGTCCCGCAGTGACGCTGTTTTCCGGGAGAGGCTGTGGGTGCGGACATGCTGTACATTAAACGTTATCATTTTAAACTGTTTAGGATTATGTTCACATGACCGTGCAGGCATTTTAAGGCACTAGGGGTAGAAGTTTGACATAAATCTGTGTGGAGTTTAGAATGCTTAGGGACTACATTCGTGGTAGCTGCTGGTTATATATTAAATGACATTTGACGTATTACAGACACAAGAGCTCTATTTACGCTTTCTGTTCTATTCTGATGCATTTTTAGGAACTTGCGCCCAATTATTGTCATTAAAGGATTTTTGTTTCACATTGTTAGCGAAGCTGGTCTAAAAACGATTTGCTGATACACACTCGCACCAAATGACGTACACCATTTGGCAAAGAAGTTGGGAGACCAGAATACCATAGCGCTGCAATTATTGTTACTGATGCTGTAGCTCATTTAGTTCTATTTTTAAACAATGGAAAATCTAGAATGGAAATGAACAATATTATGAAACACGCTGTAGCTTCAGTTGGCAGAGACTGCCGTCATGTGTGTGTGAGTTGCATTTGTGTGAGAGCGTGTGTGCCTGTCGTGTATTTTTGACAAAGGCCTTGCTGGCCGAAAGCATTTGTGATAGTTTTTTTGTTGTGACTATCCGCGACTCAGCAACTCCACTATAAGCTGAGTAGCATCTTTCATAATGTTGACAGTTCTATTTTTGCAATCTGATTTACGTTGATTGCTCTAAACGTGAAGCGCCCGTGAGAGGAGAAGAAAAGGGAATTAAACTTCAGGGGTTTAAAGTATATGTGATATTATTTCGGTGAGTACAAAATTTAGCCTAATTTACAAAGAGCTTAGCAGTTTGAGTACACTTGTCAGTATGACGTTGCACCCAGCATGGTCTGATTCGATTGGGAAGATTGTAATAAAGCGCTTCTATCCTCTCCTAAAGCAAACTGGCCCACAGCTGTTGTACGAGGGTGAGTCAAACGAAAATATTATTTATTGTGCAGAAGTGGTACAAAACTGTATCACTTTTCAACATAATCTCCCCCACGCTCAATGCAAGTCCTCCAGCGCTTACAAAGTGCATAAATTCCTTTGGAAAAAAAATTCTTTTGGTAGTCCGTGCAACCACTCATGCACCATTTGGCGTACCTCTTCATCAGAACGGAACTTCTTTCTTCCCGTTGCTTCATCGAGTGGTCCAAATACATGGAAATCACTTGGAGCAAGGTCTCGTGAGTATGGTGGATGACGAAGACACTCAAAATCCAGGTCTGTGATTGTTGCAACTGTTGTACGGACAGTGTGGATCCTTGCACTGTCATGTTGCAAAAGGACACCAGCTGACAGCAATCCACGTCGATTTGATTTGATTGCACACCGCAGATGATTTTTTAGGAGATCTGTGTATGACGCAATGGTGACAGTAGTCCCTCTAAGCATGTAATGCTCCAAAATGAACCACGAGTCAGCATAATCTTCCCTGCTATTGGTTCTGTTCGAAACTTCTCTGGTTTCGGTGATGAGGAATATTGCCATTCCTTGCTCTCTCTCTTCGTTTCCGGTTGGTGGAAGTGAACCTAGGTTTCGTCCCCAGTAACGATTCTTGCAAGGAAGCCATCACCTTCTCGTTCAAAGCGCCGAAGAAGTTCTTCACAAGCATCAACACATCGTTCTCTCATTTTAGGAGTCAGTTGGCGTGGCACCCATCTGGCAGAGACTTTGTGAAACTGGAGCACATCATGCACAATGTGGTGTTTCTGACCCATAACCAATCTGTAAACATGCTGCAATGTCATTCAGTGTCACTCGGCGATTTTTATTCACTATGACTTCGACTGCTGCAATGTTCTGTGGAGTCTCAACTCGTTGTGCCTGACCTGGACGAGGAGCATCTTCCACTGAAGTCACACCATTTGCGAACTTCCTACTCCATTTGTAGACTTGCTGCTGTGACAAACATGCATCACTGTGTTGAATCTTCATTCGTCGATGAATTTCAATGGGCTTCACATCTTCACTACGCAAAAACCGAATAAGAGAACGCTGTTCTTCCCTGGTGCAAGTCGCAAGTGGGGCGGCCATCATTATACAGATACTGCGACAGAATGAATACATCTGCACTATGCTGCCACCTACAGGCCATTATGCACGCTGTTTGTAGCACGCTTACCAACTTACAGGATAACGGCGCGAAATTTCGATCTACATCTACATGACTACTCTGCAGTTCCCATTTAAGTGCTTGGCAGAGGGTTCATCGAACCACAATCCATACTATCTCTCTACCATTCCACTCCCGAACAGCGCGCGGAAAAAACGAACACCTAAACCTTTCTGGTCGAGCTCTGATTTCTCTTATTTTATTTTGATGATCATTCCTACCTATGTAGGTTGGGCTCAACAAAATATTTTCGCATTCGGAAGTTTGTGACTGAAATTTCGCAAATAGATCTCGCTGCGACGAAAAACGTCTTTGCTTTAATGACTTCCATCCCAACTCGTGTATGATATCTGCCACACTCTCTCCCCTATTACATGATAATACAAAACGAGCTGCCCTTTTTTCACCCTTTCGATGTCCTCCGTCAATCCCACCTGGTAAGGATCCCACACTGCGCAGCAATATTCTAACAGAGAACGAACGAGTGTAGTGTAAGCTGTCTCTTTAGTGGACTTGTTGCATCTTCTAAGTGTCCTGCCAATAAAATGCAACCTTTGGCTTGCCTTCCCCACAATATTATCTATGTGGTATTTCCATCTGAAGTTGTTCGTAATTTTAAGACCCAGGTACTTAGTTGAATTGACAGCCTTGGGAATTGTACTATTTATCGAGTAATCGTATTCCAACGGATTTCTTTTGGAAATCATATGGATCACCTCACACTCTTCGTTATTTAGCGTCAACTGCCACCTGCCACACCATACAGCAATCTTTTCTAAATCGCTTTGCAACTGATACTGGTCTGCGGATGACCTTACTACACGATAAATTACAGCATCATCTGCGAACAACCTAAGAGAACTGCTCAGATTGTCACCCAGGTCATTTATATAGATCAGGAACAGCAGAGGTTCCAGGACGCTTCCCTGGGGAACACCTGATATCACTTCAGTTTTACTGGATGATTTGCAGTCTATTACTACGAACTGCGATCTTCCTGACAGGAAATCACGAATCCAGTCGCACAATTGAGACGATACCCCATAGGCCCGCATCTTGATTATAAGTCGCCTGTGAGGAACGGCTTTTGCTCTCCGGAAATCTAGAAATACGGAATCAACTAGAGATCCCCTGTCGATAGCGGCCATTACTTCGTGCGAATAAAGAGCTAATTACGTTGCGCAAGAACGATGTTTTCTGAAACCATGTTGATTACGCATCAATAGATCGTTCCCTTCGAGGCGATTCATAATGTTTGAGTACAGTATATGCTCCAAAACCCTACTGCAAACCGACATCAATGATATAGGTCTGTAGTTCCATGGATTACTCCTACTACCCTTCTTAAACACTGGTCTGTTATCACAAGTTTAAGGTTTTCATTTGACTCACCCTCGTAACTGGTCCTTGATATGTAATGGGGCCAAGTTGACACCCGACCTGGTCCTACAAGTTTCTACTGCGGACAGTTCTTGGCGTCTCGCTGGCCACAGGAGTAGCATTTCCCGCAAGCTTTTGGCAGGGATGCGCGCCATGTGTGGAAGAGCATTGTGCTCCTGAAAAGTGGCACCACGATAAGCGGTAACACATGAGAAGTAACACATTAGTTCGCAGTATGACGTACACTGGGCCATCAGAGTTCACTCAGTCACTGAAGAAATATCCAATGGCTTCCCACACCATGACGCAAGGGGCAACACTGCTGTGCCTCCGCAAAACACGAAACACTGGAAGAATGAGCCCGCTGCCCAGGTCGGCTCCCTACTCGCCGACGATGCTCACCCGGCGTAATAAGGAACCGCAGTTCGTCGCTGAAGGCAGTGCGACGTCGTTCATCAGTGTTCCGTGCATCACCAGTCCACACGCAGCCGTTGTGTTAACGGGACGTGACGCGTCGGACCATAATCCCTCAGTCCAGCTGCTGCTCGCCTACGGCCAATCGTCGGGCATGACACAGAATGTTGCTCGACCTCTTCTCGGGTGCTAGTAGCAGACGTGGAGAAATTACGACATGCTTGGTGCACAGTACGCAGTGGCGACAAAAAGTCGTGGGACAGCGTTATGCAAATAGGCGAATTGCTGTATGATCGCGTACAACATGTACAAAATGCCATTGCTTTAGCGGAGCTGCCATTTGAGCTCATGTAATTGACGTGAAAAAGCTTCCGACGTAATTATGGCCGAGTGAGGGGAATTAACAGACTGCACACGGAATGATGGTTGGACCTAGACGGATGGGACATTCCATTTCGGAAATCATTAAACTAAAACTATACTAGTCTCCGCCCGAACAGGCCATGACGGTCCAACGGTACCGAAATCGTTAGCTAATTAATATTCCACAGTGTCAAGAGTGTACCAACTTTCAAGCATTATCTCTCACTACAGACAACGCAGTGGCCGACGGCCTTCACGTAACAACCGAAGCAGCGGCATTTGATTAGAGATGTCACTACAACACTGCGTGATATATCCGCAGGAATCAGTATGAGACGAATCGTGAATGTAGAACAGTGCAGCAAAATTGGCTTTAATAGGCTATGCCTGCAGAGGACCGACGTCTAGTGCCTCATCTGGGATCGTGACCCAGATCGGTTGGACCCTAGAAGACTGGAAAACTGTGGCCTCTTAGATATGCCTCGATTTCAGTTGGCAAGAGCTGACAGTAGGGATCGAGGATGGGTCAGACCCCACGAAGCTATAAACCCAAGTTGTTAACAAGGCACTGCACAACCTACTGGTGTCTCCACAATGGCCGGCCGGTGTGGCCGAGCGGTTCTAGCCGCTTCAGTCTGGAACCGCGCGACCGTTACGGTCGCAGGTCCGAATCCTGCCGCGAGCATGGATGTGTGTGATGTCCTTAGGTTAGTTAGGTTTAAGTAGTTCTAAGGGACTGATGACCTTAGATGATAAGTCCCATAGTGCTCAGAGCCATTTGAACCATTTGTCTCCATTACGGTGTAGGCTGTGTACATGGAATGGACTGGGTCCTCTGGTCCACTGAACCGATCACTGACTGAAACTTATTATGCTCGGAGGCCATTTGCAGCCATTCATGGACTTCATGTTCCCAAACAACGATATCATGTTAATGGTCCAGAGATGTTCGCGATCGTTTTGGAGAAAAAAAAAAAAAAAAAAAAAAAAAAAAAAAAAAAAAAAAAAAAAAAGAAATAATGGTTCAAATGGCTCTGATCACTATGCGACTTCTGAGGTCATCAGTCGCCTAGAACTTAGAACTAATTAAACCTAACCTAAGGACATCACATACATCCATGCCCGAGGCAGGTTTCGAACCTGCGACCGTAGCGGTCGCTCGGCTCCAGATTGTAGCGCCTAGAACCGCCAGGCCACTCTGGCCAACCTTTGAAGAACATTCTGGACAATTCGTGCGCAGTGATTTGACCTAGCAAACCACCAAACATGAATCCCATCGAAAATTAATGGCAAATAATTGAGAGATCAGTTCGTGTACAACATCCTGCAGCGCCATAGCTTTCGCAATTTTGGGCGGCTATAGCCGCAATATGCCGTAATATTTCTGCAGGGGACTTCCATCGATTTGTTGAATTCGTGTTACGTCGAGATGCTACTCTACTCGGGGCAGAAGGAAGTGGGACATGATAATGGGAGGTATTCCATGACTTTTCTCAGCATAATGTTGATAATGTTGAATAGGGTAAAAAAAATCTTGATGCACATTACAGAGATTTAGCTGAGTAATTCACGTAGTGTTTTGACTAATAACTTCCTAGTCCAGTTGGGCAAACGACTTCGCTTGATTATCTACCGAAACAGGCACAACTTCTTGCTAAGATCAGGTTTTCAAGCTGTTCTGCATTCATTAAATAGGGCGCCGTCTTAATCCCAAGTTTATTTTCAAATCCAGACTCGAGACGTACTCAGGGGCAAACTTACGATAGACACAAGCAGAGTGCAGAAAGATATGGACACAGGAACGAGCTTACGGGATACGAACGGTCGTCATAAAGTTTTGATTTTATCTTGAAACTTTTGAAACTTCCTGGCAGATTAAAACTGTGTGCCCGACCGAGACTCGAACTCGGGATCTTTGCCTTTCGCGGGCAAGTGCTCTACCATCTGAGCTACCGAAGCACGACTCACGCGCGGTACTCACAGCTTTACTTCTGCCAGTATCCGTCTCCTACCTTCCAAACTTTACAGAAGTTCTCCTGCGAACCTTGCAGAACTAGCACTCCTGAAAGAAAGGATATTGCGGAGACATGGCTTAGCCACAGCCTGGGGGATGTTTCCAGAATGAGATTTTCACTCTGCAGCGGAGTGTGCGCTGATATGAAACTTCCTGGCAGATTAAAACTGTGAAAGAGCACTTGCCCGCAAAAGGCAAAGGTCACGAGTTCGAGTCTCGGTCGGGCACACAGTTTTAATCTGCCAGGAAGTTTAATATCAGCGCACACTCAGCTGCAGAGTGAAAATCTAATTCTTGAAACTTTTGGTTTATGAAATTAATTTTTTGTTTGTTTTGAGGCACTTGTCTGCAGTCTGGTACATACTGAAAATCCCAAGCCACAGTGCCGCAGCACGCCGCCGCTGCCGGTGGTAAAACAAAATGGTGGAGCTTGTTGAGAAAGTGGTGAATGACAAAAGTGGGGTAATCTGAATGTGTTACGCACTGAAGTATCTAACAACGTCATAGAAAAACACTGAAACATGGTAAAGAAATATGCTGTAAATGCACACTGCACATGACCTTATACATGTCTGACAAAAAAAAAATGAAGCATCCGGACGAGTCTGTCCAACGTCAATGTACTTCCTACACATACACGTAATCAGCGGTATGTAAATAAACAGAGTTGCTATTCTCTGTGACAGATAGAACGGTCAGCAGAGTGCATCAGCGTTCTTCGTGTTTAGTGTTTTTTCCAGGCGTGATACTGTTCATAAGCGTGAAGACTTCAGCGCTAGCGAAATGCTTATACTCCACGTAAAATATGATACAGAACATATCCTAAAAGAAGAACGTAAAATTCTATGGAAGATACTCGGATCCAAAAGAGCAGAAGATGGGAACAGACTGCAGTCTCGAAAAACATTCGAAAAGCCATCGAAATTTGCCGCAGACACGAGAAAAGAAAGACTGAAATTTAACGGACCCACAGACTCCCAACAAGAAGACTCACTCCCATAATGGCGACGTGAATAGAACAACTCAAAACATATACCCTGATCCAGGAGGTCAAAAAGTATTTAGATAAGGTTCGTACAAGCATATCATACACTTTCAACATATACAGACAAAGAATTAGCAAATGGCAAGTACTGCCAGAGAAGAAAAACATCAACCAGACCATGGAAAAAGTGCACTGAAGGAAGTAAAAGAATCCAGGGAGAAATCGTCAGAGCTTTTTGTTAGCTCCAAACATTGAAGTATATTAGCTTTACGTGATAGGATAGGGTTTAATTGCAGATAAGAATAATAATGATAATCATAATGATAAGCGAAAGGAGTGAACAGGAACGAGGACGAGGGGAACACAGTAAATCACCTCCAGCCAGCGATTTCTGCTTCTGAGCTATCGCCGTTTTGCCTGACAAGCTAAGTTCGTGCAGCTCGTGTTTTCGAGAGCTGCGTAATGACGAGCGGAGTTTGACAGTGCTCATTTGCTAACGAGGCCCCTGTCTCTTCACGGAACGGAGCGCGGTCGTTAACGACCATGTCACGACCAGATCGTCGCTCCTGGGTGGCAGGTGCCTTACTCGGGGTCGTGCAAATTCATCCCGACGCCTTTCCTATCAGAACGATTTCAGTGGCTCCCGCGACCTGTACGAAGCTTCCGAAGCTATATCTCTGCGGTGCCAACGGCTGGAGGTCGTCGACAGTTAGAGCGTTTGACAAAAGCATTATGGAATTCGTTGTTTTCTGGTTTGCACCCCCGTATCTTTGACAGTGCCACGCCAAAGATACTTCTACAACGGATTATTATGTGGAGTAATCCATAGTATTTCTCCAACAGACACATATTTATATACACATTACAGAAATGTCGTTACGTGCCGCCATATCTCATTCAGGAAAAAAAAAGAAGTCCCATCAGTCGACATATCTCATCCATAGTTCTAGAAATTTTAAAACATGTCTTTAAAATATTGTTGGAACCTCACTGAACATTTACCCTCTCATACGATCACTGACAATGCAGCACAGGCTATTGAGATGTGCCAGAGATAGAATGTGTAGATAACGCGCAAGCGTATTCCGCTAATGTGTTTCCTGCTCCGCTAAAAAAATCTGTGTCCTGCCTTACGGCAGGTCTGGTCATGGAGGAAGAAGCCTCGTTAGAGAGGTCCACCTCATGAGCGTCTAGGGAAGTGATTCCAGTGGTGGTTCCCGTTGCCTTCCACTGACGATGATGAAATGATAATGAGGACAACGCAACACCCAGTCCCTGAGCGGATAAAATCTCCGACCCAGCCGTGAATCGAACCAGGGCCGCCTGGCGTGACACACGCCCGCGCTCACCACTCAGCTATGGGGGCGGACTCCTGGTTCGCACTCGATAATGATAAAAATCTACGATGTAGTAACTTCGGCATCGTCTCTTGCACTTTCGTGCGTCCGTACTGGTGGGCCATAAAGGGCCATTGGTTTGCTTAGTCATATCGTATTTGGTGGTGTGACATATGTCAGGATTCCGCCCAAACCGCAGCTGCAGCGCCCAGAGTCTTCTCATTGACAATTTTTATTAAAGCACATTTTATAAAAAAACAAACAAAAGACCTCAGCTGTGTTCATATATCTAGTAGCAGCTCGTAGTAATGTGCGGAGGCAAGGGTTAACATTCAAACTTTTACGAGTCATAACTTATCTAAAAACTGGAAACCTCATCAAATGGTTCAAATGGTTCTAAGAAATACTTAAACCTAAGGACATCACACACATCCATTCCCGAGGCAGCATTCGAACCTTCGACCACAGCAGCAGTGCGGTTCCAGACTGATGCGCCTAGAACCGATCGGCCACAGCGGCCGGCGGAAACCTCATCAATGCTATGTTAAGTAAGAGCAGCTTCCAAATTCTTCTGGATATGCTGACGACTGGACTGTTGCTGCGAGCCATGCGACGTGGGCGTTACTCAGTCTGTCTTGGTGGAAGACCTACCGATTGTTGGCAAATACACTGGCGGAAAAAAAACAAACACCAAGAAAGAGTTGTGCGACAAAGGTGATAGGCCTGTTTCTGCATGTGATGTGTGATGATGTCTGTTCAAATTTCGTTCCAGTCGCCTAAGAGTGGCGGTATTGGTACCACAATCAGGTTTGTTTTAAATACACGCTGTGACGATCATGAGCGTGAGTTACCTTTGAGACTGGAAGAGTTAATGTTAATCCGGAATGCCTTTAAAGCGACGAAGCCGCCATCACCTCACTGAGTTTGAACGAGGTCGCGTAATAGGGCTACGAGAAGCTGCACATTCCTTCTTCGATATTGCAGAAACACTTGGCAGGAATGTAGCCACTGTACTTGTTTGCTGGTAGCAGTGATCACGAGAATGTACGGCCGCAAGAAGACAGGGCTCTGCACAGCCACGTGGCACTACCGAGAGGGAAGAACATCATGTTTGGTGTTTAGCTCTGTCGCACCGTAATGCGTCTGCAGTCGGAATTGGAGCAGCGGTTGGCACCACTGTGATACAACGAACTGTGGGAAATCGGTTACTTCCAGGGCAGCTCCGAGCCAGACACCCTGGAGCGTGTATTCCACTGAACCCAAATCAACACCATTTGCGACTTCAAGTCAGACCTCACTGGATGGCAGTTTGGAGAACTGTTGTGTTTTCTGATGAAATAAAATGGAAGAATTCTCGGCAGCTTTTATGATGAAAGCCGGTTGTGCCTCTGTGCCAGTGATGGTCGTGTGTTGATTAGGAGGAGGTCAGTTGAGAACCTGCAACCAACCTGTCCGCGTGCTAGACTCAATGGATCTACAACTGGAGTTACGGTCGGGGGTGCGAACTGTTGTGCCGCTATTCGCGAACAGCATGCCATAGGGTGTTTTCCGACAGGATAACACTCCCCCACACACCGCTGTTCTAACTCAATAGGCTATACGAGCTGTCGACATGTTGCCTACTCTATCACCAGATCTGTTTCGAATAGACCACACAA
The DNA here is from genome assembly GCF_023897955.1 of Schistocerca gregaria. Classification (NCBI taxonomy): domain Eukaryota; kingdom Metazoa; phylum Arthropoda; class Insecta; order Orthoptera; family Acrididae; genus Schistocerca; species Schistocerca gregaria. Next base: position 124,865,208 of record NC_064927.1, on the reverse strand, counting down.
GGGACGTAACCGGGCGACAACTCCAGCATCACACCACCGTCTCTGTATTGACCGACCAAGTGCAACGGACACTTAACTGCATCTGACAAATTAACACGCGGCAGCTGTACAACACAGAAAAAGCACGTCTGCATGCTTACATTCAACATTCTGGCGGTTGCACAGGTTGTTTGTGCACCAGCCTTTCACACTACCAATGCCTTATCTCGCGCTTACATTAACTTGTTATCTAGCAATTTTAATCAATTAAATAAGTTACCTAGACAAATGTATTCGTGAAATTTCATTGCTCTAAATCAGTGTTTTTGGTGTTGCGATTTAATTCGACTACATTCCATTATTTTCATTTTTCTTTTGTTGATGTTCATCTTATACCCTCCTTTCAGGACACTGTCCATTCCGTTCAACTGCTCTTCCAAGTCCTTTGCTGTCTGTGACAGAATTACAATGTCATCGGCGAACCTCAAAGTTTTTATTTCTTCTCCATGGATTTTAATACCTACTCCGAATTTATCTTTTGTTTCCTTCACTGCTTGCTCAATATACAGATTGAATAACATCGGGGAGAGACTACAACCCTGTCTCACTCTGTTCCCAACCACTGCTTTCCTTTTATACCCCTCAATTCTTATAACTGCCATCTGGTTTCTGTACAAATTGTAAATAGCCTTTCGCTCCCTGTATTTTACCCCTGCCACCTTCATAATTTGAAAGAGAGTATTCCCGTCATCATTGTCAAAAGCTTTCTCTAACTCTACAAATGCTACAAACGTAGGTTTGCCCTTCCTTAATCTAGCTTCTAAGATAAGTCGTAGGGTCAGTATTGCCTCACATGTTCCAACATTTCTACGGAATCCAAACTGATCTTCCCCGAGGTCGGCTTCTACTAGTGTATCATTGTTGATTAATGCATTTAAACGATCTTCATCAAATCCCGAAGATCTTTCCAATCATGGACACATTTCCTTAAAAGGAGAAAACCATTTTTATGCCGTGCTCTGTCCAGTGGTATTACCCTATACATGACGCAAATGTTTCTGGCTATCTCCGCTGCTTTTAGCAGTCTAGAGAACTCGAACAGAAGAATGTGTCGGAAACGTTCCGATTTCTCCACTTGGCACTCGATTTTCTAGCGTCCGCAAATCTACCCACTGACTCCAAATGACAAAATGACGGTGACAGTGATAAATGTCGCCCCCGGTATCTGAGTGGTCAGCGCGACAGACTGTCAACCCAAAGGGCCCGGGTTCGAATTCCCGGCTGGGTCGGAGATTTTCACAATCAGAGAGTGGGTGTTGTGTTGTCCTAATCATCATCATTTCATCCCCACCGACGCACAAGTCGCCGATGTGGCGTCAAATCGAAAGACTTGCACCAGGCGAACGGTTTACCCGACGGTTGGCCCTCGTCACACGACATTTCATTTTACAATGATAAATAAATCCATAGCAACTAGAATACTAACACGCAAAGGAACTTAAGCGCAAACATAATAAATACTGTTAGTTCAATTAACTTAGTATTATAAACTTTTTTCTGTTTGTTAAATATAAGCGTGTATACTGTTCCGTGGCTTTTGTCAGCGTAATTTTGATCACCGAAACAGAGAATGGGCTAGAAAAAGCCTTGATGCGAATTACAGAGATCTAGCTGACTAGTTCACGTAGTGTTTTAACAAATAACTTCATAATCCAGTTAGGAAAACGTCTTCTCTTGATTATCTACCAAAACAGGCACAACTGCTTGCTAAGATCTGGTTTTCAGGCTGTTCTGCATTCATTAAAAAGGGCGCTGTCTTAATGCTAACTTTCTTTTCAAATCCAGACTCGAGACGTATGCAGGGGAAAACTTACGATAGACACAAGCAGAGTACAGAAAAATAGGGACACAGGAACGAGCTTAAGGGATAGGAACGGTCCTCATAAAGTTTTAATTTTATTTTGAAACATTTGATTTACGTAATTAATTTTTTGTTTGATTTATGAACTTTTTTCTGTGCGTTAAATACAAGCGTATGTCCTGTTAAACAAAAAAGAGTTTTCTTGTGTGGTGTGATATTTAACTATAAGCTAAATAAATAAATACAGATGTCTGCCCATTGTGGGAAAACGCAAGACTTTTCTTGTGCAGGATGTGTCGTAATTGATACCGAAAAATGAGAAGGGTGAAATTAACTATAATAGAAGCGAGAACATTCCAATAAACATTGTTCCACTAACGAGAATATTGGACATGCGCGGTTACGAGCCGCGAATTACTGCAGTATGGACTTAATCGAAAAGTTTACAACTGAACTGGGGCTACGTTTCATTTTGAAATCAATGGCGTTTTGTAAACACACATTCACAGTTATCTCTCAGACCGCTTGTTTCCGGGCTCATGTTAATTGGAACGTTTCTGCTTCTACTATCGTATACATCAGCACGTGTCAGGTTTCTGTGTTAATTCTGACAATCACTGTGCTGCGTGAATACTCGTGTGTGGCGCAGTCAGTTCAGTCGCACGTAATAGGCTCTTGCCCGTTGTAGCAGAATAAGTACGATATGTGCCAGATTCACTTGCATTTTTGTTTTAATGTACTTCTTGTTTTCATTTACCCTGGCAAGGGGGGGGGGTGGAAGGAGGGGAAGGAGAGTAGGATTATGTCAGAGCTCATGTTGCAGCTCTTTAGTGTTTGAAGGAGAGCACTTAAAACATGCAACAAATATGCTTAAGAGGTTGCCTAGACTTCGCTTGTCTGTTCTCTGCTACAATATTGGTGCGCAATATGGAATGCTTACCAGATAAGACTGACGGAGGGCAACGAAAAAGTTCCAAGAAGGGCAACTCATTTTGTCTACAAAGTGGTCATCACGCAGTAATAAAACCATAATTTTCCTGTGTTAAGCTGATAAAAGTGCACATTCGTTTGGTTAGACTCCTTGAGTTTATACAGGATTTTCTAAACAGACATAAAGATCAGAAAGGTAGAGTACGTTTTACTGCTCGGAAAGGCATTGACTGCATGGGGGAAAACGCATAGAACAGGAGAAAACAGCAATAATAATAATAATAATAACGCTGTTACAAGCACATCGTCTGTAACGCTGAATATTCACCACGATCTACTTGCTAAAGGAGGTTAGAGGATGAAACTTTGGGATAATTTTGCGTCCGAGAGGCTCCGGACGAGCGATAAAAAGAGTTTTTTGTTCCACGGTAAAACACGGGCCATTAGCAACTAACGATGTGTAGCGACACGCCCTGAAACTGCAGGCAGCCCTTCCTTTTTTGATTTTCAGCACGGGCACTTTTTTCTGCTTGCGTAGGCGAGAGCGGCAATGCCCAATAAAGTGGTCGCGACCAACCCGGAGGTGGCAGGTTTAATCCCAGTGGTTGAAGAACTTAGGATGGAAAGGGGAGGAAATATCGTGGCCCAGAGCCCATTACCGACCAATTGTGCGCCAGTGTCCCAAAGTTTTCTCGTGTTGTCACATATACCTCTCTATCAGACAAGGAATTTATATCCAGCAAAAACCTCTCGTGAAAATACACGTGCTTTATTCACATGCAATATCTCGCAAGCTGTAGAAGCAGATGAACAGATGGATTCAGACTTTCTAGGTTTCCGAAAGGCAGTCCACGCCGTAGTACATCAACAAGCAACAACTATAATACGATAGTACAAATACCTTCAAAAGTCGCCGTTGGGCGCAATAAGACTCAGTATGTTATATCGAACGGCGAATGTGCAACAGAAACAAAAGTATGATCACACGTGGCAAGTATAAGGTGGCGAAAATGAAACTGTCCGGGAAATATCTATGAGACTGTACGGATACCTAGAGAAGCAGGCCAGGCCAGAGGCTCATCCAAGTGAGCCGGCCCTCATACAGGAAGCTGAAAGCGTCTGCTGTCTTAGACATAGCTTGAAATTTTCAAGAAAATGCTTGCCTTTTTCGAGATTCTTCTGTTTTCCGTGCTGCTTTATTTTCGAAATTTAGCTGTTTTTTGAAAATTAACGTACGTAAAAATACAAACATAAGGAGCGATTAAAAGTTCCAGTTTGAGGGCACTGTTGCAGCGTATATGAAATTTAGCGCTACCCCAATATTGTCTCTTATTGATGTATTCACGATAGATAGGAAGTGCTGTAGTCCGTAGCCGGCCATGAGTCGGAGAGCATTTCCCACGCTGGCTGGCTAGGTGTCGAAGCGACCATATGTCCCGCGTAGTGGGGGTGGGGCTCGGCGCTGGACCGTAGCAACAAGCGTCAGCCTGGGAAATACACATGACGGGAAGTACCGCCATCTTGGCTCCAAAGTCACCGATTTTGTTTATTTATATTTAACAATTAAAGTCATTTATGACAACATGAATACTAGGAGGAGCCTCTGTATGTTTAAAACTATTTATCATAATTTTGCCTCGTTAAAATTCACACCCGTTCATTAACAAATGCATATCTTAAAAAGTACGAACTTGACCGGAAACCCACGAACTGTGACGAAACTAGTAACAGATACGGACTGCGCGCCAAAGTCTGCAGTCGGCGTTAAGCGCTCTTCCTGTCTTGTTCGATGATAGCCATGCTCTCGGTTACGAGTAGTTTGTGACATTAGTGTTTCATTATTGATCTAATAGGAATAAAAGTGATATTACGGCATTCTGAATACCCCAAGACAGCAACTTCAGACAATTAGCTTCCACCGACAGAGACATCCAATGTGCTAATGAAGAATCTGCACGGGACGACATTTACGAGAGCTGCACCGCGCACAGGTGGGAGGAATTCCGACGACACGACCCACCAAGCGGATCAAGGAAGGTCCGACTTACACTCGCAAATTCCGGGTAAAAACGCTGAGCAGTTATACTGTACGTCACATGTATCACCCTCTACGGACTCACGACTAAGCTGAGTAATAACAGCATCAGTTTAGAAGCGAGGGGATCTTGCAGGGTATGTACGCATCGGCATGTAGGCAAGGGATATGTGTGACATTGTGCCTTTCCGATGTGCGTGAGGTAAATGCGGAAACGTGAACTTTGTGGTCGTTCTTACCAAATGCGTCCAAACAGGACCAACGTGCTGTTATTCTTTCCTTGGCTGCCGCAGGACAGACACCCGTGGACATCCATCGGAGAATGAAGAATGCGAATGTGGAACTGCGATAAGGGGTGCTGCTAGTCCATGTTAACGCACTTTCCTATATCGCAAACCTCCTAACGCAGAAGTTACACCAACTCAAGCGGGAGACACTTGAGCGCCCATAATACAGTCGTGAACTCTTCCCATGCAGTCATTACGCCTTTGGGTCCATAAAAGAGGCCTCGAAGGTCAGCGATTCCTGTCGGACGAGGATGTGCACCAGGCAGTTACTGACTTCTTCACACAGCAGGACACAGAGTGACATGAAAAGAGTATGCTCTCCCTGGTACGTCTCAGACGATTGCCTCAATGCTCACTGCGAGTTTGCCTGAATGGCATACCGGTTCTGGACTGTTGGGCCTTAGAACTGAAATTTTTAGATCGACCTTTATTCCGAGCTTTCCGATATTCCCGTTATAAACTGCTAGGGCTTGGAGAAGGGATTCAGTAAATAATGTACTGAATAGGAAGCCTTGTCTGGAAACGTACCGTTTCCGTTCTACGACGGTTTCAGTTCACATGTGTAACGCGTCCATGTCTGCTGTGGGAGAGAGAAAAGTCCCAGAGTTGCTTGTCCTGGTACGCAACAGGATAGACAGGACTACGCGATCTACGTCAGACGGTCACCTGATGTCACGTAACGTTTGCCTTGCAAAGTTTAATTTACAAGATCCCTGTAGAGACAAAATAAGATCTGCTGACATGAGTTCTGGTCGCTTCACTAGAGACTGAGGAGACACCAGATGGGATGGTGTACCAGAACGTGTTTCGTTGGTACAATGTCTGTAATAATGTTGGTGGTCGCCACATCGAGCCGCTGATATAATGCATCAGTACTGCTCTGGAGTACCGTAAGCTGGGTTATTTTTTGTTTTGGAATAATGTAAACACGCCATGTTGAAGTGTTTACATAATAAACGTGCTTAAGTGATAAATGAATGTTTCGTTGTTTGCCGGCCATTGTGGCCGAGCAGTTCCAGACGCTACACTCTGGAACCGCGCGACCGCTACGGTCGCAGGTTCGAATCCTGCCTCGGATGTGTGTGATGTTCTTAGGTTAGTTAGGTTTAAGTAGTTCTAAGTTCTAGGGGACTGATGATCTCAGATGTTAAGTCCCACAGTGCTTACAGCCAGTTGAACCATTTTTTGTTTCGTTGTTTTCTTCCGAATTGTTACCTAATTATCGTACTGCGTCAATTCCTCAAGCGGAAGTGGATGTGTTAAACAGCTGAAATGAAACCATAGTAGAACGCAAACCGTATTCAAAATATTATGTACTTACTCCCCTTTACACGTTGTAGAAGTTTGTAACAGGAATTTCCGAATACCCTGCCTGTAAATGTTTAAACGCTATTAGTAGTAGTAATTCCCACTGCCAATTCAATAAAGCATCTAACTTCCGCGCATAAAACAGCTTCAGACGACTGTTACTTTATAAATGAACCGATGGGTTAAGCATTTAAAACCTTCATGGCTAACCTTTAAGGTTAAAACCTTTTTCATGCATATGAATGTTTATGACGTTATATCTCAAGAACTATCTGTTGTAGAAGGATATAATTCTGCAGGAACGTTCACTGGTATATGTAGATACTGTCTGCAAAAGATGTTTCGAACAGAGTTATTAGTAAAGAAGTAGTAAATTAAAAAGTAATGCTCGATGCTGAAGTTGTACCTCATGACAAATAACATTTAGCAAGTGATAAGATATTTTCCTTTCATTGTTTTGTGGGTTGTCTGAAGTTATGTATAAAGTTAGTTGAGAGTGGATAAGTGCTCTGATTCTCAAATATAACCTGGATAGTTTGCTCGCTGTGAGCTGAGCTGCATATACACGATTTCTAACTTTAATACTTGACTTATTGTGTTAAATCTTTGCGGCAACATTATACCTCTTAATGAGCTGATTATGGTACCATATTACATTTATGAGTTCTGACAAAAATTATACGAATAATGCCGAAAATGAAGTTTTTGTTGCCCCTGGAAGCCGTTAGATAGACAACCTACAACTAGAAATGGATGAGCGGGTCACTATTTTAGCCTTAAAAATGAACATGAACAGTCACAACCGCAAGAAACTTCTCTTTTTTACGAGGTTACCGATTTTGGTTTGTTTTAGACCATCTTCAGGCCTCACACCATGATGGTAGACGGTGGCAGTGAACGGAGCAAGCGCTACAACTCACTAACGCTAACTACTCGGTTAGCAAACTGGACTCGCATTCGGGAGGGCGATGGTTCATACCAGCGTTCCGCCATCCAGATTAAGGTTTTCCGTTATTTGCCTAAATAGTTCCAGGCAAATGCCGGGATGGTTCTTTTGATAAGGGCACGGCCGATTTTCTTCCTCATACGTTCGTAATCGGGGCTTGTGTTCCGGATCCAGTGACTGCGCTGTCGACGCGACGTTAAAAACAGTAAACTAACTTTCTTCCTTTTTCATAAGGGAAATTCACCATCGCCCCCCCCCCCCCCTCTTCCTCTTCAGATTTCGTGGTAAGACTGCCCGGTGGATAGATAAACTATGAAAATAGGAAGAGGTGTACTAACTCTGAAAAAGAGGCAACATAGAAACAGTGAACAGTCCAAGCTCAAAATGCGCAACATCGCAAGAGTATGAAGAGCCACGGCGTTGTGGTTGTGTGGTCTCGGTATTGGACTGCAAAGCGGGAGACCAGTGCTCACGACATCCTTTGTACCCACTCTTTTCCTCTCAAAAAAGTGAGAACTGTTTGCACGGTCATTGATATGTCTGCTCGCTGTATTAAAATTTGTGTCTCTGTTGCGGTGGAACGTCCGTTTGCAACAGACCTATAAATGAAAGTTGATTCCACACAACTACTCTCCTAGAAGTCGACAGGAAGTGGCTCTCGAATGGGAACCGGAAACGTTTGACGACAAGGCGACAACTCATCTACATCTACATCCATTCTCCGCAAGCCACCTGACGGTGTGTAGCGGAGGGTACCTTGAGTACGTCTATCGGTTTTCCCTTCTATTCCAGTCTCGTATTGTTCGTGGAAAGAAAGATTGTCGGTATGCCTCTGTGTGGGCTCTAATCTGTTTGATTTTATCCTCATGGTCTCTTTGAGAGATATACGCAGGAGACAGCAATGTACTGCTTGACTCCTCGGTGAAGGTATGTTCTCGAAACTTCAACAAAAGCCCGTGCCGAGCTACTGAGAGTGTCTCCGGCAGAGTCTTCCACTGGAGTTTATCCATCATCTCCGTAACGCTTTCGCGTTTACTAAATGATCCTGTAACGAAGCGTGCTGTTCTCCGCTTGATCTTCTCTATCTCTTCTATCAACCCTATCTGGCACCGATCCAACACCGGTGAGCAGTATTCAAGCAGTGGGCGAACAAGTGTACTGTAACCTACTATCTTTGTTATCGGAGTGCATTTCCTTAGGATTCTTCCAATGAATCTCAGTCTGGCATCTGCTTTACCGACGATTAATTTTGTATGGTCATTCCATTTAAATCACTCCTAATACCTACTCCCAGGTAATTTATGGAATTCCAATTGTTGACCTGCTATATTGTAGCTAAATGATAAAGGATCTTTCTTTCTATGTATTCGTAGCACATTACAATTGTCTACATTGAGGCTCAATTGCCATTCCCTGCACCATGCGTCAATTCGTTGCAGATCCTCCTGCATTTAAGTACAATTTTGCTTTGTTACAACCTCTCGATATATTGCAGCGTTTCGATTAATTATCATTTCTTTCTAGAGAATCTGCATGGTCATCATTGGTATCTGTTCTTTCTGAACAGTTACAATCTTCCATAGACTTAGAACTACTTAAGACTAACTAACTTAAGGACATCACACATATTCATGCCCGAGGCAGGATTCGAACCTGCGACAGTAGCAGCAGCGCGGTTCCGGACTAAGGCGCCTAGATCCGCTCGACCACAGCGGACGGCAGTTCATTGTTCTGTGAACAAAAGAATAAAAAAAGATGCGGGAGGTGGGAGATTTAAACCCGGATCGCCCGCTTTGCAGTCTAAGACAGTGACCAAATAACTACGATGGCGTACCTTAAATGCACTCGATGTTGCACATTTTGAGCTTGGACCCTTTCACTGTTTCTATTTTGCTTCTTTTTTCGCAGTCCAGTACTCCTTCTTCCTGTTTTTGTACTTGATCTGTGTTCACTCTTTCGCGGGCTATGCACTGGACCATCTTCCCGCTAAATTTGTGGGGGGGGGGGGGGGGGGGGGCGTGCGATGGAGAGTTTCCCTTGTCACTTATCATGTATCCTGTGATCTGCGCCAGGCCAAGGGGTACCAGGAGAGTCCTGCGCTAGACGCCACGCAGCTTTCCCGCTCTCCCGTTTTCCGCTTCCGCCCGCGGCAGGCAGGAAGGGCCGCTGGTGGAGATTAAAACTGGCGCTCTGCTACGCGCTGTGCATGCTGCAGGATCGGACGGCTGCGGGCCGAGCGCCATTCATCACCTCGGCGCCAACACTGCACTGTTTGTATTTGTACCACTGCGTCGCGCCGCGCCACGCACGCGGCTGCTCGTCACGGCTGACAGCCGCCGCGGTATCACGGCGGAGCCACGTCGTCCTTCCTCTAGCCATGTAATCTGACCGCGGAGCAACGCACGCTGAAACACTGAGATACGTACACCCAGCCGCGATCGGCCTAGCACCCAGCAGGCGCAACTCTGTACGTGTGTTAAGCGAACATTGTATGTCCTATGCCTCCAGTGTCAAACTGTCAAATTTTGTGACCATTATCTTACAAAGTTTTTAAGATACCAACTTCCAATTTTCTATAATTTATAAATGCACTTCTGTTAACATACTGAAGTAGAATTATTGAATAAATTGTTTTATCTGCCTCGTTCTGATGCCTTTCCCAAACACTTGAATTTTGAGGCAGAGATTTTGTAAATAAGTGAGCATAAAACTAAACAACATAGGATATGTCTTTTGTTCGATTTTCATATGTGTCGAATCTTATTCTTGGCCTGTTGTGAAAATTTCATGTTTTTACCTTCAGTACTTTTTGAGATATTGAGTCATTTATAGTAAAAAAAAAGAGGTTTGCACTTTTTTCAACTACAAACTTTTATACAGAGTAACAGTTCTTACTGTATCAAACACTAGAATCGTCCTGGCCCATATCCTGTGTCCTTTTCAATGTCAAAAGCGCCTATTGCTTGCCTTCTTCTTTTTTCAAAAAAATGGTTCAAATGGCACTGAGCTCTATGGGACTTAACTTCTGAGGTCACCAGGCCCCTAGAACTTAGAACTACTTAAACCTAACTAACCTGAGAACAGCACACAACACCCAGTCATCAAAAGCAGAGAAAATCCCTGACCACGCCGGGAATCGACAATGAGTGTCTCATTGCACTTAGAGAATGTTTCATTCATGTTGTACCTACAAAACCATGTGGGAATAAATGCAAGATGTTTATTACACGTTCAGTTATCGAAGAAACCATGATAATCGTTGTAGCAAGGTTTAAATTTAACTGTTAATGAAGACATTTGCCAACTAGTTTTTATCCAAGTTTTCTAGTTTCTTATATGCATGTTTTTTCATACCATAAATTATACGGATTTTTTTAAATAATATAGCCTAACTTTACTGTCCGATAACTGTATCTGTCCCCTTAAGTTTTCAAAGGCTTCTGTTATACATGGTGCTCCAAACTCCTTTTTATAAGCTTGGAAATTTAGCCTGTAGAGGTAAAATTAGTTTGAATATCGCATCACATCCAGCTTTCCCGTTTCACGGTAGCTACACAAACTGAGAAGAGGGCGGTGTTGCCAGTCTACTGAAGCCATGTGCCCTCTGTTTACAATCACTGCTTCACGTCTCTTGTAATTTTTAAGTTCGTCTTTGAGCAGTAAAGGCGACCGAGACAGTACGGGATGGCAGAATGCAAGTATGAAGAGTTCACAGAGATGCTGATAGTTTACGGCGAAATCGAACGTAATGGCAGAACTGCAGAACGCGCGTATCTCGCCTCAGTCCACCGTATAACATTATCGCCCGACCACAACACACATTGATCAGCCAAAACATTATGGTCACCTACTTAATAGCTGATTGGTCGACCTATAGAACACAACACAGCAGCGATTACGCGTGGCATGGATTCGTCAAGTCCTCGTTAGGTTTCCGGAGATATTTGGCACCAGGAGTCTACGCACAGGTCACGAGATTTGCGTAAATTACTGGCCGGTCGTTTGCAGGTGCCCGATTGCGTCACAGATGTGTTCCACGTGTTTCACATCGGGCTATGATGGTGGCCAAGACTTCAATGTGATTTCACTACCATGCTTCTCAAGTTACCTTCTGAGGAGTCTGGCCTTGTCACACGGAAGATACCATCGCCATCGGAAAAGACGTGAATGATGAAGGGGAGCAGGTGGTCCGCTACAATATTTTTCATAGTCCACGGCTGACATGGTGCTTCGATTGCTACCACAGGTCCCTTGGAAAACGTGGTGAATGTTCTCCATAGCATAATACTCCATACAAGTGTCTACGTCAGCGACCGCCAAATTTTTAGAACAGCTGTTCGCCTGGATGATGATGTGTCCGCTCAGGCTAGACATTTTCATTGATCGACGTTACAATGTCAATGATCCAGTGCTCACTGCAGAGGCAGTTGACGATGTTGTCTGATCAAGAAGCTCCACGTTGAACAGCGTGCGCTGCACGGTGTGCTCCGTTACACTTGAGTTTGTTGTGGTTGGCAGGAGAGCCAACACCGTGTTACTAAAGGAGGCCAAAATGCAGGCGTTTTAGCTCGCGCAGGCTGGCGTGAGGTCTGGAACATGACAAGGGAATAAGAATTGAGAAAAACGGCCGTAGCTGGTGGAATACTTAACTTTAATCCATTAATGATGAACGTCGCTCGTGACAGTACATGATTCACAATATCAATGGTAACTGAATATGGCGCCTTGCTAGGTCGTAGCAAATAACGTAGCTGAAGGCTATGCTAACTATCGTCTCGACAAATGAGAGCGTGTTTTGTCAGTGAACCATCGCTAGTAAAGTCGGCTCTACAACTGGGCCGAGTGCTAGGAAGTCTCTCTAGACCTGCCCTGTGGCGGCGCTCGGTCTGCAATCACTGATAGTGGCGACACGCGGGTTCGACGTATACTACCGAACCGCGGCCGATTTAAAGGCTACCACCTAGAAAGTGTGGTATCTGGCGGTGACACCACAGAGTTTACATAAGCAATGTACTCTGTCATCAGATCTACCACAGATCGCCACCTACCTTGCTTGCCAGAGCGGGAAAATCTGCGATGTCCACGTTTTTTGATTAGGCGTGGACGTCCAGCACCTTGTCGCCCACTCTGTAAACCACTTTCCATAGATGCTCAAGGGAACAGAAAGCGAACAGCCCATCTAGTTCTCCTTTATCGAGATATTCGTTCGCGGGCTCCACGCTATAACAGTCTGCCCTTGTCAAACTCGCTTATGTCAAGGAATTTCCAATGTGCACTAAAATGAAACCTTATTCGTCTCTGCTCTGCTGGTGTGCAAAACTTAAGGACAAAAGTAACTTTCGCATGATGTGACAAGGCAAGTAATGTAGTTCTATGAACCGTGGGTCATACATAGAAAGAACTACTACAGTATAGTGCAGAAGGTATATGAATGAAATAGCCAATGAGATGAACAGAAATGACACTTTTATCCAAAGACAATAATCACATTGAAGTCACCACGATTTATGATGATCTGCTGCACATTATGAAAGGCAGAACATGGTTGCTAGTAGGAAGTGTGAACACCACGGTCGGTACTGTATGTCGTACAACACGGTCCCATGCTGGTCACAAGGTTGGCAAGGAGTTCTTGTGGTGGGGCATTTCACTACTCCATCAATGGGGTGGAAAACTGCTGAATGTTGTACAACATGGTCCCATGCTGGCCACAAGGTTGGCAATGAGTTCTTGTGGTGGGGCGTTGCAGTACATCAATGGGGTAGACAACTGATGTATGTTGTACAACATGGTCCCATGGTGGCCACAAGGCTGGCAAGGAGTTCTTGTGGTGCGGGATTCCACTGCTCCATCAATGGGGTGGAAAACTACTGTATGTTGTACAATATGGCCCTATGCTGGCCGCAAGGTTGGCAATGTGTTCTTGTGGTGGGGCATTCCACTACTCCATCAACAGGATGGACACCTGCTGTGTGTTGTACAACATGGTCCCATGCTGGCCACAAGGTTGGCAATGAGTTCTTGTGGTGCGGGATTCCACTGCTCCATCAATGGGGTGGAAAACTACTGTATGTTGTACAATATGGCCCTATGCTGGCCGCAAGGTTGGCAATGTGTTCTTGTGGTGGGGCATTCCACTACTCCATCAATGGGATGGAAAACTGCTGTATGTTGTACAACATGGTCCCATGCTGGCCACAAGGTTAGCAATGAGTTCTTGTGGTGGGGCATTCCACTACTCCATCAACAGGGTGGACACCTGCTGTGTGTTGTACAACATGGTCCCATGCTGGCCACAAGGTTGGCAATGCGTTCTTGTGGTGGGGCATTCCACTACTCCATCAATGGGATGGAAAACTGCTGTATGTTGTACAACATGGTCTCATGCTGGCCACAAGGTTGGCAATGAGTTCTTGTGGTGGGGCATTCCACTACTCCATCAACAGGATGGACACCTGCTGTGTGTTGTACAACATGGTCCCATGCTAGCCACAAGGTTGGCAATGAGTTCTTGTGGTGGGGCATTCCACTACTCCATCAACAGGGTGGACACCTGCTGTGTGTTGTACAACATGGTCCCATGCTGGCCACAAGGTTGTCAATGAGTTCTTGTGGTGGGGCATTCCACTACTCCATCAACAGGGTGGACACCTGCTGTGTGTTGTACAACATGGTCCCATGCTGGCCACAAGGTTGGCAATGAGTTCTTGTGGTGGGGCATTCCACTACTCCATCAACAGGGTGGACACCTGCTGTGTGTTGTACAACATGGTCCCATGCTGGCCACAAGGTTGGCAATGCGTTCTTGTGGTGGGGCATTCCACTACTACATCAACAGGGTGGACACCTGCTGTGTGTTGTACAACATGGTCCCATGCTGGCCACAAGGTTGGCAATGCGTTCTTGTGGTGGGGCATTGCACTACTCCATCAATGGGATGGAAAACTGCTGTATGTTGTACAACATAGTCCCATGCTGGCCACAAGGTTGGCAATGCGTTCTTGTGGTGGGGCATTCCACTACTCCATCAACGCGGTGGACAACTGCTGGGTAGTCGCTGTGCATGTGGGCATGCTGGTATATTCTCCCCAACGCATCCCACATATGCTTCATAGGACTTTAGTTGGGCAAACGGGCAGGCTTCTCCATTCGTCGAATATCCTATTCCAAGAGCTCCTTCACCTGTGCAGTTTGATGAAGCGGCGAAATGTCATACTCCTATATGAAAATGGTTTCAGGGCCGAACGCACCCTTAAAAGATGTGCAGGGTGACAGTAAACAGACCTTCGTTACTTGAGAAGCCCCAATGAAAAACGAGTGGTCGTAGGACAATGAAACTTTGTGGTAACATTTGTTAGAACTTGAATGTATGTAATAACGAATAAGCAACTGAAGGAAACACAGTTTAATTTCCACGTTAGAGGGTTAAGGCGTACCATGTTTATGTTCCAGGTTATAAACGTTGCTCAATACGACGACCATTCGAATCCACGACAACCAGGAACCGCACTAGAGATACCATTTGCCATATCTTAGCAGCACTTTTGTACGGTGGGCCATGGAATAATCAGCTCGTGCACTGCTTGAAGATCGCCCGCTGCACCCAACATTCTCAACCATGGAAACAGTAACTTTTTCAACAATTTGTGGTGCAATTGGTCGCATGCCTCTCCCAACAGCAATTCCCAAATCGTCAGTTAATTCGAATTCCTGATCAAATTCTTCAACCCTGGTACGGAAAGAGGTCCTCTCCTTATTCCTTGAAGGAGTCGATACTCGGAAAGAGCAGCAGCGCTATTCCTGTTGTTTTGATAAAACAGCTTTACGACTAAAACCCTACTCGCGTTGTCCTGACCCATGTTGACTGTCCGCCGCTGTAATGAACACTGATGCTTCTTTTTCATCCCCATTTTGACAAAAAATGGTTCAAATGGCTCTGAGCACTATGGGACTTAACTTCTGAGGCCATCAGGCCCTAGAACTTAGAACGCCTTAAACCTAACTAACCTAAGGACATCACACACATCCATGCCCGAGGCAGGATTCGAACCTGCGACCGTAGCGGTCGAGCGGTTCCAGACTGTAGCGCCTATGTTGACGTACCAGTACAGGAACGTAACGGGAAGTTATCTCACTAACACTACTAACAACCCAAATCCTGCAGCACACAGTCTTAAGATCATGCCTATAAAGTTGGGTACCCATACGGTAAATAGTTTTCATCTACATTAGTTCAAGTAGCGAAAGTTTAATTGTAACCACCCTGTATATGGGGTAATAGTATTGTGTCACAGTATCGTGGACGGATGAGGGTACCGTATTCAAAGATTTGCGATGGCGCCAAGAGCAGCTAGGAGCGAGTGTCGCGTGCTCCTCTCGGATGAGAGCAGGGCCAGCCTGCGGAGTGGTTCTGGATGTACCCTCATACTCTGACAGGTGGGCACAAGTTATGCACCCAGGAACCTTGTCGAACCTGAAAGTTTTGCTGGTCCAGGTGTTACGGTGTTAGGAGGCATTATGTTGCACTGGTGTGTTGCAGCACGTCTATATATACCATGGACCATCCAACATTTCTCAACTGCGCTGGTGCAGGCATGGAAGACCCTACCACGTGAACTTCTTGCCAACCATGTAGACGACATGGTAGCTGATTGCAGACCGTACACTGGTGTTTGTGGTGATAACTCACCCTACTAAGAACCATTTTCTGCCTTTTCTTACGGCCAGGAAATTGCCATAAATCGCAGTAACTTCAGTGTAATTATATTTTTAAGAACATTGTTGTTTTTGTTCGTCTCATTGCGTATTTGTTTCAGTTACCTTCTGTACCGTACAGTAGCAGTTCTTTCTATGTATGTTCATCTACATCTACACCTACATGGATACTCTGCAAATCATATTCAAGTGCCTGGCAGAGGGTCCACCGAACCACCTTCACAATTCTCTATTATTCCAATCTCGTGTAGCGCGCGGAAAGAATGAACACCTATATCTTTCCGTACGAGCTCTGATTTCGCTTATTTTATCGTGGTGATCGTTCCGCCCTATATAGGTCTTTGTCAACAAAATATTTTTGATTCGGAGGAGAAAGTTGGTGATTGGAATTTCGTGAGACGATTACTTCGCAACGAAAAACGCCTTTCTTTTAATGATTTCCAGCCCAAATCCTGTATCATTTTTGTGAGAGTCTCTGCCATATTTCGCGATAATACAAAACGTACTGCCTTTGTTTGAACTGTTTCGATGTACTCCGTCAGTTCTACCTGGTAAGGATCCCACACCACGCAGCAGTATTCTAAAACAGGACGGATAGGTGTAGTGTAGGCAGTCTCCTTAGTAGGTCTGTTACATTTTCTAAGTGTCCTGCCAATAAAACGCAGCCTTTGGTGAGCCTTCCCCACAACATTTCTATGTGTTCCTTCCAATTTAAGTTGTTCCTAATTCTAATTCCTAGGTATTTAGTTGAATTTACGGTCTTTAGATTAGACTGATTCATCGTGTAACCGAAGTTTAAAGCGTTCCTTTTAGCAGTCAACTGACACTTTTCACACCATTCCGTTTTTTTTTCCTAAATCGTTTTGCAGTGTGTTTTGATCTTCTGATGACTTTATTATTCGATAAACGACAGCGTCATCTGAAAACAACCGAAGACGGCTGCTCAGATTGTCTCCCAAATCGTTTATATAGATAAGGAACAGCAAAGCGCCTATAACACTACCTTGGGGAGCACCTAAAATCACTTCTGTTTTACTCGACGACTTTCCCTCAATTACTACGAACTGTGACCTCTCTGACAGGAAATCGCAAATCCAGTCACATAACTGAGACTATATTCCATAAGCCTGCAATTTTACTACGAGCCGCTTGTGTGGTACAGTGTCCAAAGCCTTCCGGATATCCAAGAATACGGAATCGATCTGAAATCCCTTGTCAATAGCACTCAGCACTTCATGTGAATAAAGAGCTAGTTGTGGTTTACAGGAACTATGTTTTCTAAATCCATGTTGACTGTGGTCCGCAGCTCGTGGTCGTGCGGTAGCGTTCTCTCTTCCCGCGCCCGGGTTCCCGGGTTCGATTCCCGGCGGAGTCAGGGATTTTCTCTGCCTCGTGATGACTGGGTGTTATGTGATGTACTTAGTTTAGTTAGGTTTAAGTAGTTCTAAGTTCTAGGGGACTGATGACCATAGATGTTAAGTCCCATAGTGCTCAGAGCCATTTGAGCCATGTTGACTGTGTGTCAATAGACCGTTTCGTTCGAGGTAATTCATAATGTTCGAACACAATGTTCAAAAATCCTGCTGCATATCGACGTAAACGATGTGTATGGTTCCAATTTCATCGAGTTATGTTACTTGGTATTGACACATCATGCGAACGCTACTTTCGTAAGTCTTGCACACCGGTATATTTTCAATACCGCCTCACGTGTCCGCAACACCACCTGGAGGCGTTTACACTCGCAGTGGTCCGTGGTTACAATGTTTTGGATCATCACTATAGGCTCACAACACTTACTACAATTTCAGATGGGAAATTGCAACGCCAGTCACTATAGACAGTAAAGTTTTGTTGTCAAAGTGTCGGTTACGTTTGTGAAAAGACTACTCCTTATTCCTAACGAGCTGGATGTGGCTGCTACGAGTAATCGTCAAAATGCTCCGCTTTATGAAGAACAGTCGTATCTTTTCACCGCCTCTCGACAACTGTACCACTTGAAGCGTTTCTTTATGCTTAGCTCTCATCATTAAACGTGAAAATGGTCCAGCATAAGGCTGCTTGGGAGCACTGCTGTTCGCCGAGTTTCTCGTGCAAGGGCGCGGAGCACTTAGCCGGAATGGCGGTAAACATTTTTAGTGGCTGGCCGTTTTACTGCCCGGCGGCGGCTTTACACGCGCAAAAACGCCGCTGGAGGCGCATGCTGCTACTGCTGCCGTGGCGGACTTCGTCGGGAACTCACCAGCGCCGGCTGGGGGCAGGTTTCAGACTGAGGAGGGGCGACATGGTATGCCGGAAGGAGAGAAGAAAAGGGAGAACACAGTTTAGCTTTCCGTCGACTGAGGAGGTCATCGGACATGGAGCACGAACACGAACCGGAGAAGCGAAGGGCAGGATATCAGCGGTTGCCTTTTGAAAGGAACGTCGTCTTCTAGTACTGAAGTGAATAACTAAACACTTTTCTTTATTCAGCGTCAACTGCCGCTTTTTGCACCAAGCAGATATGTTATCTCAATAATTTTGCAAGTCGTTTTGATCATCTGATGGCTTTACAAGACGGTAAATGACAGCATCATCTGCAAACAATCTAAGATAGATTGTCTCCTATGTCGTTAATATACACTCCTGGAAATGGAAAAAGAACACATTGACACCGGTGTGTCAGACCCACTATACTTGCTCCGGACACTGCGAGAGGGCTTTACAAGCAATGATCACACGCACGGCACAGAGGACACACCAGGAACCGCGGTGTTGGCCGTCGAATGGCGCTAGCTGCGCAGCATTTGTGCACCGCCGCCGTCAGTGTCAGCCAGTTAGCCGTGGCATACGGAGCTCCATCGCAGTCTTTAACACTGGTAGCATGCCGCGACAGCGTGGACGTGAAGCGTATGTGCAGTTGACGGACTTTGAGCGAGGGCGTATAGTGGGCATGCGGGAGGCCGGGTGGACGTACCGCCGAATTGCTCAACACGTGGGGCGTGAGTTCTCCACAGTACATCGATGTTGTCGCCAGTGGTCGGCCGAAGGTGCACGTGCCCTGGGACCGGACCGCAGCGACGCACGGATGCGCGCCAAGACCGTAGGATCCTACGCAGTGCCGTAGGGGACCGCACCGCCATTTCCCAGCAAATTAGGGACACTGTTGCTCCTGGGGTATCGGCGAGGACCATTCGCAACCGTCTCCATGAAGCTGGGCTACGGTCCCGCACACCGTTAGGCCGTCTTCCGCTCACGCCTCAACATCGTGCAGCCCGCCTCCAGTGGTGTCGCGACAGGCGTGAATGGAGGGACGAATGGAGACGTGTCGTCTTCAGCGATGAGAGTCGCTTCTGCCTTGGTGCCAATGATGGTCGTATGCGTGTTTGGCGCCGTGCAGGTGAGCGCCACAATCAGGACTGCATACTACCGAGCACACAGGGCCAACACCCGGCATCATGGTGTGGGGAGCGATCTCCTACACTGGCCGTACACCTCTGGTGATCGTCGAGGGGACACTGAATAGTGCACGGTACATCCAAACCGTCATCGAACCCATCGTTCTACCATTCCTAGACCGGCAAGGGAACTTGCTGTTCCAACAGGACAATGCACGTCCGCATGTATCCCGTGCCACCCAACGTGCTCTAGAAGGTGTAAGTCAACTACCCTGTCCAGCAAGATCTCCGGATCTGTCCCCCATTGAGCATGTTTGGGACTGGATGAAGCGTCGTCTCACGCGGTCTGCACGTCCAGCACGAACGCTGGTCCAACTGAGGCGCCAGGTGGAAATGGCATGGCAAGCCGTTCCACAGGACTACAGCCAGCATCTCTACGATCGTCTCCATGGGAGAATAGCAGCCTGCATTGCTGCGAAAGGTGTATATACACTGTACTAGTGCCGACATTGTGCATGCTCTGTTGCCTGTGTCTATGTGCCTGTGGTTCTGTCAGTGTGATCATGTGATGTATCTGACCCCAGGAATGTGTCAATAAAGTTTCCCCTTCCTGGGACAATGAATTCACGGTGTTCTTATTTCAATTTCCAGGAGATTAGATCGGGAACAATAGAGGGCCTGTAACACTTCCTTGGGGAACACCGGGTATTATTCTGTTATACTCGATGACTTTCCGTCTATTGCTACGGACAGTGACCTTTCAGACAGGAAATCACTAATCTAGTCGCACAACTGAGGCGATACTCCGCAAGCACGCAGGTTGGTTAGATGACGCTTGTGAGGAACGGTGTCGAAAGCCTTCTGGAAATATGGAACCTATTATAGACGGCGCACTAGCTCATGTTGGTTCAAGGATGGGGAAGGAAATCGGTCGAGCCCTTTCACAGGAACCATTCCGGCATTTGTCTGGAGCGATTTAGGGAAATCAGGGAAAACGTAAATCGGTTGTGGATCGTCACCCTCCGGAATGCGAGTCCAAATAAATAAAATAGGACAATCCTGTGGCGAATAGATACATAACATGAAGTCGATGTTAACAATTCACCGTTTCCATCGCTTTAGAACAACACAGAGTAAATAAGACAACTAGAGAACAAGTGCGCCAGCCTCGCAGGAATACAACGTAAAAAGGGAAATTGATACAGAAGTCTCTGACGCCTTCTGTTCACCTCAAACCTACGAAAAATTTGTCGGGAGATGGGG
Source organism: Schistocerca gregaria (assembly GCF_023897955.1). Lineage (NCBI taxonomy): Eukaryota > Metazoa > Arthropoda > Insecta > Orthoptera > Acrididae > Schistocerca > Schistocerca gregaria. Next base: position 124,844,507 of record NC_064927.1, on the reverse strand, counting down.
CAATAGAGAAATCGGTGCTGCATTACTAAACTTCGCACATATATTGCAATCACTATCAGGTCGTCCGCGGCTCGTGGTCTTGCGGTAGCGTTCTCACTTGCCGCGCACGGGGTCCAGTGTTCGATTCCCGGCGGGGTCAGGGATTTTCTCTGCCTCGAGATGTCTGTATGTTGTGTGACTTTCATCATCATTTCATTATCATTCTCTCGCAAGTCGCCGTAGTGGCGTTAAAGAACTTATGGAGCGGCGGCCGTGAGGGATTAGTCGAGCGGTCTAGGGCGCTGCAGTCATAGTCTGTGCGGCTGGTCCCTGCGGAGGTTCGAGTCCTCCCTCGGGCATGGTTGTGTGTGTTTGTCCTTAGGATAATTTAGGGTAAGTAGTGTGTAAGCCTAGGGACTGATGACTTTAGCAGTTAAGTCCCATAAGATTTCACACACATTTGAACATTTTTTTATGGAGCGGCGGCCGAACCGCCCTGCGAGGGGTCTCCCGGCCACCAATGCCATACGCTCATTATTATTATCAGGTCCACGACATGCCTTTTACAACGTGCACGACGAACAGTATAACCAAGAAGAGATTACAAGATTTTGTAATATGGAGTTACGGAAGCGTTTGTTAAATGGCACAACTATTGGAGTGCCACTGAATCGTATGGCTTAGAAAATGCCCAGATGGCAGAATTTGACTAAAAGCAGGAACTGTTTGATAGGACACAGCCTGAGACATCGGAGAATAACTAATGTGGCAGTGGAGGGAAATGAGGCGCTAAAAACTGTATAGTCAGATGAAAGCTTCAATACAACGAGGAAGCTCACGCTGATGTACTGGACAGTTATTATTAAACTTCCGCTCCTTGGGGGGGGGGGGGGGGGGCTTAATGAGAAACAAGTAATCGTAGGACAATTAAAATTTGTGGAAGCAAAAAGCGAAAAAGAAATAACGAATAAACCACTGAAAGAAACACATTTTAACTTTTGGACGAGAGGGCAGTGTTTCGAACAGCCGAGTCATGTTCTTTACGTCAGGAGCGGAAGGACGACCTCCTCGTATTCCTTTGAGTCGACACTTGCGAAGATTGGTAGCACTATTGCTGTTGTTCTGACACCAAAGCTTTAGCCGAGTAAAGCTGTTGTTTTGATACAACAGCTTTACGAATAAAGCTCTGCACATCTTGTCAACATGTGTCTGCAACTGCAGATGCTCGCTTTTTAGCCCTACGTCGCCGTACCAGTACCGGTGCGTAACGGCAAGTCATCACACTAACACTAGTAATAATGCAAAGCCTAATTGTTTAATTGCCCTTTCATCATGGAGAAAGCTGACTGCGAGAATAAAAAAGAAACCACATGTCTTATGGCACAGCAAAACATGTTCTTTCTCGTAGTCGGTATTAACAGAAAAACTTCACAGTGTTCTTTAAAAGAATATATAGCCTATGCCTGTCCGAATATTTATTAGAATATCGTAAAAAGTTGAAAGAAATCGGTGAAGAATTTTTGCAGATTTTTCCTAACAACTCCAGTTATTGACAGCCATGGAAAATCACTCTGTCAATTCCTGGGGGAGGTACTATGCTGAACATCAGCTACTTCAGTGTAATCTTGTCGTCTGACAACCAGCGAATACTACAGGGCTGTAGCATCGCTACGAAGGGTCAGCGAGCAGTTTGTCTCTAGGAAAAGGCGTTTAATCCTTGTAAATGGTGGTGAAAAAAAAACGCCTAGGGGTCACAGAGTACCTCATGGGAAAGAGCCTTTTCTTAGAGACAAACTGCCCGCTGACCCTTCGCAGCTATGCTAGGCATCTGTGGAAAAAATTTTAAAAACTTTTCGAGATTTTTGCTAACAAAGTTTACCCTATAGTAAATAGCCTATGCCCATCCGAATGATTATTAGAGTATCCTGTAAAAATTTAAACTAGTTCGGCCAAAACCTTTTTGGAATCTTTGGAAACAACGTTAATCAACTTTTCTTCTTTATATGTTAGTACAGATTACGCAATCTTTCTGAAGTTCCGGACTATAGTTCCGCCCTTCATTCTTGGCAGCAATATTACGACGCAGAACTTTTGTAAATATTTGTTCGTAGCTGTAGGAAAAGCCTGGAGCTGAAACAACACCGGACCGCAAGAGAAATAATCCCGGAATGTTTCTTTTATACGCGGCGTCACACCAGAAATATAAAAGTAAAGATAATACTTCCAGACTTCTGTTTGTAACAGCGCGCGGCATTTCTTTCGTCCTCTGAATTTACTACCGCTGCCTGACTACAATCTTTAAACACTGCTGTTTCTTGTACTGTGAAATAGTAAGTTCATTGATTTCACACGCCACAAAATCTAAACAGAGAGAGGTGGTTGTTGTTTTATTTGAGGCTACATTTTCGCCACTACGCAGTACTTGTCGTCTACTAACGATTGGGCTTCATAGAAATTTCAATAAGTGAAAGGGAAGTTAAAATAAGCGAACACGTGTCTTGGTTTAACCACAGATATAAAACGTTCCTAAGAAAACGATGGTTTTACTTTATTTCTTCATTTATCTACCCATGTCTGTAGAAAGTTGCTGCGAGAATATTTCCTGTAAAGTTTGAAGATGCAAGGGCAGGCGTTATATTAACTGTAAAATTACAACAGGGTTTTCACAATGTCATACATTCGTTGTATAATATCTGCGTATATGATATTTCATTATTATACCAATTCCTATATTTTATTCTCATGGTTGTTCTCGAAGAAGGTCTGGCGCATTCTCTTGGATGATACCGATCGTAGAAACATCGGGAACATAGAAATTCCGAACACCACGTGCATCGCGAGAAGGCAGCCAGGTTGACCACATTGACATTTCTTCGTATGAATCTCACTCGTGAAACAAACGTCATTAATATTGCTGAAGATTTCAGGCCTTAGCAATAGCTTCGCGGCAGACCATGCACAAGGCAGCATTTTCCCGAAAACTGGTGCTTTCAACTTTTTATACTTTAAGATACACTACATGAGTTTTATCGAAAACAATTTAAAAAAATTTCTGATTCATTTCTTGTTTTTCAAGCCATTGACCAAACATACAGTTAGTAGTCGAATGAGGACAACGTTGTTTCAGTATACACTGGAAAACATTCGTGTAGTAATATTCTACGGTCATAGGTACATAAATGAAAAGAAAAATAGAAATAATCGGGTTTCCACCGCGTTGGCTCAAAATTAAGAAGCCTCGACACTAGCCATTATGCCACCGCTTCGTACGAACTGTTTACTCGCTAAAAGGTTCAAAGTAACTCGAAAACATTGACGGCCGTTTACTCAGAAGCGGTTGAGTACCTACGTATAACCCGAGACAGGTGTTCGCGTATTTTGACCCTGCTTCCACCGAGCGAAGTTTCACGGGAACCAAGTTATGGTACTTGTCTTTTTTTCCTCGTAGGTGGACGACAGATTTTTGTAACTGAACTTACCTATGGAACAGACTTGCCTGGCAGACTTTGTGAAGTTGACAACTGAGGTCAGAAGTGTTCCGGTCAAGTTAATGGACATGTAGAACTCGGCGGGGGCACACACTTGCTTCGAGGAGGCCGCTTGGAGTAACGACTGCCCTATGCCTACTGAATGTAATAAAGTGTACGGACACTTTCGCACGTGCCGCAATGTCCAATATTTTGTAATACGATCAGAGCAGAATAAAAATGTCGCAAGTCGTTCTTTTGGTACCAGACTTTGGCATGCTAGCTGCTTCGTTGTAGCCAATTCACCTTAGAGATTAAGATGGAAAAGTCTGGTTTGGCCTGTACCCTGATCTCATCGAGAGCTTTTCGTGATAATTATTTCGCAGAGTTAGTATTTCATTCTTAACACCCATTGATGTGATTTGGTGTGTTTAGATGGTGGGAAAGTAGTGTGGACTTAATGTAATATAAATTAATGGACGGCCGGTGAATTCTTGCCACATATGTACTCAGGAGCTTATTGTCCCCTTCTTTCTGAGAGTGTAAATGAATTTCAATATAAATCCTTCAACGAATATTTTAGTGTACAAGGACTGGTGTATCACCCTTAGCCATTGAAGAGGTGTAAGAACAACGGACCTGGAACTGCCTAACACAAGTACCACAAAGAGTGTCACGTCTCGTTGATCACAATAGGTTACAAACTCGTCAGGAGTTTCTGCTGTCAGTGAACAGCTCCGTAACAACGAGTCTGTAACATTTATTTAAAAATGGGTATCGAATATTCGTAACATCGTGCAATATGTCACAAGACTTAGAGTCTGTGGAGAAGGACAGTGTGGCGCTTCAAGTGTGTCATTTTATGACACGTCACGACGTCACCACCCACCTGGGAATAGCGTCCTCGCTTGCTATTGGCTAAGCAGCGCTCTGTGACATATGTTAGCACAAAATTTCCTTTGCTGTGATTGGCTAAACCCCTAGGCTGCCATTCGTTGAGACATTCAGACACTTCATTCAAAGTCTCCCCAGCAGAGTTCAAGCTGTCATAAAGGAGCTGGGTGAACACACCCAGTATTAATGTCCACTAACAGGCGACCTGATACTTATGGTCAGATTATATTCACTCGGCAGTCTCGAAGCTGATTGGATGCTATATCCTGCTAGCTGATGTCTTTGGTTGGCACAGAAAACCTGCGAAGGGTATGGTTTCTTACGCCACTCCTCCAGGAGCGAAATAATAAAAGGACGAATCTGACTCGATTCTCATTTTAAGCTCATTTAGGTCGAATTAGCTCTGTTTCGTTTCAGGCACATTATGGGGACCGGTTTCATGATATAACAGTATTGGACACCAAAACTTGCTGTTCCAGAATGGCAGGATTATGTAGAAGTGAACTTAGGTATTAAGTGGTAATCGTTTCCAATTGACCGCACACCTGCTCAGCTTGGAACTGCTCCAGAGACAGCGCACCAAGCTTTGTCCACCGTGTTCGAAGTCCTCGATGGAGGCTATATGACGCACTATGACCGCCGCTTACCAACTTCCAATTCCTTGTAATTCTGCAGCCTTGAGACAACCATAATTTCCTTCGTCTTGTGGCGAGCCGATGATTCTTACATTTGTTTCATCAGCACAGTCTACGTACTTAATTAATCAAACTTAAACATTATTCTGTACTGATGTCTATTGCAATATATAGAACTGTGAAATATGCTCGTTAATTCCTAAATACTGTATAGTGTCGAAGTGAGAGATCGTAGTTGACCTGTGTTATTCCAACCTATTGTCTGCTAATAATAGCCTACGACACAGCGGTCTGGTGAAGTCTTTTAATCGGACGCCATTTCGGCGTTTTGCGTGTTCCTAATCTACCGCATCTTACCGGGGAAAGAGGCAGTACCGTTCAACGTATTGTTTCGGTGACAGAGAAGTGAAAGGTTAAAGGCAGACTGAAATACACCGCCGCCCGACCAGGAGTCGATCCCGTGACCTTTCGGTTACTAGACTCACGCTTTACAGGTAAAACGGAAGCATCAGATCCAACTAACTACGCACTATCAAAACTATTCTATTCAAATCAGCACATGATTAGGTCACCATTTAACTGTCAAGGTATGGCTTCACTCCATTGTGTTTATTGTATCAATATGTAACGTAAGTTTTGCTGTAGCAATTAAGTTATTGGGGGTCAAAAGCAGTTACATGCTGATATTTGCCTCTGTATCAACTTTCATAATGAGAGACACTATTGTTATAAATCCCCTCCCCCATTCTCTGTCATTAAAATTATTCCAAGGACGACCAAGCCAATTCTATCGCTTTCGCGCTTTTGTGAAATGTGCTATTCGACGGTCGTCCCCTAAAAAGTTGTGACCATACTGTCAGGCTGTTTTTCTCCACACGGAAATACCGGACAGAGCGAGCTTCGACTAGTTCTCGCCATACCTGAACACCCGGTTCCACTATACGGGATTATTCATCTGCTGTGGATCATAAGACGACTGCGTGAGAACTGGAACACATACACGAAAACGTCAAACATCAGTGGTTAGTGCATGTATTTAAGCTTTGATTCGTAATATGAGCTGTGGAGTAATTGCAGAGCACACCACTAGGAGGCAGGCATGTCACAACATGAAACGCGTGCGTTTTGTGTGATTGAATTTGCTAAATGTGAGTCCGTTACGACTGTTTGGCGACGATTCCGTTCCGATTATCAGATTGAAGCCCCAGCAGGCAAATCAATCCATATGCGGTACAACACATTCCGTGAGACCGGCTGCATGAGGCAGCAGGAGGAAACAAGCCGGCGGGAACCATCTAAGAGAAGGTGCAGCGTGTTCGGTTATCAGTTGTTAGGAGCCAGAAGAAACCAATGACGCGTGCGAGCAGAGGACTGCAGATACAGCAAACGTCTACGTGTAAAACGATACCGGAAAAACTGTTGCTTGCGGTGATTACTAGAGACAGTGGGCTTCGTTCTGACTTTTGCAATGACTGGCAGCAGCTACTGGAGGAAGGTGGTTTCCCACAGAAGTGCAATTCACTGACATAGTCAGGTATAATGTATCTGTAAGTTCAACTGACACAACGTGCGTGTTTGAGGCACACGGCACTCACACGAGATAGTGGAATCCATTTGCGATTCGACTGTGCGGCTGGTGCCGGCGGAAGTTCAAGTCCTCCCTCGGGCATGGGTGTGTGTGTTTGTCCTTAGGATAATTTAGCTTAAGTAGTGTATAAGCTTAGGGCCTGATGACCTTTGAAGTTAAGTCCCATAAGATTTGACACACGTTTGAACATTTTTTTCATTTGCGATTCACCTACAGTTCACGGTCTGTTCAAAAGTTTATGGGCTATTTTTATTTTCCTAGAAAACTGTGACTTACTTCGTGTATCAGGAGGTGCCGTAGCAATGGCTTGTAATACAAATACAGCAAGATGGTGGGGACTTCATTTTGCAACAAAATGATGCAGCTTGTGAAGATACAGTCATTAGAGATAGGTAAACTTTTTCTCTTCTTTCTGTCTTTCCTTTCACGTCTTGGATGGTGTAGCTTTAGGTGTGTTCGGTAATAATGTTGAAATGTTATTGGAATTTATTTATTTTACTCTGATGGATAAAGACGTTTTCGTAATACTAAACTAAACTCCTCCCGAGCACGCCATGAAGGCCCAACGGTACCGACCGACCGCCATGTAATCCTCAGCCCATAGGCGTTACTGGATGCGGATACGTAGGGGTGTGTGGTCAGCACACCGCCCTCCCGGCCGTATGTCAGTTTACGAGACCGGAGCCGATGTTTCTCATACAAGCAGCTCCTCAGTTTGCCTCACAAGGGCTGAGTGCACCCCGCTTGCCAACAGCGCTCGGCAGACCGGATGGTCACCCATCCAAATGCTTTCCCAGCCCGGCAGCACTTAACTTCGGTGATCTGACGGGAACTGGTCTTACCACTGAGGAAAGGCCGTTGGCTTTCGTAATACTATTTGAATACGGAAAGACTTTAAATTCTTTGGTTTATTTTATCTGTATTTCTAGTATTAACTGCGACGTGAAGAACTGCTATGAAAATTGTGCGAATGAAAGCACAGGGAGCTATATCTGGAGTAGCAGCTAAGCAGAGATATACAGTGATTTGTGTGTGTCTTTGTGCGACATTATTGTGGACTCGGGTTGTTGATTTGTGATGCAAAAACTTGCGCGAAACAGTGAGTCGTGGAACTTAACGACTGCCGATTCGGATTACTGTCGCGGAGCATAAAGAAAGTTAAAGTGATCATAATGATAGAAAGATCGTACAGTTTGAGCATTACAAAATGGACTATCTCAACCTGTAATGACAATGCTTTCACGAGTACACGTTGTCGTTATTGCTACCGTGTGAGTGAAACTACTTTTACATGTAACCGCATCTGGAGAGACAAGGCTCTATTAAACTATTTAATCCACTGAAGAGCCAAATAAACTGGCACACCTGCCAAATGTTGTGTAGGGCCCAGCTAGCACAAAGAAGTGCCGCAACACGGCATGGGCTCGACTAATGTCTGAAGTGCCGGCCGCTGTGGCGGAGCGGTTCTAGGCGTTTCAGTCCGGAACTGAGCTGCTTCTACGGTCGCAGGTTCGAATCCTGCCTCGGGCATGGATGTGTGTGCTGTCTTTAGGGTAGTTAGGTTTAAATAGTTTAAGTGTAGGGGACTGATGACCTCAGATGTTGAGTCCCATAGTGCTTAGAGCCATTTGAACCATTTTGAATGTCTGAAGTAGTGCTGGAGGGAATTGATACTATGAATTCTGTAGAGCTGTCCATAAATACGGTGGGTGGACGTCTCTTCTGATCAGCACGTTGAAAGGCATCCCAGATATGCTCAATAATATCCATGTCTGGGGAGTTTGGTGGCCAGCGGGTTTAAACTCAGATGAGTGTTCCTAGCCTCACTCTGTAGCAATTCTGGACGTGTGGGGTGTCATATTGTCCCGCTATAATTTCCCAAATCCGTCGGAATGCGCAATGGACATGAACGGATGCAGGTGATCAGACAGGATGCTTATGTACATGTCACCTATCAGAGTGATATTTAGATGTATGTCCCATATTACTCTAACTGAACACGCCCCACACCATTACAGAGTCTCGACCAGCTTGAACAGTCCCCTGCTGAAACGCAGCGTCCAAGGATTGATGAAGGTGTCTCCAAGCTGTGTCCATGAACGTGTCAGCCGTGAAGGTGTCCATCCGCTCAATAGAAATTTGGAAGGAGACTCGTCCGACGAGTCATCGACAGTCCAATGTCGGTGTTGACGGGCCTAGGGGAGGCGTCAAGCTTTGTGTCGTGCAGTTATCAAGGGTACACGAGTGGGCCTTCGGCTTAGAAAGCCCATATCGATGATGTTTCGTTGAATGGTTCGCACGCTGACACTTGTTGATGGCGCAGCATTGAAATCTGCACCAATTTGCGGAACGGTTGCACTTCTATCACGCTGAGCGATTCTCTTCAGTGGTCGTTGGTACGCTTCTTGCAGGATCTTTCTCCGGCAGCAGCGATGTTGGGGATTTGATTTTTTACCGGATTACTGATATTCACGACACAATCGTACTCGTGGAAGATATTTTGAGGACGATGAGGAGGTGATTCACACAGTTAAGCACTGGCTCCGCCACCAGGACAAGGATTGGTACCGACAGGGCATAGACATCTTTGTTTCACGGTGGAGGAAGACCATAGAACGGGATGGAGATAATTGGAAAAAACACCATTCTTTCGTGTGTGTAATTCTCATTATGTTCAATGAAGAATTGTTGAAGAAAAAAATGCGATGCCTTACTTTGTTGGCAACACTTGTACTTTCGAACAGCTGAAACGTATACTGACTGTAAACTGTAAGAGAACGAAAGTGGAAAACTAATTGCGAGTACAATAGTTTTCAATTACAATGAAATGAACACCCTTAGTTGCTTACAGCCGTTGACATACGTCGACGGTGGCAGATGAAAATGTGTGCCCCGATCGGGGCTCGAACCAAGGATCTCCTGCTTACATGGCAGACGCTCTATCCATTTTTTTTTGTAGTCTCATTTTGTTCGTTTTTCTGCTCGGGGCGGACGTCGCAAGACATCCGTTTCAGCTCGTGGTTGATCCATTAACCCTCTGACCGAACATGCTGAGTTACCGTACGGGCGTTTTTGTTCGTTTTCGTTCGTTCTATCTCCTAGGGGTGGACGTCCCAAGACACCCGTTTCAGTTCGTCGTCGAATCATTCACTCAGTTTTTTTTATTACAGCGGGCTGCTAACCCCCTGACTGAACACGCTGAGTTACCGTGCCGGCTTTTTTTATTTTGTTCGCTTTTGTTCGTTGCATCTGCTCGTGGCGGACGTCGTAAGACATCCGTATAAGTTCATTGTTAATCGATTAAATCAGTTTTTTTTATTACAGAGGACATCTAACCCTCTGACCGAATACGCTGACCTACCGTGCTGGCATCCATCTGAGCCACCGAGGACACAGAGGATAGCGCGAGTGCAGGGATTTATCTCTGGCACGCCTCCCGCGAAACCCACATTCTCAACGTATTGTCCCGCAGTACATTCGTAGTACCGCCGCTCATTATAATTACTCGCGGCGCGTTGCCGATTCCCGTAAGAGTTCGGGCACTGTTTGTGAATTCGCACGGAAGAAGAAGATGGTCAAGTTGCCGGTGAGCCTTAACTATATACATACTAAGATGGTATCCTTTCGAACATGTCCGAAAAAACAGATAACATCTTAGTATACAATAGTTTTCAGTCTATTAATGTGAAATACTAGTTTTCTTGCATGTTTTGGAACACTTCTTTGTGAATCATTCACGGGCATTTACGTAAGTCCTTTTTGTACTAAAACGATGCTAATTTAGTTTTTATATCATTTTATGCGAACGGTTTATGTGCAGATTTTATGTGATTTTTTAGAGGATAATGCATGTACATCTAAGGGATTATTACTGCATCTAAAACCGGTCTCACGACTGATGAATAACCCTGTAGAGCTCGGCGAGTCGCGATCCCCGTTCGAACACTGCGGAGGGATGTCTGCCGGAGCCGGTCCCCTGCACCGCCAGGCGGCTGCTTTGTAGTCGCCGTGACGTCCCGGGGAAGCCCGCCGCGCTCGCCTCCACAACTACAGGCCTACCAACCGCACGGGACAGGGCGAGCAGGCAGGGCCTCCTTATCCGCCGCTCTTTATAGAGCGCGGCGTCGCGCGGGACGCATATGCGGGCGAGCAGGGGCCGTCCGTATCGGAGATGCTGGCCCCGATAACATTGTGCCTCCCTTCCTGCTCTCTCGGTCTCTCTTTCTCTCTCTCGCTTGCTAGTCCTGCCTTCCGGTTTCCAGCCCCGTTGTGTGCGACGCAAAAGACGCCCACGGCGGTCTGCCGCCCACTTATCCCTCCTTTCACACAAAGCGTTTCGTCGATTCCTCCACCAACAAGCTGTCTACTGCGAGTCAAGAATTTTTAATTATCATATCGAAACAAATTAAACTGTGACCACGAAAGCAGGCGATGATACTAGTACTTCATCACACATTCACCCCTCAATTACCTTACTCATTTTTTTCGTGTTTGGAGATCAAAGTTTCTCAGGCCAAAATTGGGCTACACCCACTTCTTCCTTGCTTTCTTGCCATAATTGTTGTTCAAATGTGTGTGAAATCTTATGGGACTTAACTGCTAAGCTCATCAGTCCCTAAGCTTACACACCACGTAGCCTAAATTATCCTAAGGACAAACACACACAGCCATGCCCGAGGGAGGACTCGAACCTCCGCCGGGACCAGCCTCACAGTCCTTGACTGCAGCGCCCCAGACCACTCGGCTAATCCCGCGCGGCTCTTGCCATAATTCTTGGAGTGCACTTTTACTGCAACAGATGGGACATGTCAGGACAAGTTGCGTAGCCCGAAATCCACCACACTCCCATATTCATCAGGTTAGTCTTCATTGCTGCTACATCCGTTTTGATGCGCATCACGCTCCTCCAAATCTTACATTTCATGCTCTCGATGCTCGGGCATCTCCTGCAACCGAGGGTAGTTGTTTGCAGGTTCCGTAGGTTCTTTATTCAGGAATATCTTGCGGAATTGAACTCTTCTAGGTCCACAAGACGTACGAAGTCATCCACATGGGTATTAAAAAAAAATCCGAAAAGTTTTGGGTATACGATAAATCGCACAAATCGAAGGGCAGTCAATTCGACTACATACCTAGCAATTACAATTAAGAGAAACTTAAATTGGGAAGACCACCTAGATAAAATTTTGCTGAAGGCAAAACAAAGACTGTGCTTCGCTGGTAGAACACTTAGAACATGCGACAAACCCACTAAACAGACAGCCTACATTACACTGATCCGTCCTCTGCTCGAATATTACTGGGCGATGTGGGATCCTTACCAGGTGGGATTGACGGAGGACATCGAAAAAGTGCAAGGAAGGACAGCCCATTTCGTGTTATCGCGTAATAGGGGCGAGAGTGTCACTGACATGATAAGCGAGTTGGGGTGGCAGTCACTGAAACAAAGGCGCTTTTCTTTGCGGCAAGATCTATTTACGAAATTTCAATGGTTCAAATGGTTCAAACCGCTCTGAGCACTATGGGACTTAACATCTGAGGTCATCAGTCCCCTAGAACCTAGAACCTAGAACTACTTAAACCTAACTAACCTAAGGACATCACACACATCCATGCCCGAGGCAGGAGTCCAACCTGCGACCGTAGCGGTCACGCGGTTCCAGACTGAAGCGCCTAGAACCGCTCGGCCACACCGGCCGGCGAAATTTCAATCCCAACTTTCTCTTCCGAATGCGAAAATATTTTGTTGAGACCCACCTACGTGGGGAGAAATGATCATCATAATAAAATAAGAGAAATCAGAGCTCGAACGGAAATATTTTGGTGTTCCTTTTTCCTACGCGCCATTCGAGAGAGGAATGGTAAAGAAGCAATATGAAAATGATTCGGTGACCCCTCTGCCAGGCATTTAAGTATGAATTGCAGAGTAACCATGTAGATGTAGATGTAGAAGATGAGGCGAACCCGGAATGGCGTCCATCTGAGGTATCCTTAAGATTATCAGTATGTTCGTCAGCGGCTGTTCAGGAGCTTGCAGAACTAGCACTCCTGGAAGAAAGGATATTTCGCAGGAGAGCTTCTGTGAAGTTTGGAAAGTAGGAGACTAGATACTGGCGGAAGTAAAGCTGTGAAGACGGGGCGTGAGTCGTGCTTAGGTAGCTCAGATGGTAGAGCACTTGCCCGCGAAAGGCAAAGGTCCCGAGTTGGAGTCTCGGTCCGGCACACAGTTCTAATCTGTTAGGAAGTTTCAATGATAATATGGTTCGAAGACAAATCTACACAAAAACCCACACACCTCATCTCGGAAGAAGAGAGGAAAAGAAGAGCAGAAAGAATGAAGAAATACAGGGCAGTGAGCAAAGAACAACACACAGAGAAATGGTTGATCCAATGTACTCCAAAGGGGGTGAAACGTAAGGGGAAGACGAAGAAGAAACAACATGTAGAGAAATGACACAGTCACGTCGATTAAATATCTAGTCGTTACATCGAACAGCGATATGAATGGAACGAGTAGTGGAGAAGGCGAATGGTCGACTTCGGTCTATTTGGAGAGTTTTAGAAAAGCGTGGTTCATCTGTAAAGGAAACCGGATATGGCACACTAGTGCAGCCAGTTCTTGAGTACGGCTCGAGTATTTTGGACGTGTAGCAAGTCGGGATAGAGGAAGATATCGAAGCGATTGAGAGGCAGGCTGTTGGATTTGCTACCGGTAGGATCGAACAAGATGTGAGTATTTCAGAGGTGCTTCAGGAACTTACAAGAGTCCGTGGAGGGAAGGCGACGTTCTGTTCGAGTAAAACTATTAAGAATATTTAGAGAACCGGAACTTGAAGCTGACTGCAGGACGATTCAACTGCCACTAGCATACATTTTGCGCAAGGATACCGAGGATAAGTGAAGAGAAATTGGGGTTCGTACGGTGCCACACAGACAGTCGTTTTTCCGTAGCTCTCTTTGCAAGTGGAACAGAAAAAAATGAGTAGCAGAGGTACACGATACCGTTAGTCATACGCAGTACGGCGGATTGTGGAATACGTATGTAAATGCAGATATACAGCAGAAAAGGACGAAATGACAGATGTAAAAATAGTATCCTCCGCCACATACCAGACAAGAAAACGACATAATAGTGCTTTCTCATCCAGTTTCAAGTCTCTAGCTCATCAGTAAGTTACTTTAAAAACAATCACAAAATTTGTACTAAACAGACAAGAGAGCGAATTAATGAAAATGTAAAAAATGAGTTATGTATATACTGAAGCTGACTGGTAGAAATTGCAGCAGGCGTCCTTGAGGTGTGCTTTATATCACTGCGTTTCACGGCTACATTTAGCGGTAGGGGTTCTTGGCGGTCTTACGATCATGGTTTGGTAGAAATTGATTGAGGCGTTGCAGGGGTGTACCCATGAATCGAATGTTGTCGCAGACTCTCTCTGCAGCAGATAATTTACGCCTGTAGAGAGTGTGACGCAACCTGCTAAGCACAGCGTTCGTGCAGGAACTCTAACTGGGCAGGCGATGTTTCTTTGTCTCTGTTTATATCCCTGTTACGACCAAACGAACCTTCTTTCGTCCGACCATGATTGTGGGTTCTTTGAGTGCACCGGGAGAGGCTCATCAAATTAGGACGCATGAAATATTAGTTCAAATTATTACATAAATGAATAAATTTAACTTCGACCCAGTCCTTCGCCACAGGATTGCTTGATAATATAAAACTGACATTGGCTATGAAAGTATCATTTGACGCTCAAAGTAACGAACTGTGCTCTTGAGGTTCAATTTCCGACATAGTTGCTACAGTACAAGCGCATTTGAAGTTTTAACAACTCATTGCTCCTGCAGTGTGATGTTGGCTCATTCAGATGAGGTCACCAACTGGACACAACTCTTGCATGCTCGACGCTGTGCTGGAATCAGTGTGCGGGCTGAGAATGTTGTGCTGAGAGGGAAGCGTGGTCTTCTGCAGCGCCCCCGACTGGTTGTTGCCGCTTGCAGCGATCACTCGCTCACGTCTGTGTATCGACTCACGTTACCGACTTTGGTGTGGCATCGCGATCTCTCGTCGATACTACAGGCCGCACCCAAACTATTGACATATCATCCAGTTACGAGCTACATTTAAAATTTCAGGTCGGTAGCTCATCGGGAAGTTAGTTTAAAATCAACTACAAAATATGTACGGGACAGACAGACAAGAAAGCAAGCTAATGAAAATAAGTTTACGAAAGTCAATTAATGCATGTGAGAGAAAAATAATGAGGGGGATCAGCGATTGCGAGCAATTTGTCAATTCCATCCTGTTCTACTTGTGTAGACCGGTGCGTTCACCCCTTCCAAATGCTCAGTCCGAGTTTTAACTCTGTACAGCAAACACGTGATTTTTCTAGAGCGCTATCAGGGAAGCTGTGCTCTTGTTAGGGAAACTTGAGAGCGGAATTTAGAGCAACGTTATGCCATAAAGTTGAGGAATCCCCGAGTTTGAAAAGTCGAAACAGGCGTATGGAGAACGTTTCCTATAAAGAGCACAAGTTACTCGTTGGCACAAACCATTTTTGGAAAGCCAAAACATGTTGAAGATGAATCCCGCTCAGGGAGACCTTAAACTTCAAAAGCCGGAAAATGTCGAACGCGTGCCTACGCTTATCAGACCGATGTTCAACAAGAAGGGCGCTGGGTGACCTGTCAAACACTTCCACCGAACATCAAATTCTAATCGACGTTTTGCACATGCGAAAGGTTTGTGCCAAAACGGTGCCGCAAAAGTTCAGAACTGAGGAGAGGGACAATCGAAGAAACGTATACGTTGATCTTCTTGAGAGGATTCCAGTGACCACGAATGGTTCAGTCGTGCCATCACAGGCCGTCAATCGTGGATTTTTATGTACAATCCTGAGACGAAGCGGCAAAGTGAGAAAGGTACACTGAAACATCTCCGTAGGAAAAAAGCTGGAATCAGCAAATTATAGATAAAAATAATGCTATCTGCGTTTTTGACAGTAGGAGCATGGTAGATAAGTGTTTGTTCCTCCAAGACAAACTGTCCCCGAAAGGCTCAGGAAAAGGGTGAATCGAGTGAGACCGGACACTGCAGACAAGTGGATGCTGCATCGTGACAACGCCTCATGCCACACGGAAACTTCCATCACGGAATTTTTGACTTCATAAGGGATTACAGTTTTTCCGCAGCCCACCTATTCACCTTATCTGAGTCCTTGTGAGTTTTTCCGTTTCGCGACATTGTAAAAGTCTTAAAAGAACGTCATTTTGAGACTATGTACATCATTAAAAAGAATGTGACCGACATATTAAAGGCCCCACCATTTCAAGTGTTCCAGCGCTGCTACCAAGACTGGCAACAATGACTCCACAGCTGACTAGGGGCCGAAGGAAACTTAGGGTGGAGCATAAGTTCATAGAGGTTTGTTTTGCACGTTGGTATTCCTGTTGCTATGCCTCTGTTTATCGACTGCCATTTTTATTTGTAATTCACTGTTGCTATTGGAGTTAACACACTGTCATTTAGCCATTTGGAGACAGTGAGTGGTGCGTTGGATGATAAAATGGGAGTGACAAGTGGAGAAATCGAAACATTTCCAAAGTATCCTCCTGTTTGAGTTCAACAGGTGGTTGACAGCAGCTGAGGCAGCCAAAAACATTTACGCTGTGTGTAGGGATAATGCCACTGGACGGAGCACGGTAGGAAAATAATTTTCTCATTTTAAGGAGGAATATTTCGACATTAATGGCTCTCCACGTTCGGAAAGACCTTCGGGTTTTGATAAAGTTCTTTTAAACACATTAATCCAGTATACTCGGGAACTGGCAGATGTGAAGAGCTGTAATAATTCAACTATCGTGCAACATTTGCATGCAATGGGGAGTTTCAAAAATCGGGTGTATGGGTTCCGAATTAGCGGGAGGCCATATGTCCATTTCTGTTTTCTCGTCTTTTTTGGTTGGATCCTAAACAGCACGGAACACTCCCATCGTGTATCGTTAATAGTGATGAGAAGTGATGACTTTATGCTGACTTAAGGAAATCAGAAGACTGAGTCCAAACAAAGCAGCAACTCCCTGCACAAAGACCTACGCACGTCCGGAAAAGTTAGTATTACGCAACTGGTCGAACAGCGACGGTGTGGCCTACTACGAATTGCTTCCCCAAGGTATAAACATCACTGCTGACTTTTATTGGTTCAAATGGTTCTGACCACTATGGGACTTAACATCGGAGGTCATTAGTCCCCTAGAACTTAGAACTACACTACTGGCCATTAAAATTGCTACACCACGAAGATGACGTGCTACAGACGCGACATTTAAACGACAGGAATAAGATGCTGTGGTATGCAAATGATTAGCTTTTCAGAGTATTCACACAAGGTTGGCACCGGTGGTGACATGTACAACGTGCTGACATGAGGAAAGTTTCCAACCGATTTCTCACACACAAACAGCAGTTCACCGGCGTTGCCTGCTGAAACGTTGTGATGCCTAGTGCAAGGAGGAGAAATGCGTACCATCACGTTTCCGACTTTGGTAAAGGTCGGATTGTAGTCGATCGCAATTTCGGTTTATCGTATCGCGACATATCTAATCGCGTTGGTCGAGATCCAATAACTGTTAGCAGAATATGGAATCGGTGGGTTCAAGAGGGTAATACAGAACGCCGTGCTGGATCCCAACGGCCTCGTATCACAAGCAGTCGAGATGACAGGCATCTTATCCGCATGGCTGTAACGGATTGTGCAGCCACGTCTCGATCTCTGAGTCAACAGATTGGGACGTTTGGAAAGCAACCACCATCTGCACGAACAGTTCGACGACGTTTTTTCAGCAGCATGGACTATCAGCTCGAAGACCATGGCTGCGTTTACCCTTGACGCTGTATCACAGACAGGAGCGCCTGCGATGGTGTACTCAAGGACGAACGTGAGTGAACGAATGGCAAAAAGTCATTTTTTCGGATGCATCCAGGTTCTGTTTACAGCATCATGATGGTCGCATCTGTGGTTGGCGACATCCCGGTGAACGCACATTGGAAGCGTGTATTCGTCATCGCCATACTGGCGTTATCACCCTGCGTTGTGGTATGGGGTGCCATTGGTTACACGTCTCGGTCACCTCTTGTTCGCGTTGACGGCACTTTGAACAGTGGACGTTACATTTCAGATGTGTTACGACCCGTGGCTCTACCCTTCATTCGACCCCTGCGAAACCCTACATTTCAGCAGGATAATGCACGACCGCATGTTGCAGGTCCTGTACGGGCCTTTCTGGATACAGAAAATGTTCGACTGCTTCCCTGGCCAGCACATTCTCCAGATGTCTCACCAATTGAAAACGTCTGGTCAATGGTGGCCGAGCAACTGGCTCGTCACAATACGCCAGTCACTACTCTTGATGAACTGTGGTATTGTGTTGAAGCTGCATGGGCAGCTGTACCTGTACACGCCATCCAAGCTCTCTTTGACTCAATGCCCAGGCGTATCAAGGCCGTTATTACGGCCAGTGGTGTTTGTTCTGGGTACTGATTTCTCGGGATCTCTGCACCCAAATTGCGTGAAAATGTAATCACATGTCAATTCTAGTATAATATATTTGTCCAATGAATACCCGTTTATCATCTGCATTTTTTCTTGGCGTAGCAACTTTAATGGCCAGTTGTGTACTTAAACATAATTAACGTAAGGACATGACAGACCATTCCCGAGGCAGGATTCGAACCTGCGACCGCATCGGTCGCGCGGTTTCAAACTGAAGCGCCTAGAACCACTCGGCCACTCCGGCCGGCTTGACTCTTATCATAAAACAACTGAGATATCTTGCATTCAGTCGAAGCTGCGTGGAGTGCTGCTACTCCTCGACAACGCCCGACTGCCTTCTGCTAGACTGACAAAAAGCATTGCACAGTAGTTGGATTGGGAAGTCATTTCGCACCCAGCTTATACACATGGTCTTGCGACCTCAGATTGTCATCTTTTCCGTTCTCTATCGGGCAACCTTCAAGGAACATCCTTTCCGGATGAAAATGCCCCCTGAACATGGATCGACGAGTTTTTTTCCCTCAAAGCCAAGTGATTTATAGTCGTGGAATCGAAAAGTTACCCCATCTTTGGCAGTTTCTTGTATCTACATCTACATCTACTTCCATACTCCGCAAGCCACCCGACGGTGTATGGCGGAGGGTACCTTGAGTACGTCTATCGGTTCTCCCTTCTATTCCAGTCTCGTATTGTTCGTGGAAAGAAGGATTGTCGATATGCCCCTGTGTGGGCTCTATTCTCTCTGATTTTATCCTCATGGTCTCTTCGCAATATACTGCTTGACTCCTCGGTGAAGGTATGTTCTCGAAACTTCAAGAAAAGCCCGTACCGAGCTACAGAGCGTCTCTCCTGCAGAGTCTTCCACTGGAGTTTATCTGTTATCTCCGTAACGCTTTCGCGATTACGAAAGGAACCTGTAACGAAGCGCGCTGCTCTCCGTTGGATCTTCTCTATCTCTTCTATCAACCCTATCTGGTACGGATTCCACACTGCTGAGCAGTATTCAAGCAGTGGGCGAACGAGCGTACTGTAACCTACTTCCTTTGTTTTCGGATTGCATTTCCTTAGGATTCTTCCAATGAATCTCAGTCTGGCATCTGCTTTACCGACGATCAACTTCATATGATCATTCCATTTTCAATCACTCCTAATGCGTACTCACAGATAGTTTATGGAATTAACTGCTTCCAGTTACTGACCTGCTATATTGTAGCTAAATGGTAAAGGATTCAGCACATTACACTTGTCTACATTGAGATTCACTTGACATTCCCTGCACCATGCGTCAATTCGTTGCAGATTCTCCTGCATTTCAGTACAACTTTCCATTGCTACAAACTCTCGATATACCACAGCATCATCCGCAAAAAGCCTCAGTGAATTTCCGATGTCATCCACAAGGTCATTTATGTATGTTGTGAATAGCAACAGTCCTACGACACTCCCCTGCGGCAACACCTGAAATCACTCTTAATTCGGAAGACTTCTCTCCATTGAGAATGACATACTGCGTTCTTTTATCTAGGAACTCTTTAATCCAATCACACAAATTGGTCTGATAGTCCATATGCTCTTACTTTGTTCATTAAACGACTGCGGGGAACTGTATTATTGATGACTAAGGTCCCTGTTATAGGTATGTGTTGTGTTTATTAAACATATAGAAAAAACTCTACGAACTTATAAACTAACCCAATGCTTTGAAAGGGACAATATTACTGCTAAAAAAAAAAAAAAAAAGGTCAGCCTCATTACTTTTCTCACACGCCTCGTTCTGAGGATGAGTGTGTAAACCAGAAGCTAGAAACGGTGTTTTTTTTTTCTCAAAAATAAGGTAAACCAAAGCGAAATTGTGGCTGTTTGCTGGTATGCGCTGTCGGGTCTCTGTTGCGGCAGTGCGAGTGAACGCGGGACTGTTTCTCGAAGGAGCCCCGTGCTGCTGATAAGCGGCGCGGCTGTTGCCGCCGACTGCCGGCCGTGCCTTATCTGTGTGCTGCGGCTGTGTGGACAGAGGTGCGGGAGTTCCGCAAACAGTGCACCTGCTGCGACGCCGCGCGGCCGCCGAGATTGGCAATTACTTAGGAGTAGCCACCACGTGCTGTGCTGGCCGCGTCGCATAGGCCGAGCGGCACCGGCAGGAGCGCTTGTCCGGGCAACCAGCCACTCCTGCGGAATTAGCCACGGCACGCACACAACACAACACCTTCTGCGGTGCTGCTTCTGCAGTAACAAGAGCACCCTTCTACTACCTGCTGTCGAGGTAGGGCCGATGCGTTCAAAAGCTGCAGTCGTGGAATTGGCGCTCCCATACGACTACATCGGCGATACCATGCTGGAGATGAATTTGCGCAGCACTGGAAGACCCAACTCGAAACAGGACCCCTCGAGCAGACGACATTCCTTTACAACAACTGACATCCTTAGAAGAAGAAACAGGTGTCGATATAGAGGAGACAGTAATCCAGTATTAGAATCAGAAGAGCTTTGGAAGACTTAAAATCAAATGAGGTAGAAAGGCTAGATGACATTTCATCAGAATTCCTAAAATCATTGGGCGAAATGGCAGCAAAACGATTATTCACGTTAGTGTGTAGAATGTATGAGACTAGCGATATACCATCTGACTTTCGAAAAATATCATCCTGACAAATCCGAAGACTGCAAGAGTAGACAAACGCGAGAATTATCGCGCAATCAGCTTAACAGCTCTTGCATCAAAATTACTGACAGGAATAATGTACAGAAGGATCGAAATCAAAATGAGGACTTTTAGATGATTACCACTTTGGCTTTAGGAAAGGTAAAGTCATCAAAGAGGCAGTTTTTACGTTGCGGTTGATAATGGAAGAAACACTAAATGAAAAGCAACACACATTCAACGATTTGTCGCCCTGGAAAAGGCGTTAACAGTATAAAATTGTGCAAGATGTTCGAAATTCTGAGAGAAGTAGAAGTAAGTATTATACAGGGTGTTACAAAAAGGTACGGCCAAACTTTCAGGAAACATTCCTCACACACAAAGAAAGAAAATATGTTATGTGGACATATGTCCGGAAACGCTTATTTTCCATGTTAGAGCTCATTTTATTACTTCTCTTCAAATCACATTACTCATGGAACGGGAAAACACAGCAACAGAACGTACCAGCGTGACTTCAAATACTTTGTTACAGGACATGTTCAAAATGTCCTCCATTAGCGAGGATACATGCATCCACCCTCCATCGCATGGAATCCCTGAGCGCTGATGCACCCCTGGAGAATGGCGTATTGTATCACAGCCGCCCACAATACGAGCACGAAGAGTCTCTACATTTGGTACCAGGGGTTGCGTAGACAAGACATTTCAAATACCCCCATAAATGAAAGCCAAGGGTTGACGTCAGGAGAGCGTGGAGGCCATGGAATTGGTCCGCCTCTACCAATCCATCGGTCACCGAATCTGTTGTTGAGAAGTGTACGAACACTTCGACTGAAATGTGCAGGAACTCCATCGTGCATGGACCACATGTTGTGTCATACTTGTAAAGGCACATGTCCTAGCAACACAGGTAGAGTATCCCGTATGAAATCATGACGGTGAGTCGAGGAAGTACGGTACATACTGACGAAACTAAAATGAGCTCTAACATGGAAATTAAGCGTTTCCGGACACATGTCCACATAACATCTTTTCTTTATTTGTGTGTGAGGAATGTTTCCTGAAAGTTTGGCCATACCTTTTTGTAACACCCTGTATACCTACAAGAGCCAAGAGACAAAATAAGAGTAGATGAACAAGAACAAAGTACACGTATTAAAAACGATGTAACACAGGGATGTACGCTTTCTCCCATACTGTTTAATCTATACATAGAAGAAAGAATGACAAAAATAAAAGAAAGGTTCAAGAGCTCAATTAAAATTCAAAGTGAAAGGGTATCAATGATAATGTTCGGTTCATGACATTACTGTCCTCAGTGAAGCTGAAGAAGATTTACAGGATCTGCTGAATTGAATAAGCAGTTTAATGGGTACAGGATATGCACTGAGGGTAAGTCATAGAATCGGCGAGGAAAGGAAATGTGGGAAACACTGACAAGGAGAGGGGACAAGATATTGTGTGTTATTCTCCTACGTAACAATTCTTTTCTTTCAGTCTATTGTCTAGAAGTTAAAAGAAAACAACAAATAAATAAGTAAATATTGTCAGTTGTAACACAATTTGTGGCACCACAATGATTTGTGACAAATGATGGAGTTATGAAAGCCGGAGGTGGATAGACCGGAGACGCTACAGAATCGCAGTTCAGGCCCCCTGCCTCCTGACTGAAAAAAGGAAATGTTGAACAACGTGTGTTGATCTGAAAGAGAGCTTAATCGAAGAGAACACAGCATTTCACTGCTGGATCTATAGGTACTGATTTCTTGGGATAGTTTACCTGCTTCCATTTCAGTTTTACAAACGAGGTAGTGTCAGCCTCTGACGCTCCTTGTGCAGGGTTGATAGCGACAGACCGGCCGGCAGCTGCGAGTGGTGGTAATGCTCATCATTCATCAGGTCTACGAGTTGCATAGAAAGGTGGTTTAGCTTTGGGAAAACTGAGGGATTTTTAGAACAAATGCTTGGAGCCCTCTATCTGTTGATCAGATTTGGAAGTCTTGTAGTTTCACCTGAATGTATTGTCAAAGGACTTACGGCAGCAGAAAAACTTGAGTTCAGTTAAGTCGTTAAGTTGATTCGATAGCTAATAGTAGCAATTCGTGCTTGCCATCTGGTCCTTAGGTTGGATAGTGTGTGTCGACCTAAAATGGAGCTACAGGGGTTGTGAAAAATATGGAAACGCCGCGAGAAATGCATGCTTGAACATCAACGCTGGTTACGCTGTTGTATTTGGCCACGACAGGGAAATGTGCAGTACGTTTCAGATAGTTCTGTGAAGTTGTGAGTGCAGCGTGTCGCAGTTAAGTGTATTCAAATGTGGACAAATTGTTGATACTCGTATGGTGAGTGCTTCCGTAAGCAAGGGAGCCGAGGTGTTCGTTGTTTCAAGAGGCACCACATCGAAGGAAAGCGGAAAAACACGACCAGTGCCATTGTAGATACATAATGTACAACTAAATTGTCGACGTTTCGACCGACTTGCTGCTGTTCTCTTCAGGGCGGTTCACTAGTGAATCTTCCTTTACATACTGTCATTTTCGTTTATCTGGAGACTACCGATACACATCTGTCACTGAACAGATTGAAGAGGTTGTTATGGAGGGGTGGCTGTATGGTACACTGTTGGCTGTACTATCCTGATGATTGATTGGAAGGTAACCCTAGTAGGTGACTGGTGGGTGCTGCAGCCTAAAATGAGAGGCTATTGAAATATTTAAACATCCTGACAGCATGGATAGGGAGAATGGCTACATGTTACCTGCAACTTGGCTGCCGGCGATTGCAGCCCGGCGGACCGCGTACGTTTGCAACCAGCAGCGCCAGTTGACCCCGGTTTGACAGTATGAACTGCGGCCGCGAGAGAACTGCGGTGCGGCCTCAAAGCCTAGTTGCAGGAACACACTACCACCTGGATACAAACTGCCCAATTGCCATTGCCTTCTAATCACCAACGAGAGATTACCTACTAATCACTTACCAGTGTGGCACAGGCAACAGACAGCCCGTACGCTACCTTCTATAAAACACCTACTGGAGTTACCTTCCACTCAGCAACGAGCGTAGCATAAGCATAGTCTACGGTACAGCCACGCTTCCTTAACAATCTCTTAAAATTCTCCAATGACATCTCAGATATGTGACGTCGGTAGTCACCAGAAAACCGGAAACGAAAGTATATAAAGGAAGACAATCAGCAACAGACCGTCCTGAAGAGAACCGCAGCAAGTCGGTCGAAACGTCAGCAGTTTAGTTTTTTAGTAATTTACAAGGACGTGGCCAAACACCCAAAATTATTTTATCCAAAATCATACGCAAAGTCACAACTCGGGCGAAAGTGTGTGCTGAGTGATCGCCACAGGCGGTCTTTAAGAGGATTGTGACGAAAAATAAGGGGACGACAGCTGCAAAAGTCACGGCAGAAGTAAATTTCGCACTCGATAACAGCCTGAATGGAGGTCCAGATGCAGGTAATCGCAGGGCGAGCTGGAACACGAAAAGCACTCATCAGTAATGCAGATGCCTGTGACAGGAAAACGTTATGCCGAAGCAATAAAACCTGCAATATGGAGCAATGGAAGAAAGTCATTTGGTCACATGAGTCTTGTTTCATAGTGTTTCCAATTTCTGCCTGAGTTTATGTTCCAAGAGTCAAACGTGGCGGTGGTTCGGTGACGATTTTGGCAGCCATATCGTGGTATTCCATGGGCCCCATGGGTGTCCTGCGAGGATGCAAAGCTGCTAAGGATTATGCGACCATTTTAGAGAATAAGATCCATCCGTTGGTGCAACATTTGTTCAATGGTAATGCTGTGTCCCACGGCGACATGTGTCTTGTTCACACAGCTCGCATCGCCCTTGACTGGAGTAGGGGGCACGAGGATCAATTGTTGCATCTCCCTTTCACTGGGTTTCATTATTATCGAAATCTACATATAGACTCTGCAAAACAACGGCGAAGTGCATGGCAGAGGGTACGTCCCATTATAGCAGTTATTAGTGTTTCTTCCTGTTACATTTACTTATGGAGCCCTTGATGAATGATTGTTTGAATGCCTCTAATTTTGTCCTCACGATCCATACGTGAGCGATACAAAGCGACTTTTAATGCAGTCCTAGACTCATCCTTGAAAGCCGGTTCTTGAAGCTTTGTTAGTAGCCTTTCTCGGGATCTTCAAGAGTCTGCTAAGTCAGTTTCTTCAGCATCTCTGTGACACTCTCTTACGGGTCAAGGAAACCTGTGAGCATTCGTGCTGCACTTCTGTACACCGGTACGTTCAATATAGTCAATTATTCCTATCTGGTACTTGCGCATTAATCAAGAACCGGTCGCAACAGCGATTTGTAAGCAATCTGCTATGTAAATTGATTGCACTTCCCCAGTATCCTGCGACTAATCCGAAGCCTACCACTTACCTTACCCACAAATGAACATATGCGGTCAGTCCATTTCATATCCCTATGAAGTGTTATACCCAGGTATTTGGATGAGTTGAGCGATTCCATCAGTGACTCACTGATATTATAGTCATAGAATATTACGTTTCTTCGCTTTGTGAAGTGCATAATTTTACATTTTTTCATTTTTATAGCATGTTGCCAGTCTATGCACCACTTAGAAATCTTATCAAGGTCTGACTCAATATTTAATCAGCTTCTTTGAGACAGTTCTGGGTTTACTCTTAATAAAGTCATACAGCATAGACAGCAAGGGTCGCAACACACTTCCCTGGGGCATAAATGATATTACATCTGACGATGACTCTCCATCCAATATAATATGCTGCGCCCTCCCTGCCAAAAAGTACTCAACCCAGTCAGTCATTGAGTCCTTGTGGTCTACTTTGGAGAGTAAAGTGCGCCATCACTCTCCCCCTCCATAATCGTCACCTGGACTTGCCGCTATTAAAGTTGCTACACCACGAAGATGGCGTGCTACAGACGCGAAATTTAACCGACGTTAACAAGATGCTGTGATATGCAAATGATTAGCTTTTCTGAGCATTCACACAAGGTTGGTGTCGGTGGCGACACCTACAACGTGCTGACATGAGGAAAGTTTCCAACCGATTTCTCATACACAAACAGCAGCTAACCGGCGTTGCCTGGTGAAACATTGCTGTGATGCCTCGTGTAAGGAGGAGAAATGCTTACCATCACGTTTCCGACTTTGATAGAGGTCGGATTGTAGCTTATCGTAATTGCCGTTTGTCGTATCGCGACATTGCTGCTCGCGTTGGTCGACACCCAATGACTGTTAGCAGAATAT
Source organism: Schistocerca gregaria (assembly GCF_023897955.1). Taxonomy (NCBI): domain Eukaryota; kingdom Metazoa; phylum Arthropoda; class Insecta; order Orthoptera; family Acrididae; genus Schistocerca; species Schistocerca gregaria. The sequence goes on along the minus strand of NC_064927.1, from coordinate 124,818,482 downwards.
GGAATCGGTGGGTTCAAGAGGATAATACGGAACGCCGTGCTGGGATCCCTGCAGCCACGCCTCGATCCCTGAGTCAACAGATGGGGACTTTTTCAAGACAACAAACATCTGCACGAACAGTTCGACGACGTTTGTAGCAACATAGACTATCAGCTCGGAGCCCATGGCTGCGGTTACCCTTGACGCTGCATCACAGACAGGAGCGCTTGGGACGGTGTACTCAACGACGAATCTGGGAGCACGAATGGCAGAACGGGAGTTTTTCGGATGAATCGAGGTTCATCGTGACGGTCGCATCCGTGTTTGGCGACATCGCGGTGAACGCACATTGGAAACGTGTCTTCGTCATCGCCATACTGCCGCATCACCCGGCGTGATGGTATGGGGTGTCATTGGTTACGCGTCTCGGTCACTACTTGTTCGCATTGACAGCACTTTGAACAGTGGACGTTACATTTCAGATGTGTTACGACCCGTGGCTCTACCCTTCATTCGATCCCTGCGAAACCCTACATTTCAGCAGGATAATGCACGACCGCATGTTGCAGGTCCTGTACGGGCCTTTCTGGATACAGAAAATGTTCGACTGCTGTCCTGGATAGCACATTCTCCAGATGTCTCACCAAATGAAAACGTCTGGTCAATGGTGTCCGTGCAACTTGCTCGTCACAATGTGGTAGTCACTACTCTTGATGAACTGTGGTATTGTGTTGAAGCTTCATGGGCAGCTGTACCTTTACTCGAAATCCAAGCTCTGTTTGACTCAATGCCCAGGCGTATCAAGGCCATTATTACGCCAGAGGTGGTTGTTCTGGGTACTGATTTCTCGGTCCTATGCACCCAAATTGCGAGAAAGTGTAATCACATGTCAGTTCTAGTATAATATATTTGTCCAATGAATACCCGTTTATCATCTGCATTTCTTCTTGGTGTAGCAATTTTAATGGTCAGTAGTGTATAATATCCCTGTGAAAACCAAACAGGACCTGTATTTATCCACTTCAGGACGACTGGAAGCTTTTTTGAACTCCAACTGGCTTCCGATATTGTATTATGCGTAGTAACTTGTCGGTGTTTCCGAATTTTTATCCATTCCCTGTAAGTCGAAAATAACACAATATTTCACTGCAAGTTATGGACGTGCCCACATGTCAGGGTGGGGCATCTCCTTGGAGCTAGCCAGGTGGCGAGTGCCGAATGTGGACCACGTGAGCACCTGGTCCTCGGGGCTGGCGCGGCGCCGGTCCGCAGTGGAGGCTGTGGTGGCGGCCGGACTGGGGCGCCAGCGGGCGGCCGTATTGATCCCGCAGCCGCCCCACCCCCGCGCGGGGCTCCACCATCCTCTCCCACACACCGCCCCCATCGCGCCTCACGCCGCCGCTGCACGCGCCAAGCCGCGTCGCGACGGCGGCCCGTCCCGCTGTGACTTGCCAACCGCTCTACAAAGTACTTCCACTTCGAACACTCTACTATAGAAACGTTACTCCTCATCTCGTCTTTCTGACTCATGTGTAACGCGCGTCGCCGACACCTGCCCTCCCTTCGTACTGTAACGTCTTTCAATTCTGAGGTGCCACTGATTGTTGTGGGGCTATGTTCCCTTCCGCCACGTCGGATATTACGAAATACGCAAAGCTGTTGATGTCTACCTATTTGGTGAACAGTGTACTGACCACATGCCCCCTCATACTGCATACAATTGTTACGGCTTAGAATAGTAAGGGGCAGGAAATTGTATTAAGATTGATTAACAAGAAGTGAGCGAGTCTGACGCAAATGGATCAGGCCCTCGACACATAACGACACCGTCTGTCGAGTGATAAAGAGCGGAAAGAAGAATGCGACAGGAAACCAAAGAAAGCGAGACAAGCATCTTCGGTAGGTCGTATGACGCGATGCAAGAAACTGTATCTCTTACACAGGCGCATGTAGCAAGGAACTGACACAGCAGTTAACAACCTGTTAATGTAGCATATTAAGGAGGGCACATGTGATCATCACGAACCGAGCCTCACGTCATAACCTCATACCCTTTAAATACTCCAGCGTTCCAGCTTTCATCATGAGTTGATCGTTTGGATCCTTAGCATTCACAGCAATAGCGAATCTGAGTCCTAGGTGCTCCAGCACAGTGTATGAACTAGCCGAAAATGTGTTCTGCACCTGATGAAATTGCTACTGCTCACCGCCTCTGATCTTCTGATGGACAGCACGGTCTATACACACCTGACTCCAATCGAGCACATGTGAGATATGATAGGATGAGAAGTGACTCATCTGACCAACAATCCTTACAGAACTACCTAAGCAGGTATAGTAGACAGGGAATAACGTGTCCCAAAACGGTATTAACAATCTAAATGATCGACTGAGTGCCAGAGACAGCGCTTGCATTGCTGCCTGTTGAGGCTTTTCCGAGTACTAATATGGGTGTTTCAGCATGGGTCGATACCTGGTATCTAAGAACCGCGTGTGTTATTGATTTATAAATGCAACCATTCCATGTACGCCATATGCGCAGTTGTAACAACAAATCTTTAATGAATTGGTAACTTCTAAATGGGTGTATCTGGCAATGTATTATAGAGAGTGTCACGCATATGATAGGCGATTTGGCATGGCAGTCATTAAAAATAAATGTGTTTTTCGATGCCGCAAGGGCTTTCACGAAAGTTCACCAACTTTCTCCTCAGATGAAATATAGTGTTGGTGACCTCCTACATGGGGAGAAGTGATCATCGTAATAAAATAAGAGAGATGAGAGCTCGCACGAAGGATTTAGTGTTGATATTTCCCTCGCGTTGTTCTAGAGTGGAACGGTAGAGAAATAACTTGAATGTGGTTCGATGAACCCTCTACCAGACATTTAATTGTGAATTTCAGACCGTGGGGCCGCTACTTCTCATTCAAGCAGCTTTTCAACGGTCATCAAGAGGCTGAGTGAAATCGGTTCCAGTAGTCTCACCAAGCAAAAGTCCCTGGCAGTACCGGGAATTGAACTCGGGTCTACCGCACGGTACTCAGCCACGCTGACTATTCTTTTTTCTTTCATATGAGGTGTGTTTTTTTAAGTAAGTACCGTTTTGAAATTAAAAAAAGACGTGCTAAGATATCTCAATAATTTTATTGTTACATGAAAGCCTGTACTTAGACGTGCTAAGATATCTCAATAATTTTATTTTTACATGAAAGCCTGTACTTTAATCTACTTTTCTACATAGTTTCCATCAATATTGAGGCACTTGTCATAACGCTGTACCAGTTTTCGAATACCGTCCTCATACAAGTCTGCCGCCTGACTTGTTAACCACTCTATCACCACTGTTTTGACTTCATCATCGTCTTGAAGACGTTGAGCGCCCAGGTGTTTCTTAAAGAGCAGGAACAGATGGTAGTTACTGGGCACAAGATCGGAGCTGTACGGAGGATGATCTAGAGTTTCTTATCGAAAAGATGTGATGTGATCTTTGGTCTGGTTCGCCACATGCAGCCGGGCATTGACTTGAGCAAAACGATGCTCTTGCTGAACTTCCATGGACTGTTGCTTTGATTCTGGTGTGACGTAGGTCACCCATGTTTCATCACCCGTAACAATTTAGCTTAATAAATCATCACCGTCGTTGTGGTACTGCTCAAGGAAAGTCAATGCACTGCCTAAACGTTTGGTTTTGTGCACATCCGTCAACATTTTCGGTCCCTAACGTGCGCACAATTTTCGGTAATGCAAGTACTCGGTCACAATGCTATACAAAACACTACGAGAAACATTAAGAAAGTCATCCCGCAAGGAGTAAATCGTAAAGCGTCTGTTTTCTCTAACCTTATTGTCCACTTCCTGCATCAAACTTACGTTAACGACCGAAGGACCCCCACTCCGTTGTTCATCATGTACATTTGTGCGGCCACCTTTAAATGCTCTCACCCACTTTTTTACCATTCCATCACTCATAATGTTTTCTCCGAAAACTGCACAGATCTCACGATGAATATCGATCGCTTTTAGGCCTTTAGCACTATGAAATCTTATAACAGCCCGTACTTCACAATCGGCGGGACTCACGATTGTCCGAGGCATCTTAAACACTCAGTACACAACGTAAACAAGGAAGAATCAGACTGCAACGGCGTCAATGCGTAGATTAAGGTACAGGCTTTCATGTAAAAATAAAATTATTGAGATATCTTAGCACGTCTTTTTTTAATTTCAAAACGGTACTTACTTAAAAAACACGTCTCGTATCTTCTATCTGGTACTTAGTCGTTTTTCTTCGGTAGTTCTGTGCGAATGTGTAATGACATCTATCAAATTTTGTCGATGAGAAATTCAGTAAGGTTTTTGTACAACAGAGAGAGGACAGTCTAGTGCCGAACACGCTGAGCTACCGTGCCGGCAACCATTCAGATACGGAGGCGGACCCGAGTCATGCTACTGCGTGGCATTTGCCACACTGACAAACTGCCAGGGCTGAAAAGGGTAAAGAGCGGCAATAAATATTCTGGAACTGATAGGCGATCGAATCCGAGATCTGTGCATCACAAGTCAACTAATTTTATCACAAAACCATTGAGTCGTCTTATTCATTTTCTTCATTTTTAGAGTTCCGTACCTTAATCGGTAAAAGCGGAACAATTATAGGATCATGTTGTTGTCCACCTCTCTATTAAGGCCCCTTTTTCTCAAGACTGAGTAGACTTATCATTTTCAAATTCACTTAAAATAGTAAGACATAATGTCGCATGGCGATGTTAAAAATTTAACGCAGGCAAAATGTACAGCTACTTACGTAACATATGTTGATACTCGCAAACACACTCATTAAAATCAATAGATGGACTACAAAAAAATGTATTCGCACTTGCGAATATGGACAATCATCAACTGTATAATGAAATGACGACAATGAAGATTTGTGCCGGATTTATCGCTTATCGCGAGCGGGTGGCTTACCATTTTTCTTTTTTTTCCCTTTATTTTCTTTGTAATTGTTGTCATCACTTGTTCTGGGAGGGCGTCACATTAAGCCCTTTCAAGCTCATCGTTGAATACTTCACTCAATTTTTTTTTATTACAGGAGGCAGCCAGCTACTGTGCCAGCTACCATCAGGCTATCTGAACACTCTCCACTGCCAGACCCAACTTCCATATGTCGTTAACCATGTGTCTAGAAACTGCTCTCGTCCATTCATTATGTATATGCATGTTCGAAGGAACATTGCATCGCAATTCTGAACACCATAAGCACTGCAATATCGTATATACTAACTAGCTATTCACATAACTAAGTTTGTACGGAATCCACACTGTGCGAGTCCTATGCCAAAATTATGAAAGGTATCATTAACACAAAGACTGGCATGAACCCAGCTATGGTCTTTTAGGGTTCAGCAGCTGGTACGCCCATCGTTTGCTGAGAATTGACTGTACCGGTGATTTATAGGGGAACCTATACTCCGAGGTACTGTACACCTCGGCATTTTTCGGACTAACAAACGTGAAATAAGCGCTAAGTGATAGGCAAAAATTTTAGAACGGATTATCATAGCCTGTTTACAACTGTTTTCGTATCAATTATCTTCAAACGAGCGAACTATCTTCATATGTCACTGAAAAGGGGGAAGGCAGGAAGAAAGATTAGGGTTTAATGTCCCGTCGACTAAGAAGTCGCTGCAGACGGAGTATCAGCTCGCACTCAGGAAGAGACGTCGGTCTTGTCCTTTTCAAAGGAATCATCTAGGCGTTTGCCTTAACCGATTTAGTGACAATGACGGAAAAATTAGATCAGGGTGATTGGGCCAAAATTTCAGCGTCTCACTACTAAGCTACTCCTTTCGGTGCCGTGAGCAGAAGTCGTACTGTAGAGCACAAGTCCTTGATGTTAGCACGAAGTTAAACGTTAAGTGCATCTCAGACTGCTCGGTTTAGGATCGTCTGTGGTCAATAAATTTTTTAACAAAGGAACTGAATGCCTTAACCGTGGTCATGGTGGATATTTTAAGACGTATTTATTAGGTCGTTTTCTTGTCTGTTTGTTCGGTCAGATTTTGCAACTGATTGTAAACGAGCTTCCCGATGTCCTAGAAACATGAAACTTTCCGTATAGTTCAGAAGTCGATTATAATGCAATATTAATTCGCTTTCTTGTTGTTGTGTACCACTGATATTTCTTCATTTTGCTGTTACAGTCGCGAAATGTTCACGGAGAGAACGATTGCTGGCAATTCTCCGTATAAACTCGAATATCTCTAATTTTTACTTTCACGTTGTTTTTGCGAAATGTTCTTAGGAGGAAGCAAAATGTTAGTTGGCTCGGGTGAAGAGAAACTGAAATAAACTTGAAATTTATCAGGTGTCTCTACTGTAATCTCATTGAAAAATTTCACTCACACACACACACACACACACACACACACACACACACACACACACAAGACTAGTAACACGTTTTTGAAACTGGTTAAAAAGTGTAAAATAATTTCTCCTACCCCATACAGATTTCTAACCCTATACAAAAGGAGCTGAAAATTTATGCTTGTGAATTTTTAATATCTGTCACAATGCTTGTAAAATTTAAAACGAAAAACGTAGGGAGCATACAAAGATAATGATAAAGAGTGTAAAGAGTAGCTGTCTTTGAGATAAATCAGCCAATAGTTCATATCATTTGCATTGGAATAAAATTGTTAGTGAGTTAGCTGAACACTTCATGCATCAATTATCTTCTGCATGTACCCACATTTTTCGTTTCAAATTTTACAATTATTGTCATAACTATCTGTTTGGAGTTAGGAATTTGTATTGGGCTAGGAGACATTATTTGTTAGTTTTCAGTACTTTTTAAAAATGTCTTATGTTAGAAGTTTTCTGTTTAAATAGTTATTATGAATAGAGTCTTCTGTATCACATAATGCACAGGATTTTCTTTGAAAAAGCGTCACATATTTATACAGAAGGTAGTACTGGCCAAAAATAGACGAAAATTTTCAATAAATATATGTTTGCAAACCAACATCTATTGAGATATGGACCATTGAAGGCACACAGTTCGCAACCTGCGTTTTCTTTAGAGAACAAGAGATGGCTTAGTAAATTACTACAATATGCACATGTCGACTGATGCAAATTCTCGAGCAATCATGGCAATGAGGCATCAGGTTCGCTTCACTGTCAATGTATGGGCAGCAGTTGTCGATGACAGACTCACAAGGCCATACACTTGCCCAAAAAATTAACGGTTACTGTGTATCACCGATTTCTGCTCGATGGATTACCAGCGCTATTGAGAAACGTTCAAAAATGGTTCAAATGGCTCTGACCACTATGGGATAACTTTTGAGATCAGTCCCCTAGAACTTAGAACTACTTAAACCTAACTAACCTAAGGACATCACACACATCCAGGCCCGAGGCAGGATTCGAACCTGCGACCTTAGCAGTCGTGCGGTTACGGACTGAAGCTCCTAGAAACACTCGGCCACAAGGCCGGCCTGAGAAACGTTACCCTTGCAGAGAGACAACGACTATGGTTTATGTGCGACAGGGCATCGCTCCATTTTCCACTGGTCGAGAGGCAGTACATCACCGCAACGTTGCATGCACTATGGATTAGTAAAGGTGGTCTTGTAGCAAGGCCTCAAGGCCTCCCTGTTCACCGGTCGTGAACCCAAGAGGTTTCTGACTAAAAGGACATTTAAAGGTGCTGGTGTATGCCTAACAGATCGACAACATGTAGTGGCTTACAGGAGCTTGCTACCAACCTATGTGACGTAGTTCAAGTATATTAGGAAAAAGGCGTGGATTCATTGAGGCTGAAGGAAGTGCCAGTTCCGTGTAACCACATGCACCACTGCTTATAGTGTCTAATTCTACGTAACAGACAGATGGTAATGCAAGGACCGTATCTCAACAGGTATCGGCTTACGAACATAGCATTATAGGAACTTTTCTTCTAATTTTGATCAACACTACCTCCGGTAGGATATGTGATACCTTTTGAAACACCCTGTATCTGTTTATACATAACGTCGATTAGGCTACTGGCATGGAGAGATCAAAACGTAGAACTTGTGAACCAGTGTTCATTGTCAGTGTCAGTAAAATCTATTACTATGCCACGCTTTGGAGCAGGTTTTATTGATACTGACTGAACAGTGTTTTACGAGTTACAAGTTTTGATCTGCTCAACGCAACTTTGACTCTAAAGGTGAGGGGCAATCTAGACTACTGTACCTATTTTATCATGATACTATACAAACATCTTATATCTTGCTAGATATAAGATTGGAAGGATGTCGTGAGAAGGAATAGGACTGGTAGCACTAACGTGAAGCCTTTGGTGACGGCGCTGCTATCTATGAAATGTATCGTCGCTGAATCATGGTAATGAAAGCAGAAACACTTGGTGAGAATGACTTCAACAGAGTGAAACCTACAACGTCCGATGGAATGAAGACTGAATTAGATTACGGGGAAGGATATTCTGCGTGTCCTCTTCAGACGAGACTATACCGGCAAGAGTTAAGCAACGTAGACGTAGTCTAAATGTGGTTGGCTGCACGGGTAGTTTCCACCCGAAAGTGATCTTGTGTCTTCACCTGTGACACCAACACCTGGAAGATGCCTCAACTGACAATGTCCTCTGGCTTCATACATACAGGATGTCCCACGACCAATGCTCAGTATTGAGAAATATGACACTAACGGTCATTCCAAGCAAAAAAGCCTAGCAAATATCAGCTCTAAAATGCATACCTTAGAAGCTGTGAGCACATATTCATCTTTGATTCTACTGCAAGCTCTTTGCTTTATTTTGAGACTAAGTAGTACAGAGCAAAACAAGAAAAAACTGTCTAGTAAACATGGACTCTAAGCATGTATTTCAGAGTAGTGAAGATGAGCGAGTGGTCATAGCTCTTAAGCTATGCGCCTTACAGCCCGTATGTGCTGGACATGTTTCCCTTGATTTGGTCCATACTAGCACCCCTCAAAATATGAAAAGCAAGGAGCTTGCAGTAGAAAAGATTTGTTTCACATCATCGAAGATGAAGAAAAGCTCAAAGATTTTGAAGTATACCTCTTAGAATGCCTGTTTACAAGACACTTCTGTTTCGCTGTTTCGAATGGTCGTTCCTGTAATATCAATGATTATTGACCATCCCGCATTGGAGACTTTGTATTGGCTACAGTAAAGCAGTTAACCGTCCTTTTCTTTAAGCTGTCACAGAGTGTCTTGGGATACGCGAGCCTTGTTTTTTTCTCTCTCCTTCTGAAACAGAAGGGTTCTTCTTATTTGTTATGATCATCTTCGGTTCTCTTCTAAAACCATCATCAGATCTGGTGACCCGTGTGTTACATGATACACGGCTTACAAGACCTGATCAAGGTTCAGAAGAGAGCGGAAACTGTTCATAATAAGAGAAAAGAATCTTTATAACTCAGATGGAGAAAAAAATGTTGCAAAAACTGCTTTGTAGGTGATGGTTGGTTGGCTTGGTGCTTACGGGCGTTCAACGGCGCTGTTATATAATTTATAGGTGAACCAATGTATTTAGTTGGTACCTGTCGTTACCTTTGCTTAAGGATAGCATTAAGCGAAATTGTCAGACGCACGTTTGACGTTACGTTATGTAAGGTACAACTACTGTGCTCTGGGACGGTTGGTATGGTTGAAAATGAAAACACTTTGGATGCCGCGGTCGCAGTGTAGACACTTTTACTGTTCCAAGATGATTGGTTTATACATTCCTATGCTACCATCATCTGATCTCATAGAAATTGTTGTAGAACTGCCATGTTATGTTACATGTAAGATCAGATAATAGCAGCATAGGACTGATGAAAGCGGTCGTCTTAGAACAATTGTCTACACTGCGATCGCGGCGCACAAAGTGTCTTAATTTTTTACGTTGTAGGAGCTTAGACGAGAGTCTTTTAATTTTTCTCCTTATACTATTATCGTCCGCAGCTTGTGGTCTCGCGGTAGCGTTCTCGCTTCCCGAGCACGGGGTCCCGGGTTCGATTCCCGGCGGGGTCAGGGATTTTCATCTGCCTCGAGATGATTGGGTGTTGTTGTGTCGTCTTCATCATCATCATCCTCATTACGGTTGGAGGAAGGCAGCTGCAAACCACCTCCATTAGGACCTTGCCTAGCACAGCGGTGCGGGTCTCTCGCATCGTTCACCTAAGCTCTGTCAAGGAGCATGGGACCATTTCCATACTATTATCTGTAGAGGATAGAGATTTGAGTGGAGTGCTTTAGGAGCGCCCTCACCTACTGCGTGAAATGTCTGCCAGAGGATTTGTCGCAGCTAAAGCGCGCTCGCGAGTGCGCGCGCGCATGTGTGTGTGTGTGTGTGTGTGTGTGTGTGTGCTCTGCGCAGCTACTGCGGCGCCGCCAGTTGCGGTCTGATGAACTAGCCGCGGCGCTTGTTCCTGCATGACTATGAGATTGAGGTTGAGGTGAGTTTGAGCTGCCTCTCCGTCCCTCTCATAGGCTTGCCGTGGTGAAGGCCGAGCCTCTCTGGCTTGTGACAAATGAGATACTTCCTTCGTGTCTGGTTAATTAGCATGCTCCTAACAGTTACGTCATACGTAAGGCGAATGGAGATGAAAAGGAGCTTCACTGTATCAAATAGAAACTCTCGCGTTAGCGACTCGGACTTATATGCTTTTCCAAGACGTACTCCATTAGTCTACGCGTTTGAGGACTCCTTATAGAAGAAGTCGGGCTTGGTACACTAGCAGCCCCACGCTGAGAAAATTCTGAAACAATTGTGGCGCAGTGTCAGAAGAGAGTACTTGTGCCGGGATTCCTGCACACACAGTTCTGCTATGGTACGGATAGCAAGTGCGTCGAAGTATGCGAGTGATATGGTGTGGTAACCGGAAACAGACCCCAAAGTTTAAATACGGAGGACTATACAATTCTTGTGGAGATAAAGCTCAAATTACAAGCGGATTCACTGTGAAATTCTGGTGGTACACGGACCAAATATCATGTAGCTTCCAGCCGTATTGAAATGGTGCCAACTCTTTGACCAAAACCGCACATAAGTGGGTGATGGTGACTGGGAAATCCAGATCCTGCACCATGCGGTTCCCATCTTTTCGACAAGCCGAAAGGACATCTGAAGGGAAAGAGATTTTCCAAGGACGATTGACTCCTTGACCATGGAGCGGATTTCTACTGTCGAGAACTGTACAGCTGGTAGAGCATTCCGACCGTTTTTTTTACAGAGACCTAGTGGCTAAGTTGAAAAACAGTGTCAGCTTTCTGGGACACTCTGAAGTATAGTGCGGTATTCAACAAGAATTACTTGGCGTGCGATAACAGTGAGTAACATGCTTCCTGAAGTCCTCCCGTACATGCACTGAGGGGAAAGAGAAATCGAAAAACCAAAAAGTAATTAATGTAGAGTAATGAAATTACGGCACTACATTTGTCTAAGTAAGATATTTAAGTTATTAACATTGCAAGGCGCTTGACGTAACCGCGATATACGCCACTGCAAATGTGAAATGTTGGTACATTTATAACCTGTGTAACCACCAGAATATTGCACGCAAGCATGCAAACGTGCAGGCATTGTGTTGCACAGGTGCCGGATTCTGTTTGTGGGATGAAATTCCATGCCTGTTACACTTCGTCGCGCAGTACGGGAACGTGTAAAACTATTTGTGGATGACGCTCGAGTTGTCGTCCGATGATGTCCAAATATTTGCTTGATTGGAGATAGAACTGGTGATCGACAAGGCCAAGGCAACATGTTTACACTCTGTAGAGCATAGTGGGTTACAACATAGGCATATGGGAGCATTATTCCGTTAGAAAACATACATCGGAATGCTCTTCATGAATGGCAGCACAAAAGGTAGAATCAGTAGACTGAAGTACAAATTTGCAGTCAGGATGTGTGGAATAACCACGATAGTGTTCCCGCTGTCATACAAAATCACACCCCAGGCCATAAATCCATGTGTAGGTCGAGTGTGTTTAGCACGCAGACAGGATGGTTGCAGATCCCCAACTGGCCTCCTGCTAACCAACACACCATCATCACTGGTACTGACGCAGAACCAGCTTTCATCGCAAAAGAAAACAGACCTCCACGCTCTCGGACCAGTGAAGTCGCAAATGGCAGTGGTTTGGGGTCGATGGACTATACCTTACAGGCTGTCTGGCTCGGAAGTATCCTTGAAGTAACCGATTTGTAATATTTAGTTGTATCACTGTGGTGAAAACAGCTGCTCTAATTGCTGCTGCAGACGAAGTACGCTATGCCAGACCTATACGCCGAACACGATGGTCTCCCTCTCGGCAGCGCCACGTGGCCCTCCAAAGCCCGGTCTTCTCGCTAACGTACATTCTTGTGACCACCGCTGCCAACAGCCAAACACAGTGGCTACATTCCTGCCAAATCTTTCTGCAGTACCGCCGAAGGAACATACAGCTTCTCGTAGCCCTGTCGCACCACCTCGTTCAAACTCAGTGAGGTGGTGATAGTTGCGTCCTTGTCGCCATGAAGACATTATTGGCTAACATTAACTGCACACGTGCAATATGAAATATCTCACGGACATTGCACGGTGTATTTAAAGTAAACGATCTGCATCCTTACAGTGGCATTACTAGCGCCGCTCTTATGCAGCTGACGTGAAATTAGAATACACTCCTGGAAATGGAAAAAAAACACATTGACACCGGTGTGTCAGACCCACCATACTTGCTCCGGACACTGCGAGAGGGCTGTACAAGCAATGATCACACGCACGGCACAGCGAACACACCAGGAACCGCGGTGTTGGCCGTCGAATGGCGCTAGCTGCGCAGAATTTGTGCACCGCCGCCGTCAGTGTCAGCCAGTTTGCCGTGGCATACGGAGCTCCATCGCAGTCTTTAACACTGGTAGCATGCCGCGACAGCGTGGACGTGAACCGTATGTGCAGTTGACGGACTTTGAGGGAGGGCGTATAGTGGGCATGCGGGAGGCCGGGTGGACGTACCGCCGAATTGCTCAACACGGGGGGCGTGAGGTCTCCACAGTACATCGATGTTGTCGCCAGTGGTCGGCGGAAGGTGCACGTGCCCGTCGACCTGGGACCGGACCGCAGCGACGCACGGATGCACGCCAAGACCGTAGGATCCTACGCAGTGCCGTAGGGGACCGCACTGCCACTTCCCAGCAAATTAGGGACGCTGTTGCTCCTGGGGTATCGGCGAGGACCATTCGCAACCGTCTCCGTGAAGCTGGGCTACGGTCCCGCACACCGTTAGGCCGTCTTCCGCTCATGCCCCAACATCGTGCAGCCCGCCTCCAGTGGTGTCGCGACAGGCGTGAATGGAGGGACGAAAGGAGACGTGTCGTCTTCAGCGATGAGAGTCGCTTCTGCCTTGGTGCCAATGATGGTCGTATGCGTGTTTGGCGCCGTGCAGGTGAGCGCCACAATCAGGACTGCATACGACCGAGGCACACAAGGCCAACACCCGGCATCATGGTGTGGGGAGCGATCTCCTACACTGGCCGTACACCTCTGGTGATCGTCGAGGGGACACTGAATAGTGCACGGTACATCCAAACCGTCATCGAACCCATCGTTCTACCATTCCTAGACCGGCAAGGGAACTTGCTGTTCCAACAGGACAATGCACGTCCGCATGTATCCCGTGCCACCCAACGTGCTCTAGAAGGTGTAAGTCAACTACCCTGGCCAGCAAGATCTCCGGATCTGTCCCCCATTGAGCATGTTTGGGACTGGAGGAAGCGTCGTCTCACGCGGTCTGCACGTCCAGCACGAACGCTGGTCCAACTGAGGCGCCAGGTGGGAATGGCATGGCAAGCCTCTCCACAGGACTACTTCCAGCATCTCTACGATCGTCTCCATGGGAGAATAGCAGCCTGCATTGCTGCGAAAGGTGTATATACACTGTACTAGTGCCGACATTGTGCATGCTCTGTTGCCTGTGTCTATGTACCTGTGGTTCTGTCAGTGTGATCATGTGATGTATCTGACCCCAGGAATGTGTCAATAAAGTTTCCCCTTCCTGGGACAATGAATAAACGGTGTTCTTATTTCAATTTCCAGGAGTGTAGATATGATTTTTCAGATGTAGAGACACGCCTACCAACTTTAGTTTATGTCGCATAAACTCGTACTTGGTGCTGCGATTTTTTTCTTTCAGTGTATTTTTAACCACTGAAAAGCTTGTCTGACTTGCGGAGAACTGTCGTGTCCTGCCATGGGTCGGAGAGCGAAAAAGGGGTTGCTGGTCAGTTTGCGCTCCCCAGCGGTACACAGCAGAAGGCAGAAGGACAATTCACAGTGAAGGCATTTGATTATTTTCTTCTGTCTGAGCCAACACTGGTACAGGCATTTACTAGAAATGCAGGTGGTGAGACTTGGTAGGGAACTCGTTGTGGAGACTCTTGGACAATCGGAGTTTTGAAATAGGTGTTTATTCCAGACAGGACTAACTAATACACTGGAGGCTAGTTCTAGGGTTTGAAAAAGCATGAATAACTCTGTTACAACAGAAGCCAGTGTAGAAGTCGCAGGAGTGGATGCTAGCCACAGTAGCAAACACTAGCATCATCTTCAGGCAACAACTTCGTTGCAAAACAAAACATATCAATGCGACACTGTTCACTGAGGCACTCCAAGTGAGAGAGCAGACTTAGGCGGAGCTGGACAGAGGCTGGAGTCGACGGACGCGGATTCGGCGTCCAGATCGTCTGACTGAGAACTCTGCCAAAATGCGGAATCTAGGGGTTTTAAAGAGTCGCGTGGGGGGACTGTTTTTCCCACTTAAATCTACCACGCCAAGCTTGCAGGCGCCTGCCAATGACGATTTAGTTAGGTCGCCTCTACTGCTCCTAAGGCGGGGATGTTAATTCAGCTGCACTAACTATGTCCGTATTTAGTATCAACATTGTTCAGCTGAAAGCTAAACGTAACTGCTCTGCCAATTAATGCTTGCAGCATTACTGTTATACGTCATTTAGCCTTGCCCCTCGGGCTCCCTGGAGTAGGGACTGCTAGGTCAACAGCTTTTGGCGTTTTCGCTCTCTTTCTAACTCTTGTGCATCTACTGACGTTGCTGTTCTTAGGGTTGGTATCAAGCTGACTTTATACACTAGTACGTGCAAGTTGGTTACAAAGTTCTATTGTGACATCCCACTACAGTGTCTAGACGACATATGAAGTTACGTGTTAATTACTTGAAGAGTAACTAACGCCCTGGGACCGCGACTGGGGGCATCTGCGTTTTCGCAAGGCTCTCCCCTTACGGTTTACTTCATGTAACAATATCTCTCCTAGTTTCGTCTGCCCTCAGCATCGTCTCTGCTTCCGCGCATTGGAACGCCTGTCCTCCTTTCTCACAGCTTCAAGATAACACAACAGCAGCAAGGAATAATCAGTGTATCACAGAACTCGGGTTTGAGATTTGTCCTGGGTGAGAGGACTGGATTGGGGTGCACTTAGCCTCCTGATGTCAGTTCAGGAACTACTTTTGTGAGACGTCGCTGCTCCACGGACTGTGAAGTTGACAAGGACCGGGCGAGCAGTGCGCTGACCCGCAGTCCTCCAACTGCATTGAAATGACGCCATGTGGTAGAGGATGACGTGGCGACCGGTAGGCGTGTATAGGTGTGTCAGGGCCACAATGCGCAGATGGTACCGAAATTTTCGTTCAAGAGTTCATACGATGGAGATCTGATTCAAGTTGTTAACTGTAAAGTCGGCGTTCAGAACGTGAACTTATAAAATGCTTCATTTGTCATGGGTGCCTCACGAGAGAGAGATTTATGAAGTAGTACCGCCTTTTCCGAGTGAAGCGTATAACAGCTTCATTTATTCCAACAGAATTCCATTGTCTTCAGTACTTGAGGGAGTCTGAATTTAGTTTCAGAACGGTGGCATATTGAGAGCGTTAGCGACATTGAAAGACGGTCGGTAGGTGTTTACACTACTGACCATTAAAATTGTTGCACCACGAAGATAACGAGCTACAGACACGAAATTTAACAGACAGGAAGAAGATGCTGTGATATGCAAACTATTAGCTTTTCAGAGCGTTCACACAAGGTTGGCGCCGGTGGCGACACCTACAACTTGCTGACATGAGGAAAGTTTCCAACCGATTTCTCATACACAAACGGTAGTTGACCGGCGTAGCCTGGTGACACGTTGTTGTGATGCCTCGTGTAAAGAGGAGAAATGTGTACCATCACGTTTCCAACTTTGATAAACGTCGGATTATAGCCTATCTAGAGTGCGGTTTATCGTATAGCGACATTGCTGCTCGCGTTGGTCAAGATCCAATGACTGTTGCAGAATATGGAATCGGTGGGTTCAGGAGGGTAATACGGAACGCCGTGCTGGATCCCAACGGCCTCGTATCACTAGCATTCGAAATGACAGGCATCTTATTTGCATGGCTGTAACGGATAGTGCACCCACGTCTCGATCCATGAGTCAACAGATGGGGACGTTGCAAGACAACAACCATCTGCACGAACAGTTCGACGAAGTTTGCAGCAACATGGACTATCAGCTCGGAGACCATGGCTGCGGTTGCTCTTGACGCTGCATCACAGACAGGAACGCCTGCGATGGTGTACTCAACGACGAACCTGGCTGCACTAATGGTAAAACGTCATTTTTTCGGATGAATCCGTATTCTGTTTACAGCATCCGTGTTTGGCGACATCGCAGTGAACGCACATTGGAAGCGTGTATTCGTTATCGCCATACTGACGTATCACCCGACGTGATGGTATGGGGTGCCATTGGTTACACTTCTCGGTTACCTCTTCTTCGCATTGACGACACTTTGAACAGTGGACGTTACATTTGAGATGTGTTACGACCCGTGACTCTACCCTTCATGCGATCCCTACGAAACCCTACATTTCAGCAGGATTAATGCACGACCGCATGTTGCAGGTCCTGTACGGGCACTTCCTGAATACAGAAAATGTTCCGCTGCTGTCCTGGCCAGCACATTCTCCAGATCTATCACCAACTGAAAACGTCTGGTCAATGGTGGCCGAGCAACTGGCTCGTCACAATACGCCAGTCACTACTCTTGATGAACTGTGGTATCGTGTTGGAGCTGTATGGGCAGCTGTACCTGTACGCGCCATGCAAGCTCTGTTTGACTCAATGCCCGGGCGTATCAAGGCCGTTATTGCGGCCAGAGGTGGTTGTTCTGGGTACTGATTTCTCAGGATCTATGCACCCAAACTGCGTGAAAATGTAATCATATGCCAGTTCTAGTGTAATATATTTGTCCAATGAATACCCGTTTATCACCTGCATTTCGTCTTGGTGTAGCAATTCCAATGGTCAGTAGTGTACATATCGAAGAATACTGTCTAGCAACAGTCTCCGCGCCCGAGGTTCTAGTTCACGCCGGTTCGAATCCTGTAGGTCGCTGTTGAGCGCCCCCAAACCGTAAGCACACCACACATCGTATCCCGGTGATGAATGAAATTTTCACTGCCATTATTTGCCCGGCGAGAGGCGGAGAGTTGGTGCCGTAAAGCTCCTGATCATCAGTCTCTGCTCCAATGTCCTGGATTAAATTCCATTCCTCTCCGCAGTGAAGTGAGTGCATTTGACACTGTTGATTGCGATCCGTCCGTCGCATGGGGCGTTAAGCTCGGCGGTCCCCATAATGCTACTCGACAGGAGTTGGCTGTGTGCCAGCACCGAGTTCCGCTCTCTCCCTTCTCTCATCAGCATACAACGCAAACACAACGCTACACTCAGCTATAGTCTGTAAATGTACATACGACATAACTCTCATATATCCGCTAGGAAAGGAGCCTACTTTTCCGACAGGTGGCTTAACCCACGGTGTAGGATATCCTAGCCAATCAGTACCAGACAACATTTACATTCTTTTACTGTCTACCGACCTTCCTCAATGTCTAATGATTAGAATAAAAGTTCAAAAATGGCATGTAGGTTGAACATGATTCCAGAGAATAGAATTGTCTGTGTTGCGGTATTGTTAGTAAGTGATCGACTCAGTCGGTTTACTGATCAATTTAATTCGCATGTTTGACATCGAAACTATGCAGCTACATCTTAGGACGTTCCTGTGGCAGTCCAATTCAGCCGAAACATAGAAATACGTGTAGTGATACGGATCAAATGGTACAAATGGCTCTGAGCACTGTGGGGCTTAACATCTGAGGTCATCAGTCCTCCTGAACTTAGAACTACTTAAAACTAACTAACCTAAGGGCATCACACACATCCATGCCCGAGGCAGGATTCGAACCTGCGACCGTAGCGGTCGCGCGATTCGAGACTGAAGCACTTAGAACCGCTCGGCCACAACGGACGCCTCGATGCGTATCGAAAAATCAGTTGTGCTACTCATATTTTAATCGCAATACACGCCAACTGTAAGTGATTCATTCGTTTTCAAAACTCTATATTTTTCAAAGCATTACATGTAAAAGTATGACTGATGGATGAATAGAATCGTAAACTCACCAACGTAGAGTTTTGGGCTCTAAACATGTTCTGATCATACGACACGCATCTGAGCAGTAGTCAAGTTCGTTCTATACGCTATGTAGCAACATTCTATCAATGGTCATCACAGCATTGATGTTTTCTCTGAGCCGTTCCAGTATCCTTGGCAGTGTAGATACGTAAACATCTTTGATGTATCACCAAAGGAAAAATCAAAAGGCGTTCAATTAGGTGACCTGGGACGTCAACGACACAGCTAGACCAGTCCAGCGATGCGGAGATTCGTCATGTAGGTAACGACGAACATCGATGCCGCAATGAGTGGGTGCCCCGTCTTGTTGTAATATGAAATTCTGGGAATCAGCAATAAACAATATACTTCAGCTATAGAAGCTAAGAGAGAGAAATAATAATAGTATGTCGACAAAGACGAGAATACAAGTCCAGTTTACGAAAGATGGAAGGCATGGTTGCACATCATCACTCCAATTCAGTTTGTGCGTTGAAGGAGGAATGAAGGAAATGAGATTATATTTTTGAAGATATGTAATAGTGTTAGGGGGACAGGTAACTACGCTGAGGTTCGCAGATGAGGAAGTAGTTGTGGTTCGCAGATGAGAAAGCAGTTCTGGCCGCAGGATAAACAGCAAAGGAGAACTGTTTAAAGGAATGACACATGATATTTCTTAAGGGTAAACAAGACAAAGGCCAAGATGAATAACGACTAGTTTAACATCAAATTACGAAAGGACACAGCAGTGGGAAACAGAGAGAATTGTACCACGTAGGAAGCAGGCTTATAAGGGATCTACATCTACGTCTACATCTACGTGATTACTCTGCTATTCACAATGCCTGGCAGAGGGTTCAATGATCCACCTTCAAGCTGTCTCTCTACCGTTCCACTCGAAAGCGCGCGGGAACAACGGGCAATTAAATTTTCCTGGGCGTGCCCTGATTCCTCTTATTTTATCGTGATGATCATTTCTCCCATTGTAGGTGGGTGCCAAATGAATGTTTTCGCAATCGGAGGAAAAAACTGGTGATTGAAATTTCATGAGAAGATCCCGTCGCAACGTAAAACGCCTTTGTTTTAGTGTTTGCCACTCCAATTCACGTATCATGTCTGTGACACTATCTCCCCTACTTCGCGATTGTACAAAACGAGCAGCCGGTTTTGAACCGCCCTTGAACTTTTTCGATGTCATCCGTTAGTCCCAACTGACGTGGATCCAACACCGCACAGTAACACTTCAGAATAGTGCGGACAAGCGTGTTGCAAGTAGGCTCTTTGGTAGACCTATTGCACCTTCCAAGTTTGCTACCGCGAATGAATCGCAGTCTTTGGTTTGCTCTACCCACAACGTTATCTATGTGATCGTTACAATTTAGTTTATTTGTAATTGTAATCCCTAAGTATTTAGTTGAATGTAAAGTCTTAAGATTTGTGTGACTTATCACGTAATCGAAATTTAGCGGATTTCTTTTAGTACTCATATGAATAACTTCACTCTTTTCTTTATTCGGGGTCAATTGCCACTTTTCGCACCGTATAGATATCTTATCTAAATCCTTTTTCAATTCGGTTATCTGATGATTTTACAAGACGGTAAATGACAGCATCATCTGCAAACAGTGCAATACGGCTACTTAGATCGTCTCCTGTGTCGGTAATATAGATCAGGAACAACAGAGGGCCTATAACACTTCCATGGGGAACGTCGGATATTACTTCTGTTTTACTCGAAGACTTTACGTCTATGACTACGATCTGTGATCTTTCTGACAGGAAATCATGAATCTAGTCGCACTACTGACGCGATATTCCGTAGGTACGCAGTTTGGTTAGAAGACGCTTGTGAGGTACGGCCGAAGCGAGGAAAATATCATAAATACACGGGCAAACGGGAAGAGAGCTTTTTTCAATAAAAGAACTCTGCTTATGTCAGCTATTGATTTGAAACAGATGAAGAAGTTTCTGAAGTGTACGTCTGTGGAAATGTGGAGGACTGAAATGCGGAGAAGAAAGAATGAAAGCATTTCCGATGTGGCGATGTCGAAAAATGTTAAAAATTACGTGGAAAGATAAAGTACGAAATGACGAAGTACTAAAAAGAGTGGCAAAATAATACTGGCCCGGAAAATATTTCATGCACCTTAAGATAGGCAACAGGCGAGTGGATGATTTAAGTCATGTGGTCTGTCTTAAGTTTATGAAGTATTTTCCATGCCATTTTTGCTTTGCCTAGCATGCAGAAGGTTGTAGAAGATCCTTACCAGAAGAAGGGACAGGTTCAAGAGATCTTTGTTACATGAACTAGGGCAACGGCCTTGTCGCAGAGGCTACACCGAAGTTAAGCGCTGTCGGGCGTGGTCGGCGCTTGGATGGGTGACCATCCACGTCACCATGCGCTGTTGCCATTTTTCGGGATGCACTCAGCCTCGTCATGCCAATTGAGGAGCTACTCAAGCGAATAGCAGCGGCTTCGCTCACGAATACCATCATAACGACCGGGAGAGCGGTGTGCTGACCCCCCCCCCCCTATCCGCATACTCCACTGAGGATGACACGGCAGTCGGGTGGTCCCGGCAGGCTACTCGTGGCCTGAAGACGGAGTGTTTTTTTTGTTACAAGAACTAGCAATAGTTAACCTGGCGTTGGAGTGATCAATAGAAGGAAAAACTATACAGGTAGAAGAAGAATGCGAAGTGGATTATGGAAGATGTTGGATGTGATAATTACATAGAGTTAGCACAAGGTAGGGAAGGATAGACAGCATCAAGCCAACAGAAAGACTGAAGACGTAAGAAAAAAATAATTTGTTTGGATGGCGAGAACAGGTTATTTTCAGGCTTCAGCATGTGAACACAGATGATTTAAAATAAAAGGGGAGGGAAGAAATCAGTGTCGTCCTTTTCGAAGGAACCATACCGGCACTTTCCTAAGATGATTAAGGGAACTAAGAGAAAACCTAAATCTACACTATCTGATCAAAAGGTGCGTACTCGTATTAGTGGACATCAATATGGGGTGTGTGGACCCTTCATCTTTATGACAACTTGAACATTGCTGTGGACACTTTGAATGAGGTGTATGAAGGTCTCTGGAAGAATGGCAGCTCATTATTCCTCAAAAGCCGAAACTGGAGAAGGTACTGATGTCGGGCGCTGGGGTCTGGAGTGAAGTCGACGTTCTAACCCTTCCCAAAGGTGTGAAATACATCCCCATAGCATCCCACTACCTTCTCCGTAGTGCACTTTTGGCACTACACGTGATAGTCGGTATTCTCCACACCGAAACTCTTCCATCGCATTGATACATGATTTATCGCTCCAAATCATCGTTTCCAGTCATCCATTGCCCAGTTGTGTAACTCTAAACTCACCCCCAAGCATCATTAAGCACTGATTGCAGACATTTATGATCTATGTATCCTATCCTTTTTAACGCTCTATGCCCAGTTACTGTGATAACTGACTGTTGGTACCACTTTGGCTCTCACGAGTGACTCCTTTTGCTAATTTTATGCTATTTTTTTTATAACCACCCTGTGTAATGCTCGGCGGTACCTGTCTTTCAGTACATGAGGCTTGCTGGTCTCACTTTAATTGTCGTTGTTCCTTCGCATTTCCACTTCACAGTGACGTCGCCAACGCTCGATTTGGGCAGCTTTAGAAAGGTTGAGATCTCCCTGATGGATTTGTTTCTCTGATGTCATCCAGTGACTAATCCAAGTTTGAAGTCGCTGAGAGCTCTGCTGACTCCGTCACTCTGCTGTTACTGCAGCTCTACTGACAAGACAATACTCCCATTCTAGTTTTATAATGGCGCGCGCCCATAGTGTCCTATTTCACATTACATTACATAGGGATGTCCGGATACTTTTAATCAGATATCGCATATGGGTGGACGGGGTCTTCATCGTAATCGTCCTGAACGCAAGTCCCATGTCTTACCACATGACCTTCATGCTTCGTAGAGTGGAATAAGTTTTGCTTCTTATTAACGGAAATGTTTTACGTTCAGCCTGGGGATCACAAGTAGTGTGCAACAAACTCACTCGCTTAAATCAGTTTCGATTGCCAATCTTTATAAAGGAAACACAGTATAAAATTTCTCATTTTCTTTGGCTCAGCTTGGTGATGAGATTCTTCTCTTACACTGGCAGTCAACAGGTGGTGTGTGTGTGTAACTGCTCAAACAGAAAACTCCGTAAGAGGTCGTCGAGCGAAACTGTGTTGACTTTCGAGCTCTCTCTTCAGCTGAGGAAACGTCCGGGTAGTTTTTTGCGAGGATGCTGATCCTGTAAGGCCTAATCTGGCCGGCGCAGTGAGTCCTGGCGGTGGGTTCCCGAAGCGGGCGGCTGAAGTTTCATCCGGGCTGCGCCTCCAGCCTGCAAAACGCGCGGCTCGTAAACTTGTCTCCCGGCGCGCCACACTTTATCGTCTCCCGTTCTGTGGAAGCTTCCAGACGCACCCACTGCCACGCACTGCAGTGTTGGCTTTTTTTTTTTATAGAAACTATTGCGATTTGTCTTTAGACTTACTTAAAGCGGAAGGCGTTTTCATCGAAAATATGTAAGGCCTGGAAGAACTGGTAAGCGGTATAGGCAGCATACGTGGCACTGAAATTTCGTTTAGGTTTCATTTCCCTTGCGTCATCAGTTTGGTTTTGTGTTTTCCTGCAGCTTTTCCTACTTCGTGTCCGCCTACTTACGTGAGTGATAACGTGTTTGCCTACCACACAGCGGGTCCGTATTTCCGGTCGGGTGGGAAACTTTCTTCGCCCGTGGACTGGATGTGGTGTTGTCCTTATCTTCACCGACACGCAAGTCGCCAATGTGGTGTCACCTGAGATAATACGTGCAACCCGGTGGCCGAAATTCCTCGTTTGAGGCCTCCCGGCCAATAATGCCACACGATAATTCCAGTTCATTTTTCATATTTCGTGCGGATCTTGTCATCTCAACTAAACCGTATCACAATACATCTTTCATAATTTATTTAGCGTATCATAGCCTTTCCCTGGCTCTACCACTTTCGCCGGCCAGTGTGTCCGAGCTGTTCTACTCGCTTCAGCCCGGCTCCGCGCGACCGCTGCGGTCGCAGGTTCGAATCCTGCCTCGAGCATGGATGTGTGTGATGTCATTAGTTAAGTTTAACTAGTTCTAAGTTCTAGGGGACTGATGACCTCCGATGTTAAGTCCCATAGTGCTCAGAGTCATTTGAACCATTTCTACCATTTTCCGCCTTACAGATCCTCCCAGCAGCTTACCGGATGTCACTGCTACCTGTCCCATCTTCTGGCAAGCGTCTTCCACAGACTCAGTATCTGCTGCCTTACTTCGTACTTTATCTGTCCACCTAATTTTGAACGGTATTCGACAGTACTAAATTTCAAACCTTCCCGTTTTCTCACCTCCATACAATGCTGAGCTTCAAACATACATTTCAGTAACACTTTACTTACTTCCACGTCAGTATCTGATACTGGTAGTGCTCATTCAAAGAGCAAAGCTTTTTTCACCTGTGCCAGTCTACTTCTGATACACAGAAAATCTATTCTCAGTTGCGAATATGAGCCACAATCGGCTATACAGGGTGATTATTAACAAAACTAACAAACTACAGGGACGGATTCCTGACTCGAAATGGAGGAGAAAAGGTCCTATGAACATGTATCCGGAAATGCATCGTTAGCACGGTAGACGATGCTGACGAATGACAGTATCTCTGACCGCGTGCAGTGTGTTCCTTGTGTGCTATGGGCTGTGTGACTGACGCAGCGTACCGTAAGCAGTAGAACGGTCCGGTATTCATGTCGGGGAACAAGCCGAGATGGTGTTTGTATACGGCCAAGCAGATGGAAACCACGACAGGCAGCACGGCTACACCAAAACAAATACCCTCGAAAACACCAAGCACATCGCACAACATTTCAGGCCTTTTTTGGGTTTTTGTATGATCGCGGGTGGTTTCGGGCAGACGAACGTGCAGGGAGGCGCTGACTGTTCGTATACCAGATGTGGAGGCCGAGGTTCTACAGGCTATTGTGACGGACTACAGTAAAAGCTCAGGGCAAGTGGGCCACCAATATGGTGAGGGCCAAAGTGCGATTATGTGTATTCTGCATGGCAACCGCTACTGTGCCTATCACTTGCAATTCCATGGAGACCACTTTGAACATGTGTTGTGACGTGGACTCGATGCAGCTTTGCACTACGTTCCAGGATGACTTGTTGACGTTGCACTCACACCGTGCGTTTCAGGACACATGTTCATTGGACCTTTTTTCCTCCGTTTTCAGTCAGGAATGCTTCCCCGCAGTTTGTCGGTTTTATTAATGCTCACCCTTTATAATGGAATGACGACAATGCAAATGTGTGCCAGACCAAGATCGAACCCGGATATCCCGTTCCACGCAAGCGGTCACCTTAAGGGGAAGTTTACTATTTTTGACCCGAAAAAAGCATGTTTTTTGAGAGTATTTTTCTCAGGCTGTGTCATAGATATCAATGTCAAATTTGGTCAAAATGTTTATTGATATTGCCTCTAAAAACTGTATTATTATTGACCGGAAATGTCAAAGAACAAAGTAGGAAGTACCGTCGGAATGAAACAAAATTTCGATGTAGACCTCCTCGGGCGGTATGTAACAGGTCAACGGGCTCGTCTGAAATCAAAATTGAGTTGACGCTGGCGAAGTATGTAAGATTCTTTAGGGGTTGTACCCCGCTTAAGTTATTTGGACCATAGGAAACAAAATGGCGGCCATTTGAAGAACAATAGGGTTTTCTTCTTCGATTTTCCGACTTCGTCGGCCAAGTAAAAATATTTATAGTTGATGGGTCGGAACAAAAGTGGTAAAACTCCTTGACAATTTAGTTAGCTTCATCGGAAACAAAGAATCACGACAATCGGTTCTGTAGATTTGAAGTTAGCATACCGCGCGATTAAAAAAAAAAAAAGTCATTTCGAGAAAAACACGTTTGAAGTTTTCACTGCATATAAATGCAGCATTATGCAACGTACGTTCAATCTGATACTCCGTATCCATAAACTAGTCCTTTCTCTTCCTCATAGAGGGCGTTCTGCTCGATCTGGGCCATCCTGCGCTACTCCAGAGCCGCTCGTACGGCCGGTGACAAGCTGTTTTCGGCCGCTTGAATCTGGTGGTCGTCCGAATTCTTGGCGAGCTGCCTCGAATAGAGTCCCAGGGTGACGTCCAACGTTTTCATGGTCTTTATTATTGCTGAATTTCCTTCGTTGCTCATTGCCAGGAAAGTATCAATCTCCACAGTCTTCGCTCCAAAATGCAAATGTTTGGGGGCTAACTTTCAAACACACGAGTTCAAACTTTGATTTGAGTTTTGTGTGTTTCCTCCGAAGCATTGGTACAATAACTTGTCCTTCGAAAAGAAAAGAAAAAAAATGGTGCTTGAAAAGACCGATTTCAGGCAGGTGCATTTTTTTTTTCAACCGCAAATAACAAACATTTCCGTTCCGTATTCGGAAAAACTGTTTCAGGTGTGGATTCTAAAGACTTTTATGGACCCAAAAATGCAATTTAAAAAAAAATGGAGTTTTTAAAAAGCAAACCTCCCCTTAACCGCTTCCGGTGTACGTGTTCGAATCACAGCCAGACCCAAACTCCCACTTGTCGTCGTCTACGTGCCACAGTTTGCACTCATACGTGACGTATATTCCCGTCCTGGTGTGAACGAATAAATACTAAATAGTAATGTCTGTGTTATTAGGAAGAACAGTGGGGTGTTCTTTCGGACGTGCTCGCATTTCCGAGAGAAGCATTGCCTCGTACTTGCTAATGGCACACGCACAGTTAATTCGTACTTCTGATATCTTCAAGAAACATCATGATTCACCACAAAGAATTGCTCATAAAAAGTCTTTATTCTAGTTTACGTCCAGCGACCACCATCAGGTATCATAACATATTTACGACAGTTTACAAGGCCATATAAAACCGATAGCGTCAAAGATTGTACAAAAACCAGATGGCAGTTATAAGAGTCGAGGGACATGAAAGGGAAGCAGTGCTTGGGAAGGGAGTAAGACAGGGTTGCAGCCTCTCCCCGATGTTATTCAATCTGTATATTGATCAAGCAGTAAAGGAAACAAAAGAAAAATTCGGAGTAGGTTTTAAAATCCATGGAGAAGAAATAAAAACTTTGAGGTTCGCCGATGACATTGTAATTCTGTCAGAGACAGCAAAGGACTTGGAAGAGCAGTTGAACGGAATGGACAGCGTCTTAAAAGTTGGATATAAGATCGACATCAACCAAAGCAAAACGAGAATAATAGAATGTAGTCGAATTAAGTAGGGTGATGCTGAGTGAATTAGATTAGGAAATGAGACACTGAAAGTAGTAAAGGAGTTTTGCTATTTGGGGAGCAAAATAACTGATGATGGTCGAAGTAGAGAGGACATAAAATGTAGACTGGCAATGGCAAGGAAAGCGTTTCTGAAGAAGAGAAATTTGTTAACATCGGGTATAGATTTAAGTGTCAGGAAGTCATTTCTGAAAATATTTGTATGCAGTGTAGCCATGAATGGAAGTGAAACATGGACGATAAATAGTTTGGACAAGAAGAGAATAGCTTTTGAAATGTGGTGCTACAGAAGAATGCTGAAGATTAGATGGGTAGATCACATAACTAATGAGGAAGTATTGAATAGGATTGGGGAGAAGAGAAGTTTGTGGCACAACTTGACCAGAAGATTGGATCGGTTGGTAGGACATGTTCTGAGGCATCAAAGGATCACAAATTTAGTATTGGAGGGCAGCGTGGAGGGTAAAAATCGTAGAGGGATACCAAGAGATGAATACACTAAGCAGATTCAGAAGGATGTAGGTTGCAGTAGGTACTGGGAGATGAAGAAGCTTGCGCAGGATAGAGTAGCATGGAGAGCTGCATCAAACCAGTCTCAGGACTGAAGACAACAACAACAACAACAGCGTCAAATAATAGAGAATCCATGACTCGTCATTGGTGTCTTGAATTTTTTTTATTTGACTCTATAAATCTATACACAACGAAGTAGTTATGCAAATTGGTCACAAGTTTGCCCATTAACCGGTACTGTCTGTAGTTCACAAGTAAAAAATGTAATTAGCTGCAAATAATAACATTCTAACACTTAGGACCCACTAATCATTAAGGTGGTGGGTTACAGTTGTATAATTATAATGTACTGTGAATAAAGAATATTAAAAAAAATTGCTCACAAACTGATATTCATACAGGTATCGGCAAAAATGCAAAATTGTAAACTTTGGTGGCCGATAGATGAATGAGTGGCGCTGCAGCGCTGTTTCACTCTGCAGCTGACAGATGCAGTAAACAGGAGACACGTCGATACCAGGACATAAAGGCTTTGCGAATTTCGTTCCACGTAGTGAGTTGGACAGTAACTATGCCTCGCAGACAGGGGCGTAAACAATATTCGTATACGCAGATGTCAGCATTTGAGAGAGGACGGGTAGTTGAGCTGGAGGAAGCCGGTTGGAGTGATCGGTAAACTGTTTCACATTTGAAGGGGAGCGAAGCCACTATTCGAAGATGTTTCAGGAATGGGTGCATCTTGGCCGAACACAGCGCCAAGAAGGAAACGGTCGACCTAAAGAGACGACGGAATTTGAGGACCGAGCAATCGTCAGAGGAGCACTAAGAGCCCTCGATTCACCATTATCATCAATCCGACGCGCAACTCGTGCTCCAGTAATCACAAGAACTATTAATGGGCCGCCCACAGCAAAGGGGTTGAGCTCAAGATGCCTCTTGCGCCGACTAATATTGACCTCTGTACACCAACTAGCTTGTTTGCAATGGCCTCAGGCAAATTCAGCCTGGAATGCCATTATATAGAGTAGACTTTGTCTTCTGTAATGAGTCCGGCTTTGAATTGAGTCCAGATGACCAGCGAAGACGTGTCTGGGGACACAACGAAAACTATCGCCCGCAGTGTGGCCCGACAAACACCAGTGATACTCTGGGAAACTATTTCTTTTTATAGCAGGAGCTCTTTGGTTGTCATCCATGGTATCCTTGGAAAACAGGGTCGCCGTACCTCTCCCAAATCAAGGGCAGGGCCGTGCAACCATCTTGGGATTTTGACGATGTAACAAGCCAATTGGACACAATTTACCACAATATCCCTTAGGCGGGCATGCAACAACCCTAACAATCAACGTCAAGCCGAATAACTGATTGTTTTGAGAACTAAAATTAAGAAACATAAGGGCCAGAGGTGTACCAACGCATTATTGACTTCTCAATTTGTGATCCTGTTTCTCCTGAATGAATCATCCAATTTTTCTGAAATTACAATCATTTGCTTGTCATACATCACAGCTATGGATTTCCTTCCCATTCGAATATTGCTTCGAAGTCCGGTCTTTTTTTGTCTTAGAGTTCATATTTAGAATATAAACTTTTCGATTAATCTTCATCCAGTCGAGCTCAGATTTCACCAGCTGCATACGTTAACAAGGAATACAATACTTCCGGAATGAAATTTTCTCTCTGCAAAGGAGTGTGCGCTGATGTGAAACTTCCTGGCAGATTAAAATTTCTTCAGCGCGTTGCTGTAAACTTGTACCTCGGAATGGAAGCGTTCCAGCTGTTGTCGTCGCACTTGGTAAAATAGTGCAATCATCCCTGCAGTGAGTTACGAATTCTTTCAAGAGACACCTCATCTCGTATATTTTGACAATACTGTACAACTCGTTGTTCCAATGCTTCGAACCTATCCACTGGTGTGAAATATAGTTCAATTGTGAGGTGAACCTAGACAGAAAAATCACGAGGATTGAGGTGAGGTAGTTTGGAAGCCGTGGTATAGGCAGTGCTGTACCAATCCACCTTGGACAGTACTGGCGCTTTAGCTGTCTTCAGAAATATGTAACCATCGTGAATGCACTGATTTCACCAAGCGTGGGACATGGAGAAATTTGAGCCCAGTTACGTCGGAACTCAGCCGAAAAGTTTACATATGCGCTGACTAAGACAACACTTCATACAGAGGTCAGCGTCGGCTTGCGGCTACACATCAGCAGTAATCTCGTAAGTAGTTCGTTACCTACCCGTGTTTACTGGAACGAGTTTGGTTCTTTTGTCGTAAAGGCTGCTTCATCCGTGCCTGTTTTAGCTATTAATAAACGCCCCATATACAGGGTGGAATTGTCAAAAATGCGTTTTCTGCAATATTTATCTATGTCCACACGACTAGACTGCAATTCACAATTAAGCGTGTGGCAGAGGGTTATTTGACCCATCTTCAGACTACCTCTTTACCATTCCACTCTCGAACAGAGAGTGGAAAAAATGAAAACTTAATTCTTCCTGCACGGGCTCTGATTGCTCTTATTTCGTTATGCTGATCATTTAACCCTATTGAGGTTGGTAACAATAAAATATTTTCACATTCAGAGGAGAAAGTTGGTGATTGAAATTTCGTGAAAAGATCTTTGTTTTAATGATTGCCATCCCAAATCGCTTTCATATCCTTGACACAGGGTCCCCTGCTTCGTGATGATAAAAAATGAACTGCCGATGTTTGAAGTTTATCCATGTCCTCTGCCAATTCTATCTGGAAAAGATCCCGTACAGCACAGCAGTACTCTAGCAGAGCACGAAAAAGATTACTGTGACATTTCTGAGAGTAAGTCTCGGGTGCAGTCGCACAGCTGGAGCGATACTGCACTGGCTCGCAATTTGATTAGCAGGCTCTTATGAGGAACGGCGGCGTCAAAAGCCTCCTGGAAATGTAGAAATATCTCATTCAATAGTACCCTGTATACGAACGCATTCGTTAAAGTTCTCCTTTAGAAAATCTCTCACAATAACTCCACAATGCGTGTTGCTTCATATTGTTGCTTTATCAGGTTATCCGTAACTGACTGAAGATGTTCAAAAATTGGGAGATTATTATCCACAGCTGTAAACACTTCTTGAAGCATAACTAGGTAATTTACAGAATTGAAAGTACTCTTAAAATAAACGCCGGGTTGGCCTTCCGCTGAAAATCGCTGCCCACACACTCACCCCAGGAGAGCTGAACTCTGCATCCATCGCCACATGGGGATTTGTAGAATCAAGTTGACACAGCTGTCCGTTCACTTTGCCATTCATCTTAAATGCCTCTTCGTCGCTACAAAGAACACTTGTAAAACTTGGAATCGGCTTCTTTTCGGACTATGTGCAACTCTCACAATTACATACACCTGTCCAGATCACCTTCATTTATGACGTGTTACGCTTCGGAAAAGTCGTCACACCCCCTTCTTAGCCACATATCCCACCTTCTTCTGATTCCTCTGCAATGGAGATCAGAACCGCGGCACCCAACGTTGAGATGACGCGGTTTCCATGTGGGTGGCCGAGGAAAATATTTCAGACAGACCGCTGCTCAGAACCGACACGATAAGGCCTCAGAGGGTGGTGTAAGTACGTCGACGAAGTCTGAACGTTATGCGAAGAATGACTACTTTATCATCCCTCCTGTTTCCCTGCCTTCTGTGGGATGATAACGAGGAACAGGGGGGGGGGGGGAGGGGGATATTTCATTATCACATGTATAAATGAAACTCCCGAGGGTCCGTCTATGATCCCACAGTTTGTCAACACCTTCGGTGCCCACGCACCTTTGTTGAACACGTTACAATTATCGCTGTCAGAAACTTCAACACACATTAAACGCTGTGCCTGCTCTTGCACCTGAGGGTTAGGTAACCCTTTGACACACCTTCGGTGAGATTTGCCTGCTTTCAGGAGCAAGGGCACCTGCGAGCCTGAAAGGGTGTCGGAGTTTCTGACAGGTCCATTTGTAACACTTGAAGCAAAGTAGCCTTTTATTTATTCAGTTTCAACTATTTTTTCAATCCGTTGTAGGCATGTTCTTTATTCCATATTCATGAGATACTTTTCTTTCAGATTTAGTGGATGGACGCAAAAACCATTGAGCAACAACATTAAGATTCTCTTGTGTAGTAAAAGACTTTGACCTACTTGAATGAGGAACTTCCGCTACCAAACGAGTCTCTTTAAATCTTAATTTGTTACACCTTCTCATGATGTAGTTTTGGTGATTGCAATACGTACCACAAGCAACTTGGAACTATCACTATAATTATGGTCATTTTTCCATCACGTTTACTAAACAAATACACATTGTTCTATAGTTAATTTTGTATTCATTGTTTCTCAAATAACAACAAACAACATAACATTAGTGTCAATTGACTTATGGGCATTAAGCACTATTCACACTCATAACTGACTATTACTACTCTAAACGAAACAGTCTAAGGCTTGTTAGTGAGAAGCGACAAACGGCCCAGCCTGTAGTATGCCGAGAACAGCCAGTTGGTATCATGGAGCAAACGTTGACCCGAGAAGGATTACAAACGAATAGTAGTTAGCCTCTAAACCCGAGAGTTTGGAGTACAAATGACAGAGGACTCAAGGGCGTCTTCGCTTTAGTTTTAGTGTCTTTTCGTGACCCTTTTTCCCAGAGTTTCTGGGCGGGTTCGGCAGAAACGTTTCCGCTGGCGAGCGGAGTTTGCCCAAGTTCTCGACCACCCCTCAAATGCTATTAGCGGGGGAGGCAGCCGCGGCCCTCCACGCCGAATTAAACCGATTGCCCGCCGGCGGGACCCAAAAAGGGCGGACGTGGCAGGTGGGGCAGGGAAGAGGGATTCCCTCATTCCTGCTACCCGCCCGAAAGCAGTCGTCTGCCACACACCGCAAACAGTCACCATAGAGTGCTGCGCTGCTCGACGAGGGTCGTGTGCTGATCAAAGCATTATCTTGAATCTAAGAGCGGATGCAGACAGTCCTCATCTGTTCTGTAGTTGATATACTGTCGACATGTCATCGTTATACACTCCTGGAAATTGAAATAAGAACACCGTGAATTCATTGTCCCAGGAAGGGGAAACTTTATTGACACATTCCTGGGGTCAGATACATCACATGATCACACTGACAGAACCACAGGCAAATAGACACACGCAACAGAGCATGCACAATGTCGGCACTAGTACAGTGTATATCCGCCTTTCGCAGCAATGCAGGCTGCTATTCTCCCATGGAGACGATCGTAGAGATGCTGGATGTAGTCCTGTGGAACGGCTTGCCATGCCATTTCCACCTGGCGCCTCAGTTGGACCAGCGTTTGTGCTGGACGTGCAGACCGCGTGAGACGACGCTTCATCCTGTCCCAAACATGCTCAATGGGGGAGACATCCGGAAATCTTGCTGGCCAGGGTAGTTGACTTACACCTTCTAGAGGACGTTGGGTGGCACGGGATACATGCGGACGTGCATTGTCCTGTTGGAACAGCAAGTTCCCTTGCCGGTCTAGGAATGGTAGAACGATGGGTTCGATGACGGTTTGGATGTATCGTGCACTATTCAGTGTCCCCTCGACGATCACCAGAGGTGTACGGCCAGTGTAGGAGATCGCTCCCCACACCATGATGCCGGGTGTTGGCCTTGTGTGCCTCGGTCGTATGCAGTCCTGATTGCGGCGCTCACCTGCACGGCGCCAAACACGCATACGACCATCATTGGCACCAAGGCAGAAGCGACTCTCATCGCTGAAGACGACACGTCTCCATTCGTCCCTCCATTCACGCCTGTCGCGACACCACTGGAGGCGGGCTGCACGATGTTGGGGCGTGAGCGGAAGGCGTCCTAGCGGTGTGCGGGACCGTAGCCCAGCTTCATGGAGACGGTTGCGAATGGTCCTCGCCGATACCCCAGGAGCAACAGTGTCCCTAATTTGCTGGGAAGTGGCGGTGCGGTCCCCTACGGCACTGCGTAGGATCCTACGATCTTGGCGTGCATCCGTGCGTCGCTGCGGCCCGGTCCCAGGTCGACGGGCACGTGCACCTTCCGCCGACCACTGGCGACAACATCGATGTACTGTGGAGACCTCACGCCCCACGTGTTGAGCAATTCGGCGGTACGTCCAGCCGGCCTCCCGCATGCCCACTATACGCCCTCGCTCAAAGTCCGTCAACTGCACATACAGTTCACGTCCACGCTGTCGCGGCATGCTACCAGTGTTAAAGACTGCGATGGAGCTCCGTATGCCACGGCAAACTGGCTGACACTGACGGCGGCGGTGCACAAATGCTGCGCAGCTAGCGCCATTCGACGTCCAACACAGCGGTTCCTGGTGTGTCCGCTGTGCCGTGCGTGTGATCATTGCTTGTACAGCCTTCTCGCAGTGTCCGGAGCATGTATGGTGGGTCTGACACACCGGTGTCAATGTGTTCTTTTTTCCATTTCCAGGAGTGTACATTCGGACCCGAAGGAATTACCCGTATGGGACGCAAATCAGGAGATGCAGCTTTCAAGTACAGAAAGTACAGACAAACAAATGATTTATCCAAGGGAAAGAGCTTCACAAATTGAGCAAGTCAATAACGAATTGCCCCATATCTGACTAATCAATTGCCAGCCGGAGTGGCCGAGCGGCTCTAGGCGCTACATACTGGAACCGCGCGACCGCTACGGTCGCGGGCTCGAATCCTGCCTCGGGCATGGATGTGTGCGATATCCTTAGGTTAGTTAGGTTAAAGTAGTTCTAAGTTCTAGGGGAAAAAATTGTTCAGATTGCTGTGAGCACTATGGCCATCAGTCCCCTAGAACTACTTAAACCTAACTATTAAAACTGTGTGCCCGACCGAGACTCGAACTCGGGACCTTTGCCTTTCGCGGGCAAGTGCTCTACCAACTGAGCTACCGAAGCACGACTCACGTCCGGTACTCACAGCTTTACTTCTGCCAGTATCCGTCTCCTACCTTTCAAACTTTACAGAAGCTCTTCTGCGAACCTTCGCAAGAGAGCTTCTGTAAAGTTTGGAAGGTAGGAGACGGAAACTGGCAGAAGTAAAGCTGTGAGTACCGGACGTGAGTCGTCCTTCGGTAGCTCAGTTGGTAGAGCACTTGCCCGCGAAAGGCAAAGGTCCCGAGTTCGAGTCTCGGTCGGGCACACAGTTTTAATCTACCAGGAAGTTTCATATCAGCGCACACTCCGCTGCAGAGTGAAAATCTCATTATGTAAACCTAACTAACCTAAGGACAGCACACACATCCGTACCCGAGGCAGGATTCAAACCTACTACCGTAGTGGTCGCGCGGTTCCAGACTGTAACACTTAGAACCGCTCGGCCACGGCGGCCGGCGTTCTAGGGGACTGATGACCTCAGAAGTTAAGCTCCATAGTGCTCAGAGCCATTTGAAACATTTTTTGACGAATCAGTTACTGAAAATGACTGTAACAATCGCATTATTTATTTTGCCGGCAACCGGTTTCAAACCACGATGGGATCATCTTCAGGGCAATTTACACCATTTGGTCTCTCGATGGAGTCGTCACCCTTCCTGTGCACGGTTGTTAAGTAGTTATCAACCGTGCACAGTGAAGGTGATGACTTCAGCGAGCGGTTGTTAACTAGATACCAACCGTGCACAGGCAGGGTGACGACTCCAGCAAGCGACCAAATGGTGTAAATTGCCCTGAAGATGACCCCATTGCGGGTTGAAACAGGTTGGCGGCAAAATAAATAATGTGATAGGGACTGTCATTTCGAATAATTCATTATAAGTAAACTATGTTGTCTAAAAATCTATTTCTGACCCCTTGAA
Source organism: Schistocerca gregaria (assembly GCF_023897955.1). Taxonomy (NCBI): domain Eukaryota; kingdom Metazoa; phylum Arthropoda; class Insecta; order Orthoptera; family Acrididae; genus Schistocerca; species Schistocerca gregaria. The sequence continues at coordinate 124,783,315 of NC_064927.1, read as the reverse complement.
ATCAGTTGGCATTGATCGGTAGAATTGTTGCATGAGCTGAGGGATATCGGGGCATATTGTGTCCAATTGGCGCGTTAGATCTTCGAAATTCCGAGCTGGTTGGAGGGCCCTCCACTTAGGGCTCCAAACGATCTCAGTTGGGGAGAGATGCTTGCTGACAAAGGTAGTGTTTGGCAGGCACGAAAATAAGCAGTGGAAGCTCTCGTCGTGTGCGGCTAGACACTTGCTGAAATTATCTTGCAGGATGGTTTGCCATGAAGGGAAGAAAACGGGAGGTGGCATATCGTCGACGTACCGCGGATAAATACCAATGGAGTCCTTCCAGGAAAAGGAAGACCATAACTCCTGGTTATCGGCCGTGTGGCGGAGACGTTCAGGTTGGTATCCAACTACAGTCCCGCGTTCTCCGGACACGTCTTCGGCCTGCAGTCTAATTGAATGGAGTAGAATTGACTTCAGTCATGCGTCCTGCTTCGAAGTGACTCCAATAACCAGCGAAGTTATGATTGGAAACGCACCGGGCAGGGTAAGTGTATCACCATCATTGTCGCCCGCCAACCAGGAGTGATGGTCTGGGGTGCCATTTGTTCCCATAACAAGACCGCTTTTACTGTCATCTACGTCTGCATGTACACAGCCACTCCGCAAGCCACCAAACGGTGCATGGCGGACGCTATCCTGTACTACTACTTGTCATATCCTTTCCTGTTCCACTCGCAAATACGGCGAGGGAAAAACGACTGTATGTGCCTCCGTATAAGCCTTTATTTCTCGTATCTTATCTTCATATACCTTATGCGCAATGTGTGTTGGCGCAGTAGAATCGTTCGGCAGTCAGCTTCAAATACCGGTTCTCTAAATTTTCGCAATACCATTTCTCGAAAAGAACGTCCCCTTCCGTCCAGGGATTTCCATTTGCGTTCCTGAAGCATCTCCGTAACACTTACGTGTCTTTCGAACCTACCGGTAACAAATCTAGCAGCCCGCTTCTGAATTACTTCGAAGTCTTCGTTTGGTCCGACATGGTACGAATCCCAAACACTAGAGCAGTGTCCTGTATGCGGTCTCCTTTACAGGTGAACCACTCTTCCCTAAAATTCTCTCAATGAACCGAAGCCGATCATACGCCATCCCAGAACAGTTCGCACATGTTCGTTCTACGTCTTATCGTTTTGCAACACTACGCCCAGATATTTAAACGACTTGATTGTGTCAAGCAGGAGACTGGTAGTGCTGCATCGGAACATTACAGGTTTCATCTTCCTACTCATTCGCATGAACTAAAATTTTTCCAATTTTAGGACTAACTACCATTCATCACACCAATTGTAAATCTTGTCTGATTCGTCTTGTACCTTCCTACAGTGACTCATCTTCGACACCTTACCGTACATCACGGCATCATCAGCAAACAACCGCAGATTGCTGCCCACCCTGCGCGCCAAATAATCTACGTGACAACTTGGCGTGGGATCCAACTCAAAATGAACACATTTTGTAACAAAGATTTTTAAAAACCTGAAGATGACAGCACATTCTGTCGAAACCGGTTGTTTGTAAATAAAGACGTTTTATGCAATCTTGGCTTTAGGAAGTTTTTACAAAAGGCGTTCAGTACACTTTCGTATCGGGGACTTGTTAGCAGGTTTTCCTCATCAAATGTAAAAATAGCTTTGGGAGAACCTCAAGAAAGTGTTACAGGCTGGTTACTGTTAAAGGTGTGTATAAATGATCTGCTGGGAAACTTCACAGTTTACGCCCAATGTGCATCGTCGCCCAAAGTAAGTGGTCTTTACCTATGTAATATAAAACACAACTAGGAGTCAGATTGCTTTAATAGCTTGTTTCATGGTGCTAAAATTTTTAGAGGGCATTTAATTTAATTCAGGGCATAGCTTGACTTACTTTGTAGGCAGTTCGTGTTTAAAATCTAGCAGGAACCTTGCACAACGACGAGAAAGTCAAAGAGATTGAAGCTTATGCGGAAGCTTACCGGCATCCGTTCTTTCGACGAATACTTCGCTGATAGAACAGGAAAGGAAGGAGACTTTACTGGAACCACAATGCCCTCCGCCGCACATCATAAGGTGGTTTGAGGAGTATAGATGTAGATGTTGAATTTGCTCTGTACTTTGTCTAACAATGCCATTTGTGTACCACTTTACCAGCGTAAAATTCTGCACTCGCGTTTTTGTTTGACCGAGGTGATTCGTTGACAACGTAGCGTCCCAAACAAGTGGTTCTGTTTCCGTTTATCGGGCAATCAGAAGCATGGCGACATCGGAAGCGACAGTCAGGATACAAGGATCCGGTGACGCAGGCAGGATCTATAGCAGGTGGCCTGATACCTTCTGCCCGGATATTGTGCGAAACTGATACGTGGGGATAGCGGTGCCGTCAAGCGGAAATACGGAAGAATTAGTTTCATGTAGATTTGTAATTACACAAAGTATAATAAAATTAACCTACAGGCGTGGTCTCCTGAATTTTTGTTGAAGCTTTAGCTTCTTGTAAGAAAGAAACGGGAAGAATTTGAGTAACTCTTGTTTATTCATTTTTATTTTGAAACATATACGTGCGAAAAACTGGTCATTTTAGACAGTGTATTATACTATTTAGTTCTGTCTTAAACCACCACGTCGACGGGATGTTAAATCCTAATCTTCCTCGTCTTTCTTCTTCTATTTTTGGGTGCCGGCGCTATTATCGTTAAAAACAGGTCACAGTCTCATTACAACGCCATCACTCGCTTTCGATATATATTGAGTAGCTGAAGAAAAAAAGACGCTCCTAGAAGCAGAGCATGAACAAAATGAAATTTCACAAGAGAGTAATGTCATGTTATTTAAGTGATTACAAAAGGGAGTTACTTTCTCAAAAAAACTTGGCAGTATATGCCGACCTATCCTGTGACGTTGCACCGCCTTTGGTATGGATGAATTCACAGAGATTCAGTTGGGAAGGGAGTCGTAAGGCCGTTCTGTCTTCACCTGAGGCAAGCTCGCCCACAACTGTTGTAACTGGATACTGGAGACCGATCTGGGGGTTTTTGCTGACCATGAGAGTACCTCAACGTCACGGAGACAGTTCATAGATACACGAGCCACATGTGGACGGACATTAGTTCATAGATACACGAGCCACATGTGGACGGACATTGCAAAATTTTGTGTTATTAAACTCCTTAGCACGTAAGACAATTTCATTTCACTTACTTGATCGGTATAAATGCTTCAAAGGTAAAGTTGACGAACATAGGGGACTTTATACGCTTTTTCCCATTTATGTACTCGTTTTTAATTTGCTTTTTGTAATAGATAATGTACCAAAAATTGCTCACTTCGAAACAAAACGAAGCTGTAGCTATGTCTGTTGACGACTAACAATGAGCATATGAAATGTAAAACAAAAAAAGATTGTTATTTGACAATGACTACATAACATTTCATTAATAAAAATTACTATGTTATATTTTGTAAATTGACAGTTGTAATAATTTTTGTAATTGTAATATCTTCTGTTCTTCCACGTATGTCCTTCCAGGCTCTAATTTCTTTGATCACAATGTCTGCAATCAATGTCAACACGTTGGATGATTTGAGTACACGTCTCATCTACAGTTAACATTTTAAGTGGCATTAATTTGCGCAAATCGGGGCATGACGGCTCAAATGATTATTTTGGAGACAAATATGCAATTTCCATTTGTGTACTCTATATGTAAGTTTCATCACTTTGCTGCTTCTAAAGCTTTCACTACGTCTCCGTGTTCACAGTCACATAATTTACCTTTTATTTAAACACTGAACTTGAAGAATACACGTGTGAAAACAAAACTGTATGGGGCCACCTAAAGATGGGCGCAAGCCCGAAACCAGGTAAGTTTTAAATAAACAGCCTTCACCTGTGTGTGGTAGCGGATTTTATTCAGCATTACACTTTAAAGATACAGTCACGGAGAGAAACAGCATTCGTTGTGGCTAAAACTCACTGCCTAAATTTTCGCACAAGGGGCTCACGAAGCAAAGATAAACTTGTTTCTGTAACTTACCTGACATAAAGACGTCATTTTTTTTCAAATGTAATTGTGGCTTATAAAATCATTAAAGGAATCGGACGTTAACTGTAGCAGCAATTAAGATAGTTTTGTCTTCATCACTTTTTATTTTATAAACAACATACCACAACGAATTTGATCCTAAGGCATCATCAGAATCATATTAAAAGGATATCGATGCATCATATTTCGTCGGCTTCTAATGTATGAAGGGGAGTTGTAAAATAAATTTCCCCTATCGACTGTGGTCAGAGTTGTGTGTGCAAGGAAATAAAAGGAGAATGAAACATTCAAGGTAATAGATATCTCTGTATTTCTAGATAAGTTCCAAGTACATGGAGACATTTGTCATACCGCTTTATAAGCTTCAAAAGGCATTTCAGAAAAAAATCAGGGAGTTGCATACGGAAGAAGCGCTGAATGGCTTGTTTGACGTCAGCACTGCTGCCAAAGCGCCTTCCGCCGAGAGTCTTCTTCAAAGCAGGAAACAGATGGACGTCACTTGGTGCGAGATCCGGACTGTAAGGCGGATGGTGTAGGCGCTCCCAACCAAGAGTTACAATATGGTTTTGAGTTGCCGTCGCCGTGTGTTGTCTCGCATTGTCATCCAACAGCAGAACGCCAGATCTGAGAAAGCCAGGACGCTTTTTGCGAACCACCTCTTCAATTTCGACAGAGTAGCACAGTACGTGCAGCATTGATGGTTGCATCCTCCAGAAAGTCCAGCAGCAAAACCCCTTTAGCGTCCCAGAAAACGGTGAGAGCACTTTACCTGCAGACGGAGTGCTTTTGAACTTCTTTCGGACACGTGATGACGAACGTTTCCACTACATGGATGCGGCCTTCGATTCGGGCGTGTAATGGTGGACCCACGTTTCGTCACCCGTCACAATCCGAAACAGAAGGTCATTGCCAAATTCATGGTAACGCACGAGCTGTTCCAGGCTGAACGCCGTGTGTTGTTCCATGTGTGTCGGGGTCAGTTGGCGGGGCATGCATCGTTCTGACACTTTCCTGTATCGAAGAATGTAGTGGATGATCTTGTCAGCTCGCTCATGTCCGATTCCAAGTTTTACCGCTACTCCATCGATGGTGATACGCCGGTTCGCTTTAATCAAGCCATCCACCTTCCTGACATTTGCATCTGTAGTGGCCGTGCGCGTCCGTCTAGGTCTCCGTATGTCCTGCACTTGCTGACGTCCATCACTGAATTGGTGGCACCATCTCCGCACCATTTGCCTCGACACCACACCTGCTCCATACACCTCAACGTTATGAATTTATGTGCCTGATACTCTACGTGCCCATTCATAGCGGATAACAGCTCTGACTTCCGCCTGTGACCACGACTCCAAAACGCACTTTGTCTCTATAGCTCCGGGAAAAGACTGAGCGGCTGTCCTTCGCTTAACGCAGGCACTGCGACAGCGCCATCTGCTTGATCGCGGTCGACCTCTACCCAATGGTGTATCAGTATCTTGCTTGTGCGCGTTCACCTGCCGTGTCGTCTTTCGCTCATATCGCACAACTCTGCCCACAGTCGACAGGGGAAACTTATTTTCCAACTCCCCCTCGTAGAACCGCGCCACGTATCCACGCGGAAACGTAGCATAACTGTACTGAAGTCTTGACCTTAACCCTTCACCTTTACCTTTAAGAAAAGTTTCGAAACAAATATAAACAATCTTTATACCGAATCAATTGTACACTGGAACCCGACTAAATACTGTGTGTCGATCTCCTCTAATTGTGATTCTGATGATGACGTTAGCCGAAACGCATTAAGGAAAAGCTACTGCGTTTTCAGTCCTAAGATTGATTTGATGCAGCTTTCCTCCTTAATCTATCCTATGCTAGCCTCTTTATCTCTTCATAACTGCTGCAGGTTTCACTCATTTAACCTGCTTATTGCATTTAAACTTTGATCTCCCTCTAAAATTTTTATCCCCTACACGCACGTTCATTCCCAAATTGCCTCAGAATGTGTTCTATTAAGTAATCCCCTTCTTTAGATACGATGTCACACAGACTTAGTTTTTTCTGTAATTCAATTCACGATCTCTTTATTAGTGATATACCCATAAAATCTTCAGAATTTTTCTGTACCACCATATTTCGAAAGCTTCTGTTCTGTTCTTGTCTGAACTATTTATCGTCCACGTTTCATATCCGTACAAGGCTGCACTCCAACCAACCACTCCAACCAGACTTCCTAACATTCAAATTTATTTTCGATGTTAACCAATTTCTCTTCTTCAGAACCGCTTTCCTTGCTGTTGCTGTTCTGTATCATTTATGAAAAATGCAAGCAGACGAAAAATTACTGTAATTTGTTTAGTTTTTGCTCTAGCATCTCTAGAATGGCATTTATCACTGAGACAGGTTCTGTGGTGAAACTTTTTCGTAGGTATCACAAAAATTTTCGGATAAAAAATAAATTCTAAGTGAGATTTTTCAGTTTTGCTGCTACGGTTTGAATACAGCACCAATCACATTTTTATGCCAGTCGCAACGGGAAAATAATTTTGACCAGTTGTGTTAACCACTCTTTAAAGAAGCAGAGTGAGGTTCAGTGGAACGGACTAAATCTTCTGTCTCACGCGTCTAGACATAGTACCCGAAAACGTATTTGTCTGCAGTATGTGCAATACCCGCACTCGGCTAGTTCTGTATTTGTAATGGGGACGCTGCAGTGTTGTTACAGCTACTTTTCCTTCTACGTGAGAGTTCAGTTATTTTAGATGAGACATTAACTTCTAATGAACAATAACCAGTAGATCGAACGTAAGGTGCGGCACTAATATTTCATGAATTGTTCATGATATGAGGACACGTTTTCGACAGACGACAGTAGTCAACTTTTGATGGAACTTTTAAAGGCACATTTGCGTGAAGAGCTTTTCTTACCAGAAAACGTAATTATAAGTAATAAAATTAAGAAATAATTTCAGCCGCAGATATAGTCTACGGCTGTATAAACATTGTATGTAGCCGCTCGAAACATTTCAAGATTTTTGATCGTCAGATGATTGAGAGGCACCTTTTGTTTTCTAGGTCTTGTCCAGATCGGACGCATTTTGCCACACCGCCATTAATACTACGTTATTTTATTCACGAGTCGCAACCAAACGCCACTCGTAATTGCATAATGTAAGTGTACTAGATTAAATTGTGTTTTTATTTCAGAATTTACTGTTACCACTAACCTATCTAAGTTTTATTTTGTATCTTTAATAACTGTAAGGTTGTTGGGTGACTTGTCATGGCAAAAGGTTTCGTACTTTTAAGCAAAAAGTCGTCCAGCTCGATCTATCGCCGTCTTCTGGTGCTGTATCAAACGAAGTCCGATTTAAATCAAAACACAGAGAGAAGAAACACGGTAAAAAAAAACGGACCTTTAACAAAAAAATGCATGCTCAAGCGCCCAGAGCTTATATGAATTTTTTTAAAATATTCATTACTATAATTCGTTGTATTGTCTCGATCCAGTTACAAGGGAGCCAAAAAAATTAATTATAAACTGGGTACTCTCTAATGAGCTTACGACCTGTCAGATGCGGAATAAGTGGATATGACACTGTTCAATATTATGAGAACGTATTTTGTAAGAACAGCTGAGAAATATCTTAATTATGAAGAATAATGTCACAGCCCAGTTTCACCTGCTTTTCTGCGTAAAATCAAGAAACGCAGTACAAGTGTATATGAAGTCTCGAACTTAACATTTCCCGCTTTTCATTAGTTATAGCTTGTATCTGGAGTTTGTGTATCTATACAATCAGATGTGAACATCACACTGATCTAAATTAAGTTCCGTGTCTCTTGCGTGTTGAATAGTTTCCAGCGGTTGATGTAATCGATTTTGATATTCAGAGACTATCAAATGCGTGACTGTGTGAGGCGAATTACGTCCGCACGGACTTTTGGGGATACCACACATGCACACATAAATGAACGTCCTACAACTGTACTAATCATTTGAGTGGTTTGGGAATGACATTAAAAATCATAGCAGGACAAAACCTCCATGGCTGTTACAGCATCTCGGTTGATAGGTAGCTTATGAGCATTAAGCATGCAATAAAATACCCGTTCGCGTATTAACACTTGCTGATTTGATATCTTTGACTAATTAATAAATATTATGGGCGCCTATGTTGCCTCAGTCGGGCTGTTTATTAATTATAGCGCTCTCTTGGCAATCAGAATCAGAAAATGACATTCTATTTCGGCGACTAAAGGATGTGTATTACCAGATATTCAGTGTGCAAACTGTGCAATGTTGTGTTTAACACTGGTCTTTAGATGTTAAAAGAAGCGTCGCTGTAGATGGTGGCATATCGTATGCAATATGGCAGAGGTATTTTTGGTAACTGTTAATGCATGAAGGTAGCGCAGCAGTTGGAGAAGAGCTACTTACCGAAATGCAGTACTGGGTTCACCTCTTCCACAAACGGAAACAGCCAGTACAGTCAGTACAGTGTCCTCTCCGCTGAAATACCTCTTCAAAAAAGAGAAATAGCCAATATGCAGCTACGTACATGGCAGCGACTGCTACCTGTGACGTCGGAAATCGGAGCCGCGACACCAACAGTAGCAACTAAAGGGACGGCAACCACCAGCTTAGCACTTCTGACGACGAAATCTACTGCGGGTGTCCATATTGTCAACTCAACTATGACCACCTACAGCACGTACTGCACCATATGCGTCGTGGAATGTGCACTACTGTGTCAGATATGTAGGTTGGGCAAAATAGATGTAACCTGGAAAATGTTTCATGCACCTCAATCCTACACCATCCAGCCAGTCTGGATGTGTAAGATGGGTTGCCTGTCTTGTAAAGTGCATGAAATATTTCTAGGGGCCAGGTTCGTTTTGCCCTCCCCATATAAGGAGTCTGACAGGTGGCCTGCAAGCATTTGGCTTAATGCTGTTGTGGATGAAGGCAGAGATTTATAAAGTTGGAAAATAGAACTTACCAGTCTCTGCCGGATCAGTGAGAAGAGTGTTTCTGTAACGACGAAGCTTGCGAACTGTTCTCATATTCCTGTGTTGAAACTGCTCCATGACAAAAGAGACTTCAGCTTTGCGAATAACTGCTTTGGCACCTGAAGAGTTTGGCGTGTCCCTGGTATCAGAATTGAACGTGGACTACGTAACTGGATGGAGAGAAAGTAGCATTCCTCACAAAGGGTGGGCCTCCGACACACTCATGTTTGGTAAGTGAGTTGAGCTCAACCTAAAATAAAAGGATCTAAGATATTTTGGCTTAGCAACCCACATTTTTGAGAAAAGTGTTCCTAATGTTCATGACGCGCAGTCATCTTAGAATTGACAGGATCGAAAGATAATTGAAAGCTAAGGATTTTTCACAATATATAGAGGATCTGCAAACGCATATTCTCAAAGAAATCGACGAAATAAACTTTTTCGACTGCCGCTTATGTACTCCTAAAGTAAGAGACGTTTAAAGAAACCACCACTGGTGTACCGACCAATGCATCTGGTTGCGGAGCGGAGAACCTTTTTAAATTCACAGTTGCATTCTACAGTTCTTTTTTACTCTCAGTTTGGAAAATGGTAGGTATAGGAGGGTTAGTAAGGTAAGGAAACCAACAGGGAAATAATAACCAGGTAGGTAAATAAAGCTCTCGAAAGACTTGGATTGGGAAAGAACCGAAATTTTATTCCTGTTTGGGTTACAATGTCTCTTTCACTCACTCTGTTTCATGTCCTCAATTTCCTTGGAACTACTAGATGGGTGCTACTTGTCATATAAACAGTTGAAGCAAATATACTCGCGGCACCAACAAGCAAGTGCAACCTTCGCGGAGCTACGTCGTTCCTACCAAAGTATTGCAGGAAAAGAAACTTGGGTTACATTTTAAAATATTTCTTTTTCAGGAATTAATGTTAACACATACGATAACAATGTGTGAAAAGTCGGTGCTCAAAGCTGATCATGAATTATGCTGTGAATCGTTTTTTCTACCGCTCGTGTCTACAAGTTTCATTGGGTTTCCAGAACGAGAATAATTTTGGAGTTTCGAAATGATGTTCTTCAATTTGGCGATGAAAATTAACGTCACATGCCTGACGCACGGGTGTGCAGTTTGGCGTTATTACTTCTACAGTGCAACCCGATTGACCCTCGGAGTCCAAAATGAAGCTATTACACATGACTTTGTTAGTTGTACACACCAGGTATCATCAAAATTTGTTTTGTAAGCTGAATTGTTCTATTTCCCGGATTTGGAGCAAGTGAAGTAAATAGTTTAAGCGACTTACCTCTCCTATACCCCGAAGACCAGTTTGATTTTGTCCGAGCACTGGAAAAGTTTAGGCAAATATTTTACAGCCGCTGTGATGGAATACTGCGCCGTCTACAAATACGTTACTTCATGTACACTACCAACTGCTACAAGGATACGCTTTTTTCCCCAATCGATGACGTACATCGAATGCTGGTCTTCACAGCAAACTTACTCGGAATTGAAATTTTACATTGGTGGGGATCGACAGTCTCCAGATGCATAATAAACGTAAACAGGGTCCGCAGTAGGTTGTAATATGATGTGATTTTCATTTAATCGTGGAATTAGCTAATTTCGAAATACTTGTCGTTGTCAAGCACTGCAGAAAATTCTTACAAACACATAGTAACTGACAGTACCTGGTAATTTGTTGTCACAGCAAACAAATTACTAGTTGCTGTCATTTACCATGTAGTTGTAAGAAATTTATGCAGTGGTTGACAATGACAAAATGATTCACATGGCTCTGAGCACTACGGGATTAACTTCTGAGGTCATCAGTCCCCTAGAACTTATAACTGCTTGAACCTAACTAACCTAAGGTCATCACCCATGCCCGAGGCAGGATTCGAACCTGCGACCGTAGCGGTCGCGGTTCCAGACTGTAGCGCACAGTGACAAGTAGTCGAAATTAGCACGATTACATGAAAATCACCTTTAAAGCCTGCTGCGGGCCATGTTTACGTTTATTTACGCGGAACTGTTTTCATACAACGAGGCTTAAAATTTTAATTCATTAGTAATCCGAGCTGGCTGGGGTGACCGAGCAGTTCTAGGCGCTACAGTCTTGAGCCGCGCGACCGCTACGTTCGGATGTTCGAATCCTGCCTCGGGCATGGATGTGTGTGATGTCCTTAGGTTAAGTAGTTCTAGGGGACTGATGACCTTAGAAATTAAGTCCCTTAGTGGTCAGAGCAATTTGAGCCAACTGATCCGAGTTCTTTGTGAAATTTATTTGCCTTCTTTGTTAGTATTTCTTAATGATTTACTTCTTATTAACCCTCCTATTTCTACCAATTTCGATGGAGCAAAAAATGAAATTAACAGCAACTGCCGAATGCAGCTGGGAATTGAACGCAGATACTCTGCTCCCCAGCCATATGCCTTGGTCGCTACGTCATCGGTGCTTTCGTTGAACAGTGTTTACGTTTTTGGTGAATAGGTGGCAGGCGTAAAAGTTCTTTCCCCGATTTTCGAAAAAATACGAGTTTGCAGATTCCCTATATGTTGATAAAAAATGATTGGTTTTCAGTTATATATCGATCCCTCCAATTCTGCGCGTTATGAACTTTAGGAGAAGTTTTCTAAACAGCGACACTGGATGGTTGGCGGTATTGGGCGAAAATATCTTAGATACTTGCAATTTAGGATGCACTCAAGCGACACTAATATGAGCCGAACTGGTCGGCTGAATCTTGAGGCCATCCCCTTGTCTGTAGCAGAGACTCAGCATCAATCTTCGTAGACACTTCACAATAAATGGTGATGACGTTGTGGCTCGGCAGCGCTTGCGCACCAGAGAACAACCCGCCACCCCCAGGAGGCAGGCATAGCTGGTACGTACCTCGTGCACGCAACACACCGGCGCGGTGCGGACGGCCACCCAGAAGGCACCGCATCGCTCCCTAATGGAGCCTCCCAAAGTACGGGGAACTGCCATACAATTCCCGAGGAGCTTCTAGAAACAACAAAAGTCATCGGCGATGAGCTGCAGATTTCTGCGGAGGTAGCTACCGGAAAAGACGGCATCAGCGTAAAGAAACCCTCTCACCCACAGGACAACATAACGAGAGAAACCACAAGACACCATAGAACACTTAGAAAAAGCAAATGGAATATATAGGGAGAAAAAGACGAAACCAAAGAAATGCGGAAAGTACAAAGGCGTAGTTTGGGAGTCACCATAACCGATGGGCTAACAAAACAGCATTATTTGGCGAACAACAAGCTTCGTGCTTCAGTCAATCTTTCATATCAATGTTAATGTTGAAAAGACACGTTTCACCAGCATTTGGCATCGTCGTGTGCTCATTGTTTGATTGTAGGTTATTTTACCCGAATATATTTGTCATAAGTGCGATGTCCTTATTGAGTCTAGTGTACCACTGCTGTAAGGTGAGAAAGTTCACATGAAAGGTATTCGCAGTTGCGAATAGGGGCAACCATCAGCTGTATAATGGAATGACAACAATGAAAATTTGTGCCAGACCGGAATTCTAACTCGAATCTCCTGCTTTACGCGAACGGTTGCCTTACCCGCTTTGGCTAACCCTGCACGGCTCACGTGATGACCCAATTTGCATATGTCTTCGTCCATGCGTCACAACCTGCTCTCGTACACATTAAGTAACTCCCGTTCACGGGGCAACATTATAATTGAAAGTGGTTGCCTGGTACCGGCAGATAAATGAGATTCTACATTCACGGTCTTTTTAAGAAGGGCGATGCAGTGTTTCTTCGGACATGCATTCGCACATTGCGTCGCCCTTCTTAAAAAGACCGTGAATGCAGAATCGCATTTATCTGCCGGTACCAGGCAACGACTTTCAATTATAATGTTGCCCCGTGAGCGGGAGTTACTTAATGTGTACGAGCGCTGGTTGTGATGCATGGACGAAAACATACTCAAGTTTGGGTCTGGTCGTGAGTCTTCCAGGGATAGCCAAAGCGGTTTAGGAAACCGGTCGAATAAAGCAGGACATACGGGTTCGAGTCTCGGTTCGGCACAAATATTCATTGTCTTCCATTATACAGCTGATGGTTGTCCGCATTGGCAACTGCTAATAAATTTCTCGTACTGACAGTGTATTCGCCACAGTTCGTCTTCTTGGGACGTACATGCAAGTCTGAAGAAACACTGCATCGTTCTTCTTAATAACACAGCCAGTGCTCTATTGTATTACGAACGTTCTTTAGTTCTGTCCAGAAGATTTGCTGAGACTTACTGTACAACAATCTGTACTTTTATATGTCTCATCTTAAAAAATAATGTTTTTCTTCCACCTCTCTTTAACTGAAAATGACAATTATTTCACTCCATGTGTGACGGGAAAAATGGTAAAAATTTATTAAGATTTTAGGACACAACTTGAGTACAAGAAGGGACAGTTTTATAGAACAAGTCTTGAGACCTCAAGCCTCAAAAATAATTTAATAATGAAGAGAAATGGGAGGGATAGCGGGAGAGAGGATATCAGTTGAGGGAGAGACCAAGTATTGACTGCAGCAAACAGATTCTCAAGCAGGTGTAAGTTGTGGTAGTTTCTTACAGATGAAGACGCTTCCACAAGATACGCTTGCGTGGAGAGTTGCGCCAGATGTGGTCTTTGGAGAGAAGGTTAAAAAAAGAAAACCCTCGCAGTAAATGCAGTAAATATTGTAGGCAGAATCAAAGAAAATCTCACGGACACTCGAACTACGGGAAAAACATGGCTCTTACGGCACAAATAATTTAGATCGAATAACGTACAGTTTTTTATTACCTGATTGTGGCAGTATGCTGCTGAATCGTATCACGCCCTACTAAAGATATTAAAACGTGACTGAATTAGAAAACTGTTTGCTCATAAAATTCGTAACACTGTCGCATACCACACCCAGTTCCATTTAGTATACACAACTCTAACATTCTCTTCAGCACAGAACACCACAAGACAGACTCTAGAGCTCCGGAGTCAAGCTCTGCAGACCTCCATAGATTCCAAAGGACTGATAAGCGGCTGAAAAATATTAAGTTGGAAAGACATCCAAAGGAGAAAGCAAGAAGATAATTGAGAACTACAAACTACTTACAGAACTAATACACCATTCCAGCCATCAAGGAAACAAGGTTCACGGTCAGTACCCTCATAGTTAAAAAGAAAACGTCAACGATGCGCAGATTTTTTCAGAGAAGTTAGCAGCACTCAGTACTACATGAACTAGACTTCACAAAACAAATAACTTTTTACTAAATGGTATGTATTGTGACACACAGCGTCATCATCGGAACTGCAGGTACACCGGGTGCTGATACAAGCTGGAAGACACAACATACCACAGCAACATTACAAGGTACCTATGAGGGACGCTACGCCAGCCGTGTTTGAGAGAACTGAATACTGAGATTCTGACGGCCAATCTCCTTCCCGTCGCCAAAGCGTTGGGCGAGAACAATCAGATCCTGATGAAAGGCAAGGGGAGAAAAGACACAAACCAAAACCGTGTCACTGTTATTCCTGAGCCATGACTAATCACAGATGATTGTAGAGACAGGAAAATGGAGGTAAACTTAGCGACTGTTAGTCGCTGTAGTTCAAAAATAACCTATATCAATAATATTGGCGTTTTGTAAGAAATAACATATCACACGTAGTCAACCAGTGTAGTTCAATGCCGTTTCTTGAGTTTTCGATGTGTCTGAGTCTGGAGAAGCGCAAAGCGCGTAGCAACCGTTAGATGAAGTTCTGCTTGTGAGGTGGTGAAAGATGTTTCATTTTACGTAATTAAGCAATATATTTAGCCCCAAACACAGACAGCGTATGAAGTTTTGATGACAGTTACGTGATGTATGTAGGGAATGATACGATTCAAACGACGTGTCGTGTTCCCAGCCGTAGACTATAAACTAAGAATAAAGGGGCAATGTAGACGGTACTGTGTATATATAAGCATATATTAGAGTACGATAGCTACAATTAGCAACAAGCAGAGGCAGGCAGGCTTTAACAGTAAGCTGCTGGAGTGTGTGGTGATAGGATAACACACAAAGCAGTCGAAGCAAGCTGTTATTCTATAAGCTCGCAAGCAATTTAGTTATTAAGAAACATTAACAGAATTACACTGGAATATAACACAAAATTTTCAAAATTACATACACATGATGTTCTATTTAAGATATTTTGATGTGCGTGGAGTGTTCTGGCTGTTCTCTCTAGATAACAGACCATATAGTAATCAGAAAATAATAACGTAAATTATTCTACTGGTTTGGAATATTCTGGGTTTTAGTTCACGTGATACATTCCTAGATTGTAGTAAAAAGGTTAAGCAACTGTGATAGGTATTTATAGCTTGAGTTCAGGTGTCCGACATGCGGTACACGGAACCTGACGTCCGTCAAGAGGGTACGCTCCCATCTCGCGGCAGCTTCAGTACGGCCTCCGCATGGTAGGCGTCAGAGAGTCGTCAACTTGTTCCTAAATAAGATATTGTTTCCCTGAGTGATAAGCAAATGAATTGTCCTCAAAGCTGAAAAAATTGAAACACCAATGTTCCACTAGTACTACCGCAAACCCTCATATCACAAATGCTCGCAAAATGAGCATGGAGCATTCCATAAAATTCGAACTTGGTGTTTAATTGAGTGAATTCCCATGGAGAACTATGGTACACCGTGGAAGCCAACGAGTTACGCGAAGATAATGTCAGAATGTCACGTTGTAACAAATTATTGTATTCCTATAATGCGTTACTTTATAATCACAATTTAGAAGTATCATATTCGTTGCCAATTACATGATGTGTTACTATGATGTACTACTTACACAATTTTTTTAATCACCAAATGTACTACTTACATACTATGGTACTGCGTGTACACTAAACAACAAATAATAATAATAATAATGATAATAATAATAATAATAATAGTGATAATGCCAAACGATCACACGCAGGCCCTACTAAACTTCACATCTGGCACATCTTGGCATCATAGGAGTATCTGAAAATACATGATGAGGTCGCATAAATAATCATCCAATGTATCAGTTAATGGAGGAATTTCCTCCATCTACAGATATCTATTGTCAAACCGTTGCAGAAATGAAACTTTCAATGCAAAGTAGACGATAAAATCATTCCCTGTAATATGACCGTGATTAAGAAAGCTGAACAAATCACCTTCCCTGTAGGCATCGCTGCACCCAACACACGCTTGCAAACCATCTGAAATGAGAAAATGGCCAAATACAGGCTCTTGGCAGATGAAGTAGAAGTCACGTGGATACAGAAGTCGGCACTCATCGTTCCTATGTCAATGTGGGACACCGGCCACGTCATTTAACGGTCTCTGAAGAGCCCGCAGTCTTCATTGGTTGCTCTGTACGCAACCGCAGGAGACAGTTGTACTGAACACCTGCGCAATAATTCGTCGTTTTCTGGGGGAACCTCATTAATTTAATGACAGCTTGTTATTTAAACCTTTGTCATCAAATGAAAATTGAAAATGAATGAGCCAATCAACAATAAATAATAGTTCCGATATGTTAGCTCCACTTTCTATGATAGCGGCACGCAGATGTAGAAATTATTCATTCCTTTATAACTGTTGATATTAACAGTTAGTTCCTTGTATTGTCTGGTGATGTGAAGGCGGCCTTTTATATTCTTACAGTAACAAAATAGCTACGTTCTCACCAATGGTCCGACACATCCAGCATATAAAGAACTCGCCAAATAACACTACGCTGATTTTCGCTACATTAAAAGCGAATTACGTGCTGTTTCTTACTTCTGTGGTATGTTCATAACGTAGCAAGGGAGACACAAATTTGGCGCCTCTTTTTCTTATAACCAGTAAGGCTGGTTCTTTAAGCGAACGAACTCCTACATGTTGAGCACTATTAACATTTTTCTGAAAAAATTGTGTGATGTCCTTAGTTTAGTTAGGTTTAAGTAGTTCTAAGTTCTAGGGGACTGATGACCATAGATGTTAAGTCCCATAGTGCTCAGAGCCATTTGAACCTCTTTTTTTTTTTTTGAAAAAATTGTTTTTCTCCTAAATCACGTCTCGTGCAATGATATAGTTTTGTAGGCATTTTCAGCAGCATGTGTGGATGCTGGTCTGATAAGCGGACAGCGAACAGATATAGCACTGAAGAAGTAATAAATGGACACGTCATGCTTGATGCTAGCATTTTCCCGCATAAACAAAGAACTGTTTTGAAGAATAAACTGTTATCCTTCCATTATTTTGTGGGTCTGTAAGAGAGACACTATTTAGAAAAAGTTTGAAATTATGTTTAAGGATTATATGTAGTCCTAAGTGCTATCATCATCACACACTGAACGAATAAAAACTAACGTGAAAAAAGTCATGGGTCATTCCCAAATAGTGTGTCGGATCTACGTTTGCCCTGCGTCGCGCAGCAGGTCGACGTGATATGAACTCTATACCTCGTCGGCATTGCCCTGCATATTGCCATATTGCCTCTATATCCGTCCATAATTTAAAATTGTTTCCGGTGCAGGATTTTGTGCACAAACTGACCTCTCGATTATGTCCTATAAATGTTTGATAGGATTCATGTTGGACGGTCTGGGTGACCAAACCATTCACACGAATTATCGAGAATGTTATTGATGCTAATTGTGAACAATTACGGCCTGGTGACATTCCGCATTGTCATCCTTAAAAATTCCAGCGCAAATGGCTCCAAATGGTCTCCCAATAGCCGAACATAACCATTTCCAATCAGTGATCGGTTCAATTGGACCAGAGGACCCAGTTCATTCCACGTCACAGCCCACACTATTATGGAACCACCGCCAACTTGCACAGTGTCTTGTTGACCTGTTGGGCCCATCGCCTAGTGCGGTTTGTTCCATGCTCCAACCCTACCATCAACTGAAATCGGATCTTCTGTCTAGGCCGCGGTTTTCCAGTCGTCTAGGACCCAACGGATACTATCACAAGCTCAGCAGAGGCGCTACGGACGTGCTGTTAGCGAAGGCACTCACCCCGTGTGCTGCCATAGCCCACTGACGTCAGATTTCACCGCACTGCCTAACACATATGTTGGCCGTACGTCCCACATTGATTTCTGGGGATATATCGCGCAGTGTTGCCTGTATGTTAGCACTGATGACTCTACGCAAACGCTGCTCTCGGTTGGTAAGTGAAGGCCGTCGGCCGCTGTGTTGTCCATGGTATCGGAATATTGAATTCCCTAACGTTTTCCGAATTGGAATGGCCCTGCCTACAGCTCCAACTATCAATCTGCGTTCGAAGTCCGACAGTTTCCGCCGTGTGGCCACTATTACGTCGGAAACCTTTCCGTACGAATCACCTGAGTGCAAATGATAGCTCTGTCAATGCACTACCTCGTGAACGCTATACTTACGCCACCTGTCACCTCTGTGTAGCATGGGTAATTTGCGCTCCGTTTTAAGAAAAGTTAGTGTTTAACGGATCTCAATGTTTATGACATTATACCTCCTGACCCGGTTGTCGTACAGTGGTGTATGTGGATCTTGACTGCAAAATGAGTTGCGAATAGAGTCAGAAGTACATATGTAATAAATTAAAACGTCATGCATAATGCTGAAGTCTATGAACATAAAAAGCGGAAATGTAGGAGGCGATAAACTTGTTTTCTTTCATTATTTTGTGGAGCAGTCACTAAAAAAAAGTGTCGAAAAGGTTAGAATTTATGTGTGAAATTCGTTGAAAGTCTCTAAGCGCTCTCATTCTCAAATACTGGATGACTAAGGTCGCTGTAATTTGTACGCTGGGAGTGGCGTTGCGTCACGATATATACACAATTCTTAACTTTAAAACTTAACTTATTGTCTTAAACCTTTAATGTAAGGGTGTTCGTCTTGATCAGTAGATTATGAAAGCATTTTAAACTTTTAAATTTCGGTCAATAATTATATGAAATACTGGAAATAAAATTTTTGTTGCGTTGGGGCTGTTAGTTAGGCAACCTTCAGCTGAGAATAGGGGACCATTTTTGACCTTTAGTATTAGAGACTGCCACTGTTTTAGCCGTAGCAGACCAAAGCAAATTTCCCCCCGGGAATGTATAGACATTAGTCCACTCTAAAACGACTTCATCCGACCATTTATCAGCAAGGACACTGAAAAAAGTTCTCGTATTCCCAACTGTTAGTTAACGGATGGACCGCAGCGGTAGAAGAGCTCGTGAAAAATTACCCAATTGTGGCTGGGAGACTGACAGATACAGAGGGGGAGAGAGAGAGAGAGAGAGAGAGAGAGGGAGGGGGGGGCGAGGGTGGTAGAGAGAGAGAAGGATGGAGGAGGGAGTGGGGGGAGGGAGTCGCACGGGTGAGAAAGTGTCTAGTGGGTAGTGGGTAGTGGGTAGTGGGTGGTGTGCGTCGCCCTGGCGTGGTTTATAATGCAGCCAAGTAAAATACGGCCAGCGGAAGCAGGAGTGGCGCTCCTGCGGCTCCGCTGCGGCCGCTCTCGGGACGGCAGAGAGCTGTTTGCTCGAGAGCGCTTCTCCGCCCGTGTCCTCTCTTCTCTTCTCGTCGACGGCCGGCCGCTCTCTTTAGAGTAACAGCTACTTAGCCAGAGACTGCTCGAGTTTACATTGAGAGTGTGTCACAGGAGTCGTCGCGTTAAAAGCACATAAAGTACAGCCGTCGCTACAACCTTGTTTGTTTTTGGCGTCAGTAATTGAGCTTCACCTTAAACAGTTCTCTGAAGATATTTTTCGTCAATAGCTTTTCGACATCACCCTTAGGGGAAGAATGGCTGTAGTGACCATGAGGGGTAAAGTGGCCACTTCCTTTTGGAGACTACTGCAGCCTAGTGGCGAACAGTTAAAAATATTCGAAGACACCTCTTTGGTACTGTCAGCGGGTTTCGTGACGATGGTTGCGCACGCTCTTCTGCAGTGAAGTATTTTGTGTTGTGTATACAACTAATGTGAATGACAAATTTATTAACACGTATTAAAAACACTTAATTGCTTTGATGTTCGTAAAACGCTATATTTTAGCCTTCGAAAGCATATGTTTTTGAATTCCCTACGTTACGTAATTCCGTCATCAGACACCATTTACCGTAATTGTGCCCAGTCGGGATAATGCCTACTCGCCCTACAGAGCAAAGTGGCCATTTTTTTGTTTTACGTTCCATATTCTCATATAACACTGAAGACCCAATGGAACTTGTACACCTGCCTAATACGTGGAGGGCCCCCGCGAGCACGCAGAAGTGTCTCAGCAGAACGTGGCATGGACCCGACTAATGTCTGGAGGGAACTGACACAATGAATCCTACAGGACTGTCCATAAATCCGTAAGACTACGAGAGGGTGGAGATCTCTTCTGAACAGCACGCTGCAAGGCATCCCTGATGTGCTCAATAATGTTCATGTCTGAGGAGTTTGGTGACCAGAAGAGTGTTCCTGAAGCCACTCTGTAGCAATTCTGGACGTATGGGGTGTCATATTGTCCTGCTGGAATTGCCGAAGTCCGTCGCAACGCACAATGGATATGAATGGATGCAGGTGATCAGACAGGATGCTTACGTACATGTCATCCATCAGTTTCGTATCTAGACGTATCAGAGGTCCCATATCAATCCGACTGCACACGCCCCACACCATTAACTAGCTACACGTCCATCCGCTCGATGCAATCTGAAACGAGACTCGTCCGACCAGGCAACATGTTTCCAGCCATCAACAGTCCAATGTTGGTATTGACGGGCCCAGGCGGGGAGTAAAGCTTTGTGACGTGGAGTCATCAAGGGTACACGAGTGAGCCTTTGGCACCGAAAGCCAATTTCGTTGATGTTTCGTTAAATGGTTCACACGCTGACACTTGATGGCCCAGTATTGAAATTTGATGATAAGTCAACAGTACCTCATAAAGTCATTATACTAAGGCTCTAGTGTACGGATTGTCAGCCTAATTTACCTACTAGCCACTTTTGTATCTCTTTAGTAGAAAATTTTCCAACCGCCCAATGGTTCCACAGTAATTATGGTTCAAATGGCTCTAAGCACTATGGGACTTAACTTCTGAGGTCATCAGTTCCCTAGAACAGAACTACGTAAACCTAACTAACCTTAAACATCACACACATCCACGCCCGAGGCAGGATTCGAACCTGCGACCGTAGCGGTCGCGCGGTTCCCGGCCGGCCAGTAATTATGATTGGTGAAGTAGGGAAGTAACTTTACTTTACAAAATTTATGGAGCCGAGGTTCAGCAATTTCAAGCTTTTGATAATAATTACTTAGTCGATAATTTGTGTCAAAATTTTATAAAAACCTTATGAAAAATTTTTGAAACCTTCCACCTACCACCCCCCGTGTAAGCTTTAGCGCCCAGTACTGGGCGGTAGGGACCAAGTGGACTACTATTACTTCGGTGTATTAACAACTTGGTGAAGAGGTGTGGTTCTTTTATACGGATACATGTTAAGATGCCGTCAAATTATTGAAGAAAATCATTGTAACAATCATAGAATCCCCAACCTATGTAACAGGTCGCTGTGAGAACAGAAGAGATGCCAACGAAAATGGAGCTGTGTGTAAAAGAGAAGTGAGTCTCAATGCCGGCCGGTGTGGCCGTTCGGTTCTAGGCGTAACAGTCTGGAACCGCGGGACCGCTACGGTCGCAGGCTCGAATCCTGCTTCGGGAATGGATGTGTGTGATGTCCTTAGGTTGGTTAGGTTTAAGTAGTTCTAAGTTCTAGGGGACTGATGACCTCAGATGTTAAGTCCCATAGTGCTCAGAGCCATTTGAACAATTTTTCGAGTCTCAATGACATCAATGTAAATCCATTGGTCACTGATATAAATGAGATAGTAACACAGCAGTCAAGTTTTGCTAAAGTTAAAATTGGGCCAACAACAACAAAGAAAGAAAAGCCAAAGATAGGGTAAGTCAACAATAGTAACTTCTAGTCCCCTACTGGGCGGTAGGGACCAAGATAAATCGAAGAACCAAGATGAGTTGAAGAACGGTAAGCGGGTCAAGAAGGGGAGAAGAAAGCCAGTAGAAACGTAAGAAAAGACTAAGCATTCGCTTCAGAACTGTTACAGAGATTCATCGGGTAGTAGACCGCTCTACTCCCCTCATGAACCATGGACCTTGTCGTTGGTGGGGAGGTTTGCGTCCCTCAGCGATCAGATAGACGTACCGTAGGTGCAACCGCAACGGAGGGGTATCTGTTAGGCCAGAAAAACGCGTCGTTCCTGAAGAGAGCCGAGATAAACAGTCTGGATGATTGTCTGATCTGGCCTTGTCACACTAACCAAAATGGCCTTGGTGCGCTTGTACTACGAATGCAGCTCTCCTGTATGATTAAATGATGATGACATCCTCTTGGGTAAAATATTCTGTAGGTGAAATAGTCGCCATTCGGAGGTCTGGGCAGGGGCTACTGATAAAGAAGTCGTTTTCAGGAGAAACAAAACTGGAGTTCAATGGATCGGCGCACAAGATGTCCGATCCCTTAATTTGCTAGTTAGGTTAGAAAATTTATAAAGGAAAGTGACTGGGTTAGACTTAGATATGGCAGAAATGAGTGAAGATCGGTAGCAGGGGGAACATGACTTCTGGTCAGATGGATACAGGGTTATAAACACAAAATCAAATAGGGGTAATGGAGGAGTAGGTTTAATAATGAATAAATAAAAATAGGAGCACGGGTAAGCTACTACGAGCAACATAGTGAACGCATTATTGTGGCCAAGATAGACACGAAGCCCACGTCTACTACAGTAGTACAGTATACATGCCAACTTGCTCCGCAGATGACGAAGAGATTGAAGAAATGAATGATGAGATAAAAGAAATTATTCAGACAGTGAAGGGAGACGAAAATTTAATAGTCAGGGGTGACTGGAATTCGATAGTAGGAAAAGGAAGAGAAGGAATCGTAGTAGGTGAATATGTTATGGAGGTAAGAAATGAAAGACGAAGCACCTGGTAGAGTTTTACACAGAGCATAACTTAATCATAGCTAACACTTGGTTTACTAATCATGAAAAAAGGTTGTATACATGGAAGAGACCTGGAGACACGAATGTTTCAGATTGATTATACACTCCTGGAAATGGAAAAAAGAACACATTGACACCGGTGTGTCAGACCCACCATACTTGCTCCGGACACTGCGAGAGGGCTGTACAAGCAATGATCACACGCACGGCACAGCGGACACACCAGGAACCGCGGTGTTGGCCGTCAAATGGCGCTAGCTGCGCAGCATTTGTGCACCGCCGCCGTCAGTGTCAGCCAGTTTGCCGTGGCATACGGAGCTCCATCGCGGTATTTAACACTGGTAGCATGCCGCGACGCGTGGACGTGAACCGTATGTGCAGTTGACGGACTTTGAGCGAGGGCGTATAGTGGGCATGCGGGAGGCCGGGTGGACGTACCGCCGAATTGCTCAACACGTGGGGCGTGAGGTCTCCACAGTACATCGATGTTGTCGCCAGTGGTCGGCGGAAGGTGCACGTGCCCGTCGACCTGGGACCGGACCGCAGCGACGCACGGATGCACGCCAAGACCGTAGGATCCTATGCAGTGCCGTAGGGGACCGCACCGCCACTTCCCAGCAAATTAGGGACACTGTTGCTCCTGAGGTATCGGCGAGGACCATTCGCAACCGTCTCCATGAAGCTGGGCTACGGTCCCGCACACCGTTAGGCCGTCTTCCGCTCACGCCCCAACATCGTGCAGCCCGCCTCCATTGGTGTCGCGACAGGCGTGAATGGAGGGACGAATGGAGACGTGTCGTCTTCAGCGATGAGAGTCGCTTCTGCCTTGGTGCCAATGATGGTCGTATGCGTGTTTGGCGCCGTGCAGGCGAGCGCCACATTCAGGACTGCATACGACCGAGGCACACAGGGCCAACACCCGGCATCATGGTGTGGGGAGCGATCACCTACACTGGCCGTACACCTCTGGTGATCGTCGAGGGGACACTGAATAGTGCACGGTACATCCAAACCGTCATCTAACCCATCGTTCTACCATTCCTAGACCGGCAAGGGAACTTGCTGTTCCAACAGGACAATGCACGTCCGCATGTATCCCGTGACACCCAACGTGCTCTAGAAGGTGTAAGTCAACTACACTGGCCAGCAAGATCTCCGGATCTGTCCCCCATTGAGCAAGTTTGGGACTGGATGAAGCGTCGTCTCACGCGGTCTGCACGTCCAGCACGAACGCTGGTCCAACTGAGGCGCCAGGTGGAAATGGCATGGCAAGCCGTTCCACAGGACTACTTCCAGCATCTCTACGATCGTCTCCATGGGAGAATAGCAGCCTGCATTTTGAGAAAGGAGGATATACACTGTACTAGTGCCGACATTGTGCACGCTCTGTTGCCTGTGTCTATGAGCCTGTGGTTCTGTCAGTGTGATCATGTGATGTATCTGACCCCAGGAATGTGTCAATAAAGTTTCCCCTTCCTGGGACAATGAATTCACGGTGTTCTTATTTCAATTTCCAGGAGTGTATAATGGTAAGACAGAGATTTAGGAACCAGGTTTTAAATTGTAAGATATTTTCAGGGGCAGATGTGGACTCTGATCACAACTGTAGATTAAAACTCAAGAAACTGGAAAAATGTGGGAATTTAAGAAGATGAGACCTGGATAAACTGAAAGAACCAAAGGTTGTAGAGAGTTTCGTAGAGAGCATTAGGAAACTATTGATAAGAACTGGGGAAAGAAATACAGTAGAAGGCCAATGGCTAGCTTTGAGAGATAAAATGATGAAGGCTATAGAGGATGAAGTAGGTAAAAAGACAAGGCCTAGCAGAGATAATTGAGTAATACAGTAGATATTAATTGATGAAAGGAGAAAATATAAAAACGCCCTAAATGATTCATTCGAAAGGGAATTCAAACGTCTAAAAATGACATTGTCAGGAAGTGCAAAATGATTAAGCACGAATGGGTAGAGGATAAATGTAAGGATGCAGAAGCATATATCACTGGGATAAAAATTGATATAGTCTAAAGGAAAATTAAGTAGGACTTTTGAGAAGGGACAATCGCCTGCATGAATGTCAAGAGTACAGATGGAAAACCAATGCTAAGAGAGTGAAGAAGGGAAACCTGAAAGATGGAAGGAATACATAGAGAATCTATAAAAGAAAGATGTTCTTGGTGGCAGTATTATATAAATGGAAGAGCACATAGACGCATGTGAGATAAAAGATATTATACTGCGAGAAGGATTTGACAGAGCACTGAAGGACATAAGTCGAAACAACGTGCCAGGAGTAGACGACAATCCGTTAGAACTATTGACAATTTTGAAACAGCCAGCCATGACAAAACTCTTTCATCTGGCGAGCAAGATATATGAAACAATCAAAATACCCTCAGTCTCCAAAGGAACATAATAATTCCAGTTCCAAAGGTGCTGACAGATGTGAATACTACCAAAATATTAGCTTAATAAATCATGGTTGCAGAACACTAACAAGAATTCTTTCCAGACGAATGGAAAAATTGGTAGTCGCCGACCTGGCGGAAGATCAGTTTCTATTGCGGAGAAAAGCAGTAAAACGTGAGGCAATACTGATCCTAAAACTGACCATGGAAGACGGGTTAAGGAAAGGCAAACCTACGTTTACAGCATCTGAAAAGCTAGAGACATCTTTTAACAATGTTAAGTGGAATACTCTCTTTGAAGTGCTTAGGGTAGCGGGGGTGAAATGCTAGGAGCGAAGGGCTATTTACAACTTGTACAGAAACCAGATTGCAGCTATGAGAGTAGACGTGAAAGACAGTAAAGCAGTGGTTGAGAAGGGAGAGACACGGTTATGGGCTACCCAGTGTTATTCAGTCTGAACGTTGAGCAAGTAGTAAGTGAAACAAGAGAAAAATTTGGAGTAGGAATTAAAGGCCAGAGAGAAGAAATAGAAATGCCGATCACATCGGAATTCTGTCAAAGACAGCAAAGGACTTTGAAGAGTAGTTGACAGAATCGACAGTGTCTTGAAAGGAGGATATAAGCTGAACATCAACAAAAGCAAAACAGCGATAATTCAGCGTAATCGAATTACATCAGGTGCTGTTGAGGAAATTAGATTAAGAAATCAGACTCTTAAAGTAATAGATGAGTTTTGTTGTTTGGGCAACAACGATGGCCAAAGTAGAGAAGATACTGTACACTGGCAACGACAAGAAAAGCATTTCTGAAAAAGAGAAATTTGTTAATATAGAATATAGATTTAAGTGTTAGGAAGTCTTCTCTGACGGTACTTGTCTGGCGTATAGTCATGAATGGAAGTGAAACGTGAAGAAGTTTAGACAAAAAGAGGATAGTAGCTTTCGAAATATGGTGCTACAGAAGAATGCTCAAGCTTAGATGGATAGTTCACGTAACTAATGAGGAGGTACTCAACAGAACTGACACGCAAAGAAATTTGTAGCACAACCTCATTATAAGAACGGATCGGTTGGTAGGACATATTCTGGGACCTCAAGCGATCACCAGTTTAGTACTGGAGGGAAGTGTGGGGGCTGAAACCCCGTAGAGGGAGACCAAGAGATGAATACGCTAAGCGGATTCAGAAGGACGTAGGTTGCAGCAGTTACTCGGAGATGAAGAGGCTTGCACAGGATTGAGTAGCATGGAGAGATGCATCAAACCAGTTTTCAGACTGAGGACCACAACAACAACACCACCACCAAAAACAACAACTCGAAATTCCAACACAACTGACGCTGCTGAGGGTAACCTACGACTTTCACGTCGTGGCACCGGGCTATACACAATGCTGGTGTCTAGTTTGAAGGACTGTAAAATTTAGAAACAGATATTTGTTTTGTATAAGTTGTAAATAAATACTTGCCACTATTAAAGTTCCAACCCACATATATCTGTATTCTGTGAATATCTAAAAAGGAGCCTGGCAGCGGGTACTTTTTAAGGTGCTACATAGGGCCTACTATGGTCTCCATTGGTTTGGTTTGTGACAGAGTTAGGGAAAAACGATTCTTTATATACGTCTGTGCGTGCTGTAATTAGAAAAGTGTCTTCATTACAATCACCGTCAGAGAGATGTGCAGAAGTTTGAAATATATTCTTGGTTCTCTGCCTCACTTTTCGTCAGAGAACTGAAACACATCGTTTAGTGTAAAGTAAGACACGATCATGCCGAGTATTTTTGCAGATACGCACTTGGCCAGATGAATATTTGACTAACAGAATATAGTATGTAAATGTAAAATATAAATAAGGCTGCTCCCCAAAGGAACCTAGTACATACTATTCCCTCAACATACATAAATCATGTAATAGACTGAACCAACAGCACTGTTGTTGTGTACAAGAAAGTAACGTCACGGGCCCATCGGGAAACAAACTGATTCGAATTTTACCATTGTCATACGAAGTCTGTACGTTCGGGCGATGAGGTCGGCTGCATTGCAACTGTACACGTACTGACGTACAGACTTCAAAGGATTTGCCGTCATAGGCCGACGTCGGTCGTCGCATGATTCCACCGATGTCGGTGCCACTGTAGACGTGGCCTTAAGGGGTTCGCAGAAGCTTTGACCGCTGCTAGGTAATCAGAGCACTGTGCACGTATAATTGGGTTTGAAAGCGTCGTGCCGCTGATGGAAAACTGCTCGGGTTCCTGGCAAGCACATCGAACGGACGTGCTTAAGACACTATCTCGTGTTTTCGACTAGGGCTGTTCTACCGACAACTGTCAGGAAGACGGTGGGATTGTAGTAAATGACGTATATTCAGATAGTATATTCGTATTTGCAATTTACGTATTCTATAACGTTATGTAGAATTGATTTTCCTTTCACGTTACATTTTGCATTCGAACTTGCTGTGGGGAGCGTAACTGCTGCACGCTCTCTTCCCGTCTCATCAGAACCTATGGTGACCGGCATCTGTTTGTGATTTAACTGGTCGTAAATTCAAGTGACTTACAAATAGTTTCTCTCACTCACGAGGCCGTGTTTCAGAAGCTTGTAACACTATTTGGAATTTTTCCTTGTTCTACAATGTCCGTTGGGGATGATAAATGGCCTGCCTTTATGCTTTGTATTTATCAGAGGAGGATAACTTTGCGTGTATTATCTCCTTGGAAACATTATAATAAGTATTCCATACCGTTTGGTCTTCGTGAATTTATTATCTTGCACAAATTCCTGTATTCATTACTTCCACCTCGCGTTTCTAATCTAACCGGATACTTAAAATTTTCTCGATAAACATGTGCCAGAGTTACTTTTTTTTACAGCGAATCAAGAGGTAACGGAGCGTAAACAAGTAAGGCATGTAATTATCTTCTGTGGGAATTTTACATCTCCACAAACAATGCAGCACTTCGAGACACTTGGCGGTAAAGACAGCGTCAAAGGAACATTTCTTCTGTCACACCCGATTTACAGGGTTTCAAGCAGCTTAGGTCACAAATGACATAGATATTTGTGCTTTAAAAGTAGAACCTACTACACTTGAACCAGTATGGTATGGTGTTTACAGTTAATGTACTAATTTACATTTCTGTGTTACTACTTCCGAGCAGGAGCAACCCTTGCCTACGCTTCACTCTACCCCCCCCCCCCCCCTCCCACTCCTCCCTCTTTCCGCTGCGCTTTGTGAAAGTTTTGCCGTCTCCGAAGCTTCATTAAAGCAGTCAGATAGCCTTGTTACTGGGTCATGTTCAGTGTGTGCGGTTACATTTCGTTGCAGAATTAGCGTTCATAGTCTTGAATGAGCGTATGTTTCAAAAGGAGTCAGAGGTAGCCAGCAGACCTCAGATCTCTTAAACAGTCAAACGCCCATATATAAAATAGTTCCAAGCTTTTGATCACTTTAAAAATGATTTAAGCAAGCAAACGAGAAAAAGTTTAGAAATGATATAAAATTATGTTTACAGTTTGTTGGAAGATGCTATGGGCTCACATTATCAAATAGTGGATGAATATAGTCTGGGTTTTTAAGCAAAAAATAGTTTTTCACGCATCTCAATGTTCATGATGACACCACCTAAACCACGTATCATACAGTGATATAATTTAGCAGGTACATTCAGTGATATATATGAACACTGTCTGCAACTTCTGTTGCGAGTACAGTAAGTAGTAAAGAAGTAATAAATTAAAGCGTGAGGTCTGATGCGGCAGTTTTACTGCAGGAACAGCGAATATGTAGGAAGCGATAAAATTTTATCGTTTATCATTTTGTGGGAATGGGGGGTGACAGCGAGAAAAAGTTTCGCAAAGATTTGAAATTATGTATAAAGCTTTTTGACGTCACTACGTACTGCCATTCTCTAAAACTGGTCGAATGTAGTCTAGGTATCTGCGTGCGGTTGGTTACACTGCCTCAAGAGATGTACACCGTTTATAACAGTAATACTTGTTTTACTGTGTTGACCCATCCACATAAGATTATACCTCTCAACGAGTAAATTATGTCACCTTTTTGAACTTTTAAAGTCGGCCACTATTCATACGAAATAATAAAGATCAAATTTTTGCTGGACGCCATTAGATATTCTCTCGGTCTCTGCTCCATGGTAGTCGCTTGGTAATGTATATTAAGAAGCGACATGAAATTGATCCGTCACACAAAATCAGCACTGGAGACGGTAAGTGGAAGGCTTTACTGGAAGCGTTGTCAGCAAAGGCAGTGCACCATATATGAGACACTGGTGCTACCAATTATATACGCCTGTGTCGAGAGCATTTTCGGTGTAGACAGGAATCGTTGTACTGGATGTTAGCAGCAGTCTGTAGTCACGTGTGTGAAACAGAATCTTCATGCACTGTCTTACTGTCGCTGTTAACCGTGGACGGCTCCAAATTCAAGCCCCCACCCCACGCCCTTCTCTGTCTATGAAAACCCAAATGGGGGAACGTATGTTACAATGCGTGGACAATAATATCTGTACAAATACAAGTGTTGAATGCAGTGGCTATACATTACGTCTCACTGAGGTCAGAAATTTAGTACACAGATCTACCACCTCTCGCAGCATACCTTCTCTCAGTCGGATGGCCACTGATTCGATCTTGGATGACAGATTAGGCTATGTAATTCCATGCAGCTTCAACTCTCAGTGTACACCGGTGGTAGTGGCTGGCGAGGGGAGGCGTGCGAGTCTCTCAGTGACACACGACCATATATTTTCAATGAGTGAGAGATCTGAGACATCGCCGATCTAGCGTTATCCTGTTGAAAGACTGTCATGGTTGAATCGAAGATAGGACACAGCTACTAGCCTTAAAACGCTAGAGAGTAGGCGTGCTGTCCAAATTACTGGTTACCGTGTTTTGTTTTCAGTGGCATCATATACCAATACAACAAGAGCAGTTACAGTCTGGCCTCCATTCGCGGGTACTTCCGTCGTGACTCTGTGTACAGTACCGGCAGTCGTCTGACGACTCCTGCGTTCCGTATTGCCTTTAGACGCAGCTCAGTCGCCATGGATTTCTCAGATGCTTTATCAAGGGAAGCCAAAAAAGTCACCATTTTGATAGTCCTTAGTGCTCCAGAGATATTCGCAAGGTCCATGTGGTCAGTCATCTTGCTGGATGTAAATCACTTTCTCGACTTGAGGTACGTGGCGTGGCTGTACGGTTCTTTAACAACTATCCTCACGGGCGCTAATCGCGTCGAGATACTACATGGCCGTTCTGAACACATCTATTCCATATTCACTTGACATTTGTAAGATCGCGACCAAACGTGATCAGCAGTGCTGCAGAACCATAAATCGCAGTTTCAGTATGCCACTGTCCGACCGCTGTCGAAGTCTGACACATGCTGGCAAACCTGCCGCCTTACACAAGGAAAATCACCATGTCTCGTAAACAGAAGACACTGTAGTGCGGTTTCTAAAATGAGAAAATCGCTGCATAATCTTTCTTGATATGCAGTACTTCGTTGGTGCTGCTCCTACGTACAGTGGACAGTTCTGCTGAAATGCTAATCATTTTGGTACCCAAGCACGGAGTGCATTACATGCCAGTTTGACGTTTGATGCATGCTGCCTTGTGATGTTGCGATATTCATGGGCAGCATTGAGTGTTAGGTGGTTTATCTTTACAGAGTTAGTAATAACATTTCTTTACAATTTATATCCGACACTTAACGCACCCTATATGAGACTTCTACCTAGAACTATACTTCCTGTATTTACCCTAACCAAATACAAAAACAGTACCAACAAGTTCTACTTTATGCCATACAGACCAAAAGGAACAAAAAGCAATAAACTAAAAATCATAGATGTTTTTGCACTATATGTTTCTCTAGGTAAATTTGTGTATGGCTGGAGGGTTGAGAGGCAATCACCGACACGTCTCATTACCTGACTACCACTTTCACGCCTTTCTATAGACTGGGGACCCTCCATGTCCCTTTCGTTCACCTTCGTGTCGCACAACTCTCGTAACTGTTCCTTGATATTTTGGATACTGGTAGCGGACAGAGCCGACTTCGACATGGTACCACACGTGTTATATCGTGGACATATCTGAGGATCTTGGCGAGCATTGTCCTGTTGGAAAATGGCACCACGATACGGTCACATGAAAACGTAGGATGTCTGTGACATACCGTTGTGAGTCAGAGTTCCCTGAGCCACCGCCAGCTGACGTCAGACGATCGGGAATTTGACGAAAATATCTGACATTCCCAAGCAGTCCAGCGTCAGGCTACTGTCAAACTCGAATGTCGCGCAAATGCGAATACTTCACTATTCGACCAGCCCGCCAAATGGAGGCCCATAATGAGGCTCCTTTCAAACTCGGTCAGGTGCTGCTAACGGTGTCTCACACGAGTACACGTCATCCCCATGTCCTTCACATGGATGGATCTCTCAACAGCTGACGCTGTTCGCGACCCTACGAAGTCTGGTGGCAATACATGAACAACACTCATGCACGCTGGGTACGATTCTGTTACAGACAATGCAAGTCCAATTATTTCAATGTCCGCCGACAGTGTGTACGAGTATCAAGTTACATTTGCATCCCACCGTGTCCTCTGGACAGTTTTTTGCCAGGCACTTATACGTAACACCAGTACAGTGGCCTTACTGTATTCTTGCTCTAACCAAGTTTCTGCTCAGTCTCTGATGACGTTTTGTCGACGGCTCATTAAACCCCAAAGGGTTTTGTGCTTATTGACTTAGGACGGAACAGCGAGCGGTAGCTCCGTTCCACCCAGCAACAATGTTGTTTCTGGTGCGTTTCGTTTACGTCACTACCTCCTTATTGCGCGCACACCGGACGCTTGTTTTGCGACACCCGTGTAGCCCTGTCTCTCCCGGATACCGATCGCTGGCCGTGAGCCGTCCGCTTCCGATTCACGAGCGCGGCGACGGCTGCTTTGCGGCGTCACCATGGCAACAGATGGGCAGGGCGTGGCCTTTGGGTGCGATCTGTCAGCCATGTGTGCTGCTGTTCGCATAATAAACACGAGGAGCCTGGGAAGCGGAGCGCTACGTATGACGCATATGACTGACCTCGTGCGCATACATCGCAGCAGGACGCGGCCGTCTGATAGTTCCTCTTTACTTGCCCATATCTTGACAACTCAGACAGGATCAGAAACACTATAAGACTGTTTGAGCACGATTCTGTTGTCTACAGGGTGGGCGAGAAGTCCCCGCATCCCTGTAACCCCTGTACAGTATCAAATGTTTTGGAAATTTGGAAATATGTGGTAAGGTCTTATAGGACCAAACCGTTGAGGTCATCGCTCCCTAAGCGTACGCACTACTTAATCTGACTTAAAGTAACTTACGCTAAGGACGACACACACATCCATGCCCTAGGGAGGACTCGAACCTCCGACTGGGGGAACCAAGCGGACCGTGACAAGACGCCCTAGACCGCGTGGATACCCATCGCTGCTCAAATGTTAATATGCATGATGGTAGCTCTGTTCTTATCATTTGTTGGAAACAATCGTTGGAATTCATGTTACATGTTTTCACAGCCGGTAGCCACGGTAGATGTAGGCGGTCATAGTTATACTATAGTGGACAAGCGTCTGGGTGCACGACCAACGCACACAGATCATGGGAGCATTCTAGCAAAGATGTAATAAGGCTCCACTGCGAATGTCGACACTTCAGGACTGGCAAAGACGTGCTTTTGCTTTAGGAGGCGTTAAAGACAGGCAGCGGAGACGAAGGAAGAAGGCCTGAGAAGAAACATGTGCCGGAATCTCCGCTTCGATGAGTCTGCTATGAAGTCGAGACGTAAACGTGCTTCGGAACTCTGCATGCCGACGACAAAAACATAAGATCACATGGAAAAAGACCTCAAGTTCACTTCTTTTCGACCGACGTTCGCAAACGAATTATCGGATACAGACCGGAATGAGTGCGTGTCAACATGCCGTGCTTCGTTAACTCAATTTCCAAGTGCAGTGAACCGTATAAGGGTTATGTTTTCAGATGAATGTGCCATTTATCGCAGCTCAAGTTCTAGGAATATTGACGTTTGGGCCAAAGAGAGTGCTCTTTATACGGTTGATTTATAAAGGATCCCGCTTCATCTAACGATATGGGCAGTGATGACATCTAAACATCGGCTTGGACCATACTTTTTTCGGGGGGCTGCGAATGGTGCGAATATTTACACATGTTACAAACATGATTAATACCCTAGCTTCAGGGAAGAGGCCTCACAGAATGTATACGGTTACAGCAAGACGGAGTACCTCCTCACTACTGTCTTGCAGCGCGCGACCTCCTAAATAAACAGTATCTTGGTGGGCGAATAGGTAGTGATTCAGCAGCAACACCAGATCCCTTGAAGCGGCCGTCAGGAAGTCCTGACCGCACCACACCTGACAACCGTTATGGGGGTTTATTAAATTGCATGAATCCGCACGTCGTTATGCTACTAACTAAGAACTGCGCTGTGCTGTTGACGATGCAATTCACACTTTAACATCGCACATGAAAACATTTGTAAAGGAGAACGTGGAGGCGTGTGGAACTGTGATAACAGCATGATGAAGAAAATACCGATATATTGTCACTTAATTCGCAAGTAAGCACTTGCGCAAAAACAAATTGCCAGAATTCCTTTGGTTACCATCACACACATATTACATTACGTTTCGCTGCAACGAGTTTCGACTTATCCTAGAAGTGATTCTTTTTTAAATTGGAGTTCTGTGCATCCATATGTGAACCTGGCATAATTCCTTCTCACCTACAGAGCTACTGAGTTCTGCGCCATAACTATTTTCTAGACGAGAGGTCTCATTCACAATAGAGCCTTTGCTGTAAAAACCGGTCCAGTTTAACCATAATGACCAGTCTTTCGGGCCTAAGACAATCGGTTAGTTTGATTTTGTGAGGCAAGTAACTTGTTACTACGTGTGTATCTCAGTATTGTGGAACGTACAACGACAAGCAGTGAAGTATTAGAGCACTCGTATCGAAATTATTTGTG
The DNA here is from genome assembly GCF_023897955.1 of Schistocerca gregaria. Classification (NCBI taxonomy): domain Eukaryota; kingdom Metazoa; phylum Arthropoda; class Insecta; order Orthoptera; family Acrididae; genus Schistocerca; species Schistocerca gregaria. The sequence goes on along the minus strand of NC_064927.1, from coordinate 124,748,780 downwards.
ACGCAATAAGCAGTTGAGTGACCAAGCAGCTGAGGTAGAATTAAAAATGGTTCAAATGGCTCTGAGCACTATGGGACTTAACGGCTGAGGTCATCAGTCCCCTAGAACTTAGAACTACTTAAATCTAACTAACTTAAGGACATCACACACATCCATACCCGAGGTAGGATTCGAACCTGCGATCGTAGAGGTCGCGCGGTTCCAGACTGTAGCGCCTAGAGTCGCTTGCCCACTCCGGCCGGCTGGTAGAATTACTTCATGTCCATAAACATAACACCCACCTGAAGGTCGCTACTTAATCTGCTTCATTCCTCAGTGCTAACACTTTGCTTCTTATGGCGGATATAGTGCTTAGCGGTTTCCCTCACACGCAGACAAGTAAGTTACTTTTTCCTGCAGGTAGTTTTCAGGTGTTGCAATTTCCTATTTCCTTCTCGCGAAATGAGAGGTAAGGCAATGATTTGCAGTTTCATTCATTACATAGGCAAATTAAACTTGTTAGGAAGTTATGATGCGTTTACTTGCACATCGCAAGGAAATCACGATATGTCATAATACCCGTACGTTAGTTATTCGACACAGCCTAACGATGTGTAATTGGTAGGCATACAGCATCTATAAATATTATAAATTGGCGTCCTGCGTCACCTTTCCTAGATGTATGCTATGGCTAGTCTCAGGCCGCTGTGGCCGAGCTGTTCTAGGCGCTTCAGTCTGGAACCATGCTGCTTCTACGGTCGCAGGTTCTAATCCTGCCTTGGGCATGGATGTGTGTGATGTCCTTAGGTTAGTTAGGTTTAAGTAGTTCTATAGTGGACTGATGACCTCAGACGTTAAGTCCCATAGTGCTTAGAGCCATTTTGAACCAGGACCTGCTGCAGAGATTTAGATGCGTTTCCACTAATGATTTCTTGCCTACATGTCGGTGCTTACATAGGGCAATCATCTAAAACTTACACCGAAAATATTGCAGAAATGGAAAGCGCTACTCACGTGTGCTTTTCACAGAATGCATTGGTAGTCAGGGGCTCTTATCGTTAGCAAGTTAACAGACTGTAATAATACGTAGAAATTGTATTTTTTGTTAAACATATACTTTTTTAAATGGAACAGTAGCTATTGACAGCATACTACAGCAGGATAAATTACGATGTCAGTGATGTTGTTGCAGGATTGTAGTGCGAGCCGTTAACGAGGTGTAGTGTTTTGAAGGGTTTATACACCGATACTTGTACAATGCCTGTGGTAGCACACACTAAAAAACAATGCAAGTACATACACTAGTTATGTGGATTCTGAACAGTGACTAGACAACTGACCAACACAGGTTGTGTTCAGATGACCACCGGCAAACGCCATACACCCTCCCAGTCTGCTACTGAACGACTCTGCACACGTGTTAGCATTTCAGCGGATATGCCCCAGTAATATGTCGTTGAATATGATCGGATTGCCGGCCGCGGTGGTCTCGCGGTTCTAGGCGCGCAGTCCGGAACCGTGCGACTGCTACGGTCGCAGGTTCGAATCCTGCCTCGGCCATGGATATGTGTGATGTCCTTAGGTTAGTTAGGTTTAATTAGTTCTAAGTTCTAGGCGACTGATGACCTCAGAAGTTGAGTCGCATAGTGCTCAGAGCCATTTGAACCATCATTGGATTCGGTTGAAATGTTCTTATCGACAGCTTCTTTAGGCTTTCCCCACAGAAAAAAAGTCTAAAAGCATCAAATCCAGGTAACGGCCCTGCCGAGGTCCAGGTCCTCTGCGTCCAGTCAGACGACTTGGAAACAACTTGTGAAGATATGCTGTAGTACTTACTGCACTATGGGCTGAGCCATCATGCTGCTAGTAAAGGTTCCTCCCGGTCTGCAGAGGAACGTTTTCTATTATTCGTGGAAGACGGTCTGTTAGGAAGCTGCTGTACTTGTGCACGTTCAATGTTCCGGCTGCGAAAAACGGGCCTGTGAGCTGACGGTTCACTTCCCATACCACACGTTTACACTCCATGGACGCTTTCCACCTGACGAAGCCAACGGGGATTGTCAACAGATCAGTAGTGCATGTTTCAGCGGTTTACCTGGCCCTGATTTGTATATGTGGCTTCATCACTAAACAAGATACGTGATGCTTCCGGAATACAAAAGGTGAAACGATTTTTATAATCGCTTCCATGCAGCTGTTTATGGAGACAGATGAAATCGGTATGGTTCCTATATCAATGTGCAGTACAGTTTCCTGACTCATTCCACTTCCTCGCGCGATTGGGCGGGAGCTAACTTTCGGATCAACTGCAACAGCAGAAAGAGTATTACTTTCTCACTCTTTTGTCAACACCTGTTACATAACTGACTGAAGAAGTTGACCAATAATTGCCGAGATGCCTGAGGTCTTTTGGGATATCTTGCCGCATACATCATACAAGAACGAACTGCATTCTTCCTACACTCTCCATACATCATGGGCATGTCGGCTTTATCTGCATTGGTAAATTCCACCATCCACTCTACTACCGATATACTGTTTGGAGTGTCGCACACTAACTGCCTACCAAGTCCCCATGCGCTCAAGGAACACACATGTACACCGTAAGTTAAGTAGACTGTACACCGTAAGCAGGTATACTGTAACATTATTGTACGTAGCAACTGCGCAGCTTCAATGGCAGAAACTAGTGTCGCTGTGGAAACGTTGCACAAAGCGATATCTCCTAGACGACTCACACTAGAACCCTGCAACCCCTAAAAAAAATTACGCTACTTTTAGTTGTTAATGTCAAATGGAATTGTATCATTAAAAAATTGTATTTTGCGCAAAAATACACTTTTTAAGTATTGTTACAATCCGTTTATTGGCTAACAATACACTCGTGCGATTCATTCCAGAATGTTGCTCAATTGTGTGGGACCCGTACCAAATAGCACTCACATCGGATATTGAACTTACATAACTAATGGCAGCACGAACGTTCACAGGTTTCTATAACTTACCGGAGAACGTCACGAAGAAACTGGAATGGCAGTCCCGAGCAATCCTACTGTAAAGTTTCGATAGCCTAAATTAAAGAATAATCTAGGAATATAATGCAGCTCTTACCTATCGCTGCCGGAGGGAAAACTATATTTGTTACCGGTAGGTTCGAACAGCAAGCAAGATGCTTCGGGAGCTCAAATGGGAATCCGTGGGAGGAAGGCGATATTCTTTTGAGGACAATAGTGAGAAAATTTAAAGAAACGACATTTGTAGCTGACTGCAGAGCGTACCTACTGTCGCCAAAATACATATCGCATAAGGACCACGAAGTTAAGGTACGAGAAATTAGTGCTCATATGGAGGCATATACACAATTATCTTTCCTTTGTTCTGTCTGGGAGTGGAAGAGAAAAGGAACTGACTAGTAGCGGTACAGGGTATCTTTGGCCACGCACGGGGGCTTGCGGAGTATGTATGTAGATGTGGATGTAGATAGCGAAGACTACACTAATAACCCTGTAAATGGAGCGGGGAGAGACCCTAATATTGGGTACAATGGGACGTAACCGGTACCATGCACTTCACAGCGGTCTGCAGAGCTGCAGATTCAAGTGTAATAGCGTAGTTATTATGGTTAACTTCTTCATCAAAATGTGCATGACCTCTCCCTAGCGTGAAATATCGAACCTTTAGTTAGCAGTGTATTTCAGCGTCGCTCGTCCCGTCATCAGTCTAAACACGAAGCCATTTGTTTATGGATATCGAGACCGATGGATACCGGTGGAGAACCTTGGAGCGTTTCAGCAATCGTTTTGCTGATTTGCGGCATTAGATCTACACTATGACAAATGTGGTGTAACGCGGTTGAGTATTTCAGAGGCAGTAGCTTACACGATTCTCATGATGTGCCTAGTTTCATTTTTCTCTTTTGGTTGTTAATTTATGGAAAGACGAGCTCTGGTGTGTCGGCTGTGACCTTGCCAACTATTTTCAGAATTGGGGAACATATTTGTCTCAATTTCTTCTGATTTGCGAATTTCGATTAACAGGAGTGAGCTTAACTGTTTGCGTATGAGAGGTACACAGCCTAAGTTTTCCGTCAGCCAAACCCACGCAATTCTTCTTGGCTAGCATAAATGAGTGCATGATGTATAAGATATATGGTGTAAACCAGCAGTCCTGCGTAAGCTCTGTGTGATTTTCTGCAGCTGTTATAACCTTCCCGTTGTCAGTGTCCATACGCACTTGTTTTTATGCTGTTCCTCAGATCACTCTTTATGTTTGTTTTGACTGTCATTCCAGAGATTTTCCGCGTAGTAGATGTCGAGGTTGTTTAGCCCACTCTACCACGCACTGGTTTACGCCATTGAGTCATACAGGCTTTCAAAGAGAAGTTTTTGCCAACTACAGTAAGCAGATCGTGACATATCTTCGACAAAGGTTCCTCTCTCGCTCATTACTGTATGGAAAACTAGTATATCCAAGGAGAAATATTGTTCTGCCTGTTTCTTGAAAATCAATTTTATCATCTACTGAACATTTTACATACTAATGTGCTAAATAATTTTTATTTGAATGCAACTGATTTTTGTTTTTACTGAAAAATAATTTTGAGTAAGGGTGTCAAATATACTTGTGAATGTACTATTTCTGTTTGACCAGCACTCGTTATTTGTAACTGTTTTCGTTTCAGAACTAAGGTGCTGCTACTAAGTTGTGTTTAAAAAGGCTTAACTCTTGAAACACGAGGCTACTAAATGATCGTTGGTTAATGCCACGTATTAATATTATAGTGCATATCTGCGCAACAGAAACTTTCCTCCTTAAAAAGTGGCACCAACAGACGGGTATTCCAGGCAACATTAGCAAATGACAACATGCTAAGTATGTCAGAGGGTAATGTTTCTTTGAGACTAAAGAAGCTGAGTTACAAATTAACTACCAAATGCTATGTTATTGTGTTAAACCAAAATATTCTGAACTGTTTTCTCATTTTGAGGCTATATATTTGCTTAGCAGTGATTGCTTTCTCATGAAGTAGGCACTGCATTTTTTTGTTTCCTATGACTGTCTCCGATAGTTGCGGTGAACAAACACATCAAGCAATTTCGCTAGACAGTTGTGTTAAGCGAAGCTCAGATATTACGATCTCTGAAAATGCACGATTGATTGAGTGAATCTGCCAGGAGAATATAGTTCTCAGTACATCATGCGCCCCAAAATTTTGGACATTTTAACTTAAGCAAATGTCCAACAATCTGCACTGCCGTGTTACAGTTCAATCCAATTTCACAGTTTGTCCATAATGGGTTTTTATTACAGGACACCCATTACAACAAATTGGCAAAAACGGCAGTCGGCACATGGGTATACAGTCTACGTAACAAAGTAACAAACCGTATTTAGAAGCAAACTGACAAATAAAGAATGGTCAATCCCACACACATGGTAATGAATGGAAATGCTGCTCGTATCGATCATGTCTAGCTGATGGAGGGAGTAGTAACTGCAACGTTATATTTGAGGCATAAAACATTCACGAACCAAAACGTTCTGCTTTTTTTCTTTCCTTAAATCTAAGAACAATCAAAGGTTTTATTTTTAAAATGACCGGTTTAGATGCTATTTACAAATGTATAGTAAGAATGGTTTACTAAATCAATACCATTCCTGTCTATATTTACACGTAATTCCCATCAACTTCTATACGCTTGTTCCTTCTTCTTACAATTCTCTGTACTCCCTCAGCGAAAAATTCTTTACTGTGGCATCGAAACCAGTTTTTTTTGTTTTTTGTTTTTATTTTGACCTCATCGTTGTCGTTGAACCTGATGCCATCTATGTAGGGAACTAAATAGATAAAAATCCAAAGGGGCAAGCTAAGAGCTATAGAGGGGATAAGGTAGGAGCTCTCATCCCAGTTTTCGAATAGTTTTCAGTGTTACTTCTTCCGTACTAGTTGGAGCATTGCCTTAAATAAGAAGTAAGACTTTCCTCTACCATCCCTTACGGTTCTTCAGCGAGGAGTTGACTTTGTTCTCAGTCACGTCTATAGTACAGGCTGTTGATAGCTCGTTGCACCTTCAAAAAATCACAGGAATTCCGAACACTGTCACTCCAACAGATGAGAAGCATGACCTTAACATCAGATGGTGGCGTTCTGTTCAAGGAATTCATCGTGTTTCCACTGCATGTTTTGGCACTAGAACTCCGATACAAAATGACCTACATGGACTTCATCACAGATTAAAGTCCTGTCGAAAACTGGCTCACCTTCGCAACAGAAATGATTTTTCTTTTTCGGTGCAAATGTGAAATCGCTGTTCTTTGTGATGAACGGTAAGCTCATAGGGAACCTACCTTACACGAGTCTTATAGTAATACAGATTGATTTGAATGATAGAATGAGTTGTGTCGACACATACCCGACTGTAAGTTGCCAGGATTCAGGCATAAATCGGTCAGTACCAATTATCGATGCCGAAGTCGATCTGCTACCGGCAGCTAAGAGTGGTGCTCGTCGGTTAAGGTTTTGCGACTAGTTTTAAACTTTACTATCCACGTGTAAAAATTCACACGGTTCATGTAACTACTGCTGTATTGCCCGTTAATCCGTCATAATATTTATGAGAGTTGAACACTTTCCGAAAATAAAAATCGGCTCGCACGAAGTTGTTCTGCAAAAGTGCTTTCTTCGAGCGCTAAAGCAACTAAGACCTTTGTATTTAGCAATTTTGAACATGGCCGATAATACAGCAACCGTAGACGAAATTTGTAATATTACTTGAAAATACAGCTTTTCGGTTGCACAGGTAAAAATTTTTTAACTTTACCTAGGTTTCAACTGCTCTAAGGCAGCCTTCATCAGAAGTAAACAATTTTTTAGTTTACCTAGGTTTCAACTGCTCTAAGGCAGCCTTCATCAGAAGTAAAAATTTTTTTACTTCTGATGAAGGCTGCCTTAGAGCAGTTGAAACCTAAGTAAAGTTAAAAATTTTTTACCTGTGCAACCGAAGAGCTGTATTTTCAAGTAATATTAAAAACTTTGTATTTAGGTTTACGTGAATATTAATCGCACAAATGACTAACACTTTCAGTACTGTTATCAACTGACACTTACAGGAATTTCAATTATTCGTCAGTTTTGCTGTGTGCGTTTACTTAGTTGCTGAATAGCTCTTTTACAAACATCTCCAGATGAGTATTTCAGCATAAGAAGCCTCGAAGAACAGCGGCGCATGCCTTGTGATGCTCCAGTGACTGTCGTAATATACAAGAGAAAACAGATTAAGAAGTGAATGGGATTCGCGCACTTTGGCGTCTGTACAATTTATGGACAGTTTGTCCATTCTGGGAATCGACGAATTTGTAATTTTTTGTCTATTATCGATATTGATACAGGCAATATGTTCCAAGACTTTCGAGAATGGTTTAACTTCAGGTTTGAATTCTGATCATAAATAACAAAAAAAAAAAAACATTTTTTTCGTATTTCATAATTACAAAATAATGATTTCGGATTTTTCCCTTTACTTGTATTGTAAACCCTTGCTTCTTGCAAAATTGCATGATTTTAGATCAAGGACCGAGTGAGGTGACGCAGTGGTTAGCGCACTGGACTCGCATTCGGGAGGACGACGGTTCAACCCAGCGTCCGGCCATTCTGTTTCCGTGATTTCCCTAAATCGCTCCAGGCAAATGGCGGGATAGTTCCTTTGAGAGGGTACGGCCTACTTCCTTCCCCATCCTTCCCCAACCCGATGAGACCGATGACCTCGCTTTCTGGTCTCCTCCCCCGAACAACCCAACCCAGCCCTCTAGATCAAGGGGAAATACCACATAGGTTTTAAGTTTTTGAGTATAAATATATGTGACATAAATGGCCGTATATTTTAATTGTCCTATACGTGACATAAGGGGCCTTATATTTTAATTGCACTGAATTAGAAGCTTACAATTTTTACACCGCCAAGGAAACGTGGACTTAAGTATGTGACACAAATTTTGAACTCGATACGTCTAGTTGTTCCAAACAAGAAGGGTTGTTAACAGTTGGGGATACAGACAAACAGACACACTGATAGACTGACAACAAAGGGATCTTACAAGGGTTCCGTTCTTACAGATTGAAACACAGGACTATAAAGGAAACATTGCTCAATTACTCCCTTTCCCAATTGGTAATTCGTTGTAATTAACTAAACAGGAAGTTTTGTAGTCATTCAGTCAATATGTCGAAACCTTCAAATTGGTTCAAATGGCTCTGAGCACTGTAGGACAACATCTGAGGTCATCAGTCCCTTAGAACGTAGAACTACTTAAACCTAACTAACCTATGGACATCACATACATCCATGCCCGGGGCAGGATTCGAACCTGCGAGCGGAGCGGTAACGCGGTTCCAGACTGAAGCCCCTAGAACAGCACGGCCACACCGGCTGGCTAAAATTCAGTCAGAGTGAACTTATTATGAAAAACTCATCTGCATGAATTGAAAGAATTTCAGAAGTTTTCTGATTTTTGTATCTCACAAGCAGTCCAACACATCGTGGAAAAAATAAATAAATTCTAAAACTTAGTGCTGAGCCTACGAGGCACTGGGAAGAAATGGATTAACCAGAAATGGACCAGGTTTTACACAAAAGGGCGGAATACGCGACTGCTTCACCAGGCCAGATCAGAGCTTCGCAAATAATATGGTAGGATCCTTAAGCTGGAACTTTCGCCCCGGGACAGGTGTAGCAATAAGATACGCTGCATGTTAGAAAATTGAGGGGTTGGAGCGCGCCCTGCTGTGTCCACAGAAGAGGCGCAGTGGTGCTGGTCGAGTCGGTACTCACCATGTCTTGTTGGTCGGTCTGGTCGGGCGCTGTGACGGTGAGCCTGGGCGGGCACAGACTGAGCATCGCCGCTGCGCGACGCGTCTCAAATAGCGGGGAAGCCGGCGTCACTCTCCTGACGACAGAGCGGGGTGTCGGTGGCTGTCTGACGCGGCCGCCCGAGCTGACGTGACGTGACGGGAGGCGCAGAGCGCTGGCGCGGCTTCGTTAGCAGACACTCTGCCGCTGCTCCAGGGCCCCACCTGGAGAGGCCCGCGCCGCCGTGCTGCCTATACACCTGCCCCCGAGTTTCGATCCACACTGGGATCAATCGCGGACCCCGCAGTATCTGGCCAACCCCCGCCCTCCTCCCAAATAACAAGTTACGCAAAGTTTGGGCGCACGGCATCGGGGACAGGCATTTCGATGCCCTTACACTTTGCTGCGCATTTTACTTGGTTCCGGGAGTCCGTCGATACTGCGATCGTTGTGTACTACGTCGTCCACGGCGGTAAAGAGAGGTGGGCTACGGAGCGATGCAGCAGCGTCTGCATAGCAAAACTCGACAGAAGCAGAAATGATTAGAGAAAAGTGTATACTGTAAACAGAAGCGTTACTTGACAAAGACTGTGCCGGACGCAGTGGCGGTGCGGTTCTAGGCGCTTCAGTTTGGAACCGCGCGAACGCTACGGTAGCAGGTTCGAATCATGCCTCGGCCATGGATGTGTATGATGTCCTTAGGTTAATTAGTTCTAAGTTCTAGGGGACTGATGACCTCAGGTGTTAAGTCCCTTAGTGCTCAGAGCCATTTGAACTAATTAAATGGTTTTTATTAGTTTCGGATTACTCACGCAAAGACTGATGAAAAAAGTTGCGCGTTTCTGGCCCTAGGCGGGCTTACTCTGGTCTTCATCTAGGATGATGATAGACGGGAGAGACATCATTAAGTGCACTTATCTTTCATTTTGGTTTTATAGGTGTTTGTCTGCTCTTAACTTAGGAAGTTCTGGTCTTACGTTAAATCAGTAAGTGGCTCGAAACAGCATATCCAGACACTCCGGGATGAGGATGGCATTGAAACAGAGGATGACACGCGTTAAGCTGAAATACTAAACACCTTTTTCCAAAGCTGTTTCACAGAGGAAGACCGCACTGCAGTTCCTTCTCTAAATCCTCGCACAAACGAAAAAATGGCTGACATCGAAATAAGTGTCCAAGGAATAGGAAAGCAACTGGAATCACTCAACAGAGGAAAGTCCACTGGACCTGACGGGATACCAATTCGATTCTACACAGAGTACGATAAAGAACTTTCCCCTCTTCTAACAGCCGTGTACCGCAAGTCTCTAGAGGAACGGAAGGTTCCAAATGATTGGAAAAGAGCACAGGTAGTTCCAGTTTTCAAGAAGGCTCGTCGAGTAGATACGCAAAACTATAGACCTATATCTCTGACGTCGATCTGTTGTAGAATTTTAGAACATGTTTTTTGCTCACGTATTATGTCGTTTCTGGAAACGCAGAATCTAATTTGTAGGAATCAACATGGATTCCGGAAACAGCGATCGTGTGAGACCCATCTCGCTTTATTTGTTTATGAGACCCAGAAAATATTAGATACAGGCTCCCAGGTAGATGCTATTTTCCTTGACTTCCGGAAGGCGTTCCATGCAGTTCCGCACTGTCTCCTGATAAACGAAGTAAGAGCCTACGGAATATCAGACCAGCTGTGTGGCTGGATTGAAGAGTTTTTAGCAAACAGAACACAGCATGTTGTTCTCAATGGACAGACGTCTACAGACGTTAAACTAACCTCTGGCGTGCCACAGGGGAGTGTTATGGGACCATTGCTTTTCACAATATAATTAAAGGACCTAGTAGATAGTGTCGGAAGTTCCAAGCGGCTTTTCGCGGATGATGCTGTAGTATACAGAGAAGTTGCAGCATTAGAAAATTGTAGTGAAATGCAGGAAGATCTGCACCGGATAGGCACTTGGTGCAGGAAGTGGCAACTGACCCTTAACATAGACAAATGTAACGTATTGCGAATACATAGAAAGGAGGATCCTTTATTGTATGATTATATGATAGCGGAACAAACACTGGTAGCAGTTACTTCTGTAAAATATCTGGGAGTATGCCTGTTGAACTATTTGAAGTGGAATGATCATATAAAATTAACTGTTAGTAAGACGGGTACCAGGTTGAGATTCATTGGGAGAGTCCTTAGAAAATGTAGTCCATCGACAAAGGAGGTGGCTTACAAAACACTCGTTCGACCTATATTTGAGTATTGCTCATCAGTGTGGGATCCGTACTCGGTCGGGTTGACGGAGGAGATAGAGAAGATTCAAAGAAGAGCGGCACGTTTCGTCACAGGGTTGTTTGGTAAGCGTGATAGCGTTACGGAGATGTTTAGCAAACTCAAGTGGCAGACTCTGCAAGAGAGGCGCTATGCATCGCGGTGTAGTTTGCTGTCAAGGTTTCGAGAGGGTGCGTTTCTGGATGAGGTATCGAATATATTACTTCCCCCTACTTATACCTTCCGAGGTGATCACGAGTGTAAAATTAAGGAGATTTGAACGCGCACGGAGGCTTTCCGGCAGTCGTTCTTCCCGCGAACCATACGCGGCTGGAACAGGAAAGGGAGGTAATGACAGTGGCACGTAAAGTGCCCTCCGCCACACACCGTTGGGTGGCTTGCGGATTATAAAAGTAGATGTAAATGTATCTTTACCACCCCTACATGTTAGGAAATTAATGACCTATTTTGTCAGAGTATGAGAATGCGCAAGACAGCTCGAGCTTGTAATTGACTGTTGTTGGCCTTTTGCACGGCCGAGACGTTTTATTGGAATATTACCAATGTTAAACGGCACAGAAACGCGAATATATTTTACAAAGTTTGCATTTTAATTATCTGGTTTAACTTTAGTGTCATTCAATTTATTTGCAAAATTAATAGCAGTTTTCATTCAACTCCTGTGATTACCGCATAACGACTATCTTTTGTCTCAGCTACCTAAATTCACTGAAATTAACTTACTCCGAAATAATCAGCGATAAACATGCCACACAATAACATTACTCTACACGAACCCAGGGAATATTCATTTCAATGACATTGAAATGCAAAAAGAGCCTGAGATATTTTGTAAACATACAAGCTTGTACGCTGCTTCACGCCGCCCTTTCCGTGTCTCAAATTGCGGTCATTAAACCTTCTAGCAATATTTCCATAAAGAGAAGACTGTGTAATTCGTCGGTGGTAAGCTGTGTTGTCACTTGATGTGTTAACTATGTTTATAAGTGCTTACAAATGATACAGTTTTATGAACTACACATCTACACACAATTAAAGCACACTCTTTACGTACAGGAAAGGACACAAGAACATACATTTAAAAACAACACATCCTGACCGCTCAGCTACGGAAACCGATTGACTAATGGAAAAGTCAAAAACAAAATGCACTTAGCAGAAAAGCCCCTTTATATGTCCGTGTAAAACGTTTTTGGCAAGTAGTGCACACTGACAAATCGTATACTTCAGGCTTAATCATGGTAAAAGTAGGCATCCATGACATATTATCTCCTGATCTATAGAGAGCGATTCTTATTAACGTTTAAAACCTCTGGAGTGACTTATATGACACTGAGACATATAATTTAACATAAGACACATGGGGCTGCAAATGTCGGAAAATACCCCAAAAGTTGACGAGAAATGTTGAACATATGACGTAATTAGATGACGTACCTCGCAGACCAGGCCGCGGTTGGGCTTGGAAGTGAAGGGATGATTACGTAATGCAATACCTGCATTCGAGTAAACGGTGCAATTTTCGAACACCTTTTGTAAACGTGATCTGTTGTAAGCGTAGAAGTTACAAAATTATTGTCCTCGCTGTAACTAAGCAAAAACTGTTATTTTACAGGTCGTAAGCTTACACTCATTTACCTTTGACGCGATACGGTATGTTTTTATTGTGCTGTGCTTCGCATTAAACCAGCTGAGACCAGGAGACCGTAAAGTAAAATAATAAACCTTAATGACACACTTGTCTGATTCAATGAAAACGTACTGCCTGCCAGAGAGAAGACTCTAGCCCTTTGATCCATACACTAAAGGTGTGCACGTGGACTTGGAGCCATAGCAACACGAATTCTTGATTTGGATTAGGATGATCAGGTACCACAGACGGGTAGGTTCAACCGTTGAACGTGCGATGAGGTACGTCATTTGTTGACGTCACATATTCAACATTTCTCATCCACTTTTGGGATATTTCTTGACATTTGCGCCCCCTTGTGTCTTGTATTAAATTACTTGTCTCAGCGTCATCTACGTCACGTCGAGGTTCCTTAAACGTTAATAAAAATCACACTGTTTATCGTACAATAATATAATTTTGCAGAAACATTCAGTGATACATCCGGATATTATCTGCAAAATATGTTGCTTATAGAGTTAACGATAAAAGTGTAACAAATTAACATGTCAGTTGTTGGGAAGGGAGGGAGACAGGGTTGTAGCCTATCCCCGATGTTATTCAATCTGTATATTGAGCAAGCAGTAAAGGAAACAAAAGAAAAATTCGGAGTAGGTTTTAAAATCCATGGAGAAGAAATAAAAACTTTGAGGATCACCGATGACATTGTAAATCCGTCAGAGACAGCAAAGGACCTAAAAGAGGAGCTTAACGGAATTGACAGTGTCTTGAAAGTAGGATATAAGATGAACATCAACAAAAGCAAAACAAGGATAATGGAATGTAGTCGAATTAAATCGGGTGATGCTGCGGGAATTAGATTAGGAAATGAGACGCTTAAAGTAGTAATTGAGTTTTGCTATTTGGGGAGCAAAATAACTGATGATGGTCGAAGTAGAGAGGATATAAAATGTAGACTGGCAATGGCAAGGAAAGCGTTTCTGAAGAAGAGAAATTTGTTAACATCGAGTATAAATTTAAGTGTCAGGAAGTCTTTTCTGAAGGTATTTGTATGGAGTGTGGCCATGTATGGAAGTGAAACGTGGACGATAAATAGAGTAGACAAGAATAGAAGCTTTCGAAATGTGGTACTAAAGAAGAATGCTGAAGATTAGATGGGTAGATCACATAACTAATGAGGGGGTATTGAATAAAATCGAAGAGAAATTTGTGGCACAACTTGACTAGAAGAAGGGATCGGTTGGTAGGACATATTCTGAGGCACCAAGGGCTGACCAATTTAGTGTTGGAGGGCAGCGCACAGGGTAAAAATTGTAGAGGGAGACCAAGAGATGAATACACTAAACAGATTCAGAAGGATGTACGTTGCAATAGGTACTGGGAGATGAGGAAGCTTGCTCAGGATTGAGTAGCATGGAAAGCTGCATAAAACCAGTCTCTGGACTGAAGACCACAACAACAAAAACCAGTTATTGAAATTTTACTGCTTGAAAAGTGAAAATGTGGTAAGCGATAAACTTTTTCTCTATTCATTATTTGGCGGAGGGTTCAGCGAGAGAAAGTTCCGCAAAGGTTTGAAATTATGTGTGAAGTTTGCTGTAAGTTGGTAAGTGCTCTCATTCTCAAATTCGGGATGAATATAATCTGGGTAACTTGCGCGCCGTGAGTTAATTTGTTTCAGGGAATGCACACAGCTTCTAACCTTTAAAAGTTTGACTTATAGTGTTAAACCCTTAACGTAAAGTTACACCTCTTAATGAGTAGATTATGGAAGAATTTTAAAGTATTGAATTCATTCAATAATTATAAGAAATAATGACCATCAAATTTTTGTTGTCCATGAAAAACTGTTAGACGGGCAACGCGCAGTAGACTGGGTCGCCGGTTGGCTGTTTTAGACTTTTAGTAATACAGACACATACATTACACTGACAGATTCTTTACCAGCTTTGCTGCTCATACGAGATCATGTTCACAGTATTACCAACAGTTACTTGCTGTACCAAATTATAGCCGGGCGCTGTGGCCGAGCGGTTCTAGGGGCTTCAGTCCGGAACCGGTCTGCTGCTACTGTCGCAGGTTCGAATCCTGCCTCGGGCTTGGATGTATGTGATGCCCTTAGGTTAGTAGTTTTAAGTCTAGGGGACTGATGACCTCAGATATAAAGTCCCATAGTGCTCAGAGCCATTTTTTGGGTAACAAATAATACACAGTACCGCGGTGATACAGCGCAGTAACGAAGAAAAATCAACATGACGCACGACCAACGTTCTGCCTGGATGGTTTCCATCTACAATGCAGTAGCCAGCACAATCTGAAAGACTTAGCTGCAGAGAACTGCTGACGCCACGTCTTCGCCTGTCCTGAAAAGAAGACTGGGCTGCCTCCTACCACCAGATCCCCTCGAGGTCTAGCTGAAAGAACTGGCAAGCTGCCAAACTACCGTAATCCCGGGACAGTGCAGTAGCTGACATCCCCCACTCCGAGCTGCGCCGACTAGCAAGCATCAACGTTACTGTCTGTCTCTCACTGAGAGGCCGTAGCGTATCCGTTCACGATTGCGGCCACCTCATGCGAAACTTTTGGGTGCCTTTCCGGCGCCTCGTCTGCGACGTCATGACTGCGCCCTGGTAACTTGCTAGCCATGCCGCTGCCCACAGGGGGCCGAGAGCAACATCCACACTGCGTTCGCTCTGCAACCTAGAGTGACGCGGCTGCCCGCTGTGGCCGCCGAGACAGCATGGCTCGCCGGCGTCAGTGCGTACCAGGTTGGCTGTCTCCTTTCTGCTACCCTGCTGCTGGCAACCACGAAAGAAGACAACTGTGTATCCATGAATAGTTGTGTATTCTGTTAACAGCGTCTTACCAGCACCTCTGGGCATTCGACAGATCACCACCACCGCGTTCTGCCTTAGGCCACCCTTGGCAATAACAGTGAACACAGCTCTGGCCCTCTCACCGACGGGTCACTTACTCCTCAAAGTGCAGGACATGCTCTCTGGCTGATCGGTATGGAATCCTAACTATCCCTCGTTTAACAGCGGGAATGTTATAAGTGGTCCGAAAACTTGTAAGAGTCCCGTCTTTTCCTTTCTAGACATCGATCCACGTAATTGGTATATTACAATGACGTCGAAAGGCAGAAAATTATCACCATTTTGATAATTTGCTTTCAGTGCGTAGCCACGTTGTTCATTTTAGCTAAAATGCGTGCTGCCTAGATGTTGGGGGCCAGGAGCCTTCAATTGCAGCACCTCATTCCTGTGTCTCACCGGCGCACCACCACCTACAATCTTGCCGTTCCATTGACGGACACTGTATACGCTTGCAACAGAACTGTATTATGATACGGAACAGCGTACTTATTACTGAGTTAGTGGACGCACACATACTGCTTTATATGACTCATATACACTAAAAATATTAAAAAAACTCTCACCGTAAGGGAATTATCCAAATGGGGCGGAAATCGTTAGATGTGATGCACATGCACAGGCAAACAAGTGATTACAGTTTGAGAAAAATGGATTATTTTTTCAAGAGAGAGAGCTTGACAAATCGAACAAGTCAAAACAGTGTTGGTCCATCCCTGGGCGTTATGCAAGCAATTACTGGCTTGACATTGCTTGACAGGCTTGTTGGATATCCTCCTGAGGGATATATCGTGCCGAATTCTGTCCAATTGGCCCGTTAAATAGTCAAAATCCCCACCTTGTTGGAGGGTTCTGTCTGTAATGCGCCCACTCTCTCAAGTGGGGAGAGATCTGGCGATCTTGCTGATTCAAAATGCCTCTGAGCACTATGAGACCTAACATCTGAGGTCATCAGTCCCCTAGAACTTAAAACTACTTAAAGCTAAGGACATGACACACATCCATGCCCGAGGCAGGATTCGAACCTGCGACCGTAGCAGCCGCGCGGCTCCGGACTGAAGCGGCTAGAACCGCTCGGATCTTGCTGGCCAAGGTATGGTTGGCGAGCACAAAGTCGAGTAGAGGAAACTCTCGCCGTGTGTGGAAGGGCAATATCTTGCCGAAATGTGGACCCAGGATGGCTAGCCGTGAAGAGCAACAAAGCATGGCGTAGAATAACGTACGTCGACGGACGTACAGCTGAGCTGTAAGGGTGTTCAGACGTGGTACAGTTACGGTAAATTATCAGTCAGTTACTTCGTGTTTTTACAATAATCACATACAATACGTTGATTTTTGAACATACCATGGCAAATACTGATATCTGCGAAACTGGTACTAAGTAATTTTCTATAATACCCTTCTTATACTTCACAAAATGCGTAGCCAAGGCCTAGGTTTCTAAAGATGACAAATTAATTTGTAGATACCGTTAAACGGAAAAAATACTTTTACAGTTGACGACTAATTTCTTTCTGAAATTGTTATTTAACAGGAAAAAAATGGAAATGATCGTATGGCATCGTTGGCCGGGAGGCCCCATCCGGGGAAGTCCGGCCGCCAAGTGCAAGTATTATTTCAGTCGACGCCACATTAGGCGACTTGCGCACCGGCGACGAGGGTGAAATGATGATGAGGACAGCACAACAGCCAGCCCCAGAGCGGAGAAAATCTCCAACCCGGCTGGGAATCGAACCCGGGCTCGCTTGAATGGGATACGAGCACGTTTGCACCCAGCTAAACAGGCGGACGTTTATCAGGAGTCTTATAAATTCTGTGAATAACTGAATAACTACCCACCCATCCTCCCCCCCCCCCCCCCCCCTCCTGTAGATGAGAAAAGATGACGAAAGCACAGACGTGTGAGAATGAGCTTTTGCCGATTGTTGAGCGGCAGGAGATCGTTGTCTGGCAACGAACCCAGTAGTGCATTCTTCGACGCTACACGCGTTGGTGCGGTGAGTATACCACAATACTGACGCAGCGCCACGAGCTATCTTTCTTCAACAATAGGCAGTGTGAATGAATCTGCGATGACAGGTGATAATTTATGTCCGACCTCAGCTCGAACCCGGACCTCCTGCTAATATGCGTCATGGCCGTCCTCCACCGACTACGTTACCACACGTTTCGCGTTTCCCAAGTGTTCACTGTGAGAACCTCTGACAGCACTGTTCGGAAATCATAGATGGAGACATCTGTACCACGTTAACTTCGGTCACGGAGATGCGCTTAGGCTGAGTCAAATTCTTGTGAAAAGCAGGAAATTTGAATCAGTTTCTGGTGTGGCACAAATTTTCAGCTGTCACTACCTATTCAGTAAATTGCAGGTTGAGCATATCTGAATGGTTTGCACCGCTTTCATTTCGTGTAACTGTATTTTCACTGATGTTATGCTCACCAATTCGTACGGAATCACCCTTGAGCTCCAAAGCGCTACTACAAGCAATCCAGGTAGCATAACAAGTGCGCGCAGATTGTTAAAACGACTAAGGTACGATTGTTGAACAACTCCTCAGTAGCCACATATTTCTATAGTCAAAATCAGGCGACGATAGATGTGGTATAAAGTGCGACGCCGCTGCCTAGTGGGATATAAGAAATGAGAGCTAGTTTAAACTAACTTACGCTGGGGGCAACACACATCCATGCCACATGGATGACTCGAACCTCCGGCATTGGATTCGTGACATGGCGCCTCTAACCGCGCTTTTTTTTGTGGTTTTAGGACACACAGCTGCAATGGTCATTAGCTAAGTTAGGAATGCACTGCGAGGCACAAGGTTAAAACAGCAACTAAAAGGGACAACACTCTAAAAGACTTATTAACAGGCAGAGGATTAAAAAAAAGGCATAATCAAATGTCCTTAGACAGGTTTGTCAAGTGGATAAAACGAAGAACGCAAGCAGCTGCTCCTGGGTAATCAGCTAAAATGACATCCAGAGTACATGGTAGTCCAAGATCGACGCGCTGTGTATTAAAATTTGGACAGGACGTTAAAATATGGCGTACCGTCAGCAATTGCCCACATTGGCAGAACGGCGCCGGCGCAGCCGTCAGCAGACGGCGATTGCTGAAGCGCCAGTGTCCAATTCGTAACCGGGCCAAAACAACCTCCTCCCGCCGAGAAGGGCATGAAGAGGTCGTCCAAACCGTGGGAAGAGGTTTCAAGGTCCGAAGCTTGTTGTCTGTAAGTGTAGCCCAATCGGCATGTCACTCCGCCCGGCGTAATATAGTGGATATGCAAATACTGTACATAATAAGACATCAAAAACTAATTTTACGTGTGTACAACATAAGTGCAGAAATTATTTAGTTATACGCCAAATGATATCGTGAGGGAAATTGGCGTCTCATGATTATAAAAACTGTACGTTTCGATACGTTGAAGGTACTGGTCTGCTGTAGCTTTGAAAGAAGTTATATTCTGAGATACTGGAAATTTTACTTAGTGTGCTATACCGATAAAAAGCTAAAAGTTTATTCTAGGTTTAATAAAATTCTAAAATTCTTGCACTGGCGACGCTTCCAGATCGAGTGTAAAGTTACGTCCTCTAGCGCGAATGGGCAAAAGTTAAAACACAGAGAACCCTAACAGGCCATAGGATGTCTTGCACGCAACGTGGACTGCTTACAAGAGCATGTTTATTAACGTATACAAGCAGCTACGAAATTCCGGAGTATTAATAGACCACAATATTGATGCATGTCGGAGTTAGGGGGCTTCAGTCGGCTTGTCTTGAGCTTTATCGAGAAATTTCGTGAGACTACGTTCAACCATTTGATACAATACGCACAACTGCCCTGAAAGCATTCACAGTGCGTTGCACTTTCCTTAGTCACCACTGTACTTATACAGGATGTTACAAAAAGGTACGGCCAAACTTTCAGGAAACATTCCTCACACACAAATAAAGAAAAGATGTTATGTGGACATGTGTCCGAAAACGCTTAATTTCCATGTTAGAGCTCATTTTAGTTTCGTCAGTATGTACCGTACTTCCTCAATTCACCGCCAGTTGGCCCAATTGAAGGAAGGTAACGTTGACTTGTTTTCGATACTGTGCAGTGTGTGACTATCTTGTACGAGGTGAGCTGCGAAGGTGGATTTACTATCTACTCTTTTCTTTTTAATTATGTATAGCCCTGTCCGTTTCTTAACCATTCCGTGGGCGCGGCTTTCATATTTCCATGAGGGGGTGCATTGCGGCTTTTGCACCGCAATTAGTTTTACATTTTTAACCTAAGGAAAAATAATCATCCCAACAGTAATAGATCGGTAAAATGCATCAACTTCCTTTTCCGTAATTTCAGCACTTGCTTTTGGACCTGGCAAAACTTTTAGGATGTTCTTGTCCTTGGTTTTAGAAGAAGAAGAAGGAAGCGGTTCACTTATTCAAATAGTTTCATCTTTTCCTACATAAAGTCGGTAATTCTCTGTTTGTTGTCTCCCGTCTTCAACCAGGTGGTCATCTGTTTACTCTGTTGATTGTTCGGAGTCACTGCTGAAGTTTTCTTCTTCAATAACGTCCTCTTCGGACTGAATTCACATGAATCTTACAATTCTTGTAATTCTTCTTCTGACAATTCACTGTACTTTCTCATAGTCTTCAGGACGAATAATTATTCGGAGCCTGTCAAATGCCTTATTTTTCTCCATTTTCACGTTTTTATGAGATCTGATGAACCACATGTTTTTGTAAAAGTAATATATTGTAGCAAATCAATATCCAAGACTGTAAAAAGTTACGAAAATTGCATATGGGAACTCTGATTCGATTTGAATATTCATTATATACTAATATAAAAGAGAGATTGCCTTGAGGCGAAAGTAAAACACAAGTACAGAAAATACTTACATCACAAGACGTGTAGCGGCAAACACACCGCAAACGCAACACTCACGTTTCAGACACCATTCGCGACCAAACTGCTGAAAGCATGAATCGCGCAAATGTAGTAAGTGGTGACATCCGTTGAGAACAACAAATCCGTATCTGGATGTGGACGTAATTGTAACGCTATCTGTGATACTAACAGAAAACTAAATCTTGAGGCTATCTGCCGCAAGCGTGCCCACCGAAGGGTAAGATTGCTTCCTGTTTATCCAATGTAGCTAGCCTTACTGTCAAAGCTGTAAGTTTTGTATGCATAGCAGAGGATTGGGATATGACCTCTACATCTTTGCGAAGCTCGTGAAGTAACTCCGCCTCGTTTACCGTGGTTTTGACTGGGAGGGAGCACCGGAGCGACGGTAAGACCTCCCTGGTTGAGTTACAAATGTTTCAAATGGCTCTGAGCACTATGGGACTTAACTGCTGAGGTCATCAGTCCCCTAGAACTTAGAACTACTTAAACCTAACTAACCTAAGGACATCACACACATCCATGCCCGAGGCAGGATTCGAACCTGCGACCGTAGCGGTCGCGCTGTTCCAGACGGTCGCTCCTAGAACCGCTCGGCCACTCCGGCCGGCAATGGTTGAGTTAGACTTATTCATAGTAGCTACAGAGGTGTGGTCGCCGTTGGAGGAGAAGTCGTCGACCCTGGGATGACGAAGTGAACCGCACGGTTCAACGAACTGTCGTCAGCTGGTACGTCTGGACAGCGGCGTGCGTAAGCAGCGTCACCCACCTGAGTGAGCAGGGTCACCATAGTTGGGAGATACGCGTGCTGCGGCCGATGTGTATGAGGCTCATCTAGGCTGCTGGCCTACCTTAAACCGCGGAATACAACACAGCGTAGTACGGTATTCAAACAATATTGACGTCTATGGGGTGTGCACGCTCTGATCGATGATCATTGTCAATGTAACCCTCCAAGAACCAGTCCACAGTGACAGGGAGACCAGTCCGCCCCCATCCCGATCTTGAGCAGGTATCCTACTAGTACCAGGTGGCCACCAGCAGCAGGTAGACATCCAGATGGAGACCCAGCAGTGCGAAGGCGCTGGTCTTGATACTGGCGGTTGCCTGCTACTACCACAGACGAAGTTATTGGTTGAGGACTGGATTCTTCGTCTAGCTCTGCAGTAGTTTCCACTTTGAAGTCAGCAGCCGATGGTAACATTGGTGATTAGCATCATGTAGACCTCCGGATGTGGTTGCGTACAGAGAACGTCCACGAGAATCTCAGAACAACTGAGCACCTCTGAGAATAAGGGTCTGATTTGGTGGGCTATTTACAGGAGTTTGCTGACCAGTACTTCTCGTACAGCAGTGCCCTCACCCCAAGAGAGACAACAGATCCTAGTAGCTTGGTTTCGTGATTGGGTGTCGATGGCTTAATTTGTTCTGCTCTTCATGTTTAGTCAGCTCCTGAAGGGGTCTAGCTGGGGCTGTAGTATTGTCCAACTTTTCCTCTCAGAGGTGCTGGCTATCTTTTTGTTTCGTCAGCTTCCTGAATAAGCGCTCTTGCAACCTGAATATTATAATATTTCTGGCTTAGTCAGCCATCATATTAGGCTCCAAGAAGCGGTCCCCAGAGCAGTGGAGATGCAAGAAGTATATAGATGACGAAATGTGGTGTCAGGTACCTGTGACAGATGTCAGATTCGGTACCATTCCCGTAAGAAAGGCCGCCTGCATAATGCTACTGCTCTGTGATTGGCTGCTGTGTTCGGAGCAAGGGCGCCAAAACGTTACAGTTATTATTATTAGTTAAACTACTCATTGGAATGACTTAACTTTTTAATATAAATATCTCTCAAATGCCGACTATCAGTCAGTCATTTTAGAATTATTAAAAACGATTTAAATCAAAAACAAAAGACTGGCGAAATTGCAGACGAACCACTCCGGAAGCGTTCGGGTCACGCCTTTTGTGATATGGCGCGCGAAGTGTTTCGGACTGTTTGTCACTCTGGATTAGGCAGTCGAGGAGAACAGACATGTTGTCTGTCGTAGGATGTGTTTCCAATTTTTTTTAAGTTCCTGTTCATCACTCTGGATTAGGCAGTAGAGATGTACAGTCATGTTGTCTGGGGCAGGAAGTGTTTGTCAGTTTTCAGTATTAAAAGATTCACTCCGGTAGTCATGAGCACAGAAATATGCCACAAATAGTGTAAAAATACATTTTTCGTAAACATTGTGTTTGATAATGTACTTTGTTGTATCAGAAGGCCGGCCGGTGTGGCCGTGCGGCTCTAGGTGCTTCAGTCTGGGGCCGCGTGATCACTACGGTCGCAGGTTCGAATCCTTCCTCGG
Organism: Schistocerca gregaria; assembly: GCF_023897955.1. Taxonomy (NCBI): domain Eukaryota; kingdom Metazoa; phylum Arthropoda; class Insecta; order Orthoptera; family Acrididae; genus Schistocerca; species Schistocerca gregaria. The sequence goes on along the minus strand of NC_064927.1, from coordinate 124,725,925 downwards.
GCATGGATGTGTGTATTGTCTTTAGGTTAGTTAGGTTTAAGTAGTTCTAAGTTCTAGGGGACTGATGACCACAGACGTTAAGTCCCATAGTGCTCAGAGCCATTTTGTATCAGAAGGTGTTGTATTAAGATCATGTAGTCTTCTCGTGTGGCTATATTAAAATACGTGAATGGCATCCCAAAAATGTGATACATTATTTCAGAACAGAACCTCGCTAAAAGTCAGTTTAATCCTCAAGATACAGAACCTACGACCTGGGTTCTGTTTCCTGCGCTGGGGATATCAACTTGAAGACAGCAGGTTAGTGAACTATAACAGAACCTTCGTATCCCACACAGTGCAGTGGAAACAACTAGGCGCCTCACGTGTACTGCATGCACAGAACACATGTGCGCAGTGACACGTCGTCTGCAGTAGTGCAGAGGAGGTAAAGGAGGATGATCGTTATTAACACCAACAATCAATTCATTCTTCCGTTCTGGCCGTAATATCTCTTCTTACTTCGTGTTCATCACAAGATGGCACCTCTCTCCCTATGACGTCATTTTGGTGTATTGGTACCAAACAGTGCAGTGCTCCAAACTACGGCGTGGTGCAGCTATATTTTATATATAACTTCAATATATTTTCCCGTATTTATACTGCACATAATTAAGCTTCGTTTTCCATGTGCTGCTATGTAAACTATTTCTAGTCTACTCACATCTGTTATGCATAACAGTAGCAGTTCAGGCCCTCCTGGGGAGATCTGGGTGTGAAGGCCGTCGCCAGCCGCCCGTCGCGCACATGAGCACTTAAGCGACATTTCACTGACGCCTCATCAGCAGCCGCAGATAACCGAGCGCCTCGCTGTGTAAAGCTACGCAGCTTCTGCGACTCTGTCTAAATCGCTTGTTGCTGCGCCGCGAAAGACGAGCCATTAACGGCGTCACAGCGGAGGAGAAACCATCCGAGGAGTTTGGGCTGACATCCTGCTGAAGCGTAGCATCGCGGCCGTCTTTTGTTTACTTCCCCCTGTATACACACGCGAGAATCAACCGAGGTAAACAGCGCCTTGTGTACAGTTTTTGCGGCAGCCGAGAAACTCTTGACAGCGCGAAGCGAAATTCTTGAACACCGAAACATCTCACTGTGTCGAGCCTCATATTAACAGATCATGTCAGTTACTGCCATTAGCTATACACACGCAAAAAAATTACTTGTCTCTCTCTGCTTGGGCACATTTTGAAACTCAGTTATCCGTTTAGAAACAGGTGACAACTGAATGTGTTAAGCACTCAATAAAACATGTAAGTAAATGCTACCCCAGTACAAGACATATGAAACCATGTTTCTCCTTCTGAGATCTGGAATTGGTGTCTATTTAGTTATAAAAGTAAATGATTATGTTTATTTATATTTGTTGTAAAAACTCTGCATTAGGTTCGTAAAGATTGTTTTTTCAAGAATAGTAGGTACAAATAGTATATAGTTACTGGTTCTCCCTGAGAGATTATCTGGATTAGACATATGCCCACTAAAGCGGCATGGAACAAGCGTCAGACTGGCATGAAGTTTACTGCAGGGTGTCCGGACTAGAGATATATGCAAACAAATATTTATGATGAAGGAACTCAACATTTTCGCTTATTGGGCAAATACGCAATCGATAGAAACTCTCTTCAAGATGTGGTCCTCACCATTTCATGAGCAGCACTGAGTCGTACGTCGCATCCTCACGCATGTTTATTTATTGTCAGAATGCAGACGTAAACCTGACAGTCAACACGTGGAGATGCAGAGTGCGCACAACATTGTACACAAACGTTTCCGGTTACGTGCTAACAAATTCCAAATTTTGCAACACAGTATGCCTGAGGATCACGGCGGAGGGGGAGTGATTGTGTGTAAAAGAAAAAAAAAAGAAAAAAAGAAGGAAAAAAAAAGTGTTTCAAATGGCTCTGAGCACTATGATGAGACTTAACATCAGTCTCCTAGACTTAGAGACTTAGAATTACTTAAACTTAACTAACCTAAGGATATCACACACATCGATGCCCGAGGCAGGATTCGAACCTGCGACAGTAGCAGCATCGCGGTTCCGGACTGAAGCACCTAGAACCGCCCGGTCACAGCGGCCGGCGATTGCGTACAAAAGGAACACCAAAAGTTAATGGGTGGTTGGGAATACATTAACATGGTCTAATTGATACAATTTTCTAATGGTGTCTACAGTGACAGGACACACCTATCTCGAGTGCATAAAAATATTTGAGCTCTTGTGTACAATGTTGGACAGATAAATTTGTAACCTTAAGAGGTACTGAAATGTGAGTAAATCTTTTTGAACACCTTTAACCCAGACCTCTGTACATGCTTGGGTGAGCAAGTGATAACTATTTCAGCACAACAGTACCGAGCAGGTAGGTGTAACGCCACATAATTACATTGTGTATAGTGTATATAAGGCAACGGCCTTGCCGCAGTGGAAGCACCGGTTCCCGTCAGATCACCGAAGTTAAGCGCTGTCGGGCTGGTCTAGCACTTGGATGGGTGACCATCTGGTCTGCCGAGCGCTGTTGGCAAGAGGGGTGCACTCAGCCCTTGAGGCAAACTGAGGAGATACTTGTATGTGAAGTAGTGTCTCCAGTCTCGGAAGCTGACATACGGCCGGGAGAGCGGTGTGCTGATCAGATGCCCCTCCATATCAACATCCAGTGACGCCTGTGGGCTGAGGATGACACGGCGGTCGGTCGGTCCCGTTGGCCTTACTAGGCCTGTTCGGACGGAGTTCAGTTCAGTTATATTGTATATAAGAAAAGATTACGCAGCGACCTTCCATTCATAAAGTGAATTAGAATTTTGATTGTTTTTAGAGAATATCGTGTTATGTGTCGTATAAGCAGTAGGAACCTATACCAACCATTGTCGGAATTTGACAGCGGCAGGATAGTGGCCCGTGGAAACAGCGCTTTATCGTTCTGCGATATCGCTGCTCGCGTTGGTCGGGATCCCACGTCTTTCAACCGAATACGGAATCGATAGGTTCTGGAGGGCCATACTCTATGCCATGTACGATCTCATTGGCTCCACCCAAGTAGCACCCGAGAGAATAGACACATTGTTCGGTCAGCAAAACGAGCGTTTTCCTCGTCTAGTACCTGAAATGCTGTTTATTGACAAGATAATAAAGGCAGAAGAGCCCCTCGTCATATATTGTTCAACTGGGCGTCAATTTCTGCAACAATTCTGAGCATATTCCTAGAGGATTTGGTTCGCTACTGATAGTCGATCAGATTAAGAGAATGCACAATGTGAAGTAAGAATAAATATTATGTTCTTCAGGGGGTCGCTTTCTCCGAGGCGTCGGTCACGTAATTTGGCTGATCGCGGCGGACTTCTGATCATCACATGTATAACATCTACGATGTATTCAGCAGCCGGAACAGTTCTTAATATCCCACCCCTTTTTGATAGATATCGATCCATTTCACGAGACGTTGCTTATCCACGTTCGAATAATCTTATCGAACAGACTCGCTACGTGGTACGTTACAATGATGTCGAGAAGCAGGTAGTATTTTCACGAAATTCTCACCACTCTGATAATGTGATTTCCCTGATTGCCCACCTGACCAACGATCCCTAGCAACTAAACGGCACACTGTCTAGATGGTGGTGGCTGCTATCCTTTGAACGCAACTCTTCATTACCTAAAATCTTGCCGTTTCACTGACGGATGCCGCGTACTCTTACAGCAGAACTGTGTTAGGACATGGAACAGCGAAAATATTAGCAGTGTTAATATATTTATTAAAATTGAGGTTCCAACGCTTCATATTGCTTGAATGACCATATCTTTAATAGTTTCTTGCCCAACGTCCAAAAAAAGTTTTAAAGACATGAAAAAAACTTTACAGCCGGAGATCGTATGTGATATTATTTCAGTAATTACAATATCGACTCAGATTTGGAAGGCATCCCCTCTGGCATGGATATATGCACTGAATCAGTTGGCAAGGATCTCATAAAGTCGTTGTGTGTTCTCCTGTGGGAAGCTGGTTCCATAAAGATGTAACTGGTTCTAGATATCTGGGATACTGGCCCTGGAGCGGAGTTGATGTTGGATGTGTTGCCACTCATATTCTATCGATGACAGATCTGGGGGTCTTGCTGATCACGGACTATCTCAGTATCACTTAGACTGTTAGTATAGCCGAGTGCCACGTGTCAGCGAGCATTGTCCTGTTGAAAACTACTAGCACCATGACACGGTTTCTTCGAGGGACTAAAGTTCTTCTCTTAGACCATGAATAGACCATCATTCAAATGGGTCTCCTCATAAGACACGAAGTTTTGCATGCAGATGGCTCATATCGCTGCTTTTGGGATGAGCGATTTCTATTCTAAGCACGTTTTCGTGCCGTTCAGAACGTTCGAGTTAGGACGCTTTCATTTCGACCATGAAACTCTTCTTTATTGAGACATAAGATGAGTGACAAGTTAAAACCATGCACTGAACTGCGAATTGAGCGACTACACCTGTCTTTAGCCAGTTAACGCAGTCAGTAGATTAGAAAAACTTCTCGCGGCAGAAAAGCTCTGTTGTTCGAGACACAGTTCGTATGGGGAGTAACGATGCTCGTGCGAGACGCTTTCGTGAAAGTCTGAATATCGACATTATTGTATTCGTTACTTACAACGTAATCGTCAATGAGCTCCTTTTTAGAGGTCTTTAGTTCTCGACCTCCTTCCATTATTTTCTGTCTGGAAGATACGCGGTCTGGAGGTTATCATTCTGGGTTACACAGAAAACTAAAAACAGATGAGTTAATACTACCCGTATCACTTTTCTTAGAAGACAGATTGAAGACCGAAAAATCTCTATTTACATCGTTTATGGGTTAAAAAAGTTTCAGGTAATCGCTATGGTAATACACTCTTTGGAATTCCGAAGATGTTGTTGTTGTTGTGGTCTTCAGTCCAGAGACTGGTTTGATGCAGCTCTCCATGCTACTCTATCCTGTGCAAGGTTCTTCAGCTCCCAGTACCTACTGCAGCCTACATCCTTCTGAATCTGCTTAGTGTATTCATCCCTTGGTCTCCCTCTACGATTTTTACCCTCCACGCTGCCCTCAAATACTAAACTGGTGATCCCTCGATGTCTCAGAACATGTCCTACCAACCGATCCCTTCTTCTAGTCAAGTTGTGCCACAAGCTCCTCTTGTCCCCAATTCTATTCAATACCTCCTCATTAGTTACGTGATCTACCCGTCTAATCTTCAGCATTCTTCTGTAGCACCACATTTCGAAAGCTTCTATTCTCTTCTTGTCCAAACTATGTATCGTCCATGTTTCACTTCCATACATGGCTACACAACATACAAACACTTTCAGAAACGACTTCCTGACATTTAAATCTATACTCGATGTTAACAAATTTCTCTTCTTCAGAAACGCTATACTTGCCAGTCTACATTTTATATCCTCTCTACTTCGACCATCATCAGTTATTTTGCTCCCCAAATAGCAAAACTCCTTTACTACTTTAAGTGTCTCATTTCCTAATCTAGTTCGCTCAGCATCACCCGACTTAATTCGACTACATTCCATTATCCTCGTTTTGCTTTTGTTGATGTTCATCTTATATCCTCCTTTCAAGACACTATCCATTCCGTTCAACTGCTCTTCCAAGTCCTTTGCTGTCTCTGACAGAATTACAATTTACTATTCCGAAGATAGCTGGGACAAAATACAGGGAAGGAAGGGCTATCTGCAGTTTGTACAGATACCAGACTGTAGTTTTGAGAGTCGAAGCAGGTGAAAGGGAGGCAGTAGTCTAGAAGAGAGAGAGGCCAGATTGTAACATATCGCCGATATTATCCAATCTGTACGTAGAGCAAAACTTAAGGAAAACAAGGACCAATTTAGATAAGCAATTAAAATGAAGGGAGAAAAATTAAAAAGACATTCAGATTTGCCAGTCATTTTACAACTGTGCCACAGACGACTAGCGACATGTAAGATCAGTTGAACAGAATGAAGAGTGTGTTTGAAAGAGATCGTAAGCTGAACTTTAAAAGAACTGTAATGCTGCTCTGCCGAAGTGAATTGGGTGATGCAGAGGGAATTGAGCTAGAAAATAAGACACTAGTAGTACTAGATATTTTAGGCAGAAAATTAACTGACGATGGCAAAATAAAAGATTACGAAGGCTGGCTGTAGCAAGAAAAGCTTATAAGAAACAGATAGGCGCCGAGTGTTGACATGGAATATCAGTTTCAGGGTTAGTTTTGTGAAGATATTCGTCTGGTGTGTAGCCATTTGTTGAGGCGAAAAGTGCGCGGTAAGTAGATAAGAACCTGAATGAGATTTTCACTCTGCAGCGGAGTGTGCGCTGATATGAAACTTCCTGGCAGATTAAAACTGTGTGCCCGACCGAGACTCGAACTCGGAACTCGCATGGCATATTTCATAAGTAAACATGAAAAATTGTTGTGTAAAATGTTCAACTTTGTTTCGCGATTAGTTAGGTTATTATTCAAATTTGAAATCGTCAAATCATCTTGAAATATACTGCAAATCGAAAGCCTTCCTACTCGTATTGTATTCATCAATAGTTAGTTGGGATTGTTGTGGCGAGGTCTCATCGGATTAGGGAAGGACGGGGAAGGAAGTCGGCCGTGCCCTTTCAAAGGAGCCATCCCGGAATTTGCCTAGAGCTATTTAGAGAAATCAGAGAAAACATAAATCAGGATAGCCGATCGCGGAATTGAACCGTCGTCATTCCGAATGCGAGTCCAGTGTGCTAACCACTGCTCAATATTTAGTGTAATACAGTATGGTATTTCGTAAGTACACGAGGTTGTGGAACCGAAAAAACAACGATTAATGTTTCATGTTTCCTTATAAAATTCATACCCAAATTCGCCTGGGCGCCTGACAGCTGCTGGGGGTGTTGTAATTCACTAGCGGCTTGGGAAGATATATCGTGTGTATCGACTATCTACTTTACTCGATCTGATACACAATATGTGCAGAAGCGGGAGGAAAAAAGACTGGAAGACGAGACCAGGCCCCGTTATGTAATCTCCGACGGAGAACGATACCGGAGAACTGAAACTCTAAGCGCGATGCGGCAGTCAATACCTCAAACGGGAGACACGATCAGCTCTGAACGGTAGGCGGTCTCCGGGGTATCGTTGCATGGCAGTTTATCAGCCTCGAAAGAGAGGTTTACAGCAACGCTAAAAGCAGAAATACAGGCGTCTGCACACTCACTTGTCGAATTCTCACGTAGGCAACTTTTTAATACATAATGCGCCAGAATTGTTCAGTGGACCGACCGGTGTACAGTGATAATTTTTTATTGACATGAATATCTTACGTGCTACACTGAAGTGACGAAAGTCGTGGGATATCTTCTAATATCGTGTCGGACATTGTTTTGCAACAACTCGACCTGGCATGGTCTCAACAAGTCATTGGAAGTCCCCTGCAGAAATATTGAACCACGCTGCCTCTGTAGCCGTGTTGCCGGTGCAGGATTTTGTGCATGAACTGGTCTGTCGATTACGTCCGATAAGTGCTCGATGGGATTCATATCGGGCGGTCTGGATTGCCAAATAATTCGATTGATTTGTCAAGAGTAATTGTGGCCCCTTGATATGGCACATTCTCCTCCATAAAAATTCTCACCTGCTGTAGATGAGGATTTGCCTCTCTCCTTAATTTTATCTCATCCGCATTATCCTCTATTCAGAACTCTTTCTGCGCAAGCTCTGATTTTATAATAATGGCCATTTCTCCCTATGTAGGTGCGAGTATATACACACATCAAAAAAAGTTTTACATCACTCTGGTTCTCAGAACTCCTGCAGGCAGACGTTGACTGTGGATATTGTATCACAGACACAGTCCCTTTGACTGTTAGGCCAAAGATGTAAACAACCATGCATAAGCAGCACCTGTCAAATGGAGGAGTCCAACAGCCGATTAGTTCCAGTCATTCCACCGGAAAGGATGTAAACGGCTCCTGGAGTCTGTAGTGCAGCCATGCCTAGACGGTCAACACCGCGGTTCGATCGCGTCCGTATTTTTACTTTGTGCTCTCAACAAGGGACGTGTCCAGGCGTCTCGGAGTGAACCACAGCGATGTTGCTCTGACATGGAGGAGATACAATGAGACAGGAAATGACGATGGCATGCTCGCTCAGGCCGTCCAAGGGCTATTACTGCAGTGGATGACCGCTAGCTACTGATTATGGCTCGGAGGAAACTAACAGCAACGCCAATATGTTGAATAATGCTTTTCGTGCAGCCAGAGGACGTCGTGGTACGACTTAAACTGTGCGCAATAGGCTGCATGATGCGCAACTTCACTCCCTACGTCCATGCCGAGGTCCATCTTTGCAACCACAATACCATGCAGCCAAGTGCAGATGGGCCCAAAAACATGCCAATTGGATCGCTCATGATTGGCATCACGTTATCTTCACAGATGAGTGTCCTATTGCTCTCAACCAGACGATCGTCGGAGACGTGTTTGGAGGCAAACCGGTCAGGCTGAGCGCCTTGGACACACTGTCCAGCGAGTGCATCAAGGTGGAGGTTCCCTGATATTTTGGGGTGGCAATATGTGTGGCCGACGTACGCCGCTGGTGGTCATAGAAGGTGCCGTAACGGCTGTACGGTACGTGAATGCCGTCCTCCGACCGACAGCGCAACCATATCGGCAACATACAGGTGAGGCATTCGGCTTCATGGACTACAATTCATACTCCGATCGTGCACCTCTTCCGAATGGCTTCCTTTAAGATAACATCGCTCGACTAGAGTAGCCAGCATGTTCTCCAGACATGAACCCTATCGAACATGCCTGGGATAGATTGTGAAGGGCTGTTTCTGGACGACATGAGCCACCAACCACTCTGAGGGATCTACGCAGAATCGCCGTTGAGGAGTGAGACAATCTGGACCAACAGTGCCTTGATGAACTTGTGGACAGTATGCCACGACGAATACAGTCGTGGATCAATGCAAGAGGACGTGCTACTGGGTATTAGAGGTACCGGTATGCTCAGCAATCTGGACCACCACTTCCGAAGGTCTCGCTGTATGGTGGTACAACATGCAATGTGTGGTTTGCATGAGCAATAAAAAGGGTGGAATTTATCTGTAGATCAGCGTACTTCACATCCTTTTTCAAAAGCTTTCTCCTCGTGTAACGCGTGCTTTAGAAATCGTAATCAAATGCTGAGCAATACTGACTATTGGTTGGCCCTGTGTTGCGCATGTGAACAGTGTCGTGAAACAAAACTTTAAACTTAATGAAATACTAAATTTGAAATAATGAAAACTAAACTACTTAAATTTCAAAAGTAACTAATTGTGTACTCAGTGAAAACTATTTAACTGAAACACAACACTGAGGTAGATTATGAACGTTGCGTGACATGAAGTGCAATTCTGATTTGAACTGTACGTAAAAATAAAAATAGCTCAGAAGAAAAATAACTTTTCGAGGCTACCTACACTGTTTACTGTAAATTAATTTACTTGCTTAGCACAAAACCTGATAATTCTGACAACGAGCTCTTTCCACATAAGAATTCAAAATGAAATTTGCCCTGAAATAAAAGTGACTTACCTCAAGCTCAGCACGTCGTTTTGTGTCTGGTGTACCGACGTTCTCGAAAGGAAATAGGAATTAGTACGTGCAACAGCTAAAGAAAAAAAATAAGCTACTCACCACAAAATTTGTTTTTTGCCTGTCAGAAACGATCTGTAGCTTCGTATAGCGTAGGGTGCAAACCACACATGACAAAATATTGAAAACTTTGCTAAGAATGATTAGGGAGGGTTTTACTTTAAAGAAAGTTGTTCTTTCAAAATTAACTTCTTATTATAGTCAGAAAAGACTGCACAGTTACGAAATTCTCTCAATACAAAGATTAGAGACATTGAGTTATTCCTGACGTAATGAAAACAAAGAGATCTAATTAATACTAATCATGAATGTTTTTAGGTATCCGAGGGACAAAGATTTCCTCCAGTTAATAATTCTGAGAAACAAACATTTGATTCTAGGGCAACTGTTGGTTACCTTTAAATATTCCTCCAAGAAAGCTGCTCCAATAATAGAACGAGCAACATATGTTTTAATCTCCATAACAAAGTGTTCGAGATAATTTCTCTAATATTCACAAATATTAGATCCCCTATTCTAAAACCTCAACTGCTAGCTAATATGTCCCAAACAAGAATCTTATTCACCGCTCGTGCACGCGTTTTTTAATCTTTGTCTCAGTACAAAAAAGATGAATTATTACAGTGGCAGAAAACATATGACAATCTTACAATGAATTATCGTGTCTACACTCCGCATATTATGTTTATTTAAGATCGTCGTCAGTTCTTTATCCACTCACCGGTCCTCTGCGGATTTTTCTGCATTTCGGTACAATATCCTGCCGCCGCTATCTCCCTATAGTTGACAGCATTGTACATGAAATAGCCTCACTGAATTCCCCACGCTATCATCGAGAGTCGTTGACCCTGGACTGGCATTCGAGAGGGCGAGAGATCAAATCCGCGTCCGATCATCCTGTTTTAGGTTTTCCATGATTTCTCTAAATCACTCAGGCAATTGCCAGAGTGGAATAAAATGGAAACCTACAGTCGTCCTTACGATATTATTTATTATATGGCTATCAGTTTCGGCGCTTCAGTGGACTATTTTCAGGCTTTATCTGACGCGAAGGGGTAAACACCATCCGTATTCACGATTCATCATTGGGCAATATCTGTAACTGGTTTTCGCAGAGTACCTGCAACAACGATTTTGTCTCCCCAACCATGAAGTATCAATAGAGTTTTTATAGTAGGGAATTTGATATTTGTGAATCTTAGAGAAATTATCTGGAATTCTTTATTGTGGACATCCGTTATTGATTATATTGATACACTACTGGCCATTAAAATTGCTACACCACTAAGGTGACGTGCTACAGACGCGAAATTTAACAGACAGGAAGAAGATGCTGTGATGTGCAAATGATTAGCTTTTTAGAGCATTCACACAAGGTAGGCGCCGGTGGCGACTAATACAACGTGCTGACATGAGGAAAGTTTCCAACCGATTTCTCATACGCAAACAGCAGTTGACCGGCGGCTGGCCGGAGTGGCCGAGCGGTTCTAGGCGGTTCAGTATGGAACCGCACGACCGCTAAGGTCGCAGTTTCGAATCATGCCTCGGGCATGGTTGTGTGTGATGTCCTTAGGTTAGTTAGGTTTAAGTAGTTCTAAGTTCAAGGGGCCTGATGACCTCAGATGTTAAGTCCCATAGTGCTCAGAGCCATTTGAACCAAGTTAATCGGCGTTGCCTGATGAGACGTTGTTGTGATGCCTCGTGTGAGGAGGAGTAATGCGTACCATCACGTTTCCGACTTTGCTAAAGGTCGGATTGTAGCACATCGCGACTGCGGTTTATCGTATCGCGACATTGCTGCTCGCGTTGGTCAAGATCCAATGACTGTTAGCAGAATATGGAATCGGTGGGTTCAGGAGGGTAATACGGAACCCCGTGCTCGATACCAACGGCATACTATAACTATCAGTCGAGATGACACGCATCTTATCTGCATGGCTGTAACGCTTCGTGCAGCCACGTCTCGATCCCCGAATCAACAGATGGGACGTTTGCAAGACAGCAACCATCTGCAAGCACAGTTCGACGACGTTTGCAGCAGCATGGTCTATCAGCTCGAAGACTATGGCTGCGGTTACCCTTGACGCTGCATCACAGACAGGAGGGCCTGCGATGATGTACTCAACGACGAACCTGTGTGCACTAATGGCAAAACGTCATTTTTTCGGATGAATCCAGGTTTTGCTTACATGATGGTCGCATCCGTGTTTGACGACATCGAGACGAACGCAAATTGGAAGCGTGTATTCGTCATCGTCATACTGGCGTACCACCCGGCGTAATGGTATGGTGTGCCATTGGTTATACGTCCAGGTCACCTCTTGTTCGCATTGACGGCACTCTGAACAGTGGACGTTACATTTCAGATGTTTTACGATCCGTGGCTCTATCCTTCATTCGATCCCTGCGAAACCCTACATTTCAGCAGGATAATTCACGACCGCATGTTGCAGGTCCTGTACGGGCCTTTCTGAATACAGAAAATGTTCGACTGCCGCCCTGGCCAGCACTTTCTTCAGATCTCTCGCCAACTGAAAACGTCTGGTCAATGGTGGCCGAGCAACTGGCTCGCCACAATACGCCAGTCACTACCGTTGATGAACTGTGGTATTGTGTTGAAGCTGCATGGGCAGCTGTACCTGTACACGCCATCCAAGCTCTGTTTGACTCGAAGCCCAGGCGTATCAAGGCCGTTATCACGGCCAGAGATCGTTGTTCTGGGTACTGATTTCTCAGGATCTATGCACTGAAATTGCGTGTAAATGTAATCACATGTCAGTTCTAGTATAATATATTTGTCCAATGAATACCCGTTTATCATCGTCATTTCTTGTTGGAGTAGGAATTTTAATGGCTAGTTGTGTAGTTGATGGTTGGAGGGACAACATCGTTGTTACAGGTAGTCCTTGAAAACCAGTTATAGGTGGTGGCCACTGATGAATCGCGTATATGGATTGTGTTACCCCGTTCAGCGTCAGTGCATGAAGATGGTGCGCTGAAGTACCGAAACTGGTAGTCGTATAATAAATAACATCGTAAGGATGGCTGTAGGTGTTCCATTTTATTACGTAAGTGAACAGTTGAAGTGCCTCACACCTCTACTCACAAGGTCGGACATAAAAAATGCCGTAATGATACTTTTCCCATCCTTGAAAGAACGCTAGTCAGTGTTCCGTCTCTAATGACCTCGACGTCGAAGGGACGTTAACTCTTTCCTTTGTTACGATGTTATCCACTCTGTAATTTACGAACATTGTAAAGAGGCTTCTTTGGGGGAATTTCCAAAATTACCTTCACATTCATCGATTCCGTTCTGGTGAGAACGAAGTATTGAGTTCTGTCTGCACAGTTCTGCATCCAGCCACAAGTCTGATTCGTTTCTCTGCAAACTCATATTTTGTTTACTAAACGACAGTTCGAAACCGAATATTATTGAAGGAACACGATATGAATCTGGTCGCCTTTGTCAAAGGCTCTGTGTATCTCTTGGACGAACAGATGTCTGTTTGTAAATCTACGTTGATTTATATGGGGAGAATTCCGTTCTCGAAAATGGTCATAATGCGTAAGCGCAAAATGTGTACTGTAAATTTTCAACTGACCGATGTCAGTGATATACGCTCTTAATATTGTGTATATGCCAGATGATGCTTCTTGAAAGCGGGAATGACCTGCTCATTTTTCCGAAATACTTGGTACCATTCATTACTTAAGTAGCCTAGCAAAAATGTTGTGAGAAGGGAAGAAAATTATTTCGCTTAATTTTTGTAGAGTCTGCCACTTACTCACGGTACTGCCCCGACTCCATCGCATGTGAAGAGGCCGGTTCCTGCACGACCTCAAAGATGGAGTTTCCCACCTGCCGGTAACGCACTGTCTAACCACGATCGTATCCGCTGGTATCACGCCTATCCTGCATTCGACTGCCATACTGACGTACGGTACAAGGTCGGACGACAACCCAGCCACAGGACAGGTCCGCAAGAATTCTCTCTTGCCAACACAGTAGTAGTCTTTCGTCCAATTATTGACAGTAATAATAATAATAATAATAATAAAATGGCACTGAAATTAGGACGGGAATGAGACAAGGGCGTGGACTAACGTCTCTGATCTTCAACCGTGTTTCTGAAATTGTCTCCCGATAATAGTAGCAAGAAATGAACAATTCACGGGTAGAAAATGGGGTAGATTAGATCAAAATTATATGACTCTCACAGTCGACTGTCTAACCTTTACAGATGATCTAGTGATTTTTTCAGACTCCATAGATACGGCAGCGAAACAGCTTAACCAACTGGGTATACTGGAGCGAAGGCTGGGCTTTAAATCTCAGTTGAGGAGACAAAGTTTATGACAGGCGTAAAGTCAATGCTAAAACGAACTAATGTCGAACTAGGAAAAATGAAGCAGCTTGAAAACTTTAAATAGCTACGTGAAAGGACAGACTCTACCTGCCGGATAACGGAAATGGCGTATCAACCAACTAAAGGCATCTACAATTAGAGGTCGATATTCTTGAACGCCAAAATTAGACACTACTGCACTTTTATCTGACCCGATGATCTGTATGCAACAGAGACTCTTTATAATAAGCATGAAAGGTGTAATTGAGAAATTTCAGGACGTAAAAAAAAAAAAAAAACGATTTTGAGGAACATCCAGGGTTCGACCTAAGAGAAGTCGTCTACAGATGGAGTCAGAGGTACGAAATATTGAGTGTTCGGAAATTCTAGTTACATACTACTGGGACTTATAGAGGGGAGTGAATGCATAATATTTTGAATAGGAACCCGTATCCGGAAACTTCATCCAACTGCGCACTAAAGTTTCAAAGTTAACGCGCCGGTGCCTGAAAATGTATCTATATACAGGATAATACCGTGACGATGTTACAAACTTGCAAGGAGGATGGATAAGGATAAATGTACCAATTTGAGGTAAGGGTCCTTGTACCGGAAACGAACGAGTCGAAAATTATAAGCGAAAACCGTCTTGACAAATCGGGCAGTGGAACACATGAAGCGGCACTGTTGGCGACGTTTAGAGGTATTAGTGCGGGCAAGACAAGATAAGTGTCTTGTAATCGTGGGCTCTAGAATGCATACCTTTAGAGTTATGAGCACTTGTTCAGCAGAGGAGACGTGTTTTACAATAGCGAAGATGAACGACTGCTCGAGCTCCTCAGGTAAGCGTTTTAGTGCCCATGTTTATCGGACATTTTTTCTTGGTTTGGTCCATACTACCACATATTAAAGCTGCATATCCTACGTTTCTAACAACAACAGTACCGCTACGTGTATTCCACTGTTAGAGGTATCGGAATAACTTTCGCTTGCAACTTTCGACTCATACGTTTTCAAACCAGGGACCCTTATCTCAAATGAGTACATTTATCCTTCTCTATTTTCCTTGAAAGTTTGTTACACCATCATGGAATCACCCTGTATGTAAATACATTTACAGGCGCCGGTACCTATAACTTTGACACTCTGTAGCTTCGTTGTTGACTTTTACATCAAAATATTATTAACTCACTCCTCTTTACAGGTCCTAGAATTTGTAACGGGGCATTTCCGAGCACACTGTATACACGTAAGTGGAAAAACATAAATGTCACGACTCGACATCTACATGTCTACTCAGCAAACCACACTTCAGTGCCTGACAGAGGTTCCAACGAACCACCTTCACAATAAATCTCTATTATTCCAATCTCTAATAGCGAGCGGAAAGAAAAAAGCGAACACGTATATCTTTCTGCGCCAGCTCTGATTTCCTTATTTTATGACGATGATCGTTTCTTCCTACGTAGGTCGGCGTCAATAAAATATTTTCTCATTGCGTGGAGAAAGTTGGTGATTGAAAGTTCGTGAGAAAATTCCGCCACATCGAAAACCGCCCTTGTTTTAATGATGTCCATCCGAAATCCTGTATCATATCAGTGAATCTCTCTCCCCTATTTCGCGATAATCCAAAACGTATTATTCTTCTATGAACTTTCTCGATGTACCTCATTAATCTTACGTGGTTAGGATCCCAGAACGCGAAGCAATATTCCAAAAGAGGACGGACGGGCGTTGTGTAGGCAGTCTCTTTAGTAGATCTGTTACATTTTCTAAGAGGTTTTCGAGGTTTTCCTTTCCCACAACATTTCGTATGTATTCTTTCCAATTTAAGTTGTTCCTAATTGTAATTCCTAGGTATTTAGTTGAATTTACGGCGTTGAGATTTGCCTGATTTATCGTGTAACAGAAGTTTAACGGATTCCTTTTAGCACTCATGTGGACGACTCCCACTTTTCGTTATGTGGGGTCAATTGGCAATTTTTGGACCTTCAGATACCATTTCTAAATCGTTTCGCAATTTTTTTTGTTCTTCTGATGACTTTGTTACGTGATAAACGACAACATCATCTGTAAACAACCTAAGAGGCTGCTCAGAAGGCCTCCTAAACCATTTATATAGATAAGGAACAGCAGAGGGCCTATCTACATCTACATCTACATTTATCTACATCTACACTACCTAGGGGATCCCCAGAAACTAGTTCTTCTCTGCTCAATGACTTTCCGTCAGTTAATGCGAACTGTGATCTGTCTGACATGAAATCAAAAATCCAGTCACGTAACTGGTACGATATTTCATAAGCACGCAATTTCACTGTAAGTCGTTTGTACGGTGCAGTGGCAAAAGCCTTCTGGTGATCTAGAAATTCTGAAAAGGGGGACTGCCTCTTGTGGCCACGTGACGTGAATGAGCCCAGGAAGAATATTTAAAAGTTTATTAACTAACTTTAAGAAAACCCATGGGACATGCTTCACAAAAGTTCGAAAACAATCTACGAGGACAGGACATTTCTCATCATCTGTGACTGCAGTCTCCTCCGCTGTCTTTGCTTCTGGCGTAGGAGGGCTGCAGCAGCGACGAGGCCACTCTACGCGGTAGATATTTCGCACAAAGGCAGCTGCTCCAATGTTGGGAGCACGCGTGTCAAAGGGGACTGTCCGGCCGCCAGCCGCCTGGGAAATAAGGCAGCCTAGGACGGCCCGCAGAGCCAAAGCGACAGACAGAAGAGGGGAAAAAAAGAATACACAGTGAGGGCGTCTGGCGAGCGGAGCCAGAGGAAGAGGTTCCGCCCGCCATTAGCAGAGTTCCAGCGTCGCTCTGTTCCCGTTGCAGACTCAGCGCAGCGCGAGCCGCGGGGCTTCCCCGCGGCGGGCGGCAGCGGTGCTGGATTCGTCACTGTCGCCGTGACGTCACGGGCAGCTGGCGACGCGCGGAAGAGCACGCACGACGGTCCGTTTACAAAGCGTCACTCACGCTGGCGTCAGCGTCGCTTGCCGGCAGGAGCTGCAGCGCTGTTTGAAGGTGGCACGACACGGCTTTCGCTGAGACCTCAGCGACGTAGGCGAGGAACGGGTAGGTACAGGATGTGGCAATAGGTACGTGCTGTCAGCCACAGCCCTGCTTCCGCTGTACAAGAGTTGGACAAGAGTATGGAAACATCGTGAGAACTGCGTGCTTGAACATACGTTTACATCTACGAGGGGCGTTCAATGAGCGACGCATCATATTTTTTTCTGATGGCAGGTTGGTTTAATTCAGGATTCCCATACATCACCTACGTATTACGGCTCGGAGGAACCCTGACAGCAGCCGGCCGCGGTGGACGTGCGGTTCTGGCGCTGGAGTCCGGAACCGCGGGGCTGCTACGGTCGCAGGTTCGAATCCTGCCTCGGGCATGGGTGTCTGTGATGTCCTTAGGTTAGTTAGGTTTAATAAGTTCTAAGTTCTAGGGGACTTATGACCTAAGATGTTGAGTCCCATAGTGCTCACAGCCATTTGAACCATTTTTTGAACCCTGACAGCAACGCCACCCTGTTGAAGCTTTTCATGCAGCCACAGGACGTCGTGTTACGACTGAAACTGTGCGCTATGATTGCATGATGGGCAACTTCACTCCCGACGTCCATTTTTGCAACCACGACACCATGCAGTGCGATACAGATGGGCCCAACAACATGCCGAATGGATCGCTCAGCACTGGCATCGCGTTCTCTTCACCGATGAGTGTCGCGTATGCCTTTAGGCAGACAGTCGTTGGATACGTGTTTGGAGGCAACCTGGTCAGGCTGAACACGTTGGACACACTGTTTAGCGAGTGCAGCAACGTGGAGGTTCGCTGCTGCGGCATTTGTGGGGCCGATGTACGCCGCTGATGGTCATGGATAGCGCCGTAACGGCTGTACGATACGTGACTGCCATCCTCCGACTGATAGTGTAACCATATCGGCAGCATATTGCTGAGGTATTCGCCTTCATGGACGTCAATTCACGTTCCCATCGTGCACACCATGGAATGACTTCCTTCAAACGACGTCGCTTGACTAGAGTGGCCAGCACGTTCTTCAGACATGAACCCCTGGTGTAGATTGGAAAGGGCTTTTTAAGGACGACGTGACCCACCAACCACTCTGAGGGACCTAGGCAGAATCGCCGTTGAGGAGTGCGACAATCTAGACCAACAGTGTCTTAATGAACTTGTGGACAGTATGCCACAACGAATACAGGCATAAATCAATGCAAGAGGACGTGCTACTAGGTATCAAAGGTGTCGGGGTGTACAACAATCTGGACCACCACTTCTGAAGATCTCGCTGTATGGTAGTACAACACGCAATGTGTGGTTTTCACGAGCAATAAAACGGGCGGATATGATGTTTACGTTGATCTCTATTCCAATTTTCTGCACAAGTTTCAGAACTCCTTGAACCGAGGTGATGCAAAACTGTTTTTAATGCGTTTATATACTAGGGTAATTCGGAAACTAGGATCCTGTCTGTTGCGAAGTGGAAACCACAGTGGAAATCAACAACATTTAGCTACATCTTCCATATTTTTTCTACATAATGACCTTTCTGACGTATATATTTTTCGTAGTGTTGCACCAACTTTCCAATAACCTCGCCATAGAACACTTCCGCCAGTGCTTTCTGCCAATTCGCTACGCTGATCTACAGATCGTTATGTGTGCCAAAATACTGTTTTGATAGCCAGCGGCTCATATGGGAAGAGACGAAATGTCCGGGCTGTGTGGTGGGTGAACAAACACTGCCCATAGAAAGTGCTGAAGAAGCGTCTTCGTTGCCCATGAAGAGCGTGGCTGAGAAATGTCACGAAGAAAGAAATACATGAAAAAAATAAATTAAAAAAATGGTTCAAATGGCTCTGAGCACTATGGGACTCAACTGCTGTGGTCATCAGTCCCCTAGAACTAAGAACTACTTAAACCTAACTAACCTAAGGACATCACACACATCCATGCCCAAGGCAGGATTCGAACCTGCGACCGTAGCAGTCTCATGGTTCCGGACTGCGTGCCTAGAACCGCGAGACCACCGCGGCCGGCGAAATGCATGACAGTTATGTCATGTAGGGTTATATAAAATGAAGCGAAATCTCTCAGCACCCATACTTGGCGGCAGATACTGTTTATCTAGGCACCTTCACGTGCTCACTGCGCGATCAGAACAGAAAAGAGCGACGACGCTATCGAAGGGGCATTTGAGGCACTGCCCAACACAGCTCTACAAAGCCTCTTCGGATTTTCACTGTCATTTCCATTTCACGACCGGTCGGACCTTACTTTCCGAATAGTCCTCGTAGTTACAAACACATCAAACAATGAAACTTCCTGGCAGATTAAAACTGTGTGCCCGACCGAGACTCGAACTCGGGACCTTTGCCTTTCGCGGGCAAGTGCTCTACCAACTGAGCTACCGAAGCACGACTCACGTCCGGTACTCACAGCTTTTACTTCTGCCAGTATCCGTCTCCTACCTTCCAAACTTTACAGAAGCTCTTCTGCGAACCTTGCAGAACTAGCACTCCTGAAAGAAAGGATATTGCGGAGACATGGCTTAGCCACAGCCTGGGGGATGTATCCAGAATGAGATTTTCACTCTGCAGCGGAGTGTGCGCTGATATGAAACTTCCTGGCAGATTAAAACTGTGTGCCCGACCGAGACTCGAACTCGGGACCTTTGCCTTTCGCGGGCAAGTGCTCTACCAACTGAGCTACCGAAGCACGACTCACGTCCGGTACTCACAGCTTTTACTTCTGCCAGTATCCGTCTCCTACCTTCCAAACTTTACAGAAGCTCTTCTGCGAACCTTGCAGAACTAGCACTCCTGAAAGAAAGGATATTGCGGAGACATGGCTTAGCCACAGCCTGGGGGATGTATCCAGAATGAGATTTTCACTCTGCAGCGGAGTGTGCGCTGATATGAAACTTCCTGGCAGATTAAAACTGTGTGCCCGACCGAGACTCGAACTCGGGACCTTTGCCTTTCGCGGGCAAGTGCTCTACCAACTTTTTTTTTTTTTTTTTTTTTTTTTTTTTTTTTTTTTTTTTTTCCACAATGTTTCAAAACAGTTTCGCGTTTTACGACTATAAATTGACATCAGCTGTTGGGCACACATAAAAATTTGTCCCGCACCGCAACACGAACCCGAAATTTCCCCTAAAAGTGAGCGATAGCTTTAACCACTTTTTTTTTTTTTTTTTTTTTTTTTTTTTTTTTTTTCATAGTACAAAATTTATTTTTTTAATACAAATGAGATTCAATTACAAAATAGTACACAAGAAAACAGCTTATTGGGAAAAGTCTTACAAAGCTTCACCTTTGTGGTGCAGAACATAACAATTAAGCTCAAATTTTACACTTCAAATGGAAAATAAAAATATTACAAAAAAAGAAAAGAAAAAAATCAGTCTGTGCATAAAATAACCTCCCATCTTTTTGGTTACTTTCATGGAAATGCGATGACAAAGCCACAAAACTGAAGTTGTACTAAGGCACTTATGCAAATAACATGTACAGAAATATGTCAATGAATACTTAAAGAAAATGGTGTTTCTACACACACTAATTATTAAGCTCAACAAAAATATAATCACAGCCTACAATGTTTATTTCACAAACTACTAACTACATTTTTTTTTTTTGAGAATGCATAAAAAAAAACAAGGCAGCCATGCGCAAAAGGTTGCCAATAAAGTGAACTAAAAAGGGCCATCTTGCTCGCCGCGGTCACATTGCTAGGCGGGCGGCCAGGAACGGGCGGTCGTCATTGCATTGGACATCACCAGCCACCAATCGTTGGAGCGCCCGGGGCCGCTGCACACAGTCAGAGACTGTTTCTGTTACCATAGGGGAATCGTGGAAAGATCACATCTACAAGTTAATGTCTTCTCACACCCGGCACACCCCAGCTGGGTGGTGGGTCCATGAATGACGAACCCAAATAGTTCGCAAAAAGGTTCCGGTAATCCTGTCTGTTCGTTAAGACCAGAAACTCGTCGATCATATAGTACCATAAATCGAGGACGTCTTTGTCTCCATCGCGGTATATGTAGTGTATCGCCATTCCTCGTACCCAATTAACCGCATTCATCCGGGTCATAGGGAAATAGACAGCGTCGGGATGAAAGAGTTCTTGGGGTAAAATCGAAACGTAGGGGCGGCGGAGCAGGAAAGCCAGGATCTGGCGGATCAGTTTCCAGCACTCACGCGCGGGGCCACAGTTCAGTCTATGTTCGTCCGTGTCTAACGTCGTGCAACGGGGGCACACAGGGTCGTCAATTAGGTGAATGGCATGCAGCCGTTGTCGGGTTGGAAGTTTCTCGTTAACGACCACATACCACGTCGACCGCACGAAAGTAGACAGGAACGGCGCGTGGATGGCTCGCCATACTCGTGGCCAGTCGACCGTAGGGTGGCGCCGTACAATGTCGTTATCCGGAGTCCAGTGCTGGAGAGCACTATAATAAGTCTTCGCTGTCGGATTCCGTGCCTCCGATATAACCCGCAACACATAGCTATGCTCTACGAAAAACGTTCTAATGTGTGACAGCGAGGGCGATAAATGTCCAACTGGTACCGGTGGGTACAGCGTACGTGGGGCCACTTCTTCAATCAGTAGGCCTGGGAGACTGGCTGTTGGTGAAAGCCAGAGTCGCCTCATGGAACGGAGATACAGTGCCAGCGCTCTGTGCTTGACGTGAGTGAGTCCAACACCGCCTTTGTCGAAGGGTAAAGTAAGCGTAACAAAACGGATCTTGAAAACAGCACCATCGTTCACCACGTGTCCAAACACTGCCTGTATCCTGGAAGCCATCGTGTCCGTTATCGGCAGTACATGGGCGTAATGGTTAAGGTGAGAAGCCATGTACACATTAACGTATTGGGCGCGTTGCAAAATGTTCAATGACCTGAATTTATTGAGACGAGCCTCTAAACGGAGTCTTCGTAAGACCATACGATACGTAAAGGCCGCCGTGCGTTGTATTTGTCGATGGAGTGATATCCCTAAACACTTGAGCATCGGGACCTTTGTCAGAGGTACGGCCAGACCTGCAGGCATTCCTCGTCCTAAATCCATGTAGCGTGATTTCCGAAGGTTGAGCACACTGCCTGCCACCGCCCCATACTGGTGGAGCCAGGAAAACGCCGTGTGTATTTCGTCACCAGACCGTGCTAAGAACATCACATCGTCGGCGTATGCACCACATCGAAAGGTTACGGAACGGAGGGTAAGCCCTTCTAAGCGTCGCCGTAGTCCGTGAAGAGCTGGTTCGAGGGCAACGGCGAAGAGCATGGCAGAAAGAGGACAACCCTGCCGGACGGACCTGTTGACACGGACGGGGGCGGACCGACAGCCGTTGATCATAATCCTCGTGACAGCCCCATGGATCAATCGAAGCACAACAGACGTCGTCAGACGCGGGACACCGATGTGTTCCATAACAGCACGCAGGAAACCATGGTTAACGCGGTCGAAAGCATGGTCGAAGTCCAGCGCAACAAGAGCGCCTTGGAGGCGGCAAGTTTGCATGAGCGCCACCACGTCTCTATAGGTGCTTAAAGTCGTAAACACATTAGTGTCGCCCCCGAGGCAGGTTTGATCAGTGTGAATGGCCGCCATTACCGTAGGTTTGAGCCTCTCACGGAGCATGCGTGTCAACAGCTTATAGTCAGTGTTTAGCATTGTCAAGGGGCGAAAATCAAGAGGGCGACGGCCTCCGCCGGGTTTGGGCACAGGGATCAAGAGACCCTCAGTAAAGTCAGATGGTACCTGAAAATCGGCGTCCAGGAGTTCACTGTACATCCTGACCCACATTGGGCCCATGAGATCAAAGAACCGCTTGTAAAATTCAAGAGGGAGGCCGTCAGGGCCAGGCGTTTTGTTGGGAGAGCCACGCAACAGAGCCTCTCGCAGTTCTTCCAAAGTCACCGCCGACAAGAGCGTAGCATCATCTTGTAGGTTCCGAGAGACTGGTAGGTCAGATAGGACTTCCCTGACCCCTACATTCATGTGGGACTCCCTCTCGTAAAGAAGTTTATATGACTGTGTGAACGCTCGGACGATATCCATTTGTGCATCAACGCGTCGCCCGTCCTCCGTCTCAACCTCGGTAATGAGCTGCCTCTTGCGTCTTCGGCGTTCTTGAATGATATGGTGGAGGGAAGGTCGTTCACCACGAACATCATCAGTCGTCCTCGCTCGCACCCGCACACCCGCAAGACGTACGGCGTTGATACGAAGCAATTGTGCCTTGACGCGTTGTACTGCTGATTGTCGCTCTGGCGACGGCGGTTGTACAGCCAGTTCGCGGAGCGCAGTATAGTAAAAATCAGTAGTCGCAGTATACCAGCGCGCTCGGTCGCGTCCATAGCTGACTAATGTTCGGCACAGTGCGGGTTTTGCACACCGTAACCACCATTGAAGTACAGAACGGTAGGCGGGTAAACGCCGGTGGCAAGTGCTCCATGTGGACTCGACTGCGCGTCTGCAATTTATCTCATCAAGAAGGGCCACATTGAGGCGCCACGGACCCCTACTTCGGCGGACGCGCTGACGGGGAAGGGTGAGAGTACACACATATGCGAGGTGATCCGTGAACGCTGCCGGCCACATCTCAGCGTCGACAACGGCCGATCGTAGGCCGCGGGTGACGTAGACTCGATCCAAACGGCTCGCGGAGTGACTAGTAAAGTAGGTGTGTGCTCGACGGTCGCCGTGTTGGATGATCCAGGTGTCCAACAAGGCCAAGTCCTGTACAAGTGCCTGGAGTGCCGGGCAGGTGGTATAGTGTGGCTCCTGGTCGGATGGGCGGAGCACACAATTAAAATCGCCGCCTACTACCAAGTGGTCGGTATTGCCCTGGAAGAGCGGGGCTATATCTTCGGCAAAAAAGGTGCGCCGTTCTCTCCTTTTGCCGGTGCCTGAAGGAGCATATAAGTTCACCAGACGTACTGTACCAATCGTGAGTGCGACCCCCCGGGCCGACGGTAAATAGGAGACATCAGTGGCCATTATCCCTTCCCGCAGTAGAATCGCCGTACCTCCGCCGCCCACATCTGCAGGCATAGTGTAGGCGTCATATCCGTAGGCATCGAGACAGAGTCCTGATCGGACTTCTTGAAGGAAAACAACGTCCAGATCCGCAGCGCGTAACGTATCCTTCAGCATACGGGTCTTGACATCAGATGTAATGCCATTGACGTTGATCGTGGCGAGGCGGTATGCCTGGTCCATCAAGTCTCAGAAGGTGACCATGGTATGACAGGAGGGCAGTAGTCGTGACGTGGAGCGCCGGTCTTGCGAAGTGCTAGGCAGCGACGAGAGGTGCTCATGCCGTCCTAGGCGTCTGTCGCCGGCCGCGTAGACGCTGCCATCGGCATCGGTGCATCGTCTTGGTTCTGAAACGCATCCTGCAACTCCATCTCCTGCGCCCAGTCGCCCAGGGACGTTGACACCACTGGATCTCGAGAGGCAGACGGAGGCAAGGGTGCATGCCCGGTGTCGGAGCTGCGGTGATCTCCCGCATCGCCATGTGGTCCAGACCCAGCGGTAGTGGGAGAAGACGTCGAACCGTGTGAGACGGTAGGGTCGCCTGTGTCGGCGCGGTGGAGCGGTTGAGGCACCTCGTCATCCAGCGGTGTCGCCTCGGGCTGTTCTACGTCGTCGGTTGTCTTGCGCCGCTTCTTATGACGCTTGGGTGATTTCTGCTTACGCTGCCGCGCCTCTGTTTCCGACGTAGGGCAAGGGGAGGACGCTGCATCCTGTGCTTCAACTTCCATCGCACCGTCGGCGAGCCGTTGTGACGGTGCGCCGGGGTCCGACGAAAGGACATCAGTAGCATCAGCACTGAAAGACGCTTGGGGCTCCGTGGAAGCTACTGCAGGGTCCTCCAAAGCTCGCACCAATACAGTGGGGTCGTGATATACAGCTGGCGTCTCCCGTCTCGCCGCCGCAACATACGTAATCGGCAGAGAGGTCGGTGTCGACGGACGAATCTGGTCGGTCGAGGGTGTCTGCGCGAGACGGCGTTGCAGGCATTCGGTACGCATGTGTCCCGTCTGGCCACAACCGGAGCAGGTTCTCGGCTGACCGTCGTAAATAATTATTGCCCTGCAACCAGCGATCGTGAGATACGAAGGAATATGGCGATGCAGGTCAATACGGACTTGTCGCACCCCGTTAAGGACAGGGTAGGTGTCGAAGGTCTTCCATTTTTCGGCCGTGTGGCCGAGAATTGTTCCATAGGGTCGAAGAGCAAGGGTGACCAAATCCGCTGGAACTTCAAAAGGGAGCTCAAACACGCGCACATTTTGGATTCCCAATCCAGCACGTTCAAGCGTCACCACACCCACGTTTCCGTCTGAGTGGCAGAACCGATAACCTGCCGTCGAGCGTCTGAGAAGTTTGTCACATGCTTCGTCGTCAGTGAACTTAAGATATACGACGCTGGAGACAATAGATAAGTGGATACCGATCAGCTCGTTAGGATCAACATGTACCACATCGCGTAAAAAACGCTCTACTTCGTGGGCCTTGGGTCTAGAGTACGTAGTGTCGAACTGCAGCTTGATCGTGGCTTTCCGATACGAAAGAGCCATCGTGTGTCAGGAACGTGACGGCAATACGTAACACTGGCGCGCCGGCGCGGTAAACAACAACACACCCGGAAACGCGACACGGAGCGGCCGGGACGTACCGCACCGCTCCACAGCCAAAGGCCGACTCGCCAACTGAGCTACCGAAGCACGACTCACGTCCGGTACTCACAGCTTTTACTTCTGCCAGTATCCGTCTCCTACCTTCCAAACTTTACAGAAGCTCTTCTGCGAACCTTGCAGAACTAGCACTCCTGAAAGAAAGGATATTGCGGAGACATGGCTTAGCCACAGCCTGGGGGATGTTTCCAGAATGAGATTTTCACTCTGCAGCGGAGTGTGCGCTGATATGAAACTTCCTGGCAGATTAAAACTGTGTGCCCGACCGAGACTCGAACTCGGGACCTTTGCCTTTCGCGGGCAAGTGCTCTACCAACTGAGCTACCGAAGCACGACTCACGTCCGGTACTCACAGCTTTTACTTCTGCCAGTATCCGTCTCCTACCTTCCAAACTTTACAGAAGCTCTTCTGCGAACCTTGCAGAACTAGCACTCCTGAAAGAAAGGATATTGCGGAGACATGGCTTAGCCACAGCCTGGGGGATGTTTCCAGAATGAGATTTTCACTCTGCAGCGGAGTGTGCGCTGATATGAAACTTCCTGGCAGATTAAAACTGTGTGCCCGACCGAGACTCGAACTCGGGACCTTTGCCTTTCGCGGGCAAGTGCTCTACCAACTGAGCTACCGAAGCACGACTCACGTCCGGTACTCACAGCTTTTACTTCTGCCAGTATCCGTCTCCTACCTTCCAAACTTTACAGAAGCTCTTCTGCGAACCTTGCAGAACTAGCACTCCTGAAAGAGCACTTGCCCGCGAAAGGCAAAGGTCCCGAGTTCGAGTCTCGGTCCGGCACACAGTTTTAATCTGCCAGGAAGTTTCATATCAGCGCACACTCCGCTGCAGAGTGAAAATCTCATTCTGGAAACATCAAACAATGTTTACATGGCAGGAAATGGTGCCTTTTTACTTTTTCTTTTTTATCTGTCAGACTGTTGTCAAACAACATCGAAAATTATTTTTCTCGTATTTTTTTTAATCCCATTTTGTTTGCTTTTGTTCGTTGTATCTGCTCGGGGCGGACGTCGAAAGACATCTGCTTACGTTCGTTGTTTATCGATTAACTCAGTTTTTTTTTTTGTTACAGAGAACAGCTAACTCTCTGACCGAACACGCTGAGCCACCTTGCCGGCAACATGCTTGCTCTGAAATTCACAATTAAGTGTCTCGAAGAAGATACTTTGAACCATCTTCAAGCTGAAACTTCCTGGCAGATTAAAACTGTATGCCCGACCGAGACTCGAACTCGGGACCTTTGCCTTTCGCGGGCAAGTGCTCTGCCATCTGAGCTACCGAAGAACGACTCACGGCCGGTCCTCACAGCTTTACTTCTGCCAGTATCTCGTCTCCTACCTTTTAAACTTTGCAGAAGCTCTCTTGCGAACCTTGCAGAAATAGCACTCCTGAAAGAAAGGATCCTGCGGAGACATGGCCTGGGGGATGTTCCCAGAATGAGATTTTCACTCTGCAGCGGACTGTGCGCTGATATGAAACTCCCTGACATATAAAAACTGTTTTAATCTCCCTGGAAGTTTCATATCTGCGCACACTCCGCTGCAGAGTGAAAACCTCTTTCTGGCATCTTCAAGCCGTTTTTCTACTGTTCCACTCCCGAACAGCGCGCGGGATAAACGAGCGCTTAAATATTTCTGTGCTATCTCTGATTTCTCTTATTTTATGATGATGAACATTTCTTCCAATGTAGATGAGCGCCAAAAATATGTTTTCACGCTGTGAGGAGGCAGTTGGTGACTGATACTCCAAGAGTAGGTCCTGTCGCAACGAAGAATGCGTTTATTTAAATACTACTAGCCCAATTCGTCTACCATATCCCTGCCACTTTCTCCCATATTTAGTGATAATTCAAAACGAGCTGCCCTTGTTTGAAATTTTTCGATGTCTTCCGTCAATCTTATCTGATGCGGATTCCACACCGCACCGGAATACTCCAGGCCAGATAAGCATAGTGAAAGCAGTCATTTCCGTTGAGGCCGAACGGTTCTAGGCGCTTCATTCCGGAACCGCGCGGCTGCTACCGTCGCAGGTTCGAATCCTGCCTCGCGCATGGATGTGTGTGACGTCCTTAGGTTAGTTAGGTTTAAGTAGTCCTAAGTCTAGGGTCTGATGACCTCAGATCTTCAGTCCCATAGTGCTCAGATTCATTTGAGCCATTTTAGTAGACTTAATACATATCCTGTTATGTCAAAAAGTTGCAGTCTTTGGTTTGATTTTCCCCACAACATTATCCTTTCGATTTTCACAGTTTACGTTATTCGTGACTGTAATCCCTGGCTATTTATTTAAGTTTACAGGCTTTAGATTCGTGTAATTTATCGTGTAACCGTAAGTTAGCGGATTCCTTCTAGTACTCATGTGGATGGCTTCACACTTTTCATTATTTACGATCAGTTGTCACTTTTTGCAAAATACAGATATTGTCAAAACCATTTTGTAAGTGGATTTGATCATCTGATGATTTTACAAGATCTGCAAACGATCTAAGAGGGCTGCTCACATTGTCTCCTACGTCGTTTATGTCGATTAGGAACACCAGAAAGCCTATAACACTTCATTTGGCAACGTCAGGTATTACTTCTGTTTTATTCGTTGATTTTCCGTCAATTACTGCGAACTGTGCTCTTTATGACAGGAAATAACAAATCAAGTCGCACAACTGAGGCGATACTCCATAAGTATGCAGTTTGATTAGACGTAGTTTGAGAGGAACTGTATCAACAGTCTTCTGAAAATCTAAAAACATGGAACCAGTTTGACGTCCCCTGTCAATAGCACTTATTACTTCGTGAGAATAAAGAGCTAGTCGTCCTTCACAAGAACAATGTGTTCTGTATCATTGATGACTGTTTGTCAATAAATCGTTCCCTTCGAGGCAATTCATAATGTTCGCACAGAGTATATGTTCCAAAATCATTCTGCAAATCGACGTTAGTGATATGGGCCTGTATTGTAGAGGATTACTCCCCATTTCCTGAGCAACGTTCCAGTCATTAGATACGTATCTTTCGAGTAGTTGTGCATGACTGCTAAGTCCTAATCTGCTTCGCTACACAGAGAGTGCCTACTTCTAAGTTACTCATTTTGCAAGTTGTTCTAGATTAGAATTCTAGAATATTTGCTTCTTCTTCTTTGGTGAAGGAGTTTCGGTGAACCGTGGTTAGTGACAGTGCTTCAGTGCACTGTCATGAGTTACATCATCATTGGTGTCAGACAGTCAAAGTACTGATTGCGTCTTGCCACTGGTGTACTTCACATATGAACAGAATCTCTTCGGGTTTCCTGCAGATTTCGAAACAGAGTTTGATCGTGGAAAATATTAGAAGCATCTCACAAAGACGTTCGCTCTAAATTTCGAGCTTCTTTAAAAGTTTGCCACTCGTGGGTATTTTATATTCTTTTAAATTTGGATTGCTTTTTTCGCTGACCTGTTTTGTGTACCCTGGGGATGAATGCGATCGCTTATCATGTTCTTTGGTATACATCTCTCAATTGTCGTCGATACTATTTCTTTGAATTTAAACCACATCTGGTCTACTCTTACATATTTAATTGGGAAGGAGTGGACACTACTCTTAGGGAGGCGTCAAGTACATTTTTATTTGCTCTTTTAAATAAATGTACTTTGCGTGAATTAAGTATGTGGCACAAGCTCGTGCTCAAGCTATTAGCCTGACTACGGGTGGAGTATGACTCTTCTTCGCCACGGGGCCATGAAGGTGCGGATGGCGTGCCCTTCGCCCGGCTGCCTTTTACCTTCGCCAAAGGTACCCAGTACTCATTTGGTAGCGAGCTGAGTGGACCCGGGGTTGTCCTCGAGAGCCTGGAACGAAGAAACGTCCCCGGCCCTATTCAGTACTGAACCACGGACCTCCAAGGCCGCAGTCCACTGTCCTACCCGCTGTACCACAACGGCCACATGGTCTCGTGAAAGAGATCTGGTCAAATTACTGTTGAAACAATTTGCATTAAAATGTTTATCCATTTACAGTCTTTTCCATGAGTAGTGTAAGCTTTTTGCTTGACCAGCTATTGTAAAACACAAATAGCACTTTACTTTCAGACATATCGTCTCTTACGGAAGAACACTAGTAGAAAAAATATCAAGCCGTCGAGCAACATCTACATCTACATACGTACTTGGCAGACCACCGTATGGTGAGTGGCGGAGGTTACCCTGTGCGTCTTCTAGTCATTTACTCTCCTGCTCCACTCGCAAACAGAGCGAGGGAAAAACTGCTGTCTATATGCCTCCGTATGTGTCTTAATTTCTGGTATCCTTCTGTTCGTGGTCCTTACGTATGTTGGCGCCAGTAGAATAATCTGTAGTCAGCTTCAAATGCTACTTCTCTAAATTTTCTCAGTAGTGTTCTACAATGAGAAAGTCGCATTTCTACCAGGGATTCCAACGTGTGTTCCTGAAGCTTCTCAGAAACACTTGCGCGTTCTTCGAACCTACCGGTAATAAGTCTAGGAGGCCGGCTTTGAGCTGCTTCGATGTCTCCCTTTAATTCGCCCTGGTGCGGATACCAAGCAATCAAACAGTACTCAAGAATCGGTCGCGCTAGTGTCCTACACGTGGCCTCCTTTACAGATGAACCACCACATTTATCTAAAATTCTCCGAATAAACAGTAGTCGATCATTTGCCTGCCCTACCACAATCCTGAGATGTTCGTTCCATTTCATATCACTTTGCAAAGTTACGGCCGTAGGTATTTAAACGACGTGACTGCTTCAAGCAGAACACTGCTATGCTGTACTCGGAAATCAAGGGTTTATTTTTCCAATTATGCCATTAACTTTCATTTTTATACAGTCAGAGCGAACAGCCATTTATCGCGCCCAAATAGAAAGTTATATACTTATACGGAAATGGTGTCTGTTCTTTCGGACATGTTTGAAAGAACAGACACCGTATCCCTATAAGTATATAGTTCTGGCAATACCGGCCACGATCTTCCTCTTCTGTGCCGATGCACACATATTATCCGAACGCTTACGGGACTTGGTAAGAATGTCTTCCACGAGTAATGAGTATGTTGGGTAGGGACACTACGAATGAAGTGTGTGGACATATATGGTGAGAATGTGGGTCTCGCGGGAGGCGTTGGCCAGGTAGTCCCTGCAGTCGCACTATCCTCTGTGCCCTCGCTGGCTCATATGGATAGAGCGTCTGCCATGTAAGCAGGAGATCCCAGGTTCGAATCCCGGTCGAGGCACACATTTTCACCTGTCCCCGTTGATATATATCAACGCCCATGAGCAGCTCAAGGTATTAATATATAATTCTTATTTATAAGTAGAAAGTTTTTCTCAGTCACATTTATCTTCCTACAGTCACTCAATGACGGCACCGTCAGTAAACAGCCGCAGATTGCTACTTATCGTGTCCGACGTTTCATCTATGAATACAAAAATAATAGCGGTCCTATCACACTCCCCTGAGGCACTCGAGACGATACTCTTACCTCTGATGGACAGTCGCATTCTATTGTTTAAGAAGTCTTCGAGCCATTCACTTGTCTGGAAACCCATTCCATATGCTAGTATCTTCGTTAAGCGTCTTCAGTGGGGTACCGAGTTAAGTGATGGCTTAAATGGCTCTGAGCACTATGGGACGTAACATCGGAGGTTATCAGTCCCCTAGAACTTAGAACTACTTAAACGTAACTAACCAAAGGACATCACACACATCCATGCCAGAGGCAGGATTCCAACCTGCGACCGTAGCGGTCGCGTGGTTCCAGACTGTAGTGCCTAGAACCGCTCGGCCGCTCCGCCCGGCTGTACAGGAGTCACGTGCCCTTTTTCGCAGTCGCTTGGGACTGTGCGCTGGGTGAGAGATTCGCGATAAATGCAAGCTAAGTAAGGAGCCAATGCCGTGGAGTACACATTGAAAAACCCAGTAGTATGTGTCACGAAAATAAAGCAAACAACAAAATAAAAACACAAATGACCGGAGTGAGTTCGGTGAGAATAGATTAACTTCCTATCTTAGCAGACGAAGCTTCAGTCCTCTGTTCCTGCACATGATCCAGTGCACCAACCTCAACAACTAGATAACGAAAGTCCTGTGATCACGGTTAAAAGTAAACCACGTTTAAAATGTCTTCTCGGTGCATCAACGCTAATCGACAGTTAGCAACCGTTAGCAGCCAACCGGGCATTTGACTGCGGTTAACTCCGTGCATTACAATAGCCAATAGTGTGATGCATGGAGCACAATTTCATTCACTCCTGCTAAGTTTGATTCATACACTAATAAACTTGGTGGGTTCATCGTAAGTGTGGGGTTCTGTATATGATGTCTTGAGTCTATTACAGTACATTGAAGCGTTCCGCTATGTTAACTTTGATCTAGGATAATGAGCTAGAATTTTGCGTTGAACAGGATCAGTGATTGGTGAACTCGACCGTCCATTGATCACTGGCGTCACTAATCCACTCACGACGTGGTTTACAAGCAAGCACGTGATGCGCATCCACGACGAGTAGTTGATTTTCGCCAGGAAGTCGCCCGTGTAAAAGCCTGGTTTGCACCGGAGCGAACACTGGCGAATTATCGTCAGTGAACGAGCATAGTCTCTCGCGTAAATGGTAGATGGCCTCGGACAAACAGCGTTCGCTCGAGTTCTGTTCGCATTAGCAGTAGGGATCGGAAAACCTATCCGTTAAAACAGATACCTGTATTTTAGATCTGAATATCCGGTATTTTCTGTATTTACTTGGTCTCTGTTATAACAGGTGTTTTTATTTTTTACTAATAACTGAGTAAAAAACCGAAATATCAAATAGCTATAGTAGTAGAGCCAAAATGTTTCGTTTTCAAATAAATATTTCTTAAAAAAGGAGTAATTTTTACTCGTAAAATGGCGTTATTATAGAAAATAAAGGTGAGGTTGAGCTACATCGGGGGCTTCTGTGAACGAAAATACGAGATTCATTTACGTGTGATGCCACAAACAGAACTGTCCACACCAACCATATCTTCAATACGAATTCATAAATAGTTACCATCTGAAACACTTTATCATTCATATCTTTATTATCCACATTCTACACAGCCAATCAAACAATATTGAACTTTGTAATAGAGTCTTGGAAAAATGGGCGAAAGTCGAATCTAGTCAGTCAATAAATAAACGATAGATTGGCTGCTAAAATTCTTTTCTTCAATAACGCCCCTGTTACCGTGTGTCGTGGGCCAAGATATGCCTATACACGGTAGTTTCTTGCTATCGTCGCCGGACATCCGTTGAATTACAGAAACATTGTCTAGATATATTTTTACTATGTTACATAGCAAGGAAGTACATACTGTACACTGCTTCATTTGATTTAAGAGATTAAAGATTTATGTGCGATTTCTATGAAATAATAAAAGAAGAAGAAAATTATGGCAGCAGTAATAAATTAAAAACTTAACAACAGTTCATTAATACTACAGCCTACCACAAAAACAGATAGTAGCTGATCTGCCTGTGTTTACGTAATATGCCTTTATCTGCTTTCAGCCCGTGTAAACGGACAAACTAACCCGAACGAAAGTTCTTCCACCTCAGTTTTCATTCTACAGCACTGACTATTCCCTATACCCAAATAGTGGTGTGATACCCGGTTACAAAATGGTTTTTGAGCAGAGTTTCAATAAATTAATGCCAATAGGAGAGTACTGGTGACTTTTTGTAGTATTAGACTATTTGTTTTGCTATGTTTAACCACTTATCAC
The DNA here is from genome assembly GCF_023897955.1 of Schistocerca gregaria. Taxonomy (NCBI): domain Eukaryota; kingdom Metazoa; phylum Arthropoda; class Insecta; order Orthoptera; family Acrididae; genus Schistocerca; species Schistocerca gregaria. The sequence goes on along the minus strand of NC_064927.1, from coordinate 124,692,405 downwards.
TTTAAGAGACAAGAGCGAACATTGGAGAAGAAAATAAATAATTAGCAGCTTATATCAGGTGGGAACGTAGTGAAGAGGTGTAGGTCTTTGTATTTCTTTTCAGCAGAAATCACAGCAAAGTAAATATCCTTGAAAGTTAACAAATACCACTATGCATCTATTATGCTGACTTAGAGCAATTTGTTAACACCGGTTATAAATTTAAAATATTTGTTTGGAGTGTAGCTTTGTACGGAAATGAAACATGGGAGATAGGCAAGAACTGAAGAAGAGAACAGAAGCTTTTAAAATGTGTTGCATTATGAGAATGCTGAACAGTAGATGAGTAGATTGCTTAAAAAATGAGGAAGTGCTGAGTCGAATTGGGGAAAAAAAAACTTTGTGGCACAATGTGGCTAATAGAATGGACCGGTTCTGATTCATTATGGAATCGGCATTTTGATATTGGAGGGAGACGTGGTTGGAAAAAATTGTAGGGGAGGACCAAGAGACGAACACAGTGTGCACATTGAAATGGATGTAGGTTGCAGCAGTTATCCAGAGATGTAGAGCGTTGCGCTGTATAAATTAATGTGCAGAACTGCATCAAAGAAGTATTCGTAGTGAAGGGGACAACATGCAGACCTACGCAAACTGAAAGAAAAAAAGTGGAAGACTTGATTATTCCGGTGGCTTATTTCACGATACCTATAACTGCGTCACAGATTTATGACTATTATTTTAGATGCTTTTCGCGTATTAACTGAATAAATAAAAACAGTTTTTCCCTGAGTCATAGCATCTGCCCTTTAGCAAACAGTATAGCAGAATTGATAAAGTAGTCTTTGTGACAGGTCGTACATGTATCATACATCACATTAGTCGTAATTTTTAATACTATATTCCTTATATACTGAGGTGATAAAAGTCATTGGATAGCGATATACACATATATGCATGGCGTACATAAGATAGAAAAGGGCAGTAAATAGGAAGAGCTGTCATTTGTTCTCAGATGATTCACGTGGAACTGTTTCCAACGTGATTGCGGCCGCACTACAGGAATTAACAGACTCAGATCGAGGAATACTAGTTGGAGCTGTACGCATAGGACAGTCCATTTTGGAAATCGTTAGGGAATTCAACATTATTAGGTCCACAGTGTTAGGAGTGTGACGAAAATACCACATTTCAGGTATTATCTCTCACCACGGACAACGCAGTGATAGACGGCCTTCACTTGGCGAGCGAGAGTAACGGCGTTTGCGGAGAGTTGTCAGTGCCAACAGACACCCAACATTGCGTTAAAAAATCGCAGAACGTAACCTTTAGGAGGATGCGGCGAAAGCTGACGTTAATGGGCTATGTCAGACGTTCGGCGCGAGAGCCTTTACTGACAGCACATTGCCTGCAGCGCATCTAGTGGGTTCGTGACCATATACATTGTACCCTAGACGACTTGGAAACTGTGGCCTGCTCAGATGAGTCCCGATTTCAGTTGGTGAAAGCTGATGGTAGTGGTCGAATTTGGGGCAGACCACATGAAGCCATGCACCCAAGCTGTCAAAAACGCACTTTGCAAGCTGGTGGTGCTCTATAATGGCTGGACTGTCTTCACATGGAATGGACTGGGTCTTGTGGTCCAACGGAAGCGATCATTTACTGGCAGTGGTTATGTTCGGCTATTGGGAGACTGTTTGGAGCCATTCATGGACTTCATGTTCCCAAACAACGACAGAATTTTTATGGATAACATTGCGGCTTGTCACCAGACCACAGTTGTTCGCGATTGGTTTGAGGAACATTCTAGACAATTCGAGCAAATGATTTGGCCACCAAGATGGCCCGACATGAAGTCCATCGAACATATATGGGACATAATCGAGAGGTCAGGTCGAGCACAAAATCCAGTACCGGCAACACTTTAGCTAGTATGAACAACTATAGAGGGAATATGGCTCAATATTTCTGCAGAGGCCTTCCAACGATTTTTTGAGTCCATGCCAAGTCGAGATGCGGCAATACGGCAATACGCCGGGAAAAAGGAGGTTCGACACGATATCAGGAAGTACCGCATGACTTTTGTCACCACAGTATAAACATTCAACAGCAGAGCAATCAGATATCAATCATGCCTTTGCATACCAGGGGGTGTGGATATTTATGGAAGTGAACAAGGGGACCAAGCTAGCAAGGAGGTCAGTAGGGAACATGACGTGACAGAATGTGCTGTTCTCCTGCAGGCTATAAGTTCACTGTTGTCGTAAGGACATGCTGCTGTGCGAGGAGGAGTGGCTGGCAGTGAGGCACAATAAGGTACGGTGGGTGAAGCCAACTATCCGGCCATGGTGTTTCTCATGCCAGTCACTCCTGCCCCTGATCCGTCTCCAAACTGAGTACCGCTCACTAACACATTGCCATATTGCTTAATACTCCCAGGACAGGACACTCCCCCCCCCCCCCCCCCCTGCTCCCTGTCTGTGATGCATGTGGTGTGCAAATCACTGTATATTACAGTATAACTTAAAGTGTTTTGCGTTGTGATGAGAAGGTAGAAGAAAATTTCATTGGGGATCTGCCCTCTACTTTAACTGAAGACGAGACCAAGTGTGGCAGAGCTTTCAAAATTTTCTGACATGTATGGAGTCTCGACTAGGCTTCTAGAGTGTAGATTTTAATGCGTTGCGGAGAGGCTGGCTCATTCTTTTTATTGCAGTGATCAGCCAACCACAGACATCTACTGTATTGTTTTGATTCATTCTACTGCTTTTTCCTTTTTATAGTAAGTTTTGGATCTGACAACGTGACTGACTTTTGTAATTTTGCGACTGGATTCATCATAGCTGTTCAAAGCACCATCATCGTCAGCCAGATGCTGCAGTCCATGGAGACGACCTGTTACTAGAGGCCGAAACCGGTCATATTTTTGGTAAATGATTGTGCGATCGAGATTGTTTTTTAAATAATTTTACTTAACTGACAGATCGTTGTTTCCAAATGATATTATCTATATTTAAAGACACTGCTGTCGTCTGCCCACGCCATCATATCATCATCATCTCATCATCGTCACGCACACCATGAGTTGCAGGGGATATGCATTAATTTGGTATGAGTCGCTGGCTTGTACTGCTACCCAGGAGACTCGGAAATGGCGTGACAGCTTTGTCTTCTGTCTTGCTGGGCGTCACCTTTTCTAGCTTCAAAGGTGACGAGAGCCTTCTCTTACGATCAGGATATTGGTTAGCAGAGATCAGACGCTTAGATAATGCGAACGATTCTAAAAATACGGGTGCTGAGTTGCAAGGTGATCTCGTAATTTTCAAAGAGTGAAAAGGATCCAGTTTGGACCCAAAAACAAAAAAAAATGTCTTCTCAGCAATTTACAGAACAATCCGCTTTTCTAACCTAGTTGCTGAGGCAGCTGACACATGTCTGTACGGTGGCTCTCCAGTCATTCATTACCAGTTAGTTAGTGGATGAATTTTTCACCGCCACTTTTTGCCTGGTAAGAAGGGGAGGAGACACGATAACGTAAAGTTCACGTCTGTCGGAAGTGTGCCGGTGTCCTGGATTTAATTCAAAATTCTCCGCAGTGTCTCACGATATGAGGGCATGTATCACATTTAGTAGTAATCTGTCCATCAAATGCCATTGCCCTACCACGGTAGTAGCGTCGGTTCCTGTCAGAGAAGCGAAGTTAATCTCTGTCGGGCTTGTCTGGCACTTGCACAGGTGACACTTCGGGCGTGCCGAGTGCTGTTGGCGAGAGGAGCGCTCTCAGCCTTTGTGAGGTCAATTGAGGAGCTACTTGACTGAGAAGTAGCCGCTTCGGTCATGAAAGCTGACAACGGCCGGGAGAACGGTGTGCGGATCCCATGACCCTTCGTATCTGCATCCGCTGACGCCCAAAGGCTAAGGATGACACGACGGTCGGTCGCTACCCTTGGGCCCTTTGAATCCGGTTTGGACGGGCCACAAAAGGTGGCAGCCTCATCGGTGCTATTGGAGGGGAGTAGGCTGTGTGTCAGCACTGTTTCTTTTTTTACCTTCTCCACTCTCTCGTCATGATTCCCTGGTAGATGGCTGAACCTGACCCCAAAGTCTCCGAGCCAGCTTTGTCACACAACTCTTTCTAGTCTTTAGCACAGAATAAGTGTGCTGCCGTACACGAAACTGATGGTAAAGCGTGCAGGATAATATATACAAAGCACCAAGTCACGCAAAATCTACTCTTCCGTACAAAAAAAAGTAAAACACCCAGAAGACATGTTGGATGTCAGTATAACATTGCACACGTACACACCACCGGCGATTATGTAAGTAACTAGAGTTGGACTTCTCTGTGAGAGGTAATCAGGGTGCATTAATGATGTTCTTGTTTATTTGCTTTTTGAGGTTTGCTAATGTGTATAAGGGGCATGAACGGTGTCAGATTTTGAATGACCACTGTGATGGACACGGAGATGCCACGTACTCGTGTGAGACAGTGTTATCAGCATCTGACAGTTTGGAAGGAGCCGCATTGTGGGTCTCCATTTTGCCAAATGGTCGAATCGTGCAACATCCAGCTGAGTGAGGCTTTCGGATGTGACAGTTGCGCAATGTCGGACTTAATGAGAAAATGAGAGTGGCCAGAGTCGTCGTCGACCACGACTGACCACCACACGGGTGGATCGCCGTACTGTAAATCAAGTGCATCGTAACCTGCCCACATGCTCCGGACATCCGAAAAGAAGTAGAGGACACCTTCAACATTCTGCGACATCCTGCAGTTCTTGGAGCAGAGTAGCAGCTAGCGTACTAGGCAATTATCATCCCATCCGTAGGCTGCCGTTAACGCTATAACTCTAAAGGTTGCGTTTGGAGTGGTGACGTGAAGGGGACACGTGGACACCTGATGAATGATATCGCATTGCCTTCACCATTGAATTCCGGTTTTGCACTACCCCCGATGACCGCAGTTGGGTCATCTGGGGAGAGATCCCATTCTTCCAGTATTTTGGAGGGGGACAGTGGTGTTACTCCTTGCAACATGCTGGAGGAAGCCATCGTGTATAGCTCCAGGGCACAGAACTGAGATAGAACAATGGTTCGTTGTGGACACCCCGCAGTTTCACGAGTTATCTCTCATGCGTCAGTATCGTGGTGCCGTTTATCAACAGAATAATACTCGTACAGCATGGAACTTGTCTATATGAACTGTATGCCAGCAAGAATTCCGGATCTGTTCCCAATATAATACGTTTGGGAGCAGCTCGGACATCAACTCCACCCCAGTACCAGTATCAAGGATATCAAGTACCAATTACAACTACCTTGTTCCAGGAGAGGATGCAACGGCGTTATGGCAGCCTTCCAAATCGAATCATCCAGGCCACAGTGGGTGTGACGTCGTACTGATGAGTGCGCTCATACTGCCAACATCTGCGTACATTTGACTCCATTTTGTAATCATTGAAATAATGTCACATATCCTCTCCATCCGTGAAGTTTCATTTCGTTTCTTCCTCCCTTTATGGGTGCTTGACCTTTTTATCTCATGCAGTTTACTTTAAAAGTAAATGACAGTTTTGAAGTTCTTGTCCGCGGACAATTGGTCGATCCAAGTGTTAGGAGACTTATAGTCGCTGATGACATTGCTATTCTGAGTGAAAGTGAAGAAGAATTAAATGATGTGCTAAAAGGAATGAACAGTGTAATGAGTACACAGTCTGGTTTGAGAGTAAATCGGAGAAAGACGAAGGTAATGAGAAGTAGTAGAAATGAGAACAGCGAGAAACTTAACATCAGGATTGATACTCACGAAGTCAATGAAGGAATTCTGCTACCTAGGCAGTAAAATAACCAATGACGGACGGAGCAAGGAGGACATCAAAAGCAGACTCGCTATGGCAAAAAAGGCATTTCTGGCCAAGAGAAGTCTACTAATATCAAATACCGGCCTTAATTTGAGGAAGAAATTTCTGAGGATGTACGTCTGGAGTACAGCATTGAATGGTAGTGAAACATGGACTGTATGAAAACTGGAACAGAAGAGAATCGAAGCATTTGAGATGTGGTGCTATAGACGAATGTTGAAAATTAGGTGAACTGATAAGGTAAGGAATGAGGAGGTTCTACGCAGAATCGGAGAGGAAAGGAATATGTGGAAAACACTGATAAGGAGAAGAGACAGGATGATAGGACATCTGATAAGACATGAGGGAATGACTTCCATGGTACTAGAGGGAGATGTAGAGGGCAAAAACTGTAGAGGAAGACAGAGATTGGAATACGTCAAGCAAATAATTGAGGACGTAGGTTGCAAGTGCTACTCTGAGATGAAGAGGTTAGCACATGAAAGGAATTCGTGGCGGGCCGCATCAAACCAGTCAGTAGACTGAAGACAAAAAAAAGTCGATTTATGCGACCACATGGACGGTCTCCGTTAGTTGTACCAAGTCAATGCTGGAAAGGAGACAAATGGGTAAGAGAAAATCACTGATAGCAAGGGAGAGCACTGGTAGATTGGTTTCCTGGTCTATGAGTGTAGACAGAAAGCAGTTAGTTACTTTCTGCTGTACTCCAACTAATGGACACTATCATATTTGAAAGTTAAATACAGGTTATCTAATTACGCTTTACTGCATGGCTATGAAATATTAAAGATCAGGTAGTGTCAATCACAACGCCTCTCCAGAGATCCGTTCTGTGCAGCCACCGACCGCACGCAATTCAGAATGTCATGAAGGTAAGCTCAAGTCTTTCCGGAAGCTACTCAACTAGTATACTAGCGCAGCGATTGGAATCCAGTGATCGTGAGGTTGAAGAGGGCATATCGAACGCCTAGTCAGTGTATGCCCCCCAAAGCGATGCCGCGAGCACCAGCGACATCGCACTCGGCAGCTAGAGTACATACAGGCGTACCAGCCGCCCTCTGGCAGCCACACCACTTGAAAATGGTCCAGGAGTGCTCGACCGAAAGCTCGAGCAATTTTAATCACGTAACGCCGCTGGAAACGCGAGAACTTTTCATTCACTATTAATAGCAATCGCAGACTTTCAGCAGATGATGCAGTTATCTATAATGAAGTACTAACTAAAAACAACTGCACAACTTCCCAGTCAGAATTAGGATTTGATATAAAGTGTTACAAAGGTTTGAAACTTGCTCTAAATGTTAAAAAATGTGGACTTCACAAATAGCGAGAGTGGAGTGTCATACAATTACAACATAAATGAGTTCCAATTGCAATTAGTCAACTCATGAATATTTTTTGGTGAGAATATGAAAAGGAAATATCACATAGATTCAGTCATAGATAGTTGGCAGACTTTTCTATGTTACTGAAAAAATGCAATCAGTCTACAAAAGAGTGCCTACAAACCGTCGTGCGATTCATCCGAGAATGTTGCTCAAGAGTGCGCGAGCAATACCAGATATGTCTAACAGGATGTGTTTACAAGGAAGGACAGCTCGAACGGTCATCGGTCTTTCGATTCATGGAAGAATGTCACGGAAATGCTAAAAAACCTGAGCTCTCAGATACTTGAATATAGACGCTAACACGTGAAATACTCTTACAGAATTCCAAGGACCAGTATTAAGTGAGTAATCTAAGAATATCCTACAATCTCCTACAAAATGCGCCCGCGATAGTCAGTATTATACTAATTACAGCGGAGGCATATTAGCGGTTGCTAGTAAGCCCTACCCTCCACCGCTACACGCCCCCCCCCCCCCCCCCAGCTCCCAGAATCAGCTCACATGTATTACACAGCTTCAAACGTCTGATTACAAATGAGTTAAAGTGTTAGATTTTTCATCTATAGACTAATGTAAAAGTCAAAACCATACTATCTGCGAAATGGCTTGCGAACAGGACCATTACTAACGAAATAATTAAATTACAATGTCATACACGCTTCATACTTAATACTTAAGTTTCACCTCGTATACAACGGACACCTAGTAAGCGACGGCCCGCCTTCCTTTAATAATTTTGTGGGGCTATAGGGAAGAAAAATTTTAGAAAAGGGTATGAATTATGTTCCAGATTTGTTGGAAGCCGGTAAGTGTTATCGTTGTCAAACACTAGAGATTATTGTGTCGGTAATTTGGGCTGCGTCTTAAGAAAAGCTAGTTTTTAACGGACCTCAAAGTTTATGATGCCACATGCCCTCAACCATGTGTCGCACAATGATGTAAGTGTTCATATATATTCAGTGGAACCTGTGGATACTGCCTGCAAAGCCGGCTAGAGTGGACGAGCGGTTCTAGGCGCTTCAGTCTGGAACCGCGCGACCGATACTTTCGCAGGTTTGAATCCTGCCTCGGGCATGGATGTGTGTGATGTCCTTAGGTTAGTTAGGATTAAGTAGTTCTATGTTCTAGGGGACTGATGACCTCTGATGTTAAGTCCCATGGTGCTTAGAGCCATTTGAACCATTTTGGTCTGCGAAAAAGTTGCGAATAGAGTAAGCAAAAGTAATAAATTGAAACGTCCTGTCTGATGCTTGAGTCTTACTACATGAACAGTGAAAATATCGTAAGCAAAAAACTATTTCGGTTTCGTTATTTTGTGGAACGTGTCAGCAAGAATAATTTTCGTAAATGTTTGAAATTATGTGTGAAGTTTGTTGGAAGTCGTTAAGCGGTCTCATTCCCAAATACTGTACTAATAAAGTCCGGGTATTTGTGGGCTGTCAGTAAAGCTCCGTCAGGACAGACGTACAAATTCTAGCTGTAATACCTGTGTAATTGTGTTAAATTTTGTAACTGCTGCGTTTAGCTTTTAGTCGGTGTGTGAACTGGTTTCTTATTATTTAACGTCCGCGCTATGTGATAAAAGACTGACCAAATGCATCTGAAACCGTATGAATATTCCAATTAAATTTCACCAAAAATAAGTAGAAAGCACAAATCTGCATGTTAAACAAGATATCCTTTGAAGTACTGTACCCTCCAGTGCAGTGAACAAGGCTACAATGCGTGACGTGACTTGCAGTTCCAACATAGAAAAACTAACACGATAAAAATTTTACGTCAGATTGCAATCCAAAGTTTGAAGAATAAACATCCAAAATGATTACCTGAAGAAGCCCTGTAAATTTATGAACGCGAACTGACTAAATAAAATTCCGAACACTAAATGATACACACGCGAATGTAACACTACACTGCAAGAGTAAGCTTGTCTGACAAAGTAAATGAGATCTGAATTAAGCTTTACTGAACAGAACCTGATGATAATTTTGCAATGCTTAGTTTAACTGTGAATGATCTTACTGTGTCCTAACTATGACGTTAAATTGGCCCCCAACAAATTTCCATGAATTCCCTTGTCGCAATGGAAACTCGGTACTGCTCGAAAGTGGTGAAATTTAAAATTCAGCGAGGAGGAAATCAACTAAAGGAAACAGATCTTGCTAAGTGGAAGACTCAGGTGGTCTGGTTCAACCTGTCGAGGCATTTGGACTCACAGAACATGCGCCATTATGCATGATAAAATCTCTATCAGTGCTCTGAAGAGCCATTGCATAATCGGAAAATTAGTGTGTCGTGCTCAGTATCTGATGTCCACATCATTACACGATTCTTTCAGCAAACTGTTAACTCTAACCGGTATGTCCAGAAACTGTGAAATACGTATGTGCATCCACTGACAGAGGATAGACAACTGTGTGGATACTTTCAGCAAGAGGGAACAGCAGCAGGGCCTTGACAAGCTTGTCACCAGTGAGATGTTCGGTGCAGAAAGGACAGTCAACAGAGGCAGTGCAATCTCCTGGCCACCTCGATCGCCTCATATTTCTGCCTGTGATTTTTACCTGTGAGGCAGATTGAAGGGTCAGGTGTAGTCAAATACTACTCACGCATCGGAAGAGCTGGTGCAGATAAGTGAAATCGTAATTGCTGCTATCCATCAGGCAGAGCTGCTGATAAATCGAGCACACAGCTGAGCAGGCGTTACCGGTGGCCATTCCCAGCATCTTCTGCGATGTGTATTACCAAGGGCCAGTCCCGTATCAGTCTTATTCTAAACATTTTCCAGGCCAGTTTTATTTTTGTTTTACGCATATCCAGTACTATCGTACTATGGCTATTCTCGACAGGAAATATGGAGAGTCCGAAGGATGGTTCAAATGGCTCTGAGCACTATGGGATTTAACTTCTGAGGTCATCAGTCCCCTATAACTTAGAACTACTTAAACCTAACGAACCTAAGGACATCACACACATCCATACCCGAGGCAGGATTCGAACCTGCTACCGTAGCGGTCACGCGATTCCGGACTGTAGCGCCTAGAACCGCTCGACCACCCAGGCCGGCAGTCCGAAAGAGCTAGAGGCTATAATTGTTTCAACGACGGCGGTGCACGGCTGGCGGATACGCACATTGCGGGAACATCAGTCGAATTGAATTCTCTCTGAGCGGCCCTTCTCTTGATGACAAGACACGGCTCTCCACAAATCGCCACTGCTGCAACTGATGGCGAGACCGCCCAGTGCTCATTGCCGTTTAGTGTAGCACTCTGAATTACACCGTCCACTATGAAAGCAGTTTACGTTGCCGGGCTGCATCCGCTGGTCGTTCCGTATCTACTGTCCAAATTACTGCAGTAGACACAGTTCCTTGGATGTCCAAGACCCCCGGCTAGAAATGTACTTCCAGACCAAGATAGATCCCAGAGACACACCGCGTGGCCATAGCGGTTGCCTACGGTCAAACCGTCGTATCTTTCGCAGGATGATAAGACATCTACACCCTCGTCAACTGAACAGCCACTCGGCTGAGTCCTCTACAACGCTGCAGATGTAGGATCGTCTTACGGCCCACGTTACATCATAGCTCGGAGACTGAATCTTTGGCGATTTTTCGGCCGTATAGGAAACAGCCAGTAATCTCAAACATACCCCCTCCTCACCACTCCCTTCCCGCTCAGCACACCCGTTCCTTAAATAATCGATCTGTCAACTATGAAACATTGGTATCACGATGCGAAATGTTTGTGACGTCATTACATCAATCTCCTAGGCTGTGTGTCGTACACCGATACTCGTATAATTTTGCAGGTTCATTCGGTGGCATATATGTTGGCGTAAGCTGGCGCCAGCACACCGTGCGGCACAGAGGTTACGAGAAGATCAACGGAGGCCAACGACAGACTCTCTGGAATCGGGTAGCCGACGCCCTCTCGTCCCTCAGTATTTAGGTAGCCGCCGCAGAGTGGATGATCAGTTGTTAGTTGAAGTTAGTTTGTTCCAGTTAGTTTAGTTAGTTCGAGTCTGTACGCCGTGTGAGTTCCAGCGTGTTACAGAGACGGGGCCGCAGATAGCTTCTATGCACAGAGACAGGCAGCACATAGAAACCTTACAGTGAACATAGAGGGCTTCAACAGCATTGAGGCTACGTCGACTATACAGAAGAGAGCTTGTAGCGCAACGAATGGAAACTTAGGTTAAGTAGCTCTTTGTTTATGAAAAAAGAACCCAGGTATTAATTGCGTGCAGTTTGTGTCATTCGGCACGTTGTTGGGCCCATCTGTACCGCGCTGCGTGGTGTGGTTGCAAAGATGGACATCGCCATGGCCATCGGGAGTGAAGTTGCGCATCATGCAGCCTATTGCGCACAGTTTGAGTAAGAACACGAAGTCCTGTGGCTTCATGAAAAGCATTTTTCAACATGTTGTCGTTGCTGTTCGGGTTCCTCCGAGACATAATCCGTAGGTATTCGTCATCTACTGCAGTAGTAGCCTTCGGGCGGCCTGAGCGAGGCATGTCATCGACAGTTCATGCCTCTGTATCTCCTCCATGTCCGAACAACATCGCTTTGGTTCACTCCGAGACTCCTGGACACTTCCCTTGTTGAGAGGCCTTCCTGGCACAAAGTAACAATGCGGACACGATAGAACCGCGGTATTGACCGTCTAGGCATGGTTGAACTACAGACAACACGAGCCGTGTACCTTCTTCCTGGTAGAATGACTGGAACTGATCGGCTGTCGGACTTCCTCCGTCTAATAGGCGCTGCTCATGCATGGTTGTTTGCATGTTTGGGCGGGTTTGGTGACATCTCTGAATAGTCAAAGGGACTGTGTCTGTGATGCAATATCCACAGTCAACGTCTGTCTTCAGCAGTTTTGGAAACAGCAAAAAAAAAAAAAAAAAAAAAAAAGAGGATCGTGTATATATATTTTTACTTTTCTTAGTTCACATGTTTTTGTGTGTGTTTGGGAGGGAGGGTGGTGGCTATTTCGAAAACGTTGGAAATTGTGTGTTAAGTTTTCTGAACGTCCGTAAGTGCTCTCATTCAAAATACTAGATGGACATAGTCTGGATAATTCGTGCACTTTGAGCTGCGCTACGTCAAGGTGTATAAACAGTCTAACTGTAATACTTAATTTGTTGTGTTAAACGTTTTACGTAACATTGTGCCTCTTAATCAATGGAAGCCGGCCGGGGTGGCCGAGCGGTTCTAGGCGCTACAGTGTGGAGCCGCGCAGCCACTACGGTCGCAGGTCTGAATCCTGCCTCGGGCATGGATGTGTGTAATGTCCTTCGGATATTTAGGTTTAAGTAGTTGTAAGTTCTAGGGGACTGATGACCTCAGAAGTTAAGTCCCATAGTGCTCAGAGCCACTTCAACCATTTAATCAATGGATTATGAGCGGATTTAAGTTTTTAAATTCCATCCATATTTACATGAGTCGAGCTACCCTCCCCGTTTTGTGCGGGTAACACACTAAATACACTATCTGATAAAAGGTATCCGGCCATCCTTTAGTGGACACTAACATGGGGTCTGTGCAGCATTCGCTTTTATGACGGCTTTGAATCTGCGTGTGACGCTATCAGTGCCGTGTCTGAATGTCTGTGCTGAAACAGCGGTCCGTTTGTCCTCAAGACCTGAAACCAAAGACGGTAGCAATATAGCTCGGGAGCAAAGTAGATGCTTTAAATCACACGAAAGATGTTCCATTGGGTTCAAGTCGGGACTCAGGGCGAGGCCAGTCTAATTCAGGAATTTTTTTGTCCACAAACCATTGTCTCGTAGGGGCTGCTTTATGACAGGACGCAGTGTCATGTTCATACAAACATCGTCTCCGAACTGTTTCTCTGCTATACGTAGTGGGAAATACAGTAAAATGTCTTCACATGATTGGGTATTCAGAATTTTCTCAGGTGCAATGAAAATACCACACGTTGACTACGAAAAACACCGCAGTATCGCTACACTACCTCCTCCGTACATCACTGTTGGCCCCGAAATGGTTCAAGCACTATTGGACTTAACATCTGAGGTCATCAGTCCCCTAGATCTTAGAAGTACTTAAACCTAACTAACCTAAGGACACCACACACATCCATGCCCGAGGCAGGATTCGAACCTGCGACCGTAGCAGCCACGTGGTTCCGGACTGAAGCGCCTAGAACTGCACGGCCACTCGTCCGGCGGTCGTACAGAATGTTTCACTTCCATGAAGCATCGCCGGCGGTATCAGTAAACCTACTTTCGCTAGTGATGTCTCCATTTTGCACAGTTGTGACTATTGATTCATCAGTTGAGGATGATAATCGTTACTCTGTTTGGATCGATGCTGGCCGATTTTGCTAATTTTCAGTAATCAACAGACACTGTTTTGTACTTGTACATGGCGTTTCTACTTTCCTGACGTCACAACATTAAAATGTCAAGAGAGAGCAGTACAAGTAATTTAACCTTGGGGTCTAGTGGTTAAAAAAATAAAAAAAATGGATTACGAGTTCCCAGGTCTATTTCCGGTGACCGCCACACGTTTTTCATTGTTGGAAAGTCCTGGAAGGAGGTCCATCTAGCCTTGTCAGGCTATCTTGGAAGCTGCTGGATGTAGAAGTAGCAAATAGACGCTGAAGTCACCGAAGTAGACTTTTACGTCAAAAGTCTTGCACCAGGCAACGTGACAACGATATCTGTTTATTTGCAGCAAAAGCATCAGTCGTAATTTTTTCGGGACGTTTGACGTAGAACGACTACGGAGCTTATTTTTTTTTTAATTCCGGCCCACTTCCACAGGATTTAGATCTAAATGGTGCGACAGAAATAGAAAGGGAACCATTTTCTTGCAACATTTTGTGAGTGGAATAAACGGAACAGGGCTTAATTAACGCAAAAAGTTCGGCTATCCTTACCTATACGTATTCTGATGTTTTCCTTTCCATTTTCACATGATAGTCCGATGTTTTACGCTTATAACCACAGGCAAAACGAAACTCTACTTTAACAACAGTTAAACATTGACCAGCACTGACGTTTAACACTGCTCTTTGCATACTATAATAACATTTATTGACTGTGCAGTGTGTACGAATCTAAAGTTTGTGTAAATAAACTACTGGCCGCATTAATTTTGTTCTTTTTATTTTTTAGTCAAAAATCTAACATAGTGTGCTGTTTTTGCTAAATGTTTTTTCGTCTGTACATGATGACACGTTTATTCTTGCACCTTTTAAAGTCAAATATCGTAGATGGAACAGTTTCTCTCACGCATGCTTCACTAGTCTGGAAGTGTAGTTCTGCGTGAGAAAAGCTGTAAAGTTTTTGCAAAGATGGTATTTTCTTGTATTATTCATAGCATCACAGACATTCATATGTAATAACACTTCTATTTGTATCATCGATGAGTTTATTGCATGTATTCTGCTTTGGGGCAGATATTCGAATCGTACTCCTCTCGGCATCGTGTACCTCCTCCCTCAATTTTCGCCTCACTGACTTGCTTAACTTTTCTTGCTAACATTTGCTTCTGCCTTCGCACATAATTGTCTGAAGTTAAACTGGTTATGTGAAATGTCAGCACTGTCTACCTTTCCCGGTCTCATTGTAAGCAAACTTAACGCTGTTAGTAGCTAGTTAATGCAGCTTCCTGCGAAGTTGTTTCGCGCCGTAACGACGCTCGCTGCTTTGTGCTTTGAGTTGCAACGTGATTTCACCTCATCACGTGACCAATTTAGTTCCCTCAATGGTTGGGTAATCGCATCGTCTTGCTGAATAATACACTACAGCTGAGACGGTGTAAGAAGATTCCTGACAGTTTGCAGCGGTGTTGCCGATTTTCAACTGCAAACTAAAGCTTTAGGTAAAAACAGTAGCCGTCTACAGAGGTGTGACAACGTAGAGGCGCTGCCATAGAGACGTTAGCAAAATCGCTTTACATAATTGGTTGAGGTAGGTCCGGGTATCTACTGTACGCAGACCACTGCAATTGTCAGGGATCAACTTTACACGGACTCAACTAAAGACTCTCATGATTTTTGTCTGAAGCATATCGTCCCATAATGAATTCAGTATAGTTCCCATTGCCCAGTTCAGACTAAATATTTTTGGAGGTTTCTTTAGATTTTAAGATAAACGCTACAATGTTCCAATTGGGACTCCCTCTGCCCTAGTATTTCCTGCCAGGTGCTTTACTGAAAAGTCCCTCTGAAGTTGTTCGTGAGGAAAAGCCTTCTCTGTTTCCGTTGGTAATAAATGAAAACTATTTTTGAAGATACAAGTTAATTATAAAGTGCACGAAACGTTTTAAAAACCAATATAGTCGAATGCCTAAACATTACGTAAAAATTAATACAGTATATGAAAAACAGTCTCTCAAAGACTTTTTGAAACGTGGTGCGGGAAATCTAGTTTGCAGAACCGCCGACAGTGGCGCCACAGACCGTAGTTGCTGAAAATGGACTAGAACGAGGCAGAGAAAGAATTTTGTGAGCTGGAGTTTGTAACTTATCAGTCAATATTGGGAGTGCAGAGAGATTTCCGTAGTAGTTTCCACAAGAAACCACCAGTTTACAACAGAATGGTGAAGTGGTACAAGATATTCGTGGAGAATGGTTGTCTACACGATGCAAAAACGTTCAATCTGACCGACCGTGTCAGAATAGACAGTGGACCACCGTGACAGGGACGTGATGTTGCGTAGTCTAAGCATCGAGCTAGTTCAGAATTGAAAACCCATCAACCAACAGTGAGGAAAGTCCTATGTATGCGACTAAGCGTGAAGCTGTACAAGTTGTAGATCCTTCAAGCCACAAGCTACAGCACTGATATGCAGGGCCATTTTGAAAACGACGATTTCGCAATGAAGTTAATCTTCTGCGGCGAAGGCACCTTTCACCTTCTTAGAAAAGTCTGCCGACACAACACATATATGTGGGGGACAGAGAGTCGACGGGCAACTGTCGAACACGTCTGAGATCCTCAGCCATATCCAACACTTCTCCTTCGCTGAGACAGCTGTCAGTGGTATCATTTACCACGTCATGTTACAGCTGTGTGAATCATGCTACAAGTTGATGCTGATGGGCAGATATTTCATCTTTGAACAAGATTTCCACAATTATTTACGGGATTACCTGAAGTTGCCACGTCGCTGGATAGGCCGTGCTGCTGGCCCGGACCTGTTGGCATCACGGCAGCCGGACTTGCCATCCTGAGATTTTTTCTTGTGGGATTACGTCAAGAACAGTGTTTATGTTCCACCTCTATCTCAGAACCTCGAAGACTTCCTACACCCCAGCGTAGCAGTTGTTCTAGACATCATTCATGATATGCTGGATCAGGAATGGGCAGGACTGCACCTCAGCTTAAACGTATGCCATAGTACGGACAGTGGACACATAGAACATTAGAAAACAATGTGGAAACACGTTGAGAGTTCGACTTTCACATACTGCATCGTTTATTACGGTGTTCTTGTCGATTTATCTGTACCAAGTTTTTGAAATGTGTCGTGGAGTTCTATAAATTATCTTGTGCAGTAATCAGTTTCAAATGGATGTAGGTTGTAGTAGTCCACAGGGTGGACGAGAAATTCCTCTAACCTTGTACAGTACCAATTTTATGATCCAGATTGGTAGTTATATTACACTACTGGCCATTAAAATTGCTACACCACGAAGATGACGTGCTACAGACGCGAAATTTAACCGACAGCAAGAAGATGCTGTGATATGCAAATGATTTGCTTTTCAGAGCATCCACACAAGATGGCGACACCTACAACGTGCTGACATGAGGAAAGCTTCCAACCGATTTCTCATACACAAACAGCAGTTGACCGGCGTTGCATCGTGAAACGTTGTTGTGATGCCTCGTGTAAGGAGGAGAAATGCGTACTATCACGTATCCGACTTTGATAAAGGTCGGATTGTAGCCTACCGCAGTTGCAGTTAATCGTATAGCGACATTGCCG
Organism: Schistocerca gregaria; assembly: GCF_023897955.1. NCBI lineage: Eukaryota > Metazoa > Arthropoda > Insecta > Orthoptera > Acrididae > Schistocerca > Schistocerca gregaria. Next base: position 124,675,213 of record NC_064927.1, on the reverse strand, counting down.
CTCGCGTTGGTCGACATCCAATGACTGTTAGCAGAATATGGAATCGGTGGGTTCAGGAGGGTAATACGGACCGCCGTGCTGGATCCCAGCGACCTCGTATCACTAGCAGTCGAGATGACAGGCATCTTATCCACATGACTGTAGCGGATCGTGCAGCCACATCTCGATCCCTGAGTCAGCAGATGTGGACGTTTGCAAGACAACAACCATCTGCACGAACAGTTCGACGACGTTTGCAGCAGCATGGACTATCAGCCCGGAGACCATGGCTGCGGTTACCCTTTACGCTGCATCACAGATAGGAGCCCTTCATTCGATCGCTGCGAAACCCTACATTTCAGCAGGATAACGCACGACCGCATTTTGCAGGTCCTGTACGGGCCTTTCTGGATACAGAAAATGTTCGACCGCTGCCCTGGCCAGCATATCTCCAAATCTCTCACCAATTGAAAACGTCTTATCAATGGTGGCCGAGCAACTGGCTCGTCACAATACGCTAGTCACTACTCTTAATGAACTGTGGTAGCGTGTTGAACCTGCATGGGCAGCTGTACCTGTGCACGCCATCCAAGCTCTGTTTGACTCAATGCACAAACGTATCGAGGCCGTTATTACGGCCAGAGGTGGTTGTTCTGGGTACTGATTTCTGACTATCTATGCATCCAAACTGCGTGAAAATGTAATCACAAGTCTTATCTAGCATAATATATTTGTACAATGAATACCCATTTATGATTTACATTTCTTCTTGGTGTAGCAATTTTAATGGCCAGTAGTCTCCTTCTTCTCAGTTGTTGGAATTAATTGTTGGAATTCATGCTTACACGCTTTTGCAATCGCAGTCGAGTTTTGATTTGTATCCATGAGAGATGTGGGTGGTCGTAGTTGCACTGTTGAGGAGCGCTTAGTGGCACTGTGGGTGCACTAACGGCAAGACTCAGGGCAGACAATGAGACGGATCAAGGGGGCATTCCAGGAAGAGTTTAACAAGGCCCCAACTCGAAAGGCCACACTGGATTGGGGAAGACGTGCTTTTGCATTTGGTAGTGTTAAAAGGCAGGCAACGGAATGGAATGAAGAAGCACGTGGTGGAGTCTCTGCTTCAATTGAACAACCGGCCGCGCGGGATTAGACGAGCGTTCTAAGGCGCTCCAGTCATGGACTGTGTGGCTGGTGTCGGCGGGGGTTCGAGTCCTCCCTCAGCCATGGGTGTGTGTGTTTGTCCTTAGGATAATTTAGGTTAACTAGTGTGTAAGCATAGGGACTGATTTCAGACACATTTGAATATTTTTTTGATTGAAGAACTCAAGCTCGAAATGTAGTGAACCGTGACAAGGTTATGTTTTCAGATGATTGTTTCATTTACCGCAGCTCACGTGCTAATTATTGTCGTCTGGGCCGAAGAGAACTCTCGTTGCGTAGTTGAGACAGAAAGGAACCCACCTCAGGTAATGATATGGGCGCGCTACAAACATGACTAGTACCTCAGCTTGAGGAAAGAGGTCTTACGGAGCACATATTTCTGCAGCAAGACGAAGCGCGTTCTCACTACGGCCTTGCAGCGAGCGAGTTCCTAACCGAACACTTTCCAGGACGATGGTTAGATCGCGGCTCATCAGCAACACCAGCTCCCTTCAAGTGACCGCGAAGGAGTCCTGACCTCACCACACATGACAACTCGTTACAGGGAGACGGAGTCATTAAGACGCATGAATCTGCGGAGTGCTGTTGAGGAAAAATTTCGCAGTATAAAAAAAAAAAGTTCAAATGTGTGTAAATTCCTAAGGGACCAAACTGCAGAGGTCATCGGTCCCTAGACTTATACACTACTTTAACTAACTTACCCTAAGAACAACACAAACACCCATGACCCAGGGAGGATTCGAACCTCCGGCGGGAGGGGCCGAGCAATCACTGACATGGCACCTCTAACCGAGTGGCCACGCCGCTGAGCGCGGTATAACAGCAGACATGCTCAATAATATCTCAACGAGAACATGGAGGCATATGGAAATGTGCTTATAACATGATGAGTAACTTGTTGATATATTGGACACTTAATATGTATGTAAGTACGTGTGCTAAAACAGATCAAATCAATTTGCATTCGATACTAGATGGTACGGAGACTTCTCCCCCACTCTGTATATGACTAAACTGCTGTACTTGAACCCTGTATCTGTTGCAGGTTACCTATCTAACGGTAGGGGTAACGTTCATAACCTACTCATTGAGAGTAGCTTAACACAACAAGACAATTGTTACAGTTAGAAACTGTGTGTTTCTCTTGAGGCAGTGTAACCGACAGCGCGCAAATACCGAGGCTGTGCTCATCCAGTATTTGAGAAAGGGAGCACTGAGAAACTTCCAGCAATTCCAACGTCTCTCGGCCATCTTGGAAACTTGTGAACCACTCCGAAACTCGCGTCATACATGTCTTTTAGTAAAAAACAGGTTTTTCGTTTCATGCGTAACTTCACGACAATTTGTTTCTTTATTCTTACGCTTATCATTTTTCCGCCAAAACGAAATAACAGCTCTTATACGAACGAAAGTGAGAAGACATCACATTTCACAGCTACTGGTCGTTCATTTTTGGCGCATGCGTGCTTTGTAACAGCATCAGTCACGTTATTTTATAGCCACATCTAGTATGCATGCAGTGTTTCGTAATGAGAGCAGTTAGCGACTCTCAGTAAACTTTGAGCGTAATTTCAAACCTATCCTAAACTTTCTCTCGCTTGCGTGCAATATTTACCAGATAAACTCGTTTGTGAAGAAATCAGACGTCTGGAACCTTTTTGTAAATGGGTATTTGTATCTTTAAAGTCTCGGGGTGTACTAGATATGCAGAAATGACGAGGATAGCCTGTGCGAGGAGAGCTGCATCTGACCAGTCTTTGAACTGAAGACCACGGCAATGACAGGAATAGTGGACAAGGAACTGGGAAACAGGAGACAGAGCGGCCAATTGTTCACTGGCTGTCGCGGATATGTGAAAGCGTTCCGGAGCGGGGAAGAACAGCCGGAGCGCGCCTTTTCGGCGGCCAGCGTGGGCAGGCAGCTTCCTGAAGCAGTGATCGAATGCGCTTGGGCAAGCCGCGCGCGTCATCCCAGCCCACGGGAAATAGCCTTGTGGCTGAGGCAGTGAACGCACGTCCCTTTTTTCTTGGCGGAAGTACTGTTTCTCCTACGAGAGAAAAGCCACGTGCCGTACCCGGAACTAGCACCTTCGTTGCCTGAAACGACAGCGACTTCGACCAAACATTGTTTCTGGGTGGTGCGGTCACAGACGCGACGAGACGACGGGAATCGCGAGGCACCTCCTCCGGCGGGAAGACCCAAGGGTCAGCGAAGGGTCAGCGATGGTTGCGGCCTACTAGTGTCGGTGCGACACATCTTACATCTACGAGGGGCGATTGAAAAGTCTGTGCAAAGTCCGAGAGATGGCACCACCGGCGCGTATCGAGGTCATGTTTAGTTAGTAGCATCTTTGGCAAGAACGAACACCAAGTTTCAGCCATATTGGTCTATTTATTCGTGTTTGCCTTTCGTATGAAACAAGGCAGTCTAGTGATTGTTAAAAAATGGACGAAAAAGAATTTCGTGTGGTGATTAAACATTACTTTATGAAAGGCTAGGGTGACCAGATGCAATTGTTTGATAAGGTGGACAAAGAGCTTCAAAAGGAGGACAAAGAAAGAAAAAAGAGGGCACATCAAACGGGTCAACTGCAGATGAGGATACCACCCGTCAGCTTTAGACAAGTCACTGCCGGGAATTACCGGTAAACCACTAGTTAATTGTTACTGATGGGCAGGTGGCGGTTAACAGAGCAATATAAAAAAATTAAAAACATTGATTATGGTGACAGTGTGGCGTCAATTGTTTTGTTATGTCAACGACATGGAATTGTTTACAAAGCAAAAAAAACGTAAGACCTTTCACCTCCCTTCATTCGACGCACCGCTTCCAACGTCTACAATTCAAGCAGTAGCTGACGACTGCCTATAACTTACCGAATACAAATAAATTAAATGACTATGAAACAATGAAATAAAATCATGACAGTTAATCTATCGAGTTATTTCTTACCTTTATTGGCCACCGAGACGTACGTTCCAGCTCCACATATTCCGTTTCAAATTCATTTCTCCCTTCCTTAAAGCCGGATATTTGCAGGAAATGACATCAGAAAATGTACACTTTCGTTTAGGCATAGCCAAATATTTTACGTAATTCACTCGGTCAAAAATTGCAAATCACACGTACACTACAGGAAGCCAAGCCAATACAAAGCGAAGATACGAAACGAAAATTTTAAATAATCGATATTTGCATTCGCTTATAGGTAGATCAACGATAATATCGACGATCCTGATGCCACCTACTAACACCGCCTTCGTGCGTGTTTATCACGAAGGCTGTGCAAATAGTTAAAGTATTTAAGAAAAGAGCAATAGAACGGGACGAATTATAAATTTAACTGTATTACGCTCAACTTTGCGAAAAAGCCGGACACTGTAAAAATCCGCCCTGACCCCGGACAAAGAGCTAAAAAGAAGGACATGTCCGGATTAATCCGGACGTCTGGTCACCCCATGAAAGGCAAAATACCTCAGGAGACTAAACAGAAGCATGATAAACATTACGGTGACTCTGCATCTTCTATTAGATCAGTTTATAAGTGGTTCCAAATTTTCGGAGTGGCCATACGGGCACAAGCTATGCTGAACGTTCTGGACGCCCTGTGGAGGTTAGAGGTTACGACTCCAGAAATCATTGATAAAATCCATGATATGGTGATGGATGACAGAAGAGTTAATGTGCGTGAGATTGCTAGTGATGTGGGCATCTCGAATGATTGGGTACGTAGTATTTTGCATGTGCTGTGGGCATCTCGAATGAGTGGATACATAATATTTTGCATAAACATTTGGAGATGAGAAAGCTATCCGCAAGATGGGTTTCGCGATTGCTCACGCTTGACCAAAAACGGTATTGTGTGAAGTGTTGCAAGGATGCTTTGGAACTGTTCAGAAAGAATCCAAAGGATTTTAAGCGTCATTTCGTCATTGTGGATGAAAGATGGGTTCAATACTATACTCCTGAGACCAAACAACAATCTAAACAATGGGTCACCAAGGGAGAATCTGCACCAAAAAAGGCGTAGACCATTCCTTCGGCCGGAAAGTTTGTGGCGACTGTCTTTTGGGATTCGCAAGGGATAATCCTCATCCACTATCTGGAAAAGGGTAAAACTATGACAGGTGCATATTATTCATCGTTATTGGATAGTTTGAAAACCGAGCTAAAAGAAAAACGCCGGCGATAGGATCCCAAAAAAGTCCATCACGACAATGCACTAGCATGCACCTCAGCAGTTATGGTCGCAAAATTAATGGAAATAGGATTCCAACTCGTTTCACATACCCCCAATTCTGCAAACTCGGCTCTCTCGGCTAGTATTTGTTCCCCAATTTGAAGAAATGACTGGTGGGACAACGATTTTATTCAAACCAGGAGGTGATTGCATCAACTAATAGCTATTTTGCAAACTTGGACGATTCCTATTATTCGGAAGGGATCAACAAATTAGAACAGCGTTGGACGAAGTGTATAAGTCTAAAAGGAGACTATGTCGAAAAATAAAAAACATTTAACCCCAAACACGCAAGTAGTACCATTAAGTGCCTGGCAGGGGGTTCATCGAACCGTTTTCAAGCTACTTCTCTACCGTTCCACTCTCGAACACCGCAAGGGAAAAATGAACAGTTAAATCTTTCCGTGCGAGCTCTGATATATCTCATTCGATTATGACGATCATTTCTCCCCATGTAGGTGGGCTCCAAGCAAAATATTTTCACACACTGGATAGAAAGTTGGCGACTGAAATTTCATGACAAAGTTTTGTCACAGTTATAAACGCCTTTATTTTTTTGACTGCTTCCAGAGTTCCTGTATCATGTCCGTGATATTCTGTCTCTTAATTCGCGATATACAAATCGAGCCGCCTTTCTTTGAACTTTTTCGAAGTTCTCCGTCGATCCTATGTAATGCGGATCACGCACAGCAATACTCCAGAAGAGGTCGTGCAAGAGTAGTGTAAGCGGCCTCTTCAATAGACCTATTATGCCAATAAATCGCAGTATTTGGTTTGCTTTCCTCACAAATTTATCTATGTAATTGTTCCAATTTAAGTTATTCGTGACTGTAATCCCTAATATTTAGATGAGTTTACAGCATTTTGATATGATCGATTTACCGTGTAACAGAAATTTAGCGGATTTCTTTTGATACTCGTGTAGATAATGGAAATGCCGTGTAGCTAGGGACTCCCGTCGGGTAGACCGGTCGCCTGGTGCAAGTCTTTCGAGTTAACGCCACTTCGGCGACTTGCGTGTCGAACTCATGTAGATGAATTCACACTTTTTGTTATTTACAGTCAAAGTGGTTCAAATAGCTCTGAGCACTATGGGACTTAGCATCTGAGGTCATCAGTCCCCTAGAACTTAGAACTATTTAAACCTAACTAACCTAAGGACATCACACATATCCATGCCCGAGGCAGGATTCGAACCTGCGACGGTAGCAGCAGCGCGGTTCCGGACTGAAGCGCCTAGTACCGCTCGGCGACAGCGGCCGGCCTATTTAGACTCAACTGACACTTTTCGCACCATACAGATATCTTGTCTAAATCATTTTACAACTGGTTTTGATAATGTGATGACTTTATAGGAGGGTAAATGACAACATATTCTGGTAAGAGGGCTGCTCTGCTTCTCTCATAAAACGGTTATGTAGGTTAGGAAAAACAGAGGGCTTATATCAATTCTTTGGGGAGCACTAGATGTTACTTTACTAGATGACTTTCTGACAGTTATTACGATCTGTGACATTTTTGATAGGAAATCACAAATGCAATAACACAACTGAGACGATAATCAAGAGCATGGAATCTGATTAGAAGTCACTTGTGAAGTGCGTTGTCAAAAGACTTCTGGCAATTTATAAATATGGTATCAATTTGAGGTAGCCTGTCTGCAGTACTCCCTACTTCGTGAAAATAAAGAGCTACTTGTGTTTCACAAGAATGATATTAACCGACTTTGAACGTGGAATGATATTCGAGCGGCGCGGGATTAGCCGAGCGGTCTAGGGCACAGCAGTCATGGACTGTGCGGATGGTCCCGGCGGAGGTTCGAGTTCTCCCTCGGGCATGGGTGTGTGTGTTTGTCCTTAGGATAATTTAGGTTAAGTAGTGTGTAAGGTTAGGGACTTGTGACCTTAGCAGTTGTCCCTTAAGATTTCACACAAATTTGAACATTTTGAATGATATTGGATACAGACGCATGGGACATTCCATTTAGAAAAACGTTATGGAATTCCATATTATGAGAAACACAGTTTGGTACTCTCATTTCAGGCATTATCTCTCAACACGGACAAGGCAGTGGTTGACGGCCTTCACTTAACGCCCGAGAGCAGCGGCGTTTGTGTACATTTGTCAGTGCTAACAGACGAGAGTCACTGCGTGTAATAACTGCAGAAATCAATGTGGGGTGTATGACGAAGGTATCCGTTAGGACAGTGGGGCGCAATTTGGCGTTAATGGGCTATGGCAGCAAACAACCGACTCGGCCGCCTTTGTTAACACCACGACATTGTCTGCAAATGTCTCTCCATGACTCGTGACTGTATCGGTTGACGACAGGGAAACAGTGACCGAGTCAGATGAGCCCCGATTTCAATAAGTAAGACCTGATGGTAGGACTAGATTATGGCGTAGACCTAACGGAGCCAAGCTGTCAACAAGGCAATGTGCAAGCTGGTGGTGGCTTGACAATGGTGTGGGCTGTGCTGGACTGGACCCTCTGGTCCAACGAAACCCGTCATTGACTGGAAATGGCTATGCTCGACTACTTGGAGAGCATTTGCAGCCACTCGAGATTTCACGTCCTCAAACAACGATGGAATTTTCGTGGATAGTAGTGCACCATGTCACAGAGCCACAATTGTTCGCGGCTGGTTTGAAGAACATTTAGGAGAACTGGAGCGAATGACTTGGTTATCCTCAACGTGAATCCTATCGAACATCTATGGGGCATAAACGAGGGGCCTGTTCGTACACAAAATTATGCACCGACAACACTTTCGCAATTATGGACGGCTATAGAGCGAGATGGCTCAGCATTTCTGCATGGGACTTCCAACGATTTGTTGAGCCCATGCCGTGTCCAGCGGCTGCACTACTCCTGGCTAAAGGATGTCCGACACGATATTAGGAGCTATCCCATGACTTTTTTCACTTCAGTGTAATATGGCAGACTCTATGATATTTTGGCTTACTGCCCCCCCCCCTTCCCCCCTCCTCCGTATGTGGTAACACCACCACTAAAGTCAGAGACCCAATGGACGTAAATTGACGGGATCGATACGTAATTGAAAACTGGAAATTTTTCATCATCATATGTGGGGCCAGTAAACGCGTATTCTACCAGAAATCAAGCAAAACACTGTTACGACTGTCGCTTTTGTACCTACAAGGTAAACGCTGTTCCATGATAACACCGGTGCTGTAGTCGCCAGGGGGTCTAGCTACTGAGGAGAAAACCTATTTCCCATTTTTTATAGTTTTTGCTTATCGGAACTGATAGGAATGGGAAGGTTAATAAGGTAATCAATAACAATTCATATCAAGGTAAGCAAACTAATTTCTCAAACAACTTGGCTTAGAAAAGAATTAAAATTTGAATCCTGATCGCCGTTCGTTCACTGACTCTGTTACATATCCTCACTTTCCTTGGAACGACTGTATGGATGGAGTTTTTATATAAATATTCGGGGCAAATATGCTCCCGGCACCAAGAACATCTAATGAAGGCAGCCCTCACGCAACTGCATCATTCATTTGGAAGATTTTCTCGGAAACAGACTTGGTTTGCATTTGAAAGTATTTTTTTCTGTTATTATCTTTAAGGCACAAAATGCACACAATAACGTCACCTGAGTAATTTGCACCGAAAGCTGATGATGAATTATGCTATGAGTCGTTGTTTTGTCCGAGCGGTTGTGCAATTTCCAGAAGCACATAGCAATTCTGAGACTTTCAAATAAAGTTCTGTGCCCCGTTTTGTATGTTTGTTTTATTTGGCCTCCAGAGTGTGTACTCTTTTTAGCCATCGAGAACACATGGTTACATATAATGCATAATTGTACAGAGACAATACAAAAATGCATGTTTACAGAATTGGAAGTTCAAGCCGTCACATTTTTCCACAACAAACGTTTAACAAATAGAATGATAATCCAGACATATTTATCTTATACTTTCACACTACTTTTAAATCTAATAATAAGAAGTACAGCTGTGGCTGAGCGGTTCTATGCGCTTCAGTCTGGAACCACGCACCTGCAGGTTCGAATCCTGCCTCGAGCACGAATCAGTGTGATGTCCTTAGGTTAGTTACGTTTAAGTAGTTCTACGTCTAGGGGACTGATGACCTCAGATGTTAAGTCCCTTAGTGCTTAGAAACATTTGAACAGATAAATGGAAATATGAGTCCTACAGATTTTTCCCTATATTCTTAAGAAATCTGGCGATCATTTTATACAGGTGAATGTCTCGAACGTTAGCTTAGCCCCAGCGCGTGGTCCATCGAGCACGTGCCTGGGAATTCCTTGGTGACGCTGTGTCAATGAAAGAGATTTGTACGCCGGGAGAGACAAAGATGGTGGACTTTGTGAAACCTTAATGGCAGATATTTCACGGTTCGTATAGAAATTAATAGTAGCCTGATGAATAATAATACCTCAAAAAGAAACATGTACATTATGTTATTTGGACGACGATTCTGATGGTGTAATCAGATTTTCAATATCTTTATTATTTTAAAGTTTAGTAGCCGACGGTATATTATACAAGTAACACCCGGTAACAAATTTCCAAACTCTAAACGCGTCATCCGATTTCGTCGATCTACGTGTCTTTAGAAAGCTATTAGTGTAAACCTAAATTGGTATAAATTTCAGGCATGTAACTTGAATACTACATGAGTTATTCGCAGTCAAAGTGGCCGATTACTATCGATCGTGCCAGGCCATAACTACTCCACAGTTACACGAGAAAACTTTAGCAGCATGCTTATAAATATATTTAATCTATGTCTTTGTATCCGATAAATACTATTCATGAAGAAATTGGTTAAATATTTACTGTGTTTTAGAAAGCGCAGAGACCTTAGGCTACTGGCCTACCTTTTTTTGCTTTTCCTTTGATATATGTTTATTTAATTTGTTTATGTATTTAATAATGTGGGTTAGAGAGTGATTATGGTCCAGCCGTAGGAATATTTATTTAATTTCAAGTATTTAAATATAAATAATACAGTATATTGTATGTGCTTAAATATGTTCGGCAGTGTACATTGGGTTGGAGACAAGGAGGGAGCGCTCTAGCCAATCACAGCACTCGTTAATGGTGAGACTGTATGGAAGTGGAGGAGGAGCATCGTTTCGAGAGAGAACACGGGGGTATTTTGGAAGTGCGGCAGTTCTGGACAGTACGGGAGAGGACACGGAAAGTGCTGGACGTGAAGGCGCGACGGAGTCGCGGGAAAGACTTGGACAATAGAGCAGTTTGTGCGTGGTCGCGGGAGATAGAAACATTCGTAGTGGCGACTTGTGTACTTGTGAGGTTTCCGTGGCTTCTGCAGTGAGGACGTAGTACGCGTTTGGAAATGAATATCTGGCGAACTATGCTGTTGTTCATAACTAATTACGTGAAGTAGGAATGTATTGTTTCTCTGTTATTCAACTTAAATTTTATTTAATTGCTGGACCATGAACACCAATTAAGTGTTTGCAGAGACATACGGCATTCTCAAGTACTTCTGCTATCGTACTCATCATTTGAATTTTATTTAATTGCAATCTTTCATTTATAAATCTATATGTTACATTCATAATTCGCAATTGCCGAGTGATAGAAACCTTCGACCATTCAATTCATGTGTGTATTGTTATCGTATACTGTAGACTCAGCAGTATTTGGCCTGTAATGCGGTAACTACGTATCCCAGCCCCTAGATAACGATACCAGCCATAACTTTTAATATTGCAACTCTGAGTCGGAGGGTGCGTAGTCGTTATGAAAGCCCGCAACATATAACCACGTGGAACATTCTCCTCGGCGTCTGCCATTATCCTTATCACTTACAAAGCGTGTAAACCTTGCTACGTACGAACTTGTCTCCACGGCGACTGATATACGCTGGTTCGTTTGTCACACAGGCCAGGGGTGCTGCGATATCTGTCGACCATCGCGGTTTAGGCTAATTTTACGACGGGCGCTATCGACAACCTTCACAACACCCACCTATGGGCTACGGAGAATCACCTCGGTATGGCTGTTGCTAACTATCAGCATCGGTTCAGTCCCACTGTGTGGTTGGGGCTTATTGGCGACCGCCCTGTACAACCAGCCATTCTTCCACAACGCCTCACAGGCGAGGTTTGCCTGCACATCCTGCTGGTGGACCCTGTCTCCCCTGCTGAAAAACCCCGCCTTTGGTGTTACTAAGGGCAATATGGCTGGTGCATGATAGTGCTCCAGCTCCCTGCCCGCTTGAGAGTGACCGAGCGAGGTTGCGCAGTGGTTAGCACACTGGACTCGCATTCGGGAGGACGACGGTTCAAACCTGTTTCCGGCCATCCTGATTTAGATTTCTATGATTTCCCTAAATCGTATCAGGAAAGTGCCGGGATGGTTCCTCTGAAAGGGCACGGCCGATTTCCTTCCTAATCCTTCCCTAATCCGAGCTTGTGCTCCGTCTGTAATGACTCGTTGTCGACGGGATGTTAAACACTAATTTCCTCCTCCTCTTTATTGTGAGAATGGGGAGATAAAACAGAAATGAAGACGGAACATTCCAGCTTACCTAGTGTGTTGTTATGTGTGCTTGCAATCACTGAAACGTACACTGCAAAGATCTTTTATTTTCACCTTCAACTGTGTGTACCTTCGTTGGAACGAATTTCCGGCCACGTGGCCACGTGACTTTTTTTTGCTCCTTATCCTCTCAGGGGTCGTTTCCTGCAGTTTGCCCCCATTTAGCAAAATTATCCTGTGTTAACGGAACGTATGGGGAAGTTTCATTATTATTTAAACATACCATTGGCGCCAATCGCTGAATAGACTCGGAGCTGTTACATCTACATCTACATCCATTCTCTGCAAACACTGTGGAGCGCATGACAGGTAGTATTTCGTACTGGACCACAAACTGCTTTTTCTCTTCGCTCTATTCTCATATGGAACGTGCGAAGAATTACTGCTTAAGTGGCTCTGTCCACGGTCCCTGTGGGATTGTCATGCAAATACACCTGGCTTCACCCGGATTTGCCCGAGCGGTTCTAGGCGCTTCAGTCCGGAACCGGGCTGCTGCTACGGTCGCAGGTTCGAATCCTGCCTTGGGCACGGATGTGTGTGATGTCTTTTGGTTAGTTAGGTTTCAGTAGTTCTAAGTCTAGGGAACTGATGATCTCCGATGTCAAGCCCCATAGTGCTTAGAGTCGTTTGAACCATTTCTACCTGGACTGCGCCACACACATTTGTCACACGCTCGTGTAACGTCTGCACGTCGTCGATGAGATGGGCATACATCAATGCCTTTAAACTTCCCAATAGCCGGAAATTCAACGAATTGGGTGAGGCATCAGGATCACGTCATTATCAATGTATAGGGAGAAACTGCCGTAACAGACTGATAGGGCCATGTATTGTGGTCATAGAACAATTTAAAGAGACACATATATGCAGAATGAAAAAGATATAGTTTTGTATTTTCATGACTTTAGGTTGGCACCTTTGGGATGAGCTGAAACAGCTGACGGATAAAAATAGTTCTGTTTGTAACCTCGATACTACGTTTCACGACGGCGAGTTCGCTTAAAGTTTGCACATTAATTGAATAACGTTCAATGAACCGTTTATGCTTACTAAAAGCGGAAAAGTGTCTAAAATTTATTCTTGAATGATTTTACAATACGGTGAAAATTGTACGAATCGTGAAAATTATTATACCAGGATAGTAAAGTTAAAAAACGGTCAACCTGTGTGACTGAGATTTTTTGGGATACCCAAAAACATTGATGTACAAGATCAGCGTACGATAAACAGTGCCTGATACACAGACATGCTGATGAGTAACGTAAAGCCAGCAATGAGAGAAAAAACGTCGAGGATCTTAAAGAAAAGGTGTGATACTGTGACATGAGAATGTTTGCCCTCACAGTGCTCAGTTGCCTAAGAAACCATTGAAAAAGTTGTTTGGGAGGTAATACATCATCCTCCCTACTGTCCAACTTTGGCTTTCTCGGATTTTGATTTCTTTATTCCTCTCAATGGGGAATTATGTGCAAAATTTTCACCAACAACGAGAAGGTCAAAATTATTTCTAGGAAAGAGGCTCAAAAAACAAGACAAAGACTTGTTAGCATCAGGCGTGAAGAGTATCAGCTCATCGTTGGGACAAGTATTTTCATATTGGTGGGGATTTTGTTGAGAAGTAGTAAAAGTCTCATTTTGTAAAACTACATAGTTCTTTTTTTCAGAAATTTATCTCTTTCATCACGGTCTGCCCCTCCTACTTTACCCTAACAGATTAACAGATGTTGCGTATCAGTGATTTCTGCGCTATGAATTAGCAGCGTTATTAGAGAGCGCTACTCTCGAAGAAGACAACGACTGTTTGTTCCTGCACCATGGGCACCAAAGTATTTTGTGCCGATCGTTTGACAGTACCTCAACGCAACGTTTCAGGGACCTTTGATTGGTCGAGGTGGTCCGCTGGAGCGGTCTCGTCGTTCATCGGACATGAATTCTCTCGATTTCTGACGGTGTGTACATTTAAAGGCAATGGCGTATGCCCAACCCATCGATAACATGCAGACGTTAAAGTGCATACATACTAGGTTAAAGAAGGTCATCGAACCATAGCCAGTGGATTCGGCAGAACGCTGGTCGCCAATGCATTGGCGGTCGGCCTCTCATACTCACGAAACAAAGGGTTGAGGCCAAGGAATTTCCATCTCATTACAAATAAGTACACCACTCATGCTCTTAGCCACAAATAATCCTGATCTGATAGGGAGCGTCATGACGGATACAGGGATTAGTGAACACAAGGTCATTGTAGCGAGGCTCAAAACCATATCAACGAAAGCCACTAAAAATAAACCCAAAATATATCTATTTTAAACAGCACATGAAAATTCGCTTGATGCCTTCCTAAGAGAGAGTCTCCATTCCTTCCAAGCTAATTATGGAAGTGTAGACCAGATTTGGTTCAAATTCAAAGATACAGTATCGACAGCAATAAATAGATTCATGCAGCATAAGTTAATAAGAGATGGGACTGATCCACCATGGTACACAAAACACATCAGAATACTGTTGCAGAAGCAACGAAAAAAGCATGCCAAATTCAGAAGAACGCAAAATCTCCAAGACTGGCTAAGTTTCACGGAAGCTCGAAATTTAGAGCGGACGTCAATGCGAGATGCTTTTAATAGGTGCCACAATGAAGCATTGTCTCAAAATATGGTAGAAAACCTAAAGATATTCTGGCCGTATGTAAAGTACACGAGTGGCAAGAAACAGTCAATACCGTCACTGCGCGGTAGCGATGGAAATGTTACCGATGATGGTGCCACTAAAGCGGAGTTACTAAATACAGTTTTCTGTAATTCCTTCACGAAAGAAGACGAAGTAAATATTCCAGAATTCGAAAACAGAACAGTTGTTAGCATGAGTGACATAAAAGTAGATATCTTAGGTGTCGCGAAACAACTCAAATCACTTAAGAAAGGCAAGTCTTCCGTTCCAGGTGGTATACCAACCAAGTTCCTTTCAGAGTATGCAGACACAATAGCTCCTTTCTTAGCAATCATATACAACTGATCACTTGACGAAAGGTGTGTTCCTAAAGACTGGAAAGTAGCACATGTCACACAAATATTCGAGAAAGGAAATAGGAGTAACCCATTGAATTACAGACCCATATTACTGACCCCAATTTGCAGTAGGATTTTGGAGCATAGACTGTACTCGAACATTATGAATCACCTTGAAGAAAATGACTTATTTATACATAACCAACACGTATTCAGAAAATATCGTTCTTGTGCAACATAGCTAGGTCCTTATTCCCATGAAGTAATGAGTGCTGTCGACAAGGGATCTCAGACCGATTGCATATTCCTTGATTTCCAGAAGGCTTTTGATACCGTTCCTCACAAGCGACTATTAATCAAATTGAGTTCATATGGAGTATCGTCTCAGTTGTGTGACTGGATTTGTAATTTCCTCTCAGAGAGGTCACAGTTTGTAGTGACAGACGGTAAATCATCGAGTAGAACAGAAATGATATCTGGCGTTCCGCAAGGTAGTGTCGTAGGCTGTCTGCTGTTCCTGATTTACATAAATGATCTAGGTGATAACCTGAGCAACCCCCTTAGATTGTTTGCAGATGACTCTGTAATTTACCGGCTGGCAAAATCATCAGACGATCAATTTCAATTACAAAATGACCTAGAGAGTGTTTCTGTATGGTGCGAAATGTGACGATTGGCACTAAACAAAGAAAACTGCGAGGTAATCCACATGGGCACTAAAAGAAATCCGATAAATTGTGGGTACACGATAAATCGCACAAATCTAAGGGCTGTCAATTCGACTAAATACCTAGGAATTACAATTACGAGCAACTTAAGTCGGAAAGACCACATAGATAATATTGTGGGGAGGGCGAAACAAAGACAGCGCTTTGTTGGCAGAACAATTAGAAGAGGTGACAAACCCACTAAAGAGACAGCCTACATTACACTGTCCGTCCTCTGTTGGAATATTGTGGGATCTTTACCAGGTAGGACTGACGGAGGACATATAAAAAGTGCAAAGAAGGGCAGTTCGTTTCGTGTTAAGGCCCAATAGGGGTGAGAGTGTCACTGATATGATACCCGAGTTGGGGTGGCAGTCACTGAAACAAAGGCGGTTTTCTTTGCGGCGAGATCTATTTACGTAATTTCAACCACCAACTTTCTCTTCCGAATGCGAAAATATTTTGTTGACACCCAGCTACATAGGGAGAAATGATCATCGTAATAAAATAACAGAAATCAGAGCTTGAACCGAAAGATTTAGGTGTTCCTTTTTCCCACGCGCCATTCGAGAGTGGAATGGTAGAGAAGCAGCATGACAATGGTTCGATGAATCCTCTGCCAGGCGTTTATGTGTGAATTGCAGAGTAACTATGTAGAGGTAGATGTAAATGTGTAATCGCAGTTGGCACTAATAACTTCTCGATATTACTCCCATTTGGTTATTGATATAAAGTAGCGTTTTAATTACAGTTTCACCGGCAGATGTAGGATAGAAGCGGATTTAGTAGTCGTCGCATGTGCAGCATTTATTTTACGAGAGAAAGCAGGTCATCAGGAAAGCAAGAAAAAGAAGCGACGTTAATGTGCGGCCTCTCCCTTTAAAAGTAAACAGCAGTGTGGTGGGATAAAATTAATATCTGTACGTTGAGCTGAACTGGTATATGAGCTATTTCGTAATTTGTTCGAATGAAAGCTACAGATTTAGAATTGTTATTGAATTATGTTCGCCCTAAAATTTCCAAAGAGGAGACTATATATGCAGCGGAAAGATTAATGCGCACTCTGAGATACGTAGCTACAGGGGATTAACATAACACAGTTTTTGTTTGTTCCCGTATGTAGTTCACGGTGAAAAGATGCCAATAAAGAGTGCATTTTCTTTTTCACACCGTGCACATTACTTTCTAACAGCTCACTTATTTCTCTCCAAGCGTCTATTTTTCCGTTTCTTAGTATTTTAATTTTTTAAGAATCGCAGTTCGTATGGCTCCATTAACATTCCCGTTCGCGAAAAAACTCCGTCAGTTTCAATGTTGTTTCAGTATTATACTCTATACTCATGTATTTTTTGAAAACAGTAAATACACACCCGTTGGACAGCCACAGAAGATTGCTACTGACCAAAGATTCGGTGTCCAAACTACAAGGATAACCCGTCACCAATGCACTGCTGGTACCGCCGCCAGTCCAAATCGCAATCAAGGCCAACCAGTTCCTCGGTTCTGATATGCCGCTTCTAACGCTTAGCATATCTCGGCCAACGAAACGGTTGATTGCTATTCGGTGGGCTCGTTAGCCTACTGTGTACGCACTTTACAGGAGTGTTTTACCAATAAATGTGACGCAGTCCGAATGGAGACAGGTGTACTTGAGAAAGAGCATGATTCACGGCAAAGAAGGGGTGAATTATGTGAGCGGATATGTGGCAACCACATCGAGCACTACCTATAACGTCTATATCTACGTAAGCGGTAAGGAAAGAGCATATTGGCACATATGTTGCCAGGTATTGGTCTCCGGACGTACCGTTATAGGAACTTTTCTTCTAGTTTTGACTAACACTATCTCCTGTAGGAGTACGTGACACCATTTTTTAAAACAGGCAATTTACTTTGATTCATCTGTTAATACTGTTTCTTGAAGGTTGCTAATAGTACTTCTCGGGATGTTGACGTCTACGTTGAAGCCTCTCTTAGTTCGTGTTTTTCGGAATTTAAATGCCACTCTTCCGTGATCAAAGAAACCTATCACGATCATGCTTCCCTTCTCTGTGTGTGTTCAGTATCCACTGTTAGTTATAACTGGTACAGGCCCCATAAAATTGAGCACGGTGAGTGTTTTCTAAGCAACCTCATTGGTACACCGCATCCTAGCAGTGAACCAAAGTCTGCCGCTTCCTTTACCTCCAATTGTACCCGTATTTACAAGTATGCGACTGGGGAAATTTAAAGTGTAACGACTAAACCGAGGTAATTGCATGGAACGCAATTGCGACAAAATGGTTCAAATGGCTCTGAGCACTCCACCATCCCTCACAGCTATAAAGCTGTGATCTGCGCTATTCTCTGCTGTGCCGGTATAGCTTGGAAATCCGCTACGCTACGTTCTGTCGCTGTCTGAATCCTTAAACACCATGAATAACGAGTTGCTTTCCACTTCCATTTACCCACCCTTACATTAATCGTTAGCCAGCTCATCGCTAACAGGTCCTTCCTCACACACACTGAATACTTCCACACATCAGTGTGGCAATTGCCTGCGGTCGCAGGTTCGAATCCTGTCTCGGGCATGGATATGTGTGATGTCCTTAGGTTAGTTAGGTTTAAGTAGTTCTAAGTTAGGGGACTGATGACCTCAGATGTTGAGTCCTATAGTGCTCAGAGCCAGTATCCTTGATGTGAGTGGCTCCTGTTGATTTAGCATAATTATGTGTGTGGTAGGCGTTTATGTGTTTATTGTATCTTTTCTGGAAGTCTCTGCCAGTTAGGTCCATGTACTACTTTGAATGTACTGCAAACTATTTTGTAAACGCCTGATTCCGTGTGTTTAACTGTCTGTGTGTTCATTTGCCTGTGTGTTTATGTTGTGTCTCAGTGTCTGAGGCAGTTTGTTATGTGTTGTGGAAGCAATAATAATGTTGCGTGGTGTGAAAATATTTACTATTCTGTAGGAGAGTTTTTTTGTGAATGGTACGTAAGCAGTGCGTTTCTTTTTTGTTTTCTGCGTAGTTGTTGGTTTAATATTGTTTTTCGTTGTCGGTAGAAGATTGTTAATAAATGTGTGTCGATTTGCTGCGGCTATTTGTTTCATTATGATGAGTTCGTCGTCCTTCGCACTTTTGTTCATCAGTATATAACTCATTAGTATGTTACTGGCTCTATTGACTAGTGCTGTGTATGCAGCATATTTTCGTGTACTAGGGTGGCAAGACGAGTTGTGTAAGGTGGTGTCTGTTGTTATTGGTGTGCTTTCTGTGCCAGATAAATACAATTTCAGCAAAATGTAAGAAAGGACGTCAGTGACATGATTTAAATGTACAACACAAAGTATAGACTGAAATAAATCGCGACGACGATGTTGTCATTCGTTGTTTTCCGCATTTCCAGTAAGGCTGCGGCAGAAACAGCTCTTCAGTTCTGTACTGAATTCCTTGGTAAATTTGTCGTTGAACTGCAGGACTCAGTTCGCCTTGGAAGCCTGTAATAGCCCCAACATTTTTCTCCTTACGTTCACTATTAGCTGCTGACAATGTTTTGCGTATTATAAAAAAAAGCAATACAAAGAAGCAAAGCACATGAAGGAAACGGATCACAACTCTTACGTCAGTGACAGTAATTGTACTCCACTGAGCGATACAATGGCGGGAGCAATTCGTTGCCTGGTTGGCTGTTGCTATGGTAGCTATCATGCAAAGAACTAGCTGTGAATCACATTGTTGTTCTGATGCTAGATAAGGTGGTTAGATATGGTTTGAATTCAAAGAAATAATATCGATAGCAATTGAGAGATCTATACCAAATAAAGAAACAAAAGACGGAGCTCAAACTCCATGGTACACAAAACAATTCAGAACACTGTTGCAGAAACAACGAAAGAGCATCTCAAATTTAAACGAACGAAAAATACCCAAGATTGGCGATCTTTTACAAAATCTAGGTATTTAGTTCGGAATTCAATACGAGATGCTTATAATAACTTCAACAACGAAACTTTGTCTCGAAACCGGGCAGCAAACCCATAAAGATTCTGGTCGAGTATATTCTGCCAGCGAAACACAATCAATGCCATCTCTGCGTGATAGCAATGGAAAAACTATCGATGACAATGGTTCAAATGGCTCTGAGCACTGTGGAACTTAACTTCTGAGGCCATCAGTCCCCTAGAACTTAGAACTACTTAAACCTAACTAACCTAAGGACATCACACACAACCATGCCCGAGGCAGGATTCGAATCTGCGACCGTAGCGGTCGCGCGGTTCCAGAACCGCTCGCCCACCAAGGCCAGCTATCGATGACAATGCTGCTGAAGTAGAGTTACTGAACACAGCCTTCTGAAATTCCTTCACAAAATGAGACGAAGTAGATTCTCCAAAATTCGAATCAAGAACAGCTGCCAACATGAGTAACTTAGAAATACTCGTAATAGTGAAATAACGCAAGTCCGGTCCACACTGTATACCAATTAGGTTCCTTTCAGAGTACGCTAATGCAGTAGCTTCATACTTAACAATCGTACACAAACGCTCGCTCGACGAAAGATACGTACCCAAAGAATGGAAAATTGTACAGGTCGAGAAAGTCAGTCGAACTAATCCACTAAACGTCGATATGCAGCAGGATTTTGGAACATATATTGTGTTCGAACATTAAGAATTACCTCGAAGAGTACAGTCTATTGACAGATAGTCAATACAGATTTAGAAAACATCGTTCTTGCGGAACATGACTAGTTCTTTATTGACATGAAGTGTTGGGTGTTATAGAAAAGCGTTTTCAAATTGATTCCGTACCTCTAGATTTCCAGAATGCTTTTGACAGTGTTCCTCATAAGCGACTTCTAGTCAAATTGCGTGCTTACGGAATATGGTCTCATTATGGGACTGGATAGGTGATTGAGTGTCAGACAAGCCACGGTTCGTAGTAATTGACTGATAGTCATCGAGTAAACAGAAGTGACTTCTAAGGTAGTCTTACAGGCACCTTGTTGTTCCTTATCTGTATAAACGTTTTAGGAGACAACCTGAGAAACTGTCTTAGGTTGTTTGCAGATGGTGCTGTCATTTATCCTCTAGTAAAATCATCAGAAGTTCAAAATCACTTGAAAAACGATTTAGGTGGTGCAAAAATTGGCAGTTGACCCTAAATAATGAGAAGTGTGATATCATCCACATTAGTGTTAAAAGGAATCCGTTTAACTCCGGTTACTCTATAAATCAATCAAATGTGAAGGTCGTAAATTCAACTAAATACCTACGAATTACAATCATGAACAACTTAAATTGGAAAGGACACAGAAAATGTTATCGGGAAGGCAGAATACATAGGAGGTGCAACAGAAAGTACCTGCACTGCGCTTGTCAGTCCTCTTTTGAGAAACTGCTGCGTGGTGTGGGATCCTTATCAGATAGGATTAAAGGAGTACATCGAGAAAGTCCAAAGAGGGACAGCACGTTTTGTATTATAGAGAAATAGGTGAGAGAGCGTCACGGAAAGGATACAGGGAAACACTAAAACAACGGTGTTTATCGTTGTGGCGGAATATTCTTACCAAGCATCAATCACCAACTTTCTCCTCCGAATGCAAAAATATTTCGTTGATGCGAACCGACATAGGGAAGAACGATCATCATAATGAAATAAGGAAAATCAGAGCTTGCACGGGAAGATTTAGCTATTCGTTCTTTCCGCGCGGTCTTTGAGAGTGGAATAATAGCGTTATTTATTGTGAATGTGGTTCGATGAAACCCCTGACAGTATGTAATGAAAAACTCAGAGACCCTACGTGCTTGTATTGTGAGAAGAACATGTCTTCAATAATTACGAATAGAAAACTGCTCAGATGGTTTATCAAGAAATGCCTAGGCAAAAACGTTGATAGGAATGCTTCCTCTCGCTGAAGGACATATGCGCCCTCACCGAGAGATGAAATACGGCTCATATCCCACCGCGTTCGCGATATATGGGACGCGGCTGTGGCTGTGCTATACTATGATCCATCACGATCTTATTTCCCGGCAGACGTGCCGCTTGCCACGTCTCTTGGCTATATTTCTTCTTCCTGTATGACCTGCGAATGCCACTCACGACCGCAAGAAGCCGTTTCATTGTGATTCCGGGACGATAGTAAAATATTTATTAGTTCCAGATAGTGTGGAGGGCATCGGAATGAGGAGCGATGGGGCGTGATGGTTGTGGATGTAGGCACACATTCGAAAGGAACGGCGTTCAAATACTGGCCCGCCTATGTAAAGTGAGTGTTCATCACATACACAGAAAGCATCAACAGTGCACTAAGGAAGTCTGACCAGTCTTGTCTTCCGCGTCCATAGCGATCCGCCAGATCGTGTTAGCAGCGGTCTGTTACTGTTTGCTGATGACGCTATTGCCTACGGCAGCGGCTCCCAACCCATGAGCTGCTGCCCAATTGTGGCATGTGAGCAGCGTGGGACTGTGCAGTGAGCGATGCTCAAGAGTCCAACGCAAGGGAAAAATTATCAGGAGCTTCAGAGGTTTCACTCTTCATTCGTCAAGGACAGCGAGTACAGAATGAAATAAGAGGTGAAATGGCCTGTTGTTGTCCTATGCCACTCACAAGGAAATGGTCCATACTGTAATGTCGAAACATACCTTGTGCTCTCTCTCTCTCTCCCCCTTTACACGTATGGTTTTTCCACCAGACGGCTGGAAGTCTACCTCTCTATAGCCTGTGTTACAGAGCTGATAAGCGGCGTTGCCTGGCTGCTCATGGCATGAACACATAACATGCCACAACCCGATAGTAATTTTTCTAGTTGGTAGTTTAGCGGACAAAATTGCTTACAAGATCGACTCGCTTGAATTTCACCCCTTTAATATACACTCCTGGAAATGGAAAAAAGAACACATTGACACCGGTGTGTCAGACCCACCATACTTGCTCCGGACACTGCGAGAGGGCTGTACAAGCAATGATCACACGCACGGTACAGCGGACACACCAGGAACCGCGGTGTTGGCCGTCGAATGGCGCTAGCTGCGCAGCATTTGTGCACCGCCGCCGTCAGTGTCAGCCAGTTTGCCGTGGCATACGGAGCTCCATAGCAGTCTTTAACACTGGTAGCATGACGCGACAGCGTGGACGTGAACCGTATGTGCAGTTGACGGACTTTGAGCGAGGGCGTATAGTGGGCATGCGGGAGGCCGGGCGGACGTACCGCCGAATTGCTCAACACGTGGGGCGTGAGGTCTCCACATTACATAGTTGTTGTCGCCAGTGGTCGGCGGAAGGTGCACGTGCCCGTCGACCTGGGACCGGACCGCAGCGACGCACGGATGCACGCCAAGACCGTAGAATCCTACGCAGTGCCGTAGGGGACCGCACCGTCACTTCCCAGCAAATTAGGGACACTGTTGCTCCTGGAGTATCGGCAAGGACCATTCGCAACCGTCTCCATGAAGCTGGGCTACGGTCCCGCACACCGTTAGGCCGTCTTCCGCTCACGCCCCAACATCGTGCAGCCCGCCTCCAGTGGTGTCGCGACAGGCGTGAATGGAGGGACGAATGGAGACGTGTCGTCTTCAGCGATGAGAGTCGCTTCTGCCTTGGTGCCAATGATGGTCGTATGCTTGTTTGGCGCCGTGCAGGTGAGCGCCACAATCAGGACTGCATACGACCGAGGCACACAGGGCCAACACCCGGCATCATGGTGTGGGGAGGGATCTCCTACACTGGCAGTACACCTCTGGTGATCGTCGAGGGGACACTGAATAGTGCACGGTACATCCAAACCGTCATCGAACCCATTGTTCTACCATTCCTAGACCGGCAAGGGAACTTGCTGTTCCAACAGGACAAAGCACGTCAGCATGTATCCCGTGCCACCCAACGTGCTCTAGAAGGTGTAAGTCAACTACCCTGGCCAGCAAGATCTCCGGATCTGTCCCCCATTGAGCATGTTTGGGACTGGATGAAGCGTCGTCTCACGCGGTCTGGACGTCCAGCACGAACGCTGGTCCAACTGAGGCGCCAGGTGGAAATGGCATGGCAAGCTGTTCCACAGGACTACATCCAGCATCTCTACGATCGTCTCCATGGGAGAATAGCAGCCTGCATTGCTGCGAAAGTTGGATATACACTGTACTAGTGCCGACATTGTGCATGCTCTGTTGCCTGTGTCTATGTGCCTGTGGTTCTGTCAGTGTGATCATGTGATGTATATGACCCCAGGAATGAGTCAATAAAGTTGCCCCTTCCTGGGACAATGAATTCACGGTGTTCTTATTTCAATTTCCAGGAGTGTACTAAATACCCTGACACGAGGGAACGACGCTTGACATTTTACGTCCCGTCCACGGCTAACATTATGAGAAAAGTAGCTTTATTCGGATTTCTCACTACAGGAGTGGAAGGAAGTGGCCCTGGAACCATGCTGGCATTTCCATGGAGTGATCTGGGTGACCGCAGAAAACTGATATGTGGATGGCCGCTCCGATAACTGAAGCCGTGTTTCTCTAATGCGAGCTGAAGGCGTTAACTTCGCTCAGTCCCAGTAGAGATATTGCTGGATTACAGTTCACTGAAACACCTGATGGGCTTTTCGATAAATTATCTATGTGAATGAACCTTTTCAATATTACTTTTTCTGAAAAATGAGTGCAGGACTAAATGGAAGGTAGATAGTGATTTGAGGCTAAACTTAACTAGTTTTAATCAAGATATTGATTCTCTTGTGAATGACAAACAACGTCAAAAATTTCAGTGAAGTCTTTTGAACACAGACTACTCGATTTTGAGTTTTCATATAGATGTGGCAGCTAAGTGAATGTAATAAAAATCTTTTCTTTATTAAAAATGTAATTGTTTTCAAATCCTTACGTATGTAGCTATCTGCGTGTCTTCATAGTTTTTACTAGTGTACTTAGTTACGGGCGTTTTAAGCTTTGTCACAAAACTGGCTGTCCGCACAGCTAAAAAGGTTGAGAACCGCTACCCTACGGTAAAGCATTGACTCGGTGTTGCTATGGAGGGATTCGCGATGAATAAGACGCAAGTTCTATCTGCAGCGACGCACTGAAGGTTACGGGAAATGTGGATCAGGGTAAGTAGTGGTCCACCTGCAGCAAGGTCATTCTGGTTTCCGCAGAAATATAGGAACGTTCAAGGAAATGCTGGCCCTGCGATAGACCTTAGAAAATACTCTACAGAAAGGGAAATCTGTATTTATAGCACTAGTACGCTTAGGGAAAGATATTCCGAAAGATGCCTGAGAAACCCTTCTCGAAATTATGAAGTCATTTTTGTTATGACTTCAGTCTGAAGAATGATCTGATACAGCTCTCCACGCTGGACTATCCTTTTCAAACCTCTTACTCTTCTTCGCCAACCGACTCTCATTTCGACCTGCTTGCAGCATTCAACCCTCTGTCCCGCTCTACAATTTGTACCCACTAAACTATACTCCATTACCAAACTGACTCTTGCTACATGCCTCACGACATCTCCATTCGACAGACAGTTCTATTAGCCTAGTTCTGCGACAATTTTTTTTTTTACCCAATTCGATTCAATACCTCCTGATTAGCTGAGTGGTCAGCGCGACAGACTGTCAATCCAAAGGGCCCGGGTTCGATTTCCGGCTGGGTCGGAGATTTTCTCCGCTCAGGGACTGGTTGTTGTGTTGTCCTTATCATCATCATTTCATCCCCATCGACGCGCAAGTCGCCGAAGTGGCGTCAAATGGAAAGACTTGCACCAGGCGAACGGTCTACCCGACGGGATGCCATCGTCACACGACATTTCATTTCAGCTATTATAGCTACCCAACTAACCTCCAGCATTATTTGTGGTATCACATTTTCAAAAGCTTCTATCATGTTCTTGTTTGAACTTTTTGTCCATCACAGTCCATTTCCTTATTACTCAACACTCCAGAGAAAGACCTCCTAATACTTAAGTTTATTTGCTATTTGCTGTTAAGAAATTCCTCTTTTTCAGAAATGATTTTCTAGTTGTAGCCGATCTGCATTTTGTATGCTCTCTAGTTCAGCCATGCCAGTCATTTTTCAATCTGAATAACAAAACTTTTCTTCTACTTTCCTAATCTGATTCATTCAGCGTCGTCTCATTTAATACGTCTACTTTCCGTTATCCTCGTTTTCCTTTCATTACGAAGTTATCAGGGGAAAAGGAAGCGAGCAGAAGGTTATCTAAAAACTGGCCTAAAGTTAAAAGATTCGAAAGGCCTGGAAGGGAAGTAGTTATTGTGGAGGGAGTGAGACATCGGTATTCCGTTACCCAAGTTATTTAATATGCACACTGAGTACAGGAAACTAATGAGAAATTTGGAAAATGAATCGAAGTTCAGAGTACGATTACTGTCTTTAAAAGGGGTTATAAAATGCAAATAAAAAATGAAAACGAGTGTAATAGAATGTATCGCAATTAAAGTAGCTAATGCTGAATAAATTAGGTTAGGAGGCGTAACACAAAAAGTAGTTTTGTTATTTAGGCAGGAAAACATCTGACCATGGCAGGAACAGATAGTATAAAAATGTACAATGGAAATATCAAGAAAAACTTTTGCAGACAGAGAAATATGTTGATCTTCGAATACAGGCTTCCACGACTGGTATTTGCGATATTGTTGACATTTCTATTATGGACAGTAGGCCGTGGTCCTTGGCATAATTAAATTTATTCCACTCCATTGTTGTGCGGTGGTACAGTAACCTGCTATTGTCATTAACATTAAAATACAGTCCTAGGTCTCAGAATGCTCATTATTGGCTACAAAACGACCTATTTTAGCGAGGTAGGGCACCATCAGGTTACCTGAAAGTGCAATGAGAAATGGACATAATAAAATACCAGGCGTGTCCCTATCCTGAGTTACTATACTCAACAGCGAAACCCAAAAACGTAGATTGTAAGACGTAAAGAATAGCAAATCATGTAAAAATATATTAATTACTGCCAAAATGCGTTCGTCTAATACGCCTCTAAGATTCCCGGTAAACGAACCTTGAAAACACCATAAGAGATGATATAATAACCACCAAGAATAAACTTACAGAAGAATACTTAAACAGTGCAGTCGTCGATTTACCTCGTGCGACGTGGCTCATCAAGTAGGTGTCAGCTGGCGTCCTCACCATATCCTCTCCGTCCCCACAGAAATTGACTGCAAAGTGTGAATCTGTGAGTACGTGCCAGTAAGAAAGCAGACACATTCTACTGTGTTCTGGGCTACGTCGTACCAAAATCGGTAGCTTTCCCCAGAGAGGTCTAACAAAGCTGTTTTCTTGTGAAACAAAGCGCTTCCCTCTGTTTTCCGCAAAGTGTTAGGTGTCCACCTCCAACCGTCTTAAGAAGACAGGTTGCGGAGTCAACCGCAACCGCTGGATTTTTTGTAACGGCGTTGGAGATCCTACCGCTGCCCTGGTGAGACGTAATTTTTCTTGCAACACATCAACGCATAATTTTGTTCCGGTTACTGGGGATTGTTTTTTCTTAATAATTTCAATTACGTCGCAGGAAACTCGCGAGTGCCTTTTGCTTCGTTATGCTGAGTTACTCTGCTTCTGTCTGTAAGTCATTGTCATTGGCCATGCCGAGAGCGACTATATGCCATCAGCAGTTTAGTATATTAAATTGTATCGCTTATTTAAATAATGTAATGAAAAAGTATGTAAATCATTGGACTCAATATGCAAAAGTCGAAGGAGTATTTTCTTTATTATTTTGGAACAAAAAGAAACAAATAATTGAGGCTGAATAAAAGTCCTTCGTGAAAGTCATTTAACTTCTTCTCTTTCTTCTGTCACGATACATGTAAGTACTACATTTTCGTAGTGTTAATTTAATTCTGTATAACGATGTCAGTTCAGTCGGGAACGCCTTACTGTTAATACAATATAGATCTTAATTATAATTTATTATCTGTACTAGCAAATTTATATTTCAGCTGATTTATATTTCAGCCTGGGAAGGGAAAGTTTGTTGATGCGACGATTACATGCCATCCGCGTGTCGTCAGACGCAGATTTGCATCCTCTCTTTGAGTACCTGCAGTCAAACATTGTTTTTGATACGAAGTCCGATTAATTCTGTTGGGCACCGAGACATATTTCATCGAGTCGTGCAACATTTTTACATGGCCGGCCATCACCCAACTTATTATTCTGCTTCAGGGATTTATGCGTCTGGTTTCATCATGATGGAAAAATCTAAGGTAACGCAGCGCTTATTCTGGGTGAGTGGGAAGTCTCGTTTGAGTCTACCTTAGCTTTAAATTAAACGTGAGCATTTGTACTGCCATTGTAGCCTTCGTGATGCGTCCTCTCTCAGAACAGTTAACTTACTATTCGACTCGAGAACTTACCATTCCGGAAGCATCACACTTTTTGCTCTGGTTGATTAAATACTTATCGTGGTTTGCCTAAGAATAGTGACTCCCCTATAATTCACAAAATTTAAAATTTGTTTAAACTCATTTCCTATGTTAAAGTATAGACTGAGATTTCTCGAATGACTCACCACACGTAACCAAAGTGAGGATGTTGCAAGTGCAGGCTATTTAATTGTGCAGAATACCCGATTCTGTACAGAATGAACTCCAATTTGGACGACATCTCTCGATTGGTTTGGCAATTATGGAATTTACCATTATTAGGTGAAGGATTCTGACTGTGCGATCTCTCTAGTTCCATCTATGTACTTTGTTAGCGACGGAATGAACTGCTTCTTTTTGTTGCTGAGTTACGTGCGGTTTTGCTAAATACATAATGCAAAATTATCTTTCCCTTTCCAAGCTCACAATTTCTCTCATCTCCGTCCTTAAGTTCATCGCAGTGTTTTTTTGTGTTTGAAGCGTGAGCACTGTATAAAGAATGGACTGTAATTATATTTTGGTTTCAATGTTAACTCGCGTACTTAATGTGGGGTACTAACGATAATAATAAATGGTTAGTAACAGTGAGAACCGTTTTACGAATATTCCGCCCATCTCCTCTTTTCTGCTTCTTTAAGGGATAAAGATGAAGGTTATTAAATTCAATATGAGTGGAACATTCCGTGATTCTGAGGCGTTAATTAATATCAGGCTTTTTCGTGAATAGTTATGATTAGCCTGCATTACGCACACGGTATATATGGGCAAGATTACATAAGCTACTTGCTCCCTACCATTGCTAAGTCAGGAGAAGTACTATAAGTCCATGATATATGACAACTTGCTTGTCTACTTGATACAGAATTCAGTTAGCGACCTTCAAGTTCATCCGTCTAATACAGAGGAACAATCTGTACCTAGTATGACTTTCGTTGAGATAGAGGAAGTAGACACCTTAGGATATGTCGCCTCTAATTCGGCCATACCAGATTAACTTTCATGTAACGAGCCCTCCCAGCGTTGTGGTTGCGGAGTCTTACAGAATGTAACTAATATTTTGATAAAATGCTCCCTCTTTCTGTGTCTCCATGAGCCGTGCGTAGCTCGTGGTCCCGCCATGATGTATTATACACCATGTTTTAACGTACTTCCATCTCACTACGTTAATTTAAATTACTACTGTCACTGAGTTGCTGCTTTGAACGACAGTGGGCGGCGCAGGTAGCGCGTATCGATATATCACCTTTCGTAGTATCTTTGCTCGACTGCTATTACTTCCCGGTCGTTGTCTGTCGAAACAAAGTTCGGATCGCGAGTTCGGGGGGCCAGTCAGTTGGAACGTGTCTGGAGCGCAGTTCGGCCCTGCCAGTCGGGGAGTTGCAAGGCAGGACTACTGCAGTCGGGTTGGAGCTGTGAGGTCTGCGCCGACATGGCTCGCCCGACCATTGCCGCCACGCGTCACTTGAGCCGAGCCACGGTCTTGGTGGATCGCCGGTCGGTCGTCCTACTGGGTGATGCGTTTTGGCTCGCCGATCGTTCATGAGGCGGCTGTGTGTATATGCATCGACTCCCGATTTGTCTTCGTGCGTCCTTATTTACTGTTGGGTATCGTTCAGGTTTTCGTGCAAGTGTTTGTCAAGTTGTGTGTGTAGTTGGCGTCATTGCCACTGAAGATTATTTTAGATGTTGTCGGTATGCTGCGGTTAGGCGGTCAGTTGCTCCGGACCAGGGAAGTTATCTCCACGCGGTACAGTCGGCTGGGTCCGCTGGCGGTCCCTGCGCAGTGTCAGAGCGTGTGTGGAGGTGTCCGATCGCTACGAGCTTCGTGGTTCACCGACCCAGCACGTCAAAATTGAGTAGTGGTTTCAAGTACCCAAGCCACGTCCGTTCATGTTGTGTGGTTCGTTTCGGTGGTTCGCTGTTATGGAGGTTTCCCTGTGAGCAACGCGAGTGTTCCTATTGCTGAAATTTAGCTCGCCGTGCGGTGGAATTAAATATATTGGTTGACTACAATTTGAGTGCACCAGCGGAATTTTCTGCCTTGTGGCCGTTAGTGTTCCGGTTACCTGCCCCGGCCACTAACGTAATTTCAGGCAGTGTCCTTGCCTCACCTGTTGTCGCTGTCCAACACGGTGTGTAATTTTGACAGCTTAATAAATATGCATATTTGATTGTGGATAACATT
Source organism: Schistocerca gregaria (assembly GCF_023897955.1). Lineage (NCBI taxonomy): Eukaryota > Metazoa > Arthropoda > Insecta > Orthoptera > Acrididae > Schistocerca > Schistocerca gregaria. Next base: position 124,644,996 of record NC_064927.1, on the reverse strand, counting down.
TTGTGTTTGGATTCTCATGTACAGATTGGTGGCAAGAAAGTGGTTTGTCGGTCAGTCCTTGGCTGTCCCTTGGTTGCGTTCCGACGGATCAAGTGTTCTTGGGCTCACCGCGTGTCTCACCGAAGTGAACGACGGCAGATCGACCCCCTGGAGGCTTCTGAGTGCTGTTGTCTCTACTGTCTTTCTCACCGGTGTTTAACTGTCTGTTTATAATCTATCATAGCCAATGATAAAAGAAAATTCTTGGTTTTACTGTGTTTTATGTAAATAAGTTTGAATTCCGGCAAGAGAATATTTGCTAAAAGGTTATTGCCGTTGTGTTGCCTTTTCTTTAAGTCCAGCTTCAGCTACTTAAAATTTTAAGCTTATGGTTATATATATTTTTTTTAATTTTGGAAAATTGTCATTTATGACCAGGAGAGGACGGGAATGGAGGCACTCCAGCGCATCTGCCGCGCCAGAAGAAAAAAAGTGAGTGACCGTTGCAAAACATTTTCGTGCAAACATCAGTCCAGCTTCCTAAGTGACAGCACCCCTTACCAAGTTTTCCCTTCTTCCACAGGATGACCGCAGAGTTTACGAAAAGACTATGTAACATTAGTATGGTCCTATTTTAAAATTGTTTTTGTAATGCTATTTAGCCTGAAAATGCGGTTTACCTCGAAACATGTCTCTAAATAAATAAGTAATACAACAGCTGACAAAGTTTTTGACTGGTAGCGGTAACTTAAAAAACCTTTACATGTGATATATATGTATTTTAATTACTTTATTTGCTGTTTTAACTGCATTTTTGTCTTGTTTATTTTTAAGATTTCTTCTTTGGAGGCCTTCAGCCGTGAAAGGGTTGCATTTTGAAACTCGTAAAGGTTCGGCTATGTGCTGTTTTGGTGTAAAGGTGTTATTAAATTACAATATAGTGTAATTTTAAGATGAAACTGACCTCAACCTTATTTAGCCCTTTCCACAGTACTAATCTCCTGTTCTGGCCAGCGGGTTTAGCGGGCGTCTCACTCCATGATAAGCATGGTCTTCCGAGTCTTTGCCTCTAATATTTGCGTATTATTCATGCATAATTCAACTGGTTCTCTGTTTTCTCCTTGAAAGTGGATTTTTTTTCTCAGGTATAATGTCTTGAGCTATCATCAGATACGGAGCGAGGCTGAGTGGGGTTGAGAAATCTACCGCCGCACGCTGCGTGTGGGGGACCTCCATTGCCAGCTCGCTTGGTCATCACGCTTTTAATAAGGTTTAGTTGCTTTTAGATGCAGCCAGTGTCTTCTTCTGCTGCACCTTATTTTACGGTCTAGGAGTAGCACTCCGCTTAATAGTGGGCGCTATTCCGGTCTTTAACACTTTGACCATAACGGATGGCGCCTGGGGCAGCCGAGAGAGTAACGGTCCCTGTGACGTGCTGTGACCCAGGGAACACTCGGCACCCACCCACTGTATTACTATCGTCAGTCAAACCTATGTATATTACGTTTTTAACCTTCTCATTTCCTCTATTACGAATCTCCAGGCTAGACGGCATTCTCTGATCTGTAACCGTCTTCGCAGGCGCCACGTTAAAGCTGCAATTAGATTAGATTAACATAGAAAACTGTAACACAAGTAATCTAGCCGATCAACACACTTACAACATCAAAACACTAACAAAACTTAGATACTATAACAGTTATGCATGAGATGAATCGACGCGTGACATCCGGGACGTGAATTATTTAGTGTAATAAATAGACAAACAATGGAACGCGCTGTCCAAGACTGTCGGGCTCGAGGACACATTGCGAGACCGCTTCTCATAGTAGCGCCGGTGAGGGGACAACTGTCTCCAACGCTAAGCTTTCCCATCCAGGCTGGAAGGGGTGCCGGTCCCCGGCACGAATCCGCTCGGCGGATTAGTGAAGAGGTCCGGTGTGCCGGCCAGTCTGTGGATGGTTTTTAGGCGGTTTTCCATCTGCCCCGTTGAATGCGACTGTTTTCCTTTATTCCGCCTCAGTTATATTATGTCGGCGATTGCTGCGCAAGCACTTTCTCCACGTACGCATACACCATAACTACCCTACCACGCAAACATGGTGGTTACATTAAATTGGTTTGAGACATTCCTGGGTTGTCCACCGGGGACCGAACCACACAATAACCCCGGGTACGGTGTGGGTCGGCGGTGAGGTGAGTGGTGTGCTGTAGCCTGTTGTGGGGTTGTGTACCACTGCCGGCTACGGCGGAGACGAAGCCTCTCCGTCATTTCTAGGTCCCCAGTTCCATACAATACAATATAACCTTCGTATCTTGATTTTTCTTCTCTTTCTAAAAATTAAAATTTCATAATTTTTGAAATTTCGTGTATTACTTCTTCAAGAAGTAATCACACTTATATTTTAAACAAATAAAACTTGTCCAAGTTTGAGTAGTACTCGCGCACAAAGAGTTTCGTGCAAACTTAATACTATATAACACCAGAGTCGAGAATCTCAACTATTATTGCCCGTTTTCTATATAGATACTGGTAAGATATGGGTCTCCAAGACCGTATGAAAAACCTACTGTAATTTCTCATACTAGCTCGGACGTACAAAAAGAAGCAAGCATGGGACTTCAGTTTATATTCGTAGATATAGAAGATTTAATAAAATATTTTCATTTACTTACTAAAACATCACTGCAACTTAATTTTATGTTTGCATGCGATGATGTTTGTCTATTATGCTTTTGACGGATGATTAATGCAGTGTACATTCTACTGGCAAAAAGATATTTTTTATGTGATATAATTATAATTTAACAATTTTCAGATTTTATTTACTTTGCTTGTGCTGTGAAACCTTGCTTCTCGTAAAATTTCATTATTCAACGTCCACGGGAAATACCCCATAGGTTTTTAAGAGCGATTTTGCGAGTATCTAAATATGTGATATAGATGGCCGAATCTATTAATTGCATTCCCTTGGAATCTTAAATATTTTACACCACCGAGATACCATAGACCTCAGTCAGTGACAAATTTGAATTTGATATGCCAACCTGTTCACGAGATGAAGAAGTCTTAAAAGAAGGGCAGAGAAACAGACAGAAGGATAAAAATAACTAAAAAGTATTTATTCCGGCTATATAATTACAAAATAACAGTTTTCGGACCTATTGCTTTTCTTGCTCTGTGAAACCTTGATTTTTGCTGAATTTAATGATTGCAAGTAAAGGCAAACATATTAGGTTTTGATAAGTAGGTTTGCGATTTTCGAAATATGTGACATATATGGCCAAAACTTTTGATTGAATTAGAAGTTTGAACATTTTACACCGCAAAGGCATCATAGTCTTTAGTATTCTATGTAAATTTGATATGATAAGCCAAACTGCTCAAGAAAAGAAGGACTCTAAACAGAGGGACAGTCAGATGAAAAATGACAAAAAATATTTTCAGTTTTATGTAGTTACGTATTAACAATTTCCGGATTTCTTTCCTTTGCTTGAACAGTGAAACTCTACTTCTTGCCAAATTTCATGATTCTAGGTCAAGGGAAAGTACGCTGTAGGTGTTGATGACTGAGTATAAAAAAAATGGTTCAAATGGCTGTGAGAACTATGAGACTTAACATCTGAGGTCATCAGTCCCCTTGAACTTAGAACTACTTAGACCTAACTAACCAAAGTCTATCACACACATCCATGCCCGAGGCAGGATTCGTACCTTCAACCGAGGCGGTCGCGAGGTTCCAGACTGAAGCGCCTAGAACCGCTCGGCCACAGGGACCGGCCGTTTTTGAGTATCAAATTATGTGACATAAATGGCCGTATCTTTGGACTGAATTGACTTAAAATTTATGTCTTGCCAAGAGACCATATGACTTAATACACTCCTGGAAATTGAAATAAGAACACCGTGAATTCATTGTCCCAAGAAGGGGAAACTTTATTCACACATTCCTGGGGTCAGATACATCACATGATCACACTGACAGAACCACAGGCACATAGACACAGGCAACAGAGCATGCACAATGTCGGCACTAGTACAGTGTATATCCACCTTTCGCAGCAATGCAGGGTGCTATTCTCCCATGGAGACGATCGTAGAGATGCTGGATATAGTCCTGTGAAACGGCTTGCCATGCCATTTCCACCTGGCGCCTCAGTTGGACCAGCGTTCGTGCTGGACGTCCAGACCGCATGAGACGACGCTTCATCCAGAAGACAGATTCGGAGATCTTGCTGGCCAGGGTACTTGACTTACACCTTCTAGAGCACGTTAGGGGGCACGGGATACATGCGGACGTGCATTGTCCTGTTGGAACAGCAAGTTCCCTTGCCGGTCTAGGAATGGTAGAACGATGGGTTCGATGACGGTTTGGATGTACCGTGCACTATTCAGTGTCCCCTCGACGATCACCAGAGGTGTACAGCCAGTGTAGGAGATCGCTCCCCACACCATGATGCCGGGTGTTGGCCCTGTGTGCCTCGGTCGTATGCAGTCCTGATTGTGGCGCTCACCTGCACGGCGCCAAACGCGCATACGACCATCATTGGCACCAAGGCAGAAGCGACTCTCATCGCTGAAGACGACACGTCTCCATTCGTCCCTCCATTCACGCCTGTCGCGACACCACTGGAGGCGGGCTGCACGATGTTGGGGCGTGAGCGGAAGACGGCCTAACGGTGTGCGGGACCGTAGCCCAGCTTCATGGAGACGGTTGCGAATGGTCCTCGCCGATACCCCAGGAGCAACAGTGTCCCTAATGTGCTGGGAAGTGGCGGTGCGGTCCCCTACGGCACTGCGTAGGATCCTACGGTCTTGGCGTGCATCCGTGCGTCGCTGCGGTCCGGTCCCAGGTCGACGGGTACGTGCACCTTCCGCCGACCACTGGCGACAACATCGATGTATTGTGGAGACCTCACGCCCCACGTGTTGAGCAATTCGGCGGTACGTCCACCCGGCCTCCCGCATGCCCACTATACGCCCTCGCTCAAAGTCCGTCAACTGCACATACGGTTCACGTCCACGCTGTCGCGGCATGCTACCAGTGTTAAAGACTGCGATGGAGCTCCGTATGCCACGCCAAACTGGCTGACACTGACGGCGGCGGTGCACAAATGCTGCGCAGCTAGCGCCATTCGACGGCCAACACCGCGGTTCCTGGTGTGTCCGCTGTGCCGTGCGTGTGATTATTGCTTGTACAGCCCTCTCGCAGTGTCCGGAGCAAGTATGGTGGGTCTGACACACCGGTGTCAATGTGTTCTTTTTTCCATTTCCAGGAGTGTATATGATATATAAATTTGACTTTGATACATCTACGCGTTCCTGAGAAAAAGGGTTCTTAACAGTAGAACAGACGGACAGAGAAAGTGACGGAAAGACTACAAAACGATTTTGTAAGGATTCCGTTTTAACGGATTGAGGCAGGGAACCCTAAAAAGGACGAAAGACTTGCACGCAGCCCTACCCCCACGTGCTGTTGCACAGGCAACGGTGCCCGCGGTCTCAGCTTTGTAGCCAAATTTAGATGCGCTGTGGCGTCGTGACTACAGGCTAAGTGGACTGAGTGGAGCAATATGGCACAGTACAAAAGTTGTCAGATGATGGTCCCTAGTTGTCTAAATGTAGCTTAGAAGTGCAGTCTTGTCTTCGCCCTTAATCGGTTTGGCGGGTGGTGTTTCTCTCGGCACAGAGGAGCCCTGGGAGAACCCTCCTCTGCTCTGCCCTACGTAGTGGCCCATCTCGTATATCTTTACGATCCTTTAAATTATTTCTCAGCTCTGACAACAATACTGCTTGATTTTACTGCTCGTACACACTTTCATAAATCGATAATATTTGTGGCTGATGTCAGTAATTCTAGATGCACGACGTCTTGACTGAGTGACTGATGACCTCGCTGTTTAGTTCCCTTAACCCTCAACCAACCGATCAATTATGGCCCAGATATATGTTACAAATAACAACGACTTGTGTGCTATGTCGGTCTTGATGGTATCAGTCAACCAGTGACGCTACTATATATTTTGTAACTTTTTGTGTTATTTACATGCACGTCGAAGTCAGTCAACGTGAGGAACGAAAGGCCCAATTGCAATAGCAGAATAAAAAAATTACAACTGAAAGCGGAAATGACATCATTCAACGAACTTATAGAAGATGTGACCTCCTTTTACAAGAAGTTAAAAACGCCGTAAGACTTTTTTAATTACGTCTGCTTAGACATTAAAATAGACTCCTGCTTGAAGAAATATATGCCTCTCGTCGACTGTAAAACTGGTGCTGACGACAAGTTCGTAGCTCCTGTTGCCGTAAGTTCACGTCCTACGGCGGCCATTTATGGTGATCAGGGTGAAGCAATGGTTCCTGGTCGGCAGTTGAACAATCCAGCGGGACGCTCTTCCAGTTCCTTGAGAATTTGGTCGTCGCTGTCGACGCGTGCGTTGCCGACCACTTCCTGCAGGAAATGTAAATTTCTGGGGTAAGCCCCTAAAGCAGATTCTCCAACCTCGTGACCAATTTCCAGTCGGCTTTGTCTTTCGGGTCGTTCCTTGTTGCCCCATGTGCGGCCTTGGCTGCTCAAGGCTGCGGCTTGTTAGTGGCTGTGGGCGCTGGCCGCTTGCGCAAACACCTGCGGTTTCAATCCCCATTTCCTGAAGGCTAGAAATGTCACAGCAGGTGGAACAGCCTGCTGGAACTGTGCACAGCGTCAATTTGGAAGCTACGCCACTGCTGTGATCTTAAGTTTATAAAAATTATGATATTTTCACGGACATCGACTGTAGCAGGCTCCATCAGCTCGCACTTGGCTTGGTGCTTCATTACATTTGTACTGAATGTTGTAGCTGTCGTCTTTTGTCCGAAGACTGGTTCCAACTCCCCGTGATAGCCTTTACTCACTACAGACAATTCATTCATTCTTGGGAGAGCATCTTTTCAACTCACTGCTTCTCTTAGTAAAGTTGTTCCATAAGACTCTTTTCTCCCTGACGCAACTGAATATTTCTTCATTAATTATCCGAGCTACCTATCTAAACTTCAGCAGTTTTCTGAAGTACCACATTTATGAAACTTGTAGTCACTCCCTCTCTGCGCTGTTTATCGTCCTCCTTTTACTACCTTATGAGGCTACACTCCTAACAAATAATTTCAGAAAAGTCCATAACACGTGCATTAATCTCTGAGGCTTACAAAGTTTTCTTATTCGGTAAAGCTTACATGTTATTACCAGAAAAGTTCTTATAACGCCTCTACGTCTACCGTCGTAAGATATTTTGTTACCCAAATAGCACGACTCATTTACGACTTTTACTATTTGACTTCCTAATCTACTTCTATAAGCATTGTCTCATTTCATCCGACTATTGCCCATTAGCCTTATTTTACTTTTGTTATCGCACCTGTTTGCACGATAAACCTTTCGCATCCTGTATTTGATATCTGATATTTTCAAATTCCAAATTGTGTATTCCAGTCTACATCAGAAAAAGCTTTCTCTAAATCTGAAAATTCTATAAACCTGACTTTTCCCTCGCAGTTTAACATTTGTTTCTCATCACTCGAATTATTCATTACAATGCCTAGACACAATGCCAGCAAACGGCGCTATAACAGTATATTAAGTGCTACCACAGACGTATCATGATGCGTACGGGAACTTTCTATAGGAAAGAGGGAACTTAGGATCACTGAAATCGAGACAGATGGTGTCGTACATAGGCCGATGGACTCGTCTTAGGAAGGAGTCTTTTCCTGACGTCCTAATTTAGGATTTCTGTGGTTTAAAAAAAATTATCTCAGCCAAATACCATGGTCTAGTCACTCCTCAATGCCGTTGCAACTGTCCTATTTCTCCACCTCTAACGACATCGATAGAACGTTTGGCTCTAGACTTCCTTCGTGGTAATCTGATAGATCATGTTACAAGGTGATTTATATCTACTGGCTATAAAAACTGCAACACCAGGAAATATGGCCAATAAGGAAATTGTACTTTTTGTGCATATACAATGTGGACAATTTTAATCCGTAACGGGGAATAGCTCGCGATAGAGATGAGACACAACAAAATGTTTTAGATAAGATTTATAGGTGGTAAAGAGGGTCACGTAATGATGCTAATGGCCATGATCCTGAGCGTAGTTTTGAAGGTGATTTAGAGGAAAAGCAATTTTTTAAAAATGGGAACCTCAATAATCGATTTGGGAAGAGTGGCAAGCTTTTCGTATAAATTGATACATTACTGAAGGTTGAATGAAGGTCAGATAAGCAAATATGTTTTTACTTCTAGTGGGGAATAACTCGGAATAGAGGAGGAATGCTGCAGAATACAATGTTAGTTACAAATTGGAATGGGCATAAGGAGTCACTTATCATTAACAATAACCATGATCTTAAAGATAATTATCGAAGGTCATTCGAAGATTTGGTTTTGTTTCATGGAAACACCTATTGTGACGCCGGATTTGAAAATAACGTAGAGAAATTTCAACTTTAATTTTTACTTAATGTGTTTATTGTCAAAAAGAAATAAATCACGTAGTTTATTGATTTACAAGTCGATGATTGAATTCTCTCGCCTCTCATTCGTCAGGATGCCCCTTCCAAATTGAATCAAATATTGTTTTTTGCTGTATCCGTACTGTACTCCGACATATCTCTCACTATAATTAAAAACATATTTGCTTGTTTTGAGCCTTGCCATGACCTTGAATAATGTATCATTCCATCCGTAACATTTGCCTCTCTCTTCAAATCTTAAATCAAACACTAGGGTTTCCATTTAAAAAAATACTTTAACCTCCAAATCACTTTGAAGATCACAGCCATTACTATAAATGCGCGACCCCTTCTGCCCAAAACATTTTCCTTTGTCTCGTTTCTATCTCAGATTATTCTCCAGTATGTATTAAAATGGTCCATCCTGTAGATAATAGTATGTGGAATACCTGACTGTGTTACATCTGGCAGCAACGATGGTACTAACCCAACGGGACATCAATCGAACTGGACTTGGATGATAGACAGATGTAGAGTCCTGCACGAGCGATCAAACATTGTATCTGCCCTCTCTGGCGCTAGTATTGTGGGGCCGCAGACATCCTGCATGGTGTTGAGTATGGCCCTCCTGAACCCATCGTTTCGATATTCGCAGGACAGTCATGGGATACCGACCGCCACGAGCAAAAGTATCGAGGGACGATAAAGTACAGTTTTAATAGGCCGCGTCATGCGACTGTCGATTTCTGACACTTTCTGCTGTACGGTTCCTAATGCAGTTGCCCCAAAGTGGTCATCATTTGTGTATCCAAGCACGTAAGATACTTCATGTCTATTTTGCTGCGTACCTTCTTCATGATACCGTAATTTTAATGGCCAGCAGAGTACACAGATATATTGAGCCCTTTGGTCCACGATTGTAAAGTGCCTCTTCCGCGTTATACATCATTCAGGAACAAAACTGATCTTTCGGAGGCTTATGGAATATATTTGCGATGTACTGAGGCCTACGTAACATACGAGATAAATTCCTCCAAAACAACTATTCATCATTCTCCAAGAAGAAATGAAATAAATTCCGTCTTCAGTATCAGCAGATACTCTATTTATTGGAGTGAATTCAGTAAGTAGAGTGGAGAATAAAAGGCACTATGTTAATCAAATCTCTCACGCAGAGGTAACTAATGGCTTCATCTTTTAGGTCCGGACTACACAAATAAGGATGTGACAAAGCAAGGAAACGTCTGAGACGCAATATTTGTGAAAAGCAAGTGCAAACATATTAAAAAAAAGCTTTGAGGGAGGCTTTCTTAGTGCACTAGAAACTACGGCCACGTACGAAGGCATCATTTAGACGGTAATAGGCGAAGGAATAACAAACCAATAATCCCAGATCCGCGATTCTTTAAAGAATCCAACTCACATGCATGTAATAGTTTCAAACGTCTGATTACTTTACAGATGAGTTAATGTGTTGAACATTTGGCGTGAAACATCTAAAATTTTTATTGTTGGACATACAGAGCTCTAATTACATTGGTTTTATTATTTTCGGATTATTCACTCATAGACTAAACGAAACGAGTTAGTAGTTAACGAACAATAAATTAAAACGTCATTCTTGATTGTGAAGTCTTACCACATCAGTAACAGATGGTTAGTAAGCGATAAGTTGTTTTACTTTCATTATTTTGTGGGGATGACAGCGAGAAAAAGTTTAGAACAAAGTTTTAAATTGTGTGTAAAGTTTGTTAGAAGTTGTGCTAAGTCTTCTTCACAATCTCAATTACTGGATGAGTGAAGTCTGGGTAATTTGGATTCCATGAATTTCTGAATTTCGCTGCTTCAAGATATACTAGTATATATATATATATATATATATATATATATATATATATATATATATATATATATATATATATATATATATATATATATATTTCTAACTTGAATACTTAACTTGTTGTGTTATGCTTTTAATCTAATATTACAGTTATTAATGGACAGAGTATTCTAACTTGAGCACTGAACTTATTGTGTTAAATTCGGTCAATAATCATTTAAAATACTGAACATATTTTTTTCCTCTACATGCCATTAGATAGGAAACCTGCAATTAGGACCTGGTGACAGTTTTAGCCATTTAGTAAGACAGATGTACTGTAAGATGTCACTTTGGTTAAGCAATTAGCAAGTTATCCTAATTCTCAAAATGATCAGGGTTGACATCGTCTCCACACGCAGTTATGAGTAAGTTGTCGGACACCGAATACTTCTACATGTACGTCTAACTATCGTCAGCAAACTAACGGGTGGTGCATGGCGGAGGAAACGTAGTCGATCAGCGACGTTCCGCTCGCCCGCCCACGCCCTCCCCATCCTCCCCAACGGATCGTACTCCATTCACGTATCAAATTCGGAATGAAAGACAGTTGGTATGCCTGTCAGTGTGCTGTAATTTTTCTGGTTTTGAGTCGTAGTCAACACCGAAGATGTATGTTAGAGGAACCAGAAAGTCTCCAGCCTCGTTCAGTTTGTCAAGCATCTCTGTGTCACTCTCCTACTCACTAAACAGATCCGAGACTAGTGGCATTGCTCTTCTTCGAATCTTCCCCATCACTTCTGCTTATCGAAAATGATAACGATCTCCGACCGACCAACTGTATTTACGAGCAGTATTTTAGTGAACGACCTCTTTCATGCGTAAATTACAGTGACTTAGGAAAGCAGTCTGGCATCATTTTCCAGTATGGCTACATTGCTGTCTACATGCCTGCTTAAATCATCCCTAAACAGTTGCAGGTTGTATACTTGCAGATTTTTGGTCATTAGGACGTTGTCCAAGGCATATATGTCAACTTGAAGTTTCGTCGTCCAGTGCCGGAGGCATCATCGGAGTGTATAAAGAATCATGCGACAGCAGCAAATTTAAACAAGCTCAGCGAGGCGAACTGTTGAGATTGTATAAATTTTCAACTGTCATCTGAATCTTTACTCTCCCTGATGATCTCTCTAGCACTGGAAAGCGAAAGATTAGGTAGACAAATATGTCTTGGATGACGGTCTATAATGCAAAAATTAAAAAAGGACGTAAATAACGACCGTGAAAGTCTGTGTAGTATGATTGGTTGAAGACTGTTCTTGAGACCTCCGACACTTCATCGATCACCTTTCCGAAATCGAATCTTGACATCAATTTACGCGCCACACTAAATTTATTTCCGTTTATCATCGGCTGCAAATCTTTGCACCAGGCACTGATTTTCAGTAAGTCTCTCAGTATCTCGTAACGAGTTTCTAATGATGACATCTCCCAGTATACATCTGCTTCGTCGGAGTACAGCTTCATAGCGCAGGTGATTTATGTACGAATAGGCAGGTATGGAACCGTGCTTCTAAAATAAAAGAAGGAGCAGGTGGGAAAATAAATTAACAAGTCTAATTGAGATGGAAGAAGAGGGAGACCTGTGACGCTGTTAGCAACACGGCAGCCATTTTGGAAGCCGCCATCTTGGAAGCACTTCGTAATTTCCAAATGAAAAGTTGGCCATGTTGCATATCATACTGATATGCGCTTGCGCTCGCCTCTTCATACCCAAGGGAGGACACGTCTGTTGCAAACTAATAGGCACTTCCGAAGAGGAAGAGGTTCAGAGCCACCTTACCTGGAGCTCGTGTGCTCGTTCACCGGCTTGCTGCGCTCACTCACGACATACTTTGCCAACTCGCGAGGCAGTAAGACCCGCACGACGGTCTGGATATCGCGGGACGTGATGGACGAGGCGCTTGTTATAGTGCGCCAAGCACGACGCTTTGGCCACAATGCACTCGTAAAGGTCGTTCACGAAGCTGTTTATACTGTCATGAATATTACAGTATGATTTATGCTCACGTGCTATGACATTTCGGGAGACCAGATATCTCCCCTGTAGGAATCAACATGAGTTCAGACAGCAACGATCCTGTGAAATCCAAATCCCTCTTTTCGTCCAAGAGCCACACGAAACAACAGATATCGGTGGCTACAATGTTTCTCGAGTTATGTAAGGCATTCATTACATTTCCATACGGCGGAACATCAGACTAACTTCGTGACTGGATCTAAGATTTTCTAGCAAAAGGAGTATAGTATCTCATTCTCATTTGAGAAAAGTCTTCACACGTAAAAATTAACTTCATGTGTACAGTTTGCGACTGGAACAGGAAAGGGGGCACACAAAGTACCCTCTACGACACACCGCAAGGCGGTTTGCGCAGCATGGGTGTAGTTGTAGATGTGGCTGTGGATAGAGGGCTGTACAAGGGAAACAGTTGTCTTTCGTTTGAGCATAGCTTTACTCACATGACCCCTTTCCATTTGAAATCTGCGAGTAGCATCCAAAATGACGGATCACGAGTTTTCCTGCCTCTCCTATTTCACATCACTTTAACTTTAAACTTTTGTTTATAAACTTCTTTTTGCTTTATAAGGCTGGTTCCACACCAATGAACCTCACTGTACATCTGCTGCTGTGCACTGGGCACACAGGCTCCACGCAGCACTGTATTGTCATTTGGGTTGCCTCCTCAGTAGGCGGTAAGCGGCGAGACGATTTACGGCTTAAGCCGTAGTTCCGGTCTGGCTTACAGAGGGCGACACCTTTGCCACCTTGCTTTGCATCGCCTGTGACGCTGGCGGGAACAGAGAGTTGCTCGCTATCATTCCGCCTGCCAGATATATATCTAGGCTGCGCGATCCTAGAAGTGCCCAATGCCATTATTGCGGCCTGTAACCTGTTGAGGCGTACCACAGGAAAAATCCTAGACACCTGTCATTCTCCAGATTTCATATTGTGCATCAAACCCAAACCGACATGCTCCATCGATGTCGACAAATGCACGGTCATTCCCGTGTAGACTGGAATACATACCGTGCCCAAATCCATACCATAAGGGAAAGACATTATTCCAACCTTCAAAATCTTGACATCCATCATGAGACTGATTTTCTACAACATATCATCTCAGATGCAGTTTCCACTCATATTTCACTCCAAAATATCTGCTGTGAACTTTCCACTCTCTCTCGACGAGCTCTCAATCTGCTCCAAGAAACCCGTCACTGTTATAACCAAGGAAATCGATGTCGGATTCGTTACATGACATGCACTATGCTAAACGAAAAACACAGTATTAGAAAACATTCCATACGCACTCCAGTAACATCTCCACATCTATGTATCGTGTCGTACACAGCAATATACTCTTTCTTGGCAATCATCAAAGCTAACCACTTCGCATATTACCTGGAAGAAACATTCACTAATGCACACGACTACTCGATGGATTGTTATGTGTATGAACGTACATGGTTATCTCGCATCTGACACTATCAATACTTACACAACACATGACTAAACACGCGAATAATAGCTGAAAATATTGTACAACCTCTGCATTTGCACCTAGAGCCACCTCAAGGAATATCGCCAAGTCTGATACAAAATCCTTGCCATCCTTTACAGTAGCATCCTCTACACAAGCTATCACTAAGAGCAATGGGAAACATCAGAAGTCCTCTTCTACCTGTAACCTGATAAACCATCCTCACACTCTCCCGAGTACCCACAAAGCCTTTGACTCTGAATGGTATTGTGGACAGCTGTTGAAGCTACGAACCTATGTACTCTCAGTTAACTATGTCCGCCTTATAACACGCTTCCTTCACCTCCGTCCTACATATGTCACAATCAACCAAACCTCCTCCCACATATTTCACTCCGCTGTAGGTGTACCTCAGGATCTGTCCTTTCACTCCTCCTTTACATCCTGTAGACTGCAGACATTCTCAAACCGCCACCCACAACGTATATCCGCACTTATAGCTCCCTGATTTGCCCCGTCCTCATTTACACCAACGTTGCCTGGATCTCCTCGTTTCCTAATTTCTGTACGCCCTTTGAAACCGTAGAATGATATGCATTGCTCCTTGCCGTCCACAACTTGCATACTATACCAATTCATCCTCTTTCTACATCTCGTTCTCTTCCTAGAGTACCTTTGGATCCTATTAACTTAATCGTGAAACCCAGTCCCGGTACCCAATATCCCAGCACCTAATCATGAGTCCAGGTACGCTTTTGCGCCGCTACATTCGTATTCCACTTTCCATGCATGCACTTCCATGCCTTATTCATCATCTCTCGCCGGAATATAAACCAACTCCTATTTCCCAATGTCCATTTCGAGATATACCCCTAGTTCCAACCCTGGCCGCAATGTTCCATTTCATTTCATCCTTCCACCTTGCTAACTTCTGGTCGCTGCCTATGGTTCCAGAGAGTTCCACAGTCATACTCATCATTGCACCTCCATTATTTTCATGGATATAGTGGCACTGACCTTGCACCACAAGCTTCCATTAAGTGTAGCGGACGGCGGACGATACATCTGCCCTCAACTCACTCGTAACTCCTTTCACCCAGACCAAAATGCGGCTCATCCGGCTAACGAAATCACCTAAAGCGTTACAATTTCGGTTTCTGCTATGCCTTTATAATTTTTTATATTTTTTTAACATCCGAGAATCTCTTGCTGAGTGAGTCTCAACGAAAAGTCTGCAAAACAAAGGCACCTGATGGGTTGGAGACTATAAAGACTTCATTTCGGCTCGAGTAATAGCCTTACATTGCTCCAAAACCAAACATCCGTACGAGTTTCTATAACATAGAACGTATCGAAATATCTATACTGAGAGCTTGAAACGAGGGTAGTTAATTTAAATATGTTTGACAGTACGGTGAAGTCATTAATTTAGGAATAACTCGATCAATTTGAAAGATGTGACTTCTGAAATTTTCCCGGCGTATTTGTTCTTCTATAATTTCCGGGTATGCAGCCGGATCCCGTCGACATTCTGCCACGATATTTCGGCCCAGAGACGTCCGGCCATCATCAGGTGAGTACACAACTACTGAAGAGCCCAGGTACAGTCGCGGTATTTATACCGATTCTCGCGCACGTGTTGACATGCGCGACATAGCCGAGTTGTACGTGCTGCCCTCGGTGGTGAAAGTAAAAGATCATCTAGTCATTGAATATCGAATGACGCTGTCTATTCCGCTGTGAATGTATAATTTTAATAACAGGATTCCAAGTTTTATCCAGTTGAAAGCCGTTGTCACGATTTATAAGATTATCGGCAAGACGTATTTCCACTGATTCCTTGATTACGGAATCCCAAAATCCGGAAACCGGAGCTAAAATTTTTGTTCCATTGTATTCCATTGAATGTCCCAATGAAATACAGTGCTCTGCTACTGCCGATGTACAGAACATGAAAGATACACCCGTCTGCGGCAACCGTCAAAATCGGCAGTAGCAGAGCACTGTATTTCATTGGGACATTCAATGGAATACAATGGAACAAAAATTTTAGCTCCGGTTTCCGGATTTTGGGATTCCGTAATCAAGGAATCAGTGGAAATACGTCTTGCCGATAATCTTATAAATCGTGACAACGGCTTTCAACTGGATAAAACTTGGAATCCTGTTATTAAAATTATACATTCACAGCGGAATAGACAGCGTCATTCGATACTCAATGACTAGATGATCTTTTACTTTCACCACCGAGCGCAGCACGTACAACTCGGCTATGCCGCGCATGTCAACACGTGCGCGAGAATCGGTATAAATACCGCGACTGCACCTGGGCTCTTCAGTAGTTGTGTACTCACCTGATGATGGCCGGACGTCTCTGGGCCGAAATATCGTGGCAGAATGTCGACGGGATCCGGCTGCATACCCAGAAGAATTTGAAAGATACTTCTGCATGGGCTCGGGAATGTTTTTGTATACAGAATGCACATTAATAGTGAATTAAAGCTCTTTAACGCCGTTCCCTAACGGCCATAACCTAATCGGGAAAACACCAACTTCTCCAAAGTACATGTTTAATTTTGAAGAATCTTTGAAGAACCTCCTTTCTATTTTTTCACATTATACAGAGGGGTCCAAAATAATGTATACACTGTTTAAAAGTCCATAACTGGCGAACTAATTGACGGAGTTGTTTGACCCTTGGTAGTGTAATAGTTTGTAGTTCCGGCAAGCGCCACACAAGCGTTGTATCGAGTTGTTTTGTTTTGGCAGATGACAGTCGCCAGATTGTCTGTATTTTGTTCTTAGTTGCACCTAGTTACTCAAGTAAACATGGCTGGCGCAAGGCTTACATTCGATGAAAGGAAGTCAGTTTTGAAGCGGTATTTTAAGTACGAAAACATTAATGAGGCTCAACAGCAATGGCGAAACGAGTGTCAAACAGAGCCCCCGACACGTTTAACGATTCGTCGCATTCCAGACAAATTTGAAGCCGAAGCCTATGTTAAAGATATACACAAACAACGATCTGGACGATCTGTAACAATAACAAGTTCAGCTAACTCCCGTCGTGTGTTACAACAATTCACTCACTCAACACAGAAGTCTGTGAGACAGTGTGCCCGTGAATCTGGAGTGAGTCGCTCAAGTGTTCGGCAAATTTTGAAGACAGCAAAGTGGAAGTGCTACATCCCACGATTGCTACACGCAATTAACGAGGACCAACCAGATCGTAGAATGGAGTACTGCGAGTGGTTTACTAACATGGTGCGCAACGATGAAGAGTTTGCAGAGATGACTGTGTGGTCTGATGAGGCACAGTTCAAACTCATTGGTACAGTAAATCGCCACAATTGCATCTACTGGGCCGCCGAAAATCCGAACGTACGTGTAGACAAAGCCGTGAATTTGCCAGGAGTAAATGTGTGGTGTGGGTTGTCGTACAGGGGTTTGATTGGGCCATTCTTCTTTTAGGGCACAGTTACCGGTGAGGTGTACCGTCAGAAGCTTTTTACCTGCCATCCGAGACTTGTATGAAGACGGAAGAGTTTACTTTCAACAAGATGGTGCCCCAGCCCACTACCAAAATCGTGTTAGGGAGTATCTCGAGGAAAATGTACCAGGAAGATGGATGGGCCGTAGAGGTGCTGTGGAGTATCAACCAAGTTCCCCAGACCTAACTCCTCTGCAACTTCGAGAATACATCGTACATTCATGTAAAAATATCCAAATGAACACGGTGCAGTCAGTAGTTCGTCGTGCAGTTCGGCGGAATCGTTTGTGTGTGGATGTTAATGGTGACCATTTCTAACGCCTAAGTTGAGTTTTAAGCTACACTTTCACCAAAAATGAGACAACTCCGTCAATTATTTTGCAAGTTATGGACTTTTAAACAGTGGATACATTTTTTTTGGACCCCTCTGTATTTAATGCCCAAACTTTCTTTAGCTGCTCTACAATGAGCGCACGGCAGTTCGTGACGTCATAGTTACGCTCTCGGTGCGGAAAACGAGCAGAGCAGTTGCTGTCTGTCCAAAAGCTTGTGGCGGCTGAGAGAGATCCTCACTTACCTCTCTACATCGTCCTGCAAGTATGAAGTCAGTTCGAAACCAAACCTAAATTATCCTAAGGACAAACACATACATCCATGCCCGAGGGAGGACTCGAACCTCCTCGGGGACCAGCAGCACAGTCCCTGACTACAGCGCCTGAGACCGCTCGGCTAATCCCGCGCAAAACCACGCATATTCACAGTAGAGCAAAGCACAGTGTTTTCTTTCTCGCAGACGTTTTTTACAGAAAATATGTGCGTTGTTGCTTAAAAAAGTGTGTAGCCTATGTCTATATGAATGATTATCAGAATGTGCGGTAAAAATGTGAAGTTTATTGACCAAGAACTTATGGATAGTTTTGCCAACAACATTCCCTATTATACATAGATTTATATATTATACGTATTGGAAAAATATGTAGCCTACGTCCATTCGAACGTTTATTAGGGTAACGTGAAAAATTTGACACAAATCGGTCAAGAAGTTTTCGAGATTTTGGTAACAACGTTTCGCCTTTCCAGATGGCACCCCAACAGATATATGAAAACATGCGTTTATTCGAATGCAACTTTGCGTGAAAATTGGTAACAGTTGATGAAGAACTGTCGGAGGTTTAAAATTTGAATAAATGAACATTTACAATATTATTTACATAGATTGCGTATTTAATAGACAATATAAAATAAAGTGTTATTTAGATCAGTAATTTCTCCTTTTGTTCCTAATGACCTCGTCTATTTTAAAGTAAAAATTGTGATGGCGATACTTTTTTACTATATGTTAAACACACGTCATGTACTTAACTATATCCTACAAGAAATAAGTTTATTAGTTTCTGCATATTTTCGTTGAAATAATTGTTCATATGCCTTAAAAAATGATTCAAATGGCTCTGAGCACTATGGGACTCAACTGTTGTGGTCATTAGTCCCCTAGAACTTAGAACTGCTTAAACCTAACTAACCTAAGGACATCACACACATCCATGCCCGAGGCAGGATTCGAACCTGCGCCCGTAGCAGTCGCACGGTTCCGGACTGCGCGCGTAGGACCGCGAGACCACCGCGGCCGGCTATATGCCTTCACATGTATAGCATAATTCAGGTATAAGTTAAAAGAGAATTTCTAAAAACATTAATATCGACTACTGCCCCCTTAGTTACATTTGAACGTGAATTTCGGGGCACGATGTTGGAACCTATTCTCCAGCCCTATATTAACCGTTTCGGCTATGAGTTCGTTCTCTAACACGATAACGCACGAGCACAAAGCGTCTGCCGCCTGATCCTTTCCTGCAGTCTGCTGATATCTCACCAGTTGAAAACGGCCGGGACGAGTTCAGAGCCCCTCAGGCACCGGGTAACCTCAGGAGGGCCGCCGTCGAAGAGTGGGACAGCAGGAGTAACATCTCGACCACAGTGTGGACGACACGCCAAGCAGTAGAGAAGCACGTTAAAGTGCACATGGTGGAGCGACACCGCATCGAGTGTTACCCGGCATCAGATTTTGATTTCGCAGATGTAGAAACATGTGCAAATTAGAATAGTCTCCCTTGATCTTGGTTAGTGTTTCTTCTTTAACTTCGTAGTAAATTTATTCCTTTAGTTTCATGTAAATGAAATGTCGTGTGGCTATGGCTTCCCGTCCGGTTGACGGTTCGCCGGGTGCAAGTCTTTCATTTTGACGCCACTTCGGCGACATGCGCGTCGATGGCGATGAAATGATTATGATTAAGACACCATAACATCCAGGCCCTGAGCGGAGAAAATCTCCGACCCAGCCGGGAATCGAACCCGGATTCGCAGAATTGACATTCTGTCGCGCTGACCACTCAGCTACCGGAGGTGGACCTTTAGTTTCATAATGGTTATTCTTTCATTGTCTAACCGCTTGAAACTAGATCTACACATATTCCCACACATACTGGAGCCGCAATCCGTTTTATTTCTGAGATGGTTATGTTCAACACATTCAATACTGCGCTACGAATCAGAGTTTCTCCCAAGGAGCTAATTTCGTTCACTTTAAATGCGATAATTTTAGGTAAGGCTTTACGTCACTAAAGAGTATCAGTTAAGAACACAAGTTACTATAACAAGTTGCAATTACATGCTTTTCATGGGGTTAACCACCCATAAACCAGGTGGATTTATGACAGTTAATAAGACATGTGTGTATTGTATGCAGGACTCTGGATTTTCCTTAAGAGAGTCTGGTGGTAGAAGGGAAGGGGAAGGATACAGCCCGACATCAGTACTCTCAGAACCACAATCAGCTGATCACTATTTACGTATAACACTTGTCATACACCCGCCTCCGTAGCTGAAGACGGTAACGCAAGCCTGTGTGGCAGCGCAGGTAAGCCAATTCGAATCCTGATGGTGGAAAATTTTCGCTGCCAGAATCAGGCGGATGTGGCATCTTAAAGATGCTGATCACGAGACTTTGCCGAAATGTCCTGCATTAAATTCTAAACCTCTCTGCAGCGTCTCTTGAAGTAAAGGCATGTGACACTGTTGATGACGATTTGTTTCTCGGATAGAGGCATTAAACATGGCGGCTGTTCGAAGGAGTTTGCTACGTACCGGCACTGGATTGCAGCTCGTCCCATTGCTTCATCCATAACGATACAAATCCAACACCACACTGTAAAAGCTATTATTAGTGTCATCCACAGGGCACAGATACACACCTGACATTTCATGACAGGTCGAGAGAAGGCAACGGCAAACAAACTCTACTAGAGCTTTGTAATGAGTAGCGGAGCAGGATTCCTGTGCCTGCTTTCCTATTCTCATATCCTGAGTGTGAGGATCTATGTTCTGTTAACTGTTGAAGAAAGACATGATTAGTAAAATTGTGGCAAAAATAGGTACAAGAAAGGGAACCATAGCTCTGTAAAAATTTAAACACTACTCTTTCACCTTGCACTTTCTATCTCTTTGCTCTTCCCAGCCCCGCTCCGCCCACCTCTTCCCCCACCACCCGCCCCCTCGCCCCCCGTCGCCTACACACACACACACACACACACACACACACACACAGTATCAATTTAATATAGTACTCTTAGTTAGGGGAGAGTGTTGTACATCGGAACACTTTAGTTTCCGTCTCTAGCCAGCACTGTAATAAAAGTCCAATATATTCTCTTATTCCGTTCTGAAATGATAGGATTCACTTTATGGGGGCTTCAGTCTTCTTCTGAAATTACAAAAATTACTCTTGAAAAGTAACGTTTCTACAAACATAAGAAATTGTTCGAAGGCACAGTATGGCCATGTATCTAGAAACACATATTCTATTCAAATTTCAAATTCTTGCAGCCGAGAAAGTCTTGTCAATATTATATTTAATAGTCTTTGAGTTACATTATCACACTACAACACAACAATAATTAGTAAATGCAATAAAATTAACAAGTTTTCTGAAAACAAAACTACAAGTTAAAAACATTTTAAATAGAACATATTGGGAAATTACAACAAATTTCCGGTTTCAAGACTGGGAAAAATATTAAGATATTAAAAAACTCAGTTATAAATATCATGTGTTCCATGGAAGAAGACCTTCCGTTTCAAGGTACAAGATAGTGCACGACCGACAAAGTATAGCTTAATGGTTCTTACGTAATGAAACTAGTTTCAAAAATACGCAGAATTTTACTCATCACAAAACTATGTGAGTGAATATTTAACAATGTTCTATAAATTGCTTTAATTTATTATATAACATTTGAATATGTAGAACTCGTAATATTTTCAAACGCTGCCAAATCAACCTCATGTCTCACAACAACAATGATGGAAACTGTGCTTCCATTCATGTGATTCTAAACTCGGTCACGAGATATAAACACCGACCAGGAAACATGTGTTGTTGGGTATACCATACACGAGGTACAACACCTTCGAGGCCGGCCGTAGTGGCCGAGTGGTTCTAGGCGCTATAGTCTGGAACCACGCGACCGCTACGGTCGCAGGTTCGAATCCTGCCTCGGGCATGGATGTGTGTGATGTCCTTAGGTTAGTTAGGTTTAAGTAGTTCTAAGTTCTAGGGGACTGATGACCTTAGCAGTTAAGTCCCGTAGTGCTCAGAGCCATTTGAACCATTTTGATCCAACACCCTCCCCTAACAGTGTTTTATGGATTTTGCCACCGTTGGGAACATTATTGTTTCATACGTTCTATGTACTTAATAGTGGCTTAAAATATGTTGACTTTGTTTACTTTACTACATACAAAGCGAATGCGGTGTGAACATGACAGAAAATTAGCCTGCGACCATTGGAAGTATTCACTGTTACATTTATGTTATCTTTGTAATCATCGACCTCCATAAGCTCTCCGTCGTCATGGCACGGGTGGCCTACCAGGACCATCCGACAGCCGTGTCGTCCTCAGTTTAGGATGCGGATAGGAGGGGAATGGGGTCAGCACACCGCTCTCCCGGTCGTTATGATGGTATTCTTGACCGAAGCCGCTACTGTTCGGTCGAGGAACTTCTCATTTGGCAGCACGAGGCTGAGTTCACCGCGAAAAATTGCAACAGCTCATGGCGGCTGGATGGTCACCCATCCAAGTGCCGACCACGCCCAACCGCGCTTAACTTCGGTGATCTCACAGGAACCGGTGTATCAACTGCGGCAAGGCCGTTGCCTAATCGTCGACCCCCATAAAGCCTTAAATCTTGTACTACAATAGTTTTTTGAGCTCTGGTACGAGACAATATCAGAAGATACCCAAAATTTGTACTAAAATATATATTCATGCCTTATGATATAAAGCAACCTGAAGATGGAGTTTTCATCACCCAAAACGGGTGGTGGAGATAAAAGTAAATTGTGACTGGTTGTATTAACTTGTAGTTTCAATTAATTCTGCCCACACTGAGCAAGTGATTGATGACGGCAATCTTATGCAGCCCTACCAGTAGAGGCCTAGTCGTTAAGCAACGAGGTGTATTGCAAGGCGGCTGGAGTGCAAACCGCGACCAAGTTGCGCCTATTCGCAGAAGCATCTGCTACCCGCGCAGCGGCCCGGATCCAAGTTAGCGGCTGCGTTTCCTACGCGACGCCTCTATGTTAATTGCTCTCGGCTTGGCCATAAATTGACAATTACGGCGCGTGGAGCGGTAGGCCATTACGTTTCTGGGCACACAGCGGTGGCGTGTCTCCAGATACGGCGCTCAGATATGTCTGCCAGAAGGAAGGGACGTTTACTACTCGCACATTACGAAATTTCTGTGGACCGGAAAACTTTTCCATGCGAATGAATCTGGTTTCCGTAAACAACGACTGTGTGGCCCCCATCTCGCTCTCTTCGTCCACGGGACACAGAAAGGGGTATATATCCGCTCCCAGTTTGGTGATGACGTGTTCCTTGACTTGTGGGAAGCATTCGATTAAGTTCTGCACTGTCACCTACTGAAGAACCCATGAGCACACGGAGTATAAGGGCAGATTTGTGATGTGATTGAAGAGTTCCAATCAAAACGAACACAGCATGCCATTCTCAATGGAGAGAATCTTCCAGACGCAAAAGTAGCTTTGGGCATGTCAAAACGAAGTGTTATAGGGCCATTACTGTTCTCCGTATATACGGGTCGTAATAGGTATTAGTGCATATTTTTTAAAAAGTGGCACCTTAATATGTACCCACTTCAGTGTATCGGTTTTTATTTCTCTGTGATGAACGGTTTCCCCACAAACAGGCCACAAAGTTTACGACCTGATATTTTCTGCAAGGTCGTAAATGCACTACTAAGTGTACTACGCCTGTCCGTGTAGACTACCCGTTTTGCGTCACGAGTCTACACTTCAGCACCTGACCTACTGTCTGGGAGAAAATAAGCATTAATAGCTTGCTCTTGCCATATGTACTTGGAGGCACTAACCAACTTACAAACATACCACCTGTAATTGCTACAATTATTAGTCTGCAAATGAAGTAAATACTAATGTAATGTTGCTCAGTACACTGTTCTCAGCCAACAGCACAGATATTTGCAATGATACCCGTTACGCCAAGTATAATGAATAACGTCGGAAGCTCCACGAACCTCATGGATACACAATCGCAACACTTGAAAATTGTATCATAAAATGAGAGGACCTGCAGAGTATCAACACTTATAACATATTGACTATACAGAAGCGGAAGAATCAGAAATGTTTTATTAACAATTTAGGATTGCAAATTTTTATCCATTTCGTATTTTGATGTATTATATGTGGATTACGTGTATGTTGAAACATCGGTAATTGACCATAAGATATTGTTATTTCTTGGTAATTCATTGAATTATTATTTATAGTTTCGGTATTTTTAAAGAGAGAGTGTGATCTGTCATTTCAAAATAGTGTCATAGTAACTACACGCTACTATTTCCGTTCACCTCTACAGTCATCTACAAGTTATGTATTCCAGACATGATTCGAATAGTCCATTTTATTATCAGGACCTTGCTGGCACCAGCATAGATGCCTGCATCGATAGGAACAGAATTAAGGTGGCTGGTAATTATGTGTCCTAAGCTACTGGAGTATGGAAAATAGTGTTGCTAATGAATGCTCCTGATAGCAGCTGATTTGTATTTTCATCTGACAACGAACCAAGATTTACGACAGCTTCCTGGGCTAACCGAAGTTTGCGATACTACATTCTTTTTCGATAAGGTTTATTCCGACTTTCGGGTACAAAGTATGAGATCCGTTTTCCAACATAATTATTCAATATTCTGGTGCATTTACGAAATTTTAATTGTGTCCAATTTTGCCTTTAACGTAATAATACTTTTGCATGTTTCTGTGATGTGTATCCTATGGTTTCACTTTATAGCGACCTGGTTTAAAAAAAGCGTATGTAAAACGTGAACTGGGTTTTGCTTTTTATTGATAACATTAATAGCAATTGCACATGGGTCGAATATTTTTCCAAATGTAATTTACATAATATTTCATACAAATTCAGTACTCTGTAAAGATAAAACTATCACTACATTCAAAAGAACATATTTAAATTTTAAATAAAGAAGTCTATAATTTGCCGCCCCCCCATGAACCATGGACCTTGCCGTTGGTGGGGAGGCTTGCGTGCCTCAGCGATACAGATGGCCGTACCGTAGGTGCAACCACAACGGAGGGGTATCTGTTGAGAGGCCAGACAAACGTGTGGTTCCTGAAGAGGGGCAGCAGCCTTTTCAGTAGTTGCAGGGGCAACAGTCTGGATGATTGACTGATCTGGCCTTGCAACATTAACCAAAACGGCCTTGCTGTGCTGGTACTGCGAACGGCTGAAAGCAAGGGGAAACTACAGCCGTAATTTTTCCCGAGGACATGCAGCTTTACTGTATGATTAAATGATGATGGCATCCTCTTGGGTAAAATATTCCGGAGGTAAAATAGTCCCCCATTCGGATCTCCGGGCGGGGACTACTCAGGAGGATGTCGTTATCAGGAGAAAGAAAACTGGCGTTCTACGGATCGGAGCGTGGAATGTCAGAGCCCTTAATCGGGCAGGTAGGTTAGAAAATTTAAAAAGGGAAATGGATAGGTTAAAGTTAGATATAGTGGGAATTAGTGAAGTTCGGTGGCAGGAGGAACAAGACTTCTGGTCAGGTGACTACAGGGTTATAAACACAAAATCAAATAGGGGTAATGCAGGAGTAGGTTTAATAATGAATAGGAAAATAGGAATGCGGGTAAGCTACTACAAACAGCATAGTGAACGCATTATTGTGGCCAAGATAGATACGAAGCCCACACCTACTACAGTAGTACAAGTTTATTTGCCAACTAGCTCTGCAGATGATGAAGAAATTGAAGAAATGTACGATGAAATAAAAGAAATTGTTCAGATAGTGAAGGGAGACGAAAATTTAATAGTAATGGGTGACTGGAATTCGGCAGTAGGAAAAGGGAGAGAAGGAAACATAGTAGGTGAATATGGATTGGGGCTAAGAAATGAAAGAGGAAGCCGCCTAGTAGAATTTTGCACAGAGCACAACTTAATCATAGCTAACACTTGGTTTAAGAATCATGAAAGAAGGTTGTATACGTGGAAGAACCCTGGAGATACTAAAAGGTATCAAATAGATTATATAATGGTAAGACAGAGATTTAGGAACCAGGTTTTAAGTTGTAAGACATTTCCAGGGGCAGATGTGGACTCGGACCACAATCTATTGGTTATGACCTGTAGATTAAAACTGAAGAAACTGCAAAAATGTGGGAAATTAAGGAGATGGGACCTGGATAAACTGAAAGAACCAGAGGTTGTACAGAGTTTCAGGGAGAGCATAAGGGGACAATTGACAGGAATAGGGGAAAGAAATACCGTAGAAGAAGAATGGGTAGCTCTGAGGGATGTAGTAGTGAAGGCAGCAGAGGATAAAGTAGGTACAAAGACGAGGGCTGCTAGAAATCCTTGGGTAACAGAAGAAATATTGAATTTAATTGATGAAAGGAGAAAATATAAAAATGCAGTAAATGAAGCAGGCAAAAAGGAATACAGACGTCTCAAAAATTAGATCGACAGGAAGTGCAAAATGGCTAAACAGGGATGGCTAGAGGACAAATGTAAGGATGTAGAAGCTTATCTCACTAGGGGTAAGATAGATACTGCCTACAGGAAAATTAAAGAGACCTTTGGAGAGAAGAGAACGACGTGTATGAATATCAAGAGCTCAGATGGCAACCCAGTTCTAAGCAAAGAAGGGAAGGCAGAAAGGTGGAAGGAGTATATAGAAGGTTTATACAAGGGTGATGTACTTGAGGACAATATTATGGAAATGGAAGAGAATGTAGATGAAGACGAAATGGGAGATACGATACTGCGTGAAGAGTTTGACAGAGCACTGAAAGACCTGAGTCGAAACAAGGCCCCCGGAGTAGACAACATTCCATTAGAACTACTGACGGCCTTGGGAGAGCCAGTCATGACAAAACTCTACCAGCTGGTGAGCAAGATGTATGAGACAGGCGAAATACCCTCAGACTTCAAGAAGAATATAATAATTCCAATCCCAAAGAAAGCAGGTGTTGACAGATGTGAAAATTACCGAACTATCAGTTTAATAACTCACAGCTTCAAAATACTAACGCGAATTCTTTACAGACGAATGGAAAAACTGGTAGATGCGGACCTCGGGGAGGATCAGTTTGGATTCCGTCGAAATGATGGAACACGTGAGGCAATACTGACCTTACGACTTATCTTAGAAGAAAGATTAAGAAAAGGCAAACCTACGTTTCTAGCATTTGTAGACTTAGAGAAAGCTTTTGACAATGTTGACTGGAATACTCTTTTTCAAATTCTAAAGGTGGCAGGGGTAAAATACAGGGAGCGAAAGGCTATTTACAATTTGTACAGAAACCAGATGGCAGTCATAAAAGTCGAGGGGCATGAAAGGGAAGCAGTGGTTGGGAAAGGAGTGAGACAGGGTTGTAGCCTCTCCCCAATGATATTCAATATGTATATTGAGCAAGCAGTAAAGGAAACAAAAGAAAAATTTGGAGTAGGTATTAAAATTCATGGAGAAGAAGTAAAAACTTTGAGGTTCGCCGATGACATTGTAATTCTGTCAGAGACGGCAAAAGACTTGGAAGAGCAGTTGAACGGAATGGACAGTGTCTTGAAAGGAGGATATAAGATGAACATCAACAAAAGCAAAACGAGGATAATGGAATGTAGTCAAATTAAATCGGGTGATGCGGAGGGAATTAGATTAGGAAATGAGACACTTAAAGTAGTAAAGGAGTTTTGCTATTTAGGAAGTAAAATAACTGATGATGGTCGAAGTAGAGAGGATATAAAATGTAGACTGGCGATGGCAAGGAAAGCGTTTCTGAAGAAGAGAAATTTGTTAACATCGAATATAGATTTATGTATCAGGAAGTCGTTTCTGAAAGTATTTGTTTGGAGTGTAGCCATGTATGGAAGTGAAACATGGACAATAACTAGTTTGGACAAGAAGAGAATAGAAGCTTTCGAAATGTGGTGCTACAGAAGAATACTGAAGATAAGGTGGATAGATCACGTAACTAATGAGGAAGTATTGAATAGGATTGGGGAGAAGAGAAGTTTGTGGCACAACTTGACTAGAAGAAGGGATCGGTTGGTAGGACATGTTTTGAGGCATCAAGGGATCACAAATTTAGCGTTGGAGGGCAGCGTGGAGGGTAAAAATCGTAGAGGGAGACCGAGAGATAAGTACACTAAGCAGATTCAGAAGGATGTAGGTTGCAGTAGGTACTGGGAGATGAAGCAGCTTGCACAGGATAGAGTAGCATGGAGAGCTGCATCAAACCAGTCTCAGGACTGAAGACAACAACAACAACAACATAATTTGCGAAAGCTAAACATACACTGTCCTTTACAGGTGGCTTATTTTGAAATTATTGAATTTATTTTCTTAATTATATCAATAGCTAGTGTTTAGATTGAATTTCTGAGAATTCTTCAGTCACAAAAAATAATTTATCTTTTAAATTTATCTCTATTTTCAAAAGTGGAAATTATTCTATTTATGAGTTTGACTAATACAATCCTGTAGATGCTGCTGGAAGAGACAACGTTTTGTATATACTTCAGATTCGCACCAAAGCTCACACTTTAGTTCCCCGCTTCCGTGTAGATACTTCTTGTAAGCTCTTAGTCTGCTTGTATACTGCGCATGTAAGGCCGGCCGGTGTGGCCGTGCGGTTCTAGGCACTTCAGTCTGGAACCGCGCGACCGCTACGGTCGCACGTTCGAATCCTGCCTCGGGAATGGATGTGTGTGATGTCCTTAGGTTAGTTAGGTTTAAGTAGTTCTAAGTTCTTGGGGACTGATGACCACAGATATTAAGTCCCATAGTGCTCAGAGCCATTTGAACTGCGCATGTAAACTTTATTTTATTATTATGAGGGACAGCGCACTTTCTCTCTTGTGCAAAAACTGTTTATGATGTAAAATGTCATACAATGTTTGTGATCAGTCTTGTGCTGAGTGAACATAAGAATAAAAAATTGCAAACTTAAAAGTCAGAATTGTGCTTCAGTCTTAATTTTTGGTGAAGAGTTTTAATGGACGCTGACGCCGCATACGAGTTAAGTATTAGTGTAATCTCGCAGTATAAGTCTTATATAGCAATATTTGCGATTAGACAATGATATGCGCTTTATAATATTGGCAAGAGTTTGATACTCTTATGGTATGGGAAAATCGTCGTGTAAATTGTTTGTGGGGTATTTAATGGTTGACAGACGCCAAATAAATGAAGTAAAATTAAATATCGACATGCGAAAAGAAACATGAATTCCATACAACTGCGTAAGGATGCTGGAGGGCAGCTATTTTTATATTTTTGCCGAGTGTGGCAAGCAGTAGCTTGCAAAGTGGTGACACTTCTCCCGAAATAGTTTCAAACTTCAGCCACTCCACACAGCGTGCCACCTTTACCTAGTTTTTAAGACGGCGTATGAAATTTTGTGCCACACTGTTTGGCCAGAATTCACAAGCTATGCATGATTTTCAATTTTATGGATTCGAGACGTGCCCATAAACTGAATCATGTATCAGAGGCTAAAACTACAACGCGAGCACACCAAACGTTATTCTAAAATGGATAGTGCGTGTATTAAAACTGTACTTAGGCTCAATGAATGTACGTTGAAACATCAAAAATAAACAAGGCCATATATTTGGTAAAGTAAAAAAATGATGCGATTTTCTTATAATGTCTCTAAGCATTGTGATCTGTACAATCAAACTCGAAAAATCTCTTGAATGCGGGAGGTCACAACACTCGGGAGAAAATGACGTAGGAAACGTCTGTTCCGAACCTAATACCACCGTGTAGTAAGCCAGTGCAGTAAACAATAGGCCTCGTAGGCCGTACCTGGACGACACAGACGTTCTGCCACGGATCCTGAGGCGTGTACTGATGCGGAATTTGTTGCTGTTGAGATCGACAATGGAACGGAGGTAGATTCAGACACATCCATTTAGGTTTCCCAATACGATGGAGGGTGTCCAAACATGACTTGTACTGGGGAAGGGTAGCAGATTAAAAATTATTTCATTTTAACACGTCATGCACGTTAGGCATTTTCTCGAAAATAACTTGGCAGTGGCCGGCATTAACTACTTTATTGTCATTGTTGTTGATCAGGTCTCTCCACCAGTGTGTCGAAAGCAGTGAATGAAATGAAACCTGTAGGTACTTTAGCTACTGCCATCGATAGAGGGAGGTGATTTTCAGGAGGACAATGTCTCTGAGGTGCGTTACCTAGCCATCAGCGCACTGTCCTGCTATGGACTACCTGTTGAGGCCTAATGTAATGGCAGAGAATTGTCAACACGAGAGCCGTGTGACGGGGTAGTCAAAGAGCCGTAATGCAGTCACCAAATACTGCTCTGTAGTCGGTTTAATATCAATTGCCAAAGTCCCGGGTAATATCTCTAAGTGTAAGCAAAAGTCAGTAGTTCGATTTCCACTTTGGAAATGTTTTCCTGTACTTATGCCAGTTATTCGATTAAGTTTCGGGACTGCAGCCGGATGACCTCGCTAACCACGATATTTCGGCTGACAACAGTTCAGTCATCTTCAGTGAGTGTTTGAGTGTTTTACACTGCAGATTGCTGGAGCAAATCGCTGACTTTATTCGCAAATCAGCGCTATCGAGCATGCGTATTGGTTGCCGCTATGAAGCGAGAACCCACTATCCAGGTTAGCGGCCTCCTCGAATATTGCTCCGTCTACGTGCGCTGGCGCATGCGTAATGTTGATATTACATGCACGCCTTCTCTCGGAAAACGGACCTGCGGAGTTATACTTCAGATGTTCATTTATTAATATTAACTGCCGCCAGACGTGCCATTAGTCGTAAAATGTTGTTTCTGCAGATATTAAAGAACTCAGAGGGTGTCACGTCTTACCCAGTTGAAAAGCACCGTCACGATTAATAAGATCTTCCAGCAAACGTATAATTAAATCTCTGAAGGATCTTGACTGGGCCAAGATTTCCATGACAGAATAATCCACAGACTGGCCTGTGGAGAAGCAATGCTCGCCTACGGCTGATTTACTGGCTTGCGAGTTTGGCGATCAGTGTTCACAGTACCTTTCACGTACTGTGAGTGTGGTCTGATCAATGTGTGTAGTTGATTTAATCATCATGTACAGTACAGTACTAAAGAAACACTACTAAACACAGCCATGTCGTATAAATCATTGTTAAGAAATGCTTTCGGTCACAACTACGTGACTAAATGGATGTCCCATTATATGTGATGAAACCCTTGCCATCCTTTACAGTATCATCCTCTACCCCAGCTTCTACTCAGTGCACTGAAAACATATAAAGCCCTCCACATCCTAAAACCCGATAAATATCCCTCACAGATCTCACCATACCGAACTGTCAGCCTCACTTCAATCTTCAATATAGTCCTTGAAACCGTTCCTATCGAACGAATTCATCTGTATCTTACAACATACAGAACAGATAATGTGGGTTTTGTCCCAAACATTCAATCGATATCGAACTTCTTGATCTTACCAACGCCATTTTCCATCAAGTAGTTAACCAAAACCGCTATATTTGTCTCTCTTGGCAGTCAAAGATTTTTTGACAACAAATAATATTCTGGGTTTCTCTTCAAACTATAAACCTATGGATTCCCAGTTAACTGTATCCGTCTTCTAGCGTCTTTCCTCTCCCTGCCGGTGTGCGTCAACGAATTGCTTTACATCATGACACTGCGGACACTTACAGACCACCACATAGGAATATCGATCCGGATTTCGATTTCATCGTCAACGTATAGTCGTGCCTGGTGTTCTAACGGTAAAGAGCATGCCTGGAAATCGAGAGGTCGTGAAATTGAATTGCGATGGGATTACGAAAATTTTGTCTGCCTTTAGTCTAGCTTACAGCTTTCAGCGAGCTGAGGAGTCAGCACGAACGACAAGTGATTTGGATTCCATGTTAAACCGTGGGTCCGTTTTCGGCAGTTGGACAACTGGGGTAGATTACGGACACACAAGTCGCCGATATGGGGTCCAATTGAAAGGCTTTTACCTGGCCATTGAGACACAAGTAGTTATACTATCAACGTCTAAACGAGTCCAAAATATCGGCTTTAACTGGTTAATTAATAGAAAGGCGTAAAGAGCTACATACAAATACACTTTATATCATATTTATTAATAAGCACTATATTATCATACCTTTTTGTCGATGGTCTGGAACAATAGCAACTTTTTACAGATTTTTCCAATCCGTCTATTCCGTTGTTGGCAGAGAGCGCACTCTGCTTTTGAATACAATTTTTCAGAAGCTCACGATGTGACTGTACGTCTCAAATACCTAGATGGAATTTTTTGTAGTTTTATGAAATTAGTGTTCATGATGTGCTTACTTAATTCAAATGGAGCTTTCTTAAGATATAGAAGACGATCTTTCAGATAATAGCTGAACTGCGATGTTAGGTCCGTTTCCACGCAAATTATTCTTCCCCGGTGCTATTCTATAATGTTCACTCTGTAAATAAAATTTTGATTTCCTGCAATTTATCATTGACAATGGTTATAACAGCTGCAAGCAAATCCTTAACAATTTTAACTGCTTTAAACTATGACAAAGAGCGTTCAAGGCATATGTTCTTCAATTTAGGATCGAGAGCCGCTGACATGGCTCAAATGTTAAAATGTTCAGTTGATAGCAAGCGCTTTTCATTTCTTTTGCGATGTTACTCTTCAGATTCTCTCAATTAATATTGGATGCTCGACAGATTTTTTGACATTTAACATAAAAATTTACTGCTTGCAATGTGATTTTCTATGCAAATTGTGCAAACAGGCGCTTCTATAGACCATAGACTGTCACAAACAACTACCAGATCACAATATCAGCGCTTGTTAATATGGGGGTATGCTAACGTTACAGTTCATAATATTATTAGTCACTGGACGCAACAGCAAAAATCATATGAATTGATGAATTCCGGTTAGTGGATACTTCTTCAATTAGTTTTAGCTCTGGTTTTTTCCTTAGCTCATCGCTTGCAACTGCACTTTATTTAAACTATGTTACACTCCTTTCTGATATGAGTAATCAACTCAGGCTATTTTTCAGTTTTTTGAATATCAGCCTGAACATGTGGCTAAAACCCAATACATGACTATTTCCAAATTCTATTTTCTCTGCTTTAATCATATTTGCTCCTGAATCAGTCACAAGTACAAGTATTTTTCTGATACTTGTTCCCCATTTATTAAGAGACTATAATGACACGGTCGAAGTGTTTTCACCTGTGTGTGATCTTGACGACTCCTAGGAATCCAGAGTAACCGTTTGTCATTTCATCGCTATTCATGTAGTGAACGGTCATTCCCAGAAAGTTTCTACACCGCTTTTTATATTTACAAATATCTGTCGTGAGTGTCTAATTGTGCATCTTCTCAATTTTATTTTTGGATTAGTTATGAGTAACTTCAAACTATTTGAGCATTGTTTGGAATGTGCCTCTCGATGGTACTTTTCACAACGGTGAACACACGTTCAGAAGATTTAAAACGGTTTCATGTTAAAAAAAGTTGCAATGGTTCTGTATCTTGACCAAACATGAGCAAAATTGCTTTAGATAAATGTACACCTTTCATTCCAGTTTCTGAAACATATTCTGAGATTTTTGGAAAACCAGGAGTGAATGTTGGTTGAAGAGAATTTTTAGTCTCTGAATTTGAAACACTGCTTTTTTGTTATTCGCTGTCAAACTATCCCCCCCCCCCCCCCACCTCCCATCTTTCATTTCGTAGACCTACCTATCTACGTCTTGCAATATATTGATGACACCGCCTACCTAGTTACCTACCACACACTCCTACTCTCCCAGGCATACTCCCAGCGTATCTTGATCGTACTGGTCGAGTGGCCTAATACCTCAAGTGAAGGCACCATTTCTGGCTGCACAACTCAGTCGTCCGGATCTCCACTTCTCTATCTACAACCAACCCAGTCGTCTCACTAACACAATGAAGTACCTAGGGCTTGCAGGACAAGTGACGTGGACTGTGCACCTCCTTACGGTCCAACACAGAGACTTAAACCTACTGAAACTACTAACGTACCTGGGGGCCTACATCCTTTTACCACTATCCTCACCTATAAATCCCTAATCCATATAATGTTAACTTGTATTGCCTGAATTTTCGCCTCCCTTAAAGATTACAAATCCCTTGATCAGCTTACCAAGGACCCAGATAAATGGTCCGCCGGGGTGGCTGAGCGGTTCTAGGCGCTACAGTCTGGAACTGCACGACCGCTACGGTCGCAGGTTCGAATCCTGCCTCGGGCATGGGTGTGTGTGATGTCCTTAGGTAAGTCAGGTTTAAGTAGTTCTAAGATCTAGGGGACTGATGACCTCAGAATTTAAGTCCCATGATGGTCAGAGCCATTTCAACCATTTTTTGAATTCAGATAAATAACAAGGGGATAAGTTCGTCTCCCTCTCTGGATCCGGTTTCGATTGTCGAATATAGCTCATATATTTTTTCTGTTGGTGTACAGGTTTCCTGGTGTGCAAGAGAGAGATTGAAAATGCTAGCGAAAGGTCCAAGTAGCACTCGCACAGTGGAAGTTTCGTGCAAACTTAATTATGTATATAGAAAGGTCATCCATTCCGGAAATCGAGTATATTGACGGTTTTTGCCTGCTTTTAACATTGATACCGGCAAGATATAGGTCCCAGGGCCTCCAAAACTTTCGAGAATGTTTTAATTTCACGCTTGAAGAAGAAATGTATTTTTCATGTGATATTATTATAAATTAATAATTTCGGATCTTTTTCTTTACCTGTACTGTGAAAATTTTCTTCTAACGAAATCTCATGGTTCTAGACCAATGGGAATACTGTATAGGTTCTGATGAGTGAATTTGGGAGTATCAAAGTATGTGAAATAAATGGCCTTAGCTGTTGATTGCATCGACTTAGTAGCTAAAGTTTATTATACCGCTAAGAGGCCGTAGGACTTAGTATGTGATATAAATTTGAACTTGGTATGTGTACCCTTTAGCCGGGTGCTGTAGCCGAGTGGTTCTAGGCGCTTCAGTATGGAACCACGCGACCGCCACGGCCGCAGGTTTGAATCATTCCTCGGGCATGGATGTGTGGCAGTTCTAGGGGAGTGACGACCTCAGATGTTAAGTCCCATAGTGCTCAGAGCCATATGAACCATTTTTCTACCCTTTCCTTAGAAGAAAGAGATCTTAACAGACAGACGGACAGGCAGTTTGATAATAAACGACTTTATTTCGTGTGAAATATTTACAAATTAACAATTGTCGGATGTATTCCTTTGGTTGTACTGTCAAGCATTGTTTGTTGCCATATTTAATGATTCTAGCTCAACGGCAAGCACCCTATAGGTTTTGATGCGTGACTTTCCGAGTGTTAAAATATGTGACATAAACTGCCATATTTTTCGACTGTATTGGATTAGAGGTTTATATTTGATTAAAGGAAATAAATATGTGACATAAATTTCAAGTTAATAGGTCTACCCGTTCCTGAGAAAAGGGTTTGGAAAAATGGGACAGACAGACAGACAGACAGACAGAAGGGCAAGTAAGTGATCCTACAACGGTTCCGTTTTTACCAACTGAGATACGGAGCCCTAAAAAGGGGTTGGTTAATGACTGGTCATGGCGTTATATAAAAATTACTTCAAATTAAAAATTTGCTTCCAGGGGAAAGCTACAAAGTCACCTGCCACCGTGATAGCATTCCGTTCTGCAGCCGCTGTTAATAAATGATATTACTGCTCCCAGTTGCGGTTGCATGGAAACTGCGGGGTGACGCAGGATGACTGTAGATAAACAAAGCGGGAAACGCAATAAATAAGGGCTGGGCCCGGCGGAGGGCACCGCGATTTAATCGGCCTGGCGCCATCGCGTCGGTGGGTTCGCACTGCACCGGCCGCTCGTGTGGCGGGGACTGTAATTGCCAGCAGAGGTCGGGGGTGGGAGAGGAGAAGAGAGAGAGAGAGAGCAAAGGGGAGGGGCGTCCCGACACGGCGCAGATATTACCGCAGAGCACGGCGACCCAGTTACCGCGGCGCGCTTCCGGCGAGCACCGGCTGCAGGCCCTAAATCACCGACCGATAGATGAGACTTCCGTACCGGAGGGCTTCAGTCTGCGACACTCAAGCCAGAGCTCACACTCCATCCCAAACTTCTATTTTCAGCCAACTTCGTAATTCATGAACGTGATTTCAAGTTGGAGCTGTGATCCGCCATCGTTCATACAGTGTGGTACCCTCGAAAATACTGCGCCAAGCGCACCACTTTTCAAAGTGTATCATCTACGAAGAGCGTTCAGTAACAAATGCAATCAATTTTTCTGAAAGCAGGTTGGCTTTATTCAGGATACCGATGTACCATATTATTCCCCATCCCTTTGGCTAGTAAACGCTGTTTTTCAACATGATCTTCGTTCGGTGCCACGGCCTTACGCCACCTCACTTGTAGGACATGTGTGCCAACATAGTACCATTCTATTGGTCTTCATCGGAGCCAACGTCTTACAGCATCAATAACCTCCACATCATCCACGTACTGTTACCCGCAGAGAGCTTCCTCATTGCGCCATACAGATGGAAATCGGAAGGTACGAGATACGGGCGCACACATGAAGGTACAATAACCAACAGAGACGTACATTTGTGCAACAAGGTGATTGACTGTGATCCATTGATCGCCTCGAATGAAAGTACCCGCACGTTCCAACATTGGAGGAATCACAGCTGTGTGCGGCAGGTCGGCACGCGGGAGACAGGGTAGTTTTGTGCGACCTGCTTGCAACGATGAGAGACTCGCCATGCTTTTGTTCACTGCCAAGTCACCGTCGAAATCCTGCAAGCACCTATGAATAACTGCGATGCTCTGGTTTTCCGCCAAAAGAAATTCAATGACCGGCCTCTGCTTGGAACGCACCTCTGTTACAGGCGGCAGTTTGAGCTCTGTCACCTATAGAAACATCATCAAACTGTAGAGGCTGAAGCGGGAGTATTCCACGACGTCTCACAACAAATGTTTTCAACCAAAATTGGAGGAGAAAAAATATTATCAATTTAACGCCCGCCGTACAGATAAAATTTAGATTAAAATTTCTCAAAACATCCCACCTTTTCGCACAGTACAACTAGACACATGCCAGGCCGTTCTCGAATACTAGAGCCTACACAAACTTGAAACGTGTGCTACCAGAACGCCCTCCTCACAAATACAAGTATGTGTGATATCAGCTTAACTGCACGTTGGTCCACCTTTGCAACAGCTGTGCGTGGCATGGAATGGACAAATCCTTTTTAGATTTCCAGGAGTGTGCGGCGCCAATTTTCTATGCACAAGTCACAGAATTCCCATAGATGAGCGACAGCTGGTTTGTGGGCGTCGTGTTGGTGCATCATAACGCCCAGCATGTCTTCCAGTGGTTTCAGATGAGGCTAAGTTATTGACCATGACATCAACATTATCTCACTACCATGTTCTTCCAATCACTGCAGGACGATCCTGGCCTTGTAACACAGACAGTTATCCTGCTGGATGA
Source organism: Schistocerca gregaria (assembly GCF_023897955.1). Classification (NCBI taxonomy): domain Eukaryota; kingdom Metazoa; phylum Arthropoda; class Insecta; order Orthoptera; family Acrididae; genus Schistocerca; species Schistocerca gregaria. The sequence goes on along the minus strand of NC_064927.1, from coordinate 124,607,515 downwards.
TGCCGTCGTCAACTGGGCTGACGTCAAACATGGAGGGGATTCAGGTGCTCCAGCGCAATGTCTTCGTACTATCTCAGGTATCATAGACCCTCGCCTGTTACATATTCCTGACTCCTTGTGCCTGAGTCTGTGGCATAGTGCATGTTTATAAGAGCAGTTCGCCTGGATGATGGCATATCCAGACACGACCATCGACCTGGTGTAGAAACAAGTGCGATTCAGCCTAATAGGCAATAGGTTTCCGTTCGTCTAAGGCCAAATCTAGATGATCGCATGCAGACTGAAATCACATCTGACATCGTCGTTGTGTCAACATGGGAAAACGCAAGGTTCACCTTCTGTGAGTCTCATAACAACAATTTTTACCGAAGGGTGTGCTCGGAAACACTTGTGTCTCCACGAGCATTGCATTCTGTTGTCAGATCTGCCACAGATCACCATCAAACCTGCTTAACAGAGCAGTTAAGTCTCTGATCTCCACGTTCTTTGATGGGGCGTGAACGTCCAACATCTTGTCGCCTACTTGTGTTTTTGTAACGCGTCAATTTCTAACATATTTCACAGAATGACGTGAAAATTCCCTTGATCACGCAGTTAGTTGTTCGTTACACTACTGTGTAATTGCAGGTCTAGATTAACATTGCCAGTGGGTGCTTTCACTTAACTGATATTTTTTCGGAAGAATTCGGAGTCCTTAGAGTTGGATGAGCGGGATATGGATCCTTTTAAGGGGAATTTGTTGCTATAGAACTGTCTTACTCTGGGGAAGGGGTCCGATCACAGTTAGTGACGCCGGCCTTGGCTTCCCTCAGTTCACACTGCAAGAGGTTTGCGGAACACGCATTCTTCCGTCGAAAGATACATGGGCACGCATCCTATCATGAAGCGGCACTGGCGAGGCGATGGTTTGCGGACAGTTACGTTCCTGTAATGGATAGGAGTGCCCAGAGTCCCGGCTTGAATCCAATGTAACACCTTTGAGGCGAGTTACGACTTCGACTTTGCTGCAAATCCCAGCGTCTCACGTCACTACTTTCTTTGGTACCGCCTCTTGAGGAACAATGGGCTGCCATTTCTCCACAGACATTGAGACAAAGAAATCGAAAATGTCCCCAACAGAGTTCCAGTCGTCGTACAGGTGAACGGTCGATACATCCCATATGAATGTTCAGTAGTAGGTGTCCCGATATCGGTTAGATAATTTACATTGAACTTGTATTACTTAGTGAGGTTTAGTATCAATCGCAGTGGCCCAGCGCTTCTAGGCGCTTCAGTCTGAAACCGCGCGACCGCTCCGGTCCTGCCCCGGGCATGGATATGTGTGATGTCGTTGGGTTAGTTAGGTTTAAGTAGTTCGAAGTTCTAGGGGACTGATAAACTCAATGTTAAGTCCCATAGTGCACAGACCCATTGGAACCCATTTCAGTATTAATCATATAAATAAATATAAATAATTTTTTTCGGTAACTATAGTATCGACATCGGTACCAAGTGTTCGCTAATTTTGTCGTATCATAAATGCTGGAATCCGCAGTATCAAATGGTGTTAGGGGAAATAATAAACTTTTGCTAGTAGTTTAAAAGCAATTAACTGTTTTCAGTATCTAGGTAGAATGCGCGAAAATGTAGTAATAGAAGTTACACAGCATATGCGGGCTATAATAATCATTCACTAAGGTTACAAAAGTCATAGAATACCTCCCAATATCGTAGCGAATCTCCTTTTGCCCGGTGCAGAACAGCAACTCGACTTGGCGTCGACCCTGCAAGTCGCAGGAAGTCCTCTGGAGATATAGTGCCATACTTTCACCTCTACAGCAGTCTGTAACAGCGGAAGTGTTACCGCTGGATCATTTTGTGCACCAGCTAATCTCTCGATTACGTCTGACATGTATTCAATTGCATTCATGTTGGGTGATCTGAGTGACCAAACCACTGGCTCGAATTGTCCAGAACGTTCTTCAAACCAACATCCAACAATTGTTGGCCGCTGACATGCCGCATCGTCATCCACAACATGAATTCCATGAATGGCTGAAAACTGACTTAAAATAGCTGAACGTAACCATTTGAATTCAATGATCTGTTCACTTGGGCCAAAGGACCCAGTACATTCCACGTAAACACAGCCTACACCATTGTAGAACCACCACCAGCGTGCATGGTGACTCGTTGACAACTTAGGTCCATGGCTTCGTGGGGTCTGCGCCACACTCGAACACTACCGAAAGTTCTTATCAACTGAAATCTGGACTGATCTGACCAGGACACGGTGTCCCAGTCCTTTAGGGTCCAACCGATGGTCACGAGCCTAGAAGAGTCGCTGCAGGCGATGTCCTGTCGTTAGCAAGAGCATTCGCTTCCGTCATCCGCTGCCATAGTTTATTAACGCCAAATTTCGCCCTACAGTCCTAACGGATACGTTCGATGAACGTTCCACATTAAATTCTTTGGTTACTTCACGCAGTGTTATTTGCCTGTTAGCACTGACAACTCCATGCAAACGCCACTGCGTTGTCCGTAGTGAGAGGCAATGTCTGAAATGTGGTATTCTTAACACACTCTTGACACTGTGAATCTCGGAATATTGAATTCCCTAACGATTTTCGAAAAGAATTGTCCTTTGCGTCTAACTCCAACTACTATTCTGCTTAATTCCCATTTGTGTGGCCACAATCACGCCGGAAACCTTTTAACATGAATAAATGACAGCTCCGCCAATGCAGTGCCCTTTTTTACCTTTTATATGCGATACGTCCGCCATCTGTATATGTGCATATCGCTAACCGATGACTTTTGTCAGCTTAGTGCATGAGGTTCCAGCGACATATACTGATAAAAGTATCTACACCCTTCCGAGGAGAAGCGGTTTGAATAATGATCTTGTTTACCTAAAACGTAGTACAATACCCATATTTTGCTTTGTACTGGAGTAATTTTTTTTTTCAAAAAGTTCTCTTGTAATTTTTCCTTCAAGAATATCTCATAGTGATAGACTGTAGTAATGGCACCTATGGGTGGTATAAAATTTATGTCATGACTCACATGTTGTTGCGACTCCAATATTCCTCCTTTAGACCTCACGTTTGTATTTGATTGTGCACTCTATTTGTTTTATGGAAACGTAAACTAATTTGCATAATTCGTTTTGTTTCTTTAATAAGCCCTTTTTTTAATAAGACGGGCATCAAACTACGTAAACCATCAATAACTTTTGCGTCTTCCTGTATCGGCACTTTGGTTTCTATATTACACAGTTATCGAAAGAATGTTAGGTATTGTTATTGATGTCAAGTATTGTACGAAATCTGCAATGTAGTACTACATCCAGAAAAAAAGTTAACTTGTCTCCTGCAAATAACATTCTCGCGGAATCTACAGTGTCGGTAGCGCGCGACTGGTTAAGCCGGGCTAGGAAGTGTTCGTGAAGATGCGCTTGTCGAGTTTTGTGCGGTCACAACGTGGAATTTCACGTACCACAGTCTTCTGTAGCGTAAAAGACCGGATACGACTTGTCAGATTTTTACTTCATGAAGAGGAACGTGGCCAATGAGATTTTTTTTTAGTAATCAGTCTTCTGACTGGTTTGATGAGGCCCGCCACGAATACCTCTCCTTTGCCAACCTATTCATATCGGAGTAAGACTTGCAGTCTACATCTTCAGTTATTTTCTGAATGTATTCCATTACCTATCTTCCTCTGCAGTTGTTTACTCTCTACAGCTCCCTCTAGTACCATGGAAGTTAATCCCTGGCGTCTTAATTGATGTCCCTTTTTGTTGTCAATGTTTTCCATGTATTTGTTTCCTGCGTAGAACCTCCTCATTCCTTACCTTATCAGTCCACATAATTTTCAACATTCTTCTACAGCATCACATCTCAAATGCTTAGAGTCTCTCCTACTCCGGTTTTCAATACCATACAGTCATGTGTTATAATCGTGCATTTTCAGATATTTCTGCTTCAAGTCAAATTTCTTGCTCCATCCGTCATATGTTATTTTGCTTCCTAAGTAGCAAAATTCATTAACTTCATCCACTTCGTGTTCACCAATCCTGATGTTTACTTTTCACGGCTCTTAGTTCTGATATTTCTCATTACTTTAGTCTTTCTTCTATTTACTTTCAATCCATATTTTGTATTCATTAGACTGTACATTCCCTTCAGCAATCGAGTTATTCTTCTCTTTCCCTGAGGATAGTAATGTCATTAGCGAATATTATCATTGTTATACTTTCAGCTTGAATTTTAATCCAACACTAACCTTTCTTTTCTGTCGTTGCTCCTTCGATGTGTAGACTGAACAGCAGGAGCGAAAGACTACATCTCTGTCTTAAGCCCTTTTTAATCCTAGCACTTTGTACTTGCTCTTCCACTCTCCTTATTCCCTCTTAGTTCTTATACATATTGTATACTACGTCTTTCCCTATAGCTTACTCCTATTTTTCTCAGAACTTCGAACATCTTGTACCACTTTACGTTGTCGAACGCTTTTTCCAGGTCGACAGATCTTATGAACGTGTCTTGATGTTTCTTTAGTCTTGCTTCCATTATCAACCGCAATGTTAGAATTGCCTCTCTAGTGGTTTTACCCTTCGTAATGCCAATCTGATCGTCATCTGACAAATCCTCAATTCTCTTTTACATTCTTCTGTATGTTATTCTTGTCACCAATTTGGATGTATGAGCTGTTAAAACTGATTGTGCGATAATTCTCGCACTTGTCGACTCTTGCAGTTCTCGGATTTGTGTGGATCATGTTTTTCCGAAAGTCATATGTTATGCCGCGAATACTCATACGTTCTACCCATCAACATGAATATTCGTTTTGTTGCCACTTCCCCCAATTATTTTAGAAATTCTGTTGGAATGTTATCCATCCCTCCTGTCTCATTTGATTTTAAGACTTTTACAGCTTCTAATTCTTCTGATTCTAATACTGGATCCACTGTGACTTCTATACCGACTCATGTTTCATCTTCCATCTCGTCTTCTGACAAGTCTTCCCTCTCATAGGGACCTTCAGTGTATTCTTTCTACCGATTCGCTCTCTCTTCTGCATTTAACTGTGGAATTCCCGTTGCGCTCCTAATGTTGCTTTTAGCTTTAGCGAAGGGTGTTTTCACTTGCCTATACGCTGAATCAGTCCTCCCGACAATCATTTCGTTTTCGATTTTTTGACATTTTTCACGCAGCCATTTCGCCTTAGCTTCCCCGCACTTCCTGTTTATTTCATACCTAAGTGACTTGTGTTTCTGAGTTGCTGAATTTCCTGAACATCTTTGTACTACCTTCTTTCATCGATCAACTGAAATATTTCTTCTGCTACCCATGGTTTCTTCGCAGTTTACTTCCTTTTACCGACAGTTTTAATTCAAAAATCTGTGATCGCCCTTTTTAGAGATGCACATTCCTCTTCAACTGATCTGCCTACTGAGCTATTCCTTATCACAGTATCTATAACATTAGAGAGCGTCAAGCGTACCTCTTCATTCCTAGTACTTTCGTCACTCTACTCTTCATCGTTACTAAATTCTGATCTGAGTCTATATCTCTTCTGGTCACACCTTACAATTTAATATCTCATTTCGGAATCTCTGCCGACCATGACGTAATGTAATTGAAATCTTTACTGGTATATCTCCTTCTCTTGTGATTCTTGAACAGTGTTCGCTATTACGAACTGAAATTTATTGGAGAACTAAATCTATCTGCACTGTCATTCCTAGTCCCAAGCCCATATTCTCCCGTAACACTTTCTTTTACTCCCTTACCAACAAACGCATTCCACTCCTCCATGACTATTAGATTTTTATCTCCCATTACGTTCTGAACTACGCCTTCAGTATTCTTCATTTTGGTCTTGTGACGTCGGCATGTATACCTGAACTGCCGTTCTCGGTGTTGGTTTGCTGTTGATTCTGAAGAGAACAGCCCTATTGCTGAACTGTTCACAGTAACTCTGCACCACCTTTCTAACCATAAGGAGTCCTACTCCAGGTCACATCGTTTTCTGCCGTTGTCGATATTACCTTGTGCCTATCTGACCAGAAACCCTTGTCTTCTTTCCATTTCATTTCACTGACTCCCACTGTATCTAGATTGAGCCTTTGCATTTCCATTTTCAGATTTTACAGCTTTCCTACGACGTTCCGGAATTTTTTGCCAATGGAGATATCATCATGCCACTTTTTCAGTTACAGGCCAATTGTGCTGTGAATACACGTTATGTGTCTTTAACGCAGTGATTTCCATTGCTTTCCGCATCTTCATGCTGTTATTAATTGCTGATTCTTCCGCCTTATAGGAGCAGTTCCCCCCCAAAAGAGTGCCCTGAACCTGTATTCGCCCCTCCGCCCGCTCTGGCAAGACCCTTTCCAGAATGAGAGTGACTTCTTATGCTGGAAGTCTTCGGCCGCCGGTTCTGACGTTTTTATTCAAAATCTAAGTGGTGGCGGAGTTCAAACCCGGAACCTAGGATGTTTTGATTGTTATCCACAAACGCTACCCCTAGACCACGGATTAGCCAGCGAATTACAAGATGCATTCTACGTCACAAGCAGAAATGAGAGACGTCATATTGGATGTCATCGAATTCAGCTGAAGCCCTTATTCGGTTGGCTTTGCAGTACGAGGTGCAATTAACTACTCATCCGAAATCGATGAAACTGGCGTTACCTCTCGACGTAATCGCCCTGCAGACGTACACATTTTTTACAACGCTGACGCCATGATTCCATGGCAGCGGCGAAGGCTTCTTTAGGAGTCTGTTTTGACCACTGGAAAATCGCTGAGGCAATAGCAGCACGGCTGGTGAATGTGCGGCTACGGAGAGTGTCTTTCATTGTTGGAAAAAACCAAAAGTCACTAGGAGCCAGGAACGTGAGTAGGGAGCATGAGGAATCACTTCAAAGTTGTTATCACGAAGAAACTGTTGCGTAATGTTAGCTCGATGTGCGGGTGCGTTGTCTTGGTGAAACAGCACACGCGCAGCCCTTCCCGGATGTTTTTGTTGCTGCGCAGGAAGGAATTTGTTCTTCAAAACATTTTCGTAGGACGCACCTGTTACCGTAGTGCCCTTTGGAACGCAATGGGTAAGGATTACGCCCGCGCTGTCCCAGAACATGGACACCATCATTTTTTCAGCACTGGAAGTTACCCAAAAATTTTTTGGTTGCTGTGAATCTGTGTGCTTCCGTTGAGCTGACTGGCGCTTTGTTTCTGAATTGAAAAATGGCATCCACGGCTCTTCCATTGCCACAACCGACGAAGAGAAAGTCCCATTCATGCTGTCATTGCGCGTCAACATTGCTTGGCAACATGCCACACGGGCAGCCATGTCGTCGTCCGTCAGCATTCGTGGCACCCACCTGGATGACACTTTTCGCATTTTCAGGTCGTCATGCAGGATTGTCTGCACAGAACCCACAGGAATGCCAACTCTGGAGGCGATCTGTTCAACAGTCATTCGGCGATCCCCCAAAACAATTCTCCCCACTTACTCGATTATGTCGTCAGACTGGCTTGTGCGAGCCCGAGGTTGTTTCAGTTTGTTGTCACACGATGTTCTGCCTTCATTAAACTGTCGCACCCACGAACGCATTTTCGACACATCCATAACTCCATCACCACATGTCTCCTTCAACTGTCGATGAATTTCAATTGGTTTCACACCATGCAAATTCAGAAAACGAATGATTGCACGCTGTTCAAGTAAGGAAAACGTCGCCATTTTAAGTATTTAAAACAGTTCTCATTCTCGCCGCTGGCGGTAAAATTCCATCTGCCTTACGGTGCTGCCATCTCTGGGACGTATTGACAATGAATGCGGCATCATTTTAAAACAATGCGCATGTTTCTATCTCTTTCCAGCCCGGAGAAAAAAAATCGTAGGCCTTAGAACTTGAATGCACCTCGTATAGTTAACGTCTTACCAATGTATGCTGTTTGAAAGCACCAGCACGCTGAGGACCACTCAAAACCGCGTCGTTGTTGGTATGATTTGTTGTAACAAAATGGCGGGACATGTTCGGTGGTTAAAGAAATTTAGTATTTGGTTGTTATTCTATTATACCTTGCGTGTTGTGAAGGTAATGCACTGTGAGGCAATGGTGCACTGAAGACGTATCATAAACTTGTCGTTTTGGTATGATTTCTTTGCAATAAATTTCAGTTAATGAGATATCGGCAGTAGAAGGCATCAGGACTAAAACGCAGAAGATGTGTATGAGTACGTGGGGAGTTACACTCTCAAAGTTAGTTCTTTCGCATCCTGGAATCTCTATTTTGTTTGTTCACCTTCTCGTTTTTTAAAAGATTGTGGGATTTTCTTAATAATGTAATAGTAGTATTTTCTATGATATTAGGTGTTATGTATGTACGTGTAAGAGCGTTCTCTCTCAGGAGTGAGTTTGTTCAATTTCGTGAACATGCAATGAAACACACACACACACACGAAGGCAGACAATCGCACAGTCCTAGCATTCGCGCGCATGCTCGCACATTACGTGGAGAGCATTGAGAGTAACATTGCAGTAAATAAATGACTTTGTGACTTTATCTACGAGAAACCTCGCACAACTTAGAGTAAGATGTTTTCCATTTTCTTGTTTAAAGTCTTGTACTCACATGTTCTAAGAGTTCTGTTACAGAATAAAAACAGTGATCCAATAAGAATGATCTTAGGACTTTACTCAGACTTCGAATGATGAAATAATTTTTATAGTGTGTGGAAGACCGCAATAAATTTAAGATGCATAATTTGTAATTGAGCCTTAATAAGCTGATGTCTTACTAACCAGACAAGGAATTTTTTGCCTTAGGATACTAAAATTTTTATCTATGTTTACTACATACAGAACAACATGTCTACGCTATGGACGGTAGAGGAAATGTGCTTTTTAATAGATCTAACATAGCAGTTTTACGCGCTTCATTTTTCATAAGCAAACTGTGTAATTTGTGAGACACGTAACGCTTACCACTGCTTCTGTAGAACGCTGTGGTCTCAAATCATGACGAGGAGCACATTATGTTCCGTGTGATGAAGCATCTGATTTCTAAGAGTTTCTAGGAGTGAACCTGCAGCCACAGGTGTAGATGGGCCGACGGCGTCGGCTGCAGCGGACAGCACTGGTGATCTTACTGGAGCGGTAGCGAGTACTCACCATGAGGTCGCGCAGCTGGTTCACCAGGGGCGAGGTGGAGAAGAAGTTGCCGACCACGGAGAAAATTTTCCCTTCCAACTTGGCGCCTCGTGTGGGGAGATGGCACGTCTGCTCTCGTCCCTCGCTGCCGTCGCTGCAACATCCAAGCATAGAAAACAGTGCCGCGGTCCTTTGTCAGGCTAACACGCTTACTGGGCTGCTCCGCTCGCTTGATCGGCCGAGTGTATTGTGCATTGTGCGCTCAACATGCAGATTGCGGTACAAAGAAATGCGACAGCACCAGGCCAGGAAAGGACAGGGAGGAAGGGAGAGCAGTGTAGTATTGTAGGATGAAAACTTCGAGGGATAGTGTCATCTAAATCTACATCCATACTGTGCAAAGCACTGTGTAGTACACAGATGAGGGTACTCTCCCGTGCCTCTATGAACTGTCTGTGTATTACTCTTGTGGCCCACAAGCTCCTCAGATGTGAGACCTCTAGTAAATCCGTGAGACCAGTTCGGACTTCAATTCCGTCACAGTGCCATTATTCAGTGTAATCGGAAAGGGTTTACTTCTTCTGGCGAATAACAGCCCCTTTCTTCTCTGTGTCGAGAATCGTGTCTTTACTGTATCTGTTCAGTGTAGGTAACTGTACACGTCTTTAGTTTTACGCTTTAGCTCAGTTGAGCAGTCTCCACTGGAATCTATTCGCAAAAGGACAACTGAGCTTCATGAAACCCAACAATTCAGGGCCACAGTGCAAGGATTTAAAGCGATGTTTGCTTATAAATAAAAGGCAACGGTGTTTGCAGTTACAATTGTTGGATGTGAGGTCCGCCAGTTATGCAAAACACCGCTTTTTCTCGGTACCCAAACATGTTTCGACACCACTGTGTCATTATCAGTGGGTTTTCGTTTTTATTTATTCTGCAATGTGAACGTTTTTATTAAATAAAATTATGTGCATCTTTAGTTCAAACAACAGATCGTTTCTTTATGTAAATATCTTTACATTTGGCGTGCATGAATTTTCTGGATCACTTGTGTGTTAATTACTACAGTTAGCTTGTAATCTGCAACCAAACGATGTTGATGAGAAAGTTTTTTGCTGGGAGTTAACCTATCTTCTAGAATGTAATTTAATTTGTCTTGACGTTTTCGTGCCTATATTCGTTTTTACTTACTTTTTCGTATGGCAAGCCCTTCCATTCTTCGCATCACGCTGAGGTGTTGTGATTCACACGTAACTATGACAAGTATTTTCCACAAATAACGTAATAAAACACTTTTCACCTCACCAGAACACAGTGTGACTGTGGTTTGTTGTGTGTCCCAGCCCAGTCAGTGTTCAATTGTTCACCAGAGAGTTTGGCGCCCAATTTGAATTTTGTTTGCATTTTATCATTATGTGTGTGTGTGTGTGTGTGTGTGTGTGTGCGTGCGTGTGTGTGTGTATGTGTGTGTGTGTACTTGAATTTTAGCGTGTTATTTGTTCGGAACCCTATGGACGTCAGACGACTAAGCGGATCGCGGTACAACACCGAAATGGCGGGAACAACGGAAGCAGACAATGAAGGAAAACAAGTCTACACCAGCGCCATAGATATAGAAATCGCCCTATGTTCTTAGATCGTATAAAAATGATAATTTTACTGTGTATTTTAATTTCGATAAGTACAGATTTTATCCTTGACATATACATATTTTAATTAAGTATTTTTAGGGGCAAAAGTTAATTACAAAGACCTACTGAATACAGCATGTGCATATGTAATGTAACAAATGTACCAGACGCCACCTGTCGGTAATAGTGTTGTAATTAATATAAATGACGTACATTCTTCCTACCAACTTTATGTGAGGCAGCATGTGCCGGCCGAATGTGGCCGAGCGGTTCTAGTCGCTACTGTCTGGAACCTCGCGACCGCTAAGGCCGCAGGTTCGAATCCTGCCTCGGGCATTAATGTGTGTGATGTACTTAGATTAGCTAGGTTTAAGTAGTTCTAAGTTATAGGGGAATGATGACCTCAGAAGTTAAGTTTCATAGTGCTCAGAGCCATTTGAACCATTTTTTGACGCAGCATGTGCAGGTTGCTGGGTGTGGACGGGTTACTCCTGTAACCGAAATATCAGGTACGCCCTGGAAGATTTGATGTTGAATAGATAGGGTTAAAAAGGTTTGCATTCGTGAAATAGAAAATTACTATCATTAATGTTACAGATCTGAAGATGGTTCTAGAGGAACCGAAACCGGTCATATGAATAAATATTTTGCAATCAAGACGGATTATAAGTACCATTGCAAAACCAATGATTGCGGCTATCCCATAAGACATTATGTCTGTTTTTGCAAAAATTGTTCCGTAGCTGATATAAAGCCTGAATTTAAAAGACAAGTCAAATCAGAATATTTAATCCCTACTGATAGATGAGATGTGTATCAGCGCCTGAGATGAGGTGACATTACGCGACAGTTTTTCCAAAACTGTCCCATAACTCAGATAAAATCTGAATTAAAAAGGCAAGTCAAATCGGAATAAGTAGTCCCCACCGGTAAATGAGATATGTATCAGAACCAGCGATTGCCCTGTCACCGATGCAAATCCATGTCCTTCTATCAAATCTCCCTGCTAATATTAACTTTCTCGGCAATCAGTGTACAACTTCGCTGACTCTTTTATACTGGTATGTGTTTATTGGAATCAGCGCCAGATCCTTTAAGAAGGTTTAGATTTGTCAATGTTTGTCAGATAATTTACGATTCATTTTAATGTAGTAACGAGTTCTGTGCCGGGCTGTGAAGGCCCAAGGGACGTCTACCGGCCGCCGTGTTATCCTCTGCCTTGCAGTGCTAAGCGGATGGTGAGTGGAGGGGCATATGGCCTTACTCCGCTCCCGACTGTTTTGTAGACTTTCCAGACCGTACAGCCGCTACTCAAAGAAAGAGATAAATAGAATTTTGCGTCCAAGGAACAGAAGACCAAAAGATAAGAATGAACCACAACGACAGAAAAATACGGTAGTTCTCCCTTTTATTAAAAAAGTAACAGATCGGATCGGTAAGATTTTACGAAAACATGACATAACACCGGTCTTTAAACCAACAAAGAAAATATGTCAAGTACTACGATCTGTGAAGGATAAACGCCCTCCCCTGTCGACATGTGGTGTGTATAAAATTCCATGTACCTGTGGGAAAGTTTATATTGGTACTACCAAAATAAGCGTAAATACGCGACTGAAACAGCATAAAAGTCTTTGTCGACTTGGAAAAATAGAAAAATCAGCTGTAGCGGAACATGCTCTTCAACCAGGAAACCACCAAGTGAAGTTTTCGGATACCGAAGTTTTATCTACAACGTTAAATTACTATCCACGCCCATGCAGAGAAGCTATTGAAATTTATAAACATCACGATAATTTTAATAGGAAAGAGGAGGCTATGAAACTCAGCGATATATGGACAGTGGCTCTACAAAATTGCTAACAATTTTTATCTTGACAAGGTGGTAATCGATAGTCAACCTTATCTTTGCTATGGATTATCACTGCTCATCACGTGTCACCTGAACCACGCCCCCCTTTCTCACAATATATAAGTCGCTCTCAGACACCCGACCAGTCAGTCGGCAAGACTCAGCGGAGCAGCGCCTCTGAGGAAGTCCATGCGCAGTCCTGGACGAAACGTAACGAGCAGAAAAAGTTCTTGGACCACGACCTCACATACCGGAAAGTATATCAACAGCCCTGTCAATAAGGCTCCTAACTTTGTCTGTTGAGGACAGATCAGGCTGGCCAGTGCAATATTTGAAGACAACCAACAGAAACTCTCACCAGGAGTGGGTGGGTGGTATCCTGCTAAAAAATGAGCCCAGTATGGCTTGCTATGAAGTGCAAAAAAACGGGGTGTAGAATATTGTCGAGCCACCGCTGTTCCACAAGGGTGTCGCGAAAGAAAACTAAAGATTTCCTGCCATGAAAATAAATGGCACTCCAGACCATCACTCCGGATTGTCAGGCCGTATGGCGATGGATAGTCAGGTTAGCATCCCACCACTGTCTGGGGAGATCTCGAGGCACGTATTTGCTGGACATTGGCTCTCACTTCGAAGCCAACGCACCACGAAGGAATCGGTAGATAGGATGTTCACGTACAGACAATAAAATGATTAACAATTTGGAAAAATTGGTTGCGCAAGTCGATAGCGCAGTGGTCAACCTCTGGTACTTACGCAAGCAGTTATTCAGCTTGGAACTGATTAAGTAGAGTTGTCTGATATTCTCCTGGGGGATATGTGGGATATCGTAAAAATCCTACCCAAGTGGAATGCTAGATCGTCAGACTCCCAAGGTAGTTGGAGGGCCCTGTCCATAATGCATAATGCTCCAAACGTTGTCAGTTGGGAATAGGTCAGGCGACCTTGCTGACAACCAAACGTTGTACATCACATCTAATCACATCTACCGATTTCCGTCCCATTCGGATAATTCGCTCATGCTGTGTCGTTCTGTTTGGCTTAGAGTGTGTGACTATGTAGTGCGGGAAGATGTTTTAACAGCAGTTACAGTTCAAGTGCGTGAAACAGTTTACAGGTGTCGATAAGAAGAAATACAAAAATATCTTAAATAAAGTGTTTAAATAATTGAAACCGTCAAGACAACTCGTGGCCCTCGGGAATAGAGCAAGGAAGTAGGAAGACAAATTTAGAGTTGGTACAGTAGTTGAATGTAGAAAGAATCTTTCACGACTAAGGGTCCTCATCGAAAACCGATGCTCGATGCTATATTGATTCAGAAGTGGGAGTGCGTTTAGCGTATGAAAATTACATTTATTCTTGCAATTAAGCTCAGTCATAGGATACTTTTAGCCAACTGGAAGTACAAAGAAGAGAATTATTCGGTATTCAGACATTTATCGCCAAAAATATTACTCCTGCTTTTAATGTCTTTTTTATGAGGGCTATTTCCGTAAAGCTTATTCATACCATAACGAGTAACTGGAGAACTGAAATTGACGCCGAGCCCCAATGAAAAAGATAAGCAAACTGGAATACGTTTACCGCACGCATACAGCGAGAAATCAAATGGGAATTTTGAGGCGAGACTGGACGCTTTGTCTGCAATTATCTCCGCTATGCAGCGCTCCGTACTCGTGAATGCACGGCCAACAGGCAGCCATTTCAAAAAGCCATTCTGGAAGCTCGTTACCTCAGTAATAGCGACGCTCAGAACAAAACGAATGTTAAGCGTTTGCCGGTATTCACATACATCCATTACCCGGTGGTATCTAACTAATTATCTAGTCGATGAGAGCCACACTTTATGTGTGTGACTGAGTTATTATGAGCCTTTAACGTACAGAATAACATAGCTGACAATAGTGGAATCATCAGTAAAGAAGACTTTTTAATTCGAAAATTTGCTGATACACCGATGTATACTTGAGGTACACTTGAGAGCAAAAATTAGTGGGCCATTTATGAATTCAACCAACATAACGTAGCTTCTCGCTGGCCCTCTAAACGCTAAAACCCTGTGGGGTATAGTCGTTTCACTATACACAGTGGTTAACACAAGAGATTACTAGAGAACACTGCGCATCATGGGAATCAGTCCAGATGAAACTAATACCACGATACAACAAGTATTAGAAAACACTTTATTAGAGATGAGACAGTCTCCAACACTATTATATTAAAAGTCATTACAATAACTGAGACTGCGGAAGTCATATCATACCCCTTAAATGAGATGAGTTGTTGTTCAAGATGCAGATCTGAACACATGTTAACAAAAAATGCTTGCATGTCTGATCGAGAAACAACTAGGCATCAATAGACGTAATATATCAAAGTTTTCACCTGTATCAAGACCTAATGTCCGAACCTGGAGATGAATGACGATACGTGTAGCACTGCACTGGAAACCCCATGAAGCTCATATTGCCTTTGAGAAGTTATCGAAAAAGGTATGTCATAAAGTGCAACGTAAAAGTGTGAAACGCCATGAAGTAAAGTTTTGGTGATGGGCAGGGAGTAGAATCCAGTATCTATACGACTGTTAAATAAACACAATTAGATGTCAAATATTAAAAATGTCCACCAATACCGTGATATTGGAACCTCAAACGACGATACAAATGATTTTTTCCTGGCAGGGATTCGAGCCCGGTACCTTTCGCTATTGTTTCTTCATAATTAGTGGGATGTGCATATGTTCGGCTGGAGGTAATGCAACGAATAGTTCCGTGATGCATGGGGCTCCAACCTAGCGCATCTCGTTGTTACTGACCCCACACAAAGGTTGGTCAACTGCCAAATTCCCTTTCACTAGTAGTTAAGATCGCGCCGTTCGTAGAGTACTACGGGAGTTTCACAGCGTGAGGAAGCAACAAAATAATGGGACAGTATCATCTCGAAAGGTTCAAATCCAAAGAGAAATTGGAATCGGAGATCGAATTCCAGTCCACTGCCAATATTTTCAAAATCTGAAGCTCAGTTACAATAAGAAATGAAGATGGCCTTACATGACGATTAATTCCTGAACTAAAATAATATTAGTACTGTAAGAAACTTTACAAGAGACAGAGTTTCTACAATCAGCAACTTTTGCCTCTGACAGCCAAAACTAATCTCACTCTGTTCCAGTCAGTACTGGATGGACAGGTTTAATGTTTATTTGGATATATGGCACAGTACTGCGTTACTTACTTGACGTTATTGAAGGTGAAGACGGTACGTTTGTGGCTGTTAAATACTGGTACCCCCAGCGGGAATCGAATCCAAACAAGCTAACCAAGTCACTACAAGCTAACCTCAGTCCAACCAGCCACCGAATTTCACACGTGTCAGCGTCATGTTTTTGTCATAATGGGGTTTGCAGCACACGGTACGAGAAATGTTGACTTCCACTTGAGCTCTTGTTGTGAATTACCTATTCGTAGTCTAGCAATCAACGTCGTGCAGTGCGAAAGAAAACTCGTGATATCAGACCCGTCCTTTTCCTTTCTGTTCTAAACCGTATGCCGTCTGTCTGACAGAACTTCAGTTTCTTTCATTTTCTGACCAGCCAGTAATGGAAAATTCTTGCATAAACATGTTTGTGAAACGGATCGGTGGATGTTGCCACGGTAAGACCAATTTCAGCATCATCGGTCAGCGGCCTCTTTATACAGACTGGCGTCCGCCCAGGTGTTCGGGACACATCGGGCATTCAGCCTGTTGTCTCCAGTGAACCATATGGTACCGAATTAGCAACTATAGCATTATCTAACGCTGCGCATGATATAATACTATGGTTCAGCACATTTTGTAGCTATTTTGTATGGCATGTTGCTACGAGCATATTTAACTGTGGGCTTATTTTGCTCAAATTTGTAGCGTAGCTCGTGCTATGACAGTTGGAATATTTCTAATTTATGGCGCTATCAGGAGCGTCGTTTATGCATTAGAAACGGAGCCTAAATCGGAGTAAAGTGTAACATTCGTGACATTATGTTTTGTTTTAGTTTAATAAGAGGGCAATACAAAACATCTGTGCCCTGGATGGAATGAATGCCATCGAGAAACTCAAGTTGTATCGTTTCAAGTAGGATCGGTTTGAAATAATTAATCACCACATTCAGGAAGACAAACAGGAGTTGAGAAGGACGTTTCCGCGATTTTCTACCGGGTCAATGATAGCGCATGCGATAACTGGCACGTGTGTCAATTAACCTTCATACGACACTTGACCTCTGTTGACGATTACGCTACAACGTCCACATGTTGTGACAGAGGCAGAACAAGTGTTGGGTTATTGACACAATCCTTGGAAGACGCAAGAACTCTGCTAAGGAGACCGCCAGCACTACGGTTTATTATGGCTGTGCCCTCTTGTACTGTTTTGTGGTTCCTGGCTGGATGAGGAGATGGTCGTATGATAGGTGGGTGGCCGGTTTTCTCTCACTACATTACTAAATGCACACGTGAGTAAAATATACTTTATTACAGGAATCGACTGTGTGCCTGGCTTCAATGATGCCCGTGTCCATATCACAGCTATATACACAACTGGCCATTAAAATTGCTACACCACAAAGATGACGTGCTACTAACGCGAAATATAATCGACAGGAAGAAAATGATGTGATATGGAAATGATTAGTTTCTGAGAGCATTTACAAAAGGGGTAAAACGTTGTAGTGATGCCTCGTGTAAGGAGGAGAAATACGTACCATCAAGTTTCCGACTTCGATAAGGGTCGGATTGTAGCCTATCGCGATTGCGGTTTATCGCTGCATCACAGACAGGAGCGCCTGTGATGGTGTACTCAACGACGAACCTGGGTGCACGAATGGCAAAACGTCATTTTTTCCGATGAAGCCAGGTTCTGTTTACAGCATCATGATGGTCGCATCCGTGTTTGGCGACATCGCGGTGAACGCACATTGGAAGCGTGTATTCGTCATTGCCATACTGACGTATCACCCGGCGTGATGGTATGGGGTGCCATTGGTTACACGTCTCGGCCACCTCTTGTTCGCATTGACGGCACTTTGAACAGGGGGTGCTACATTTAAGATGTGTTACGACCCGTGGCTTCACCTTTCATTCGATACCTGCGAAATCCTACATTTCAACAGGATAATGCACGACCGCATTTTGCAGGTCCTGTACGCGCCTTTCAGAAAACGTTGCTGCCCTGGCCAGCACATTATCCAGATCTCTCACCAGTTGAAAACGTCTGGTCAATGGTGGCCGAGCAACAGGCTCGTCACAATACGCCAGTCACCACATGAACTGTGGTATCGTGTTGAAGCTGCATGGGCTGCTGTACATGTACACGCCATCCAAGATCTGTTTGACTCAATGCCCAGGCTATGAAGGCAGTTATTACGGCTACAGGAGGTCGTTCTGGGTACTGATTTTTAAGGATCTATGCACCCAAATTGCGTGAAAATGTAATCACATGTCAGTTCTAGTATAATACATTTGTCCGATGAATCTCCGTTTATCATGTGCATTTCTTCTTGGTGTAGCATCTTTAATGGCCAGTAGTGTAGTATCTAAGAGCAAACAGAATCCATTTCTAAACACGTAGCATTTGCTGGAGACCAACTTTCTCTGACTCCAGCGACACGATCCGCTGAAGGCTGAGGAGCGCTGGATTGCACATGCGATGATCGGCTATGAAACAGGAAATCAGCGAATACAATGTTTTAGACCGGCTGGCATCTGCAGAGCTCCATCAGAATGCATCATGGGGAAATGTCATTTTCACTGACGAGAAGGTGTTTTCCACCAGTGACGATGGTCCAAGAGTCGTTTACAGGACTCGAAGGCTCTCAATCAATGCGAATATGTAACCGCGACGAGATGCAATGAACATCTATCTGTTTCCTGCGGAGGATGGACTTCTGTGAAAGGAACAGGAGTGATTCACAGGATAGAAGGAACTCTCTACAGTGAACAGCACGCTCACATATTGGAAAATGTGATGCTTTCGTCAGTGTGAATGCTGTGCAGAGATGGGGATTTCACATTGCAAGAGGACCATTCTCTCACTCACAAGTCTGCGTTCATCGGTAGAACATTACGTAGGAAATCAGCATACATTGGACGATTTAGATTGACATCGATAAAATGATGGCCAATTATCCTTCCTCCCATAATGCCGCACCATACATTAATCCGTCAAGTTCGCTGATGTTCCACTTGTCGCAGCCATAGTGGAGTTTCCGTGTACAATAGTGCATATTATGCCGGTTTACATTATCGCTGTTGGTGAATGACGCTTCGTCGCTAAATAGAACGCGTGCAAAAAAATCTGTCATTGTCCCGTAATTTCTCTTGTGCCCAGTGGCAGAACTGTACACGACGTTCAAAGTCGTCGCCCTGCAATCCCTGGTGCATAGAAATATGGTACGGGTGTAATCGATGTTGATAGAATTCTCAACACCGACGATTTTGAGATTCCCTATTCTGGCGCAGTTTGTCTGCCACTGATGTGCGGATTAGCAGCGACAGCATCTAAAACACCTACCTGAGCATCATCATTTGTTGCAGGTCGTGGATGACGTATCACATGTGGCTCAACACTTCCTGTTTCCTTTAATAACGTAACTCTCCGGCGAACGGTCCGGACAGTGGGATGATGTCGTTGAAATGGCTCTGAGCAGTATGGGACGTAACTTCTGAGGTCATCAGTCCCATAGAACTTAGAACTATTTAAACCTAACTAACCTAAGGACATCACACATATCCATCCCTGAGGCAGGATTCGAACCTGCGACCGTAGCGGTCGCGCGGTTCCAGACTGTAGCGCCTAGAACCGCTCGGTCACTCCGGCCGGCCGGCCGGCCGGCCGGTGATGTCGTCCACGAAACCGAGCAGCATACATAACACACATCCGTTAGGCATTTTGATCACAATATCCATACATCAACACGATATCGACCTTTCAGCAATTGGTAAGCGGTCCATTTTCACACGGGTAATGTATCACGAAGCAAATACCGTCCGCTCTGGCGGAATGTTACGCGATACCACGTACTTATACGTTTGTGACAATTACAGTGCCATGTATCACAAAGCGAAAAAGGTGGTCCAAATAAACATTCATATTTCTTTACGTACTATGCTAATATGTAATAAATAATGGGGGTTCCTATTTATCGCAATTGATATCCGTTTGATCTATGGCAGCGCTATCTTGCGGGCCAACCATAGCGCCGTCTGGTTTCCCTCTTCTTTGTAGTTTTTTCGTTTGATGCTTATTTCGTGAGATATTTGGCCCGGTCACTATCAATGGACCACCAGGTATTTGCGAGCCACTGCAGCAACACGTTAATAAGCACTTACAGATGACTAGCAGTCGTCTCGTTGAAATATTGTCCATCATATAGGACGTGATGGGCGTGAGTCGATGAAGCACTTGTTATGTCGGAAAAGCCTAAAACGCCAAGACGCATGTCAGAAGCACAAAGTAATGTGCGATTCTGGATGAAGTATTAGAGTCATTGACACGTTTTGTTATGTCGTATTTTACTTCATTTTTCGTCATTAAGAGCTAGTGGAAGATCACATGACAACAGATATAATAAAATTTGAGTTAATTTTCCTCCGAGTTGCTTTTTTAATTGAAGCGAGTTTCTTTTGAATATACAGTTACTTCAGTATTCTGTTTTATTTAATTTGTACCCTCTCTAGATACTTAAAAAGTAATTAGTTTGGATGGACGCTTTCAAAGTGTTTTGTGTTATTTCAACACATCTATCTCTTCCCCTCCATCCATTAATACATCCTCCGTACTCGAAACATTATGCAAACGATTTCGTTTTACGTTTATTCATTGTTAATTTTTCCTCCGTTCTCTCTGTTACTCTCTCTCGCCTCTTTTACACTATCAGCTCAATTGCCCTTCTTCTCCGTTCTCCCAGAACGTTACAAACAAATTTGGCGTTTTTTTTTTGAAACTGTACGTTTTCATTTAAATTCTGTTTTCTTTACTGTCCTAACCATTCCTATCAAAACCTATGAAACCGTGTTCTTTTACATCCCTTTGCCCATAATCCATTCTTCGTTCTGAAAATATTCCTCCTATATATGTCGGGGTAAACAAAATATCGGCCGGCCGCGGTGGTCTCGCGGTTCTAGGCGCGCAGTCCGGAACCGTGCGACAGCTACGGTCGCAGGTTCGAATCCTGCCTCGGGCATGGATGTGTGTGCTGTCCTTAGGTTAGTTAGGTTTAAGTAGTTCTAAGTTCTAGGGGACTGATGACCACAGCAGTTGAGTCCCATAGTGCTCAGAGCCAGCCAAAATATCGTACATTCAGCGGAGGTTGTTGATAGAAAACATCTCGCCGTAAAATATAACCTCGTTTACTCGTTTACCATATCTCGTGACACAATCTCCCCTATTTCATGATAATACAAAACGAGCTTTCTTTACTTGAACTTTTTAGATGTCTTCCGTCGGTCGTACCTCGTAGTCATCCCATACGCTCAGGAATACATACGATAAAAAAAAGAAGTGTATTGTAGGCGGTCATTTTCATTGATTTGTTGCATATTCTACATATTCTACGAATAAAATGCAGTCTCTGGATTTCCTTCCCCACAATATTTTCCATATGACTTTTTCAGTTTAAGTTGTTTTTGAACGTAGCTCTCAGATATTTAGGTGATTCGACAACTTTTAAATGTGGTTGATTTCTATTGTAAGTGCACTTTAACGGAATTGTTTTCGTATTCATCTGGAGAAACTCACACATTGTATTGTTTAGGTTCTATTGCCACGCTTTGCGCAGTGAATATATATTTTCAGTATCATTTCGCAATTCGCTTTGCTCGTCTTGAATGTTTGTTAGACGGCAGTCATACCTGCCACAAATCTAAGAGTTCCTATCTTTTGCGAAGTAGTTTATATATATTAGAAATAGTAGGTCAACATCTCTTTATTTGCGGAATCACATTCATCACTTCCGTTTCACATGGCAACGTCGTATCAGTTACTGGTAACTGTGTCCTTTCAGACGAATCCAATCGAATGACTGAGATGACAATGTGGTTGGAAGCCGCTTATGAGGAATGATACTGAAAGCCTTTTTGGAACCCTATAAATATAGAATCAATTTGAGAGCCACTGTAGGCAGCACGTCTTGCGAATAAAGTGCCAGCTGTGTGTTGAAAGAGTGATGCGTTCCAAATCCATGCTGGTTTAGATGTCAATAGCTAATATATTTCAGGATATGTCATAACATTGGAACAAAGTGTTTGTTCACACGTCCTGCCACATGTAGATATCAATGAAATGGATCTGTAGCTTAGTGGATTACGTTTATTATCTTCCGCATGTGTTGCGATGGTCTGTGCGACATTCCAATCTTTTCCGTCACCATAAATACTAGAATACTCCTCATGAAACCGTAGGGAAACTAATTAAGCCGCTGCATCGCTGATGAGCAAGATGCAGTCCTAAATTGTTAGCCCGCTCAAGAAAGACTTTACCTGTAGAAACATCGTTCTCTTGCTAGGACTAAGATGACACCATAGTGGAACATGTCTGGTGACGCTGTGATAGTTTTGGTACTTCGTGGAATGACACAGAATTATCTTAAAAGATCCATTTCATATTTTCGTGTTATACCAATCAAAGATTCTGCATGAATTCCACATTTGTGTGTCATCGAGTTATCGAATATATGTTTACAGACACGCAGCAACTACATAATTTCGTTGTCTACATTGCGAATTATCTGTATTAGTCAGTCATCACAAGGGCAATGATGAGGCGATGAACCGTGAAATTGGTCACTTGCTCTATGGAAATCTCGACACACTGTAAATAGTAGAAGGGAGTAGCTCTTAGTTCCAAACTGACTCGAGAGTAACATTTTACTTCCTCTGTGACGGAGCTACAAACATCTACATCGAACTGAGAACGAGATCTTTAGAAAGTTTATGAACATAAGACGTCTCGCTACTTCAGCAACCAGTAGATCTAGAGATAATAAAAATAAAATACTCTGGAACTGCTACTGGAAATACAAAAATCTGTTAATGAAATCATATAACTGAATGTCAACTGTGTTTCATTCAACAACTATTCTCACTGCCACATTGTCGTATTTAGTTGTAATCTGGTAAACCTACTTCAGTATGACGAAAGACTTCACGTTTAATTAAGATGGCCATTCATTGTATGATACACAAAGTGGTACAGGACGCGTATTGAAATACAGGGATATGTAAACAGGCAGAGTACGGCGCTTCGGTCGACATCGCCTATATAAGACAAAAAGTGTCTGGTATAGTTGTTAGATCGGTTTCTGCTGCTAAAATGGCACATTCTCAAATTGTAAGTGCGTTCGAATGTAGTAACGTGGTGTCATAGTCGGCGCACGAGCTGTGGGACACAGCATCTCCGAGACAGCGATGAAGTGGGGATTTTCCCGTACGACCATTTCATGAGTGTACAGTGAATATCAGAAATCTGGTCAAACATCAAATATCCGACATCGCTGTGGCCGGAAAAAGATCCTGCAAGAACGGGTCCGACGGTGACTGAAGAGAACCGTTCAACCTGACAGAAGTGCAACCCTTCCGCAAATTGCTGCTGATTTTAATGCTGGGCCATCAGCAAGCGTCAGCGTGCGAACCATGCAACGAAACATTATCGATATGGGCCTTCGGAGCTGAAGGCACACTCGTGACTTGATCACTACACGACACAGATTTCCCCATCGCCTGGACCCATCAACGCCGACCTTGGGCTGGAAATACGTTGCCTGGTCGGGCGAGTCTTGTTTCAGATTGTATCGAGCGGATGGACCTCTACGGGTATGGAGAAAACCTCATGAATCCATGGCCCTGCATTTGAGCAGTTTACTGTTCAAGCTGGTGGAGGGTGCATAATGCTGTGGGGCGTGTGCAGTTGGAGTGATATGGGACACACACACGTCTAGATACGACTCTGACAGGTGACACGTACGTAAGAATCTGTCAGATCACCTGCATCCGTTCATGTAAATTGTGCATTCCGACAAACTTGGGCAATTCCAGCAGGACAATGCAACACCCCACATGTTCATAATTGCTACAGAGTAGCTCCCAGAACAGTCTCCTTGAGTTTAAATACTTCCGCTTGCCACCAGACTCCCCAGATGTGAGCATTATTGAGCATATATGAGATGCCTTGCAACATACAGTTCAGAAGAGATCTCCAACCCCTCGCAGTGTTAGGGACTTATGGACAGCCCTGTAGGACTCATGGTGTCAGTTCCCTCCAACACTACTTCAGACATTACTCGAGTCCATGTCTCGTCGTGTTGAGGCCTTTCATCGTGCAATCAGAGGCCCTACGCGATATTAGGCAGGTGTACCAGTTTCTTTGGCTCTTCTGTGTATTATGACGAGACACCAGTTGTATTAAACTCGTGCATATTAATAGTGTTTCCGATAGGTTATTGAACAAAATAGACGCAGGTATCAGAGAAACTGCCAACAATACATTTCACCTCGTTATGGAAAAGTTTATCATAATGCGCAGGTAGTTTTTTGATCCCACTTATGTAGCGACTTGATGATTATGAGTTAAAGTCACATTTAAAGCGCAGTCATGTAAAACAAACCAAGCAAAAATAAACAAAAGAAAGACTAACTTTCCTTGTGGTTGATCGATAAGAAGCGAGAAAGGTAAAAACATGCAGGTGCCAAAGCAGAAGATGCGCGGTAGGCGTGCTTGCCAACCAAGCTCCTCCGTGTTATCTTTCAGGTCACGTTTGTTACTCTTTGACTGCAAGGCGTCTCATTTGTTGGCAAAGGATGTCAACTGCGGGAGACATATCGCTATGAATCAGTTTGTAACACAAAACACCTTCTTTGCGCCGCCAGATGTATATCAATAACAATACATTTGGAGGACGTATACAGGCCATCATTTGAGATAATGTTTGTTATGGCTCACCCGCTATTTTCTCTTTATGAAGTTGCCATACGGTACTTCAAATCGCCATCACGTCAAACTGATTTATGTTTACGGTGACCTCTATAAATCTATTCGAAAATGCCAGGATCAGCCCTATGAAAGGGCACAGACGACGTCCTTCCTCATCCTTCTCAGTTCGAGTATATGCTTTGCATCTGATCTCGTTTTCGACACTGTTTTTTGCAGAAAATCAATTGTTATGCTAATTATTGCTTTTGTATGATACGAAACGCCGTCTGTTGGTCATTGTGCGCACTTTTTAGTTTCAGTAAAACCGCATATCTTTTCAAGCATGTGTGTCAATTTTTACCTCTCTACTTACATTATTTCGTGAAGTACCAAATTTTCAAATGTTAGCAGACTTTTGAGTCACG
This sequence comes from Schistocerca gregaria, assembly GCF_023897955.1. Lineage (NCBI taxonomy): Eukaryota > Metazoa > Arthropoda > Insecta > Orthoptera > Acrididae > Schistocerca > Schistocerca gregaria. The sequence goes on along the minus strand of NC_064927.1, from coordinate 124,582,524 downwards.
CTATAGAACTTGCTCCGGGTTGTCATACGGCGCTGTAGCGTTATGTGCTGCTTGGATACTCATGGTAGCGAAGTGATGCACCAGTCGGTTGGAATCAACCCAGCAAGGTGGATCAAAGTGGAGACGCAACAAAATGTAAAAAGGTCGTATCGTATTTACAGCTGCCCGTGACCACGTCGTGGACGAAGTAGCCCGATATGTTGGTGTGTCAACGCGGACCATGCCGTATCAACGGCATATTCGTCGACTGCACCTGGTGCACACGTCATTCACATACCCGGAAGTCCGCCACCGTCTATAATAGAGCGTTGGGTGTGGCGGTGGTAAGGGGAGGTGGGGGGAGGGAGGCGCCACGCATTTACATCACAAGAGAACGCTGATTTGATGGGACTCACTGTCGGCGAGTGTGATAAGCCACTTCAGCTGCACTTCAGGACTTCGGCCCAGACTCGGCGAATCTACAGTCTTATCAGTCCTAGTGTGGAAGACTGCAATGAGGAAATTAAATCAAGTTAAGATGTTTTGCGTGTGTTTTCTATCCCATGACTTGCGCCCTTGCAGAAAAGTAATGACGTGGTTGATAGCTATAATCTGATAGTAAATATCAGATTCTGACACACTGAAGTTTTTCTATCTATACATATTTCTTGGTGCCGTCAGTATTATCAAACTTTCAGGTGCAATGTTTAAGGGCACGTACCAACTTCGGCCTTAGTTGTGTTTGTGTACGCCACTGTCACCAACTGTATTACAGAAATAGAAGGAAAAGCAAGTAGGAAGCGATTTTATTGAACAACGACCAACTTCGAGTGTGAGTGTTGTCTTCGGAAACTGATTGCCTATGTACGAGGGTTGGTCAACAGGTCACCATCATCGTCATTGTCTAGAAGCCTTTTCCCAGGCAATGCGGGGTCGGTCTGGTTACCATTGATTTGGCAGTGATACTTGGAAAGGGTGGCCAGATACCCTTCCTGCCGCCACCCAGAACCCCCCCCCCCAGGCAGGACGGAATAAGTGTACCCCAGCTTTCTGAATCTAGTATAAGCCATGGAACAGTGCGAACGTGTTTCAAATGTCTGCGAGTCGTGTAACTGAGGCAGAACGTGGGGACTAGTCTGGTATTCACCTAGCGGGATGAGGAAAGCCGCCTAAAAACACATCCAGGCTGGCTGGCCGTTCGTCATTAACGCGCCAGGTGGCTTCGATCCGGGGCCGGCACGACTGAGTCCAGGAAGCAGATCATTAGCGCACTCGGCTACCCTGGTGGGTAGGTCGTTCAACAAGTAATGCTCACATTTTTTGAAAAGTCATTAATATACATGGACAAATGTCCTTGTTGGTGCTTCACATTTGATGTTTGCTCTGTGCCGGCCGCGGTGGTCTCGCGGTTCTAGGCGCGCAGTCCGGAACCGTGCGACTGCTACGGTCGCAGGTTCGAATCCTGCCTCGGGCATGGATGTGTGTGATGTCCTTAGGTTAGTTAGGTTTAAGTAGTTGTAAGTTCTAGGGGACTAATGACCACAGCAGTTGAGTCCCATAGTGCTCAGAGCCATTTGAACCATTTGATGTTTGCTCTGTGCGCCTGTGCAGTTTCGAACCGTTCTGGCAGATGGCACAGCCGTAGTACAGCGTCAAAATGGCGTCTACATACGGCTCATATTGCAAGCAGAGCGCTGTTGTTGAATTCTTGTGTGCAGAAAAAGAAACCGTCGTGAACATCGATAAACGTTTGCGTGTAGGGCATGGAGATCGGAGTACAGCTGGGCGATGGGTAAAGAAAGTTACAGCCCCAGGAAATGTAGAAACAGAGCTCCATGATGAGCCACGCTCGGGACGTCCTGTCAGAGCCACTGCTCCAGACATGCTGAATCGTGCGGACGCTATTATTAGTGCCGGCCGGCGCATCAGAATTGCCTCTACTCTTGTCGGTCAACATTGAAAATGCGTCTGCAATGATCGAGACTTTCCGATATTCAAAGAGGTGCTCACGATAAGTTCCACGAATGCTCACAGTGGACCGTAAGATTCAAAGAAAGGCTATTTCATCTGAATTGTTGGAGCGTTTTGAGACCGACGGAGAGGCCTTTCTGATACGGATCATTACCGGGGGACGAGAGCTGGGTGCACCACTTTGCGCCGGAAACATGAAGGCAGTCCATGGAGTGGCCTCACCCTCATTCACCACAAACGAAGGAATTCAAGGCAGTACCCTCTGCCAGAAAGGTCATGGTGTCAGTCTTCTGGGTTTTTGACGGCGTCATTCTCGTGGATGTTTATTCTTAAAATGTCCCCTTAAGTGAAAATATTGAGGCCTTCTGCATTAAAAGATTATGGTAATATATTTTAAAATTTTGAAATTTTAATTGTGGCCTTCAGCCATTGGTATTGCACCTTTTTTATGTTTGTTCTATCCACTTTGCCTTGAGGCTTTCAGCCTAGCTGTGATATATACATATATATTTAATTATTTTATTAGCAATTTTAACTGCGTGTCTTCACTCACTTGAAATTTATCTTTTTGATTTTTAAGATTTCTTGTTTGGAGGCCTTCAGCCGTGAAAGAATTGGATTTTGAAACTCGTAGTTGTAAAGGTTCGGATATCTGCCGTTTTGGTTTAAGTGTGTTATTAAATTACACCTGTTTTGCCCTGCGGGTTTAGCGGGCGTTTCGATGTGATGCTACAAAAAATGTTGAAATTAGATGGACTGATAAGGTAAGGAGTGAGGAGGTTCTCCGCAGAATTACCGAAGAAAGGAACGTATGGGAAACACTGACAAGAAGAAGGGAGATGATGAGAGGACATTTCATAAGACATCCCTAGAGGGAGCTGTTGAGGCTAAAAACTATAGAGGAAGCAAGAGATGGGAATTCCAACAGATAATTGAGGGTGTGGAGTGCAAGAGCTTCTCCGAGATGAGCAGGTGACGCAGAAGAGGAATTCGTGACGGGTCGCATCAAACCAGTCAGAAGACTGGTGACTATTAAAAAAATCGATCCAGAGGGAAATCTCAAATGTTGAACTGAACATATGAATAAAACCTGCAAGAATATTGAAGACCATGTAGCAGGTTCAGTTCATCCGACGTCACTGGCCGACTAGATTGCTGGGGGTGGTAATTAAATGTGTCACGAGCACACCCTGCCTGACTCAGCAGATGTATGATATCGAGCAGCTGACTGGGGTGGGTCCTGACAGCTGTTAGCTGCGCCGTGCAAGCCACGGCTGCCCCGTCCTGGGTGGGCGCAGAAGAGAGTGAAAGCCAGGGGCGCTGTACGATATACGCTACTACAGCGGGATGTGCTTCGTTGACTGCAGCCAGGAGGAAGCAAAGAGCGACTGGAACCAGTATCACATGACTGCAGTGTGTTCCTTTTCTAAGGTGATAACACAACAAAAAATAAAAAAAAACAACGTTATTGTTATAGTATATGGTTCTCCCAAACTAATTCCTCTATTTGCAGACTCAAGATTAGGAATAAGAAGATCCTAAATAAAGATTTAAATTCATATATTTCGTACTAGGGAAGTGTACGTTATTTAGTATGAAACATTTTAAGTAAATTGCCGGCAATCATAAAGAGTTTAGCTACTAATAAAGTATAGTTTTAGAGGACACAAAAAGATTTATTAGTGCCGAACAGTTTCTACTCCATTAAGGGGATAGAGCAGGTCAGAAATTTTTTTGAGCCTAATTTTTTATATTCTTATTGTTCCGTAGAGAATACATTTTTAAGAGCGATTCATATAAAATGTGGCATAAAAGTTAAAAACACACATAAAAAAAGTTTTTCATCAGCCCAGTTACCAGAACTCCTGAAGATAGATATTGACCGTGGATACTGTATCACAGACTAAGTCACTTTGACTGTTCAGAGATGTCACTAAACCCGCCCAAAGATCTAAACAACTACGCATGAGCAGCGCCTATTAGACGGAGGGGGTCCGACAGCCGATCAGTTCCAGTCATTCCACCAAGAAGGAGGTACACTGCTCGTGTTGTCTGTAGTTCAACCATGCCTAGACAGTCAATACCGCGGTTCGATCGCGTCCGCATTGTTACTTTGTTCCAGGAAGGGCTCTCAACAAGGGAAGTGTTTAGACGTCTCGGTTTGAATCAAAACGATGTTTTCGGACATGGAGGAGATACAGAGAGACAGGAACTGTCGATGACACGCCTCGCTCAGGCCGCCCGAGGTCTACTACTGCACCAATGGATGACCGCTACCTACAGATTATGGCTCGAAGGAACACTGGCAGCAACGCCACCATGTTGAATAATCCTTTTCGTGCAGCCACAGGACGTCGTGTTACGACTCAGACTGCATGCAATAGGCTGCATGAGGCGCAACTTTACTCCTGACATCTGTGGCGAGGTCAATCTTTGCAACCATGACACAATGCAGCGCGGTACAGATGGGCCCAGCACGATGCCGAAAAGACCGCTGAGGATTGGCGTCACGTTCTCTTCGCCGATGAGTGTCGCATATGCCTTAAACCAGACAATCGTTTGAGATGTGTTTGGAGGCAACTCGGTCTGGCTGAACGCCTTAGATACACTGTCCAGCGACTGCAGCAAGGTAGGGGGTTCCCTGCTGTGGCATAATGTGGGGCCGGCGGTCACGGAAGGCTCTGTAACGGCTGTACGAAACGTGAATTCCATCTTCCGACCGATAGTGCAACCATATCGGGAGCATATTGGTGAGGCATTCGTCTTCATGGACTACAATTCACGTTCCCATCGTGCACTTCTTCTGAATACTTTCCTTCAAGATAACGACATCGCTCGACTAGAGTGGCCAGACATGAGCCCTATCGAACATGCCTGAGATAGGTTGAAAAGGGCTGTTTATGGATGACGTGACCCACCAACCACTCTGAGAGATCTAGGCCGAGGCGCCCTTGAGGAAGTGGGACAATCTGGACCAACAATGTCTTGATGAACTTGTGGATTGTATGCTAATACAGGCGCGCATTAATGCAAGTGGACTTGCTGCTGGGTATTGAAGGTACCTGTGTGTACAGCAATCAACACGCAATGTGTGGCTTTCATGAGCAATAAAAATGGCGGAAATGATGTTTATCTTGATCTCTATTTCAATTTTGTGTACAGTTTCCAGAACTCTCGGAACCGAAGTGATGCAAACCTCTTTTTGATGTGTCTATATTAAAACTGCGATTTATTGCACGGGGCTGTGGGACACCTGAGAGCTTGAATGCATCCGATGTATTGCTATAATTGACAACGACGGAATAAGTGACCAGTTTCGGATAGTATCACCGTTGACATTAGTATCAGATAAAATTCTAAACAACATTTACCTTCGTAATATGATTCGTTTATAGTAAACGTTCAGAAAGCATGCGGTAGTCCCGCGTCTGCTTTACTGGTCATTTAACTTGGCGTTTATACGAAGTGAAACGTGAATGCCTGAAAACGACAACAAAAGTGGTTATACGGATAGAAAAGATTCTGAAAATAATCCACAGCGTACAAAAATCGCTTTCTATTCGTTAGCAGAAACCAGTTAATCGATATAACTTCGTGAAAATGAGTGTCTTTCACCATCGGCCAAGAAATGGCCAACTGTACGGTGCTGAAATTACCGAAAAGGTTTCTTAAGTTTCAGCACTGAAAAACAGAATTTGAAACTTTAGACGCTTGTTATTTCAAAACAACATTTTTCAAGCTGGCGGGACCTATAACTCATCAAACAGTAATTCAGTTACGTTATATCATTTTGTCACTTGTGAGTCGGCGTTTTTGCTACTGTAGTACGTAGGATATTTAAGATATATTGTCGAAGACATTGACTTCTATTTGAGACGGCCGCCATTTTGTTAAAAACGACTTTTTTAAAAAAATATCCCTACGTACTACGTTAGATAATATCATTTATTTCAAGGCAGTTTTCAAATTTTGTTTTTGGTTGAAAATTTTGGCATTCAGAGCTCCCATCAACTGCCCTCGCACTCCGCGAAGGCCTTTCTTAAATGTTGTGTAATGTCCTCTGGCTGCAAGTTGTTTACTTAAAGAAAATACATTATACGATCTTAAAGATGTGCAATAAAGGTCGAAAGTCAGTTTTTTCATTTTTTGTCATTTTATTAAAAAATAGCGATTATCGATTCAAAAGTCAGGCATTACTCCGGTCTGCTCCCTTAACAAAATTCTCAACAGCCCGAACAAATGTAGACTGTACAGTGTTAACGATATTTCATAATATGAGTTTCATTTCATATCTGCTTGCTGGCCAAGTTAAGATTTGGCTAGCACGAAGGCTTGCAGTAGAAACTCTCGCCGTGTGCGGACGGGCACTATCTTGCTGAAATATAAGACCAGTATGGCTTGCTATCAGGGCCAGCGAAATGGTGCATAGAATATTGTCGGCGTACATCTGTGCTGTAAGGGTGTTGCGGATGACAGCCATAGGCTGACGGACTTCTTACTTTGGTGACATACAGTAACCAGTCCACGTTCGAAGTTACTGAACTCTCCTGACAGATCCATTCTGCTGTTACTAGTTTTCTACCGACAATGCCCCCTGCCTCCTTTTATAGTGGAGGGTCCCCCTCTTGTGATCTCTGGTGGTCTGTTCCGTATCACACAGGGATGTTCGGATGGCTATGATCAGAGAGAATACTAGAACCGTATTTAAGGGTGGGCTGTGTACGCTGCAGCTCCGGCGATCTACGCCACAAATGTTTGAAATAAGAAAATGTCGTCGCTTTAGTGGTGTGGTATTGGCTCTTATACAATCATAAATGGACGAAATTATTTTGTGTGGGCTTATTCGGCTGAATATTTCAGTGGACAGCTGGGATTACATATTCAAATCTCAAACGCCGTGCTCCCTCGCGACGAATTCCCACTGGCTGCAGGTGAAACAGGAGCAACTTCTGTTGCTGTAATCGCTTACTTTTAAAATAATGCTTTAAAAATGGATTACAAACAATCTCGATCTTAATAAATATTTAGCTACAATATAGCAGGTCAGCAACTGGAAGCAGTTAATTCCATAAATTATCTGTGAGTAGGCATTTGGAGTGATTTAAAATGGAATGACTATATAAAATTAATCGTCGGTAAAGCAGATGCTAGACTGATGGCTCTGAGCACAATGGGACTTAACATTTATGGTCATCAGTCCCCTAGAACTTAGAACTACTTAAACCTAACTAACCTAAGGACATCACACAACACCCAGCCATCTCTAGGTAGAGAAAATCCCTGACCCAGCCGGGAATCGAACCCGGGAACCCGGGCGTGGGGATGCCAGACTGAGTTTCATTGGAAGAGTCCTAAGGAAAGGCAGTCCGAAAACAAAGGAAGTAGGTTACAGTACACTTGTTCGCCCGCTGCTTGAATACTGGTCACCGGAGTGGGATCCTTACCAGATAGGGTTGATAGAAGAGATAGAGAAGATCCAACGGAGAGCAGCGCGCTTCGTTACAGGATCATTTAGTAATCGCGAAAGCGTTACGGAGATGACAGATAAACTCCAGTGGAAGACTCTGCAAGAGAGACGCTTAGTAGCTCGGTACGGGCTTTTGTTGAAGTTCCGGGAATATACCTCCACCGAGGAGTCAAGCAGTATATTGCTCCCTCCTCCGTATATTTCACGAAGAGACCATGAGTATAAAATCAGAGAGATTAGAGCCCACACAGAGAAATACCGACAATCGTTCTTTCCACGAACCATACGAGACAGTAATAGAAGGAGAATCGATAGAGGTACTCAAGGTACCCTCCGCCACACACCGTCAGGTGGCTTGCGGAGTATGGAGATAGATGTAGATGTAGATGTAGGTCGGTCCTGCTATGAAAAGAAACGGCACTGCACAGCATCACTCTTGGTTGCCGGGAGACATGGCAGGTGACAGTCAGGTTAGTATCCTAGCGCTCTCTGGAGCGTCTCCGGAGGCGTTTCAGCTGTTCATCGGTGCTCATTTCGAAGCGGGACTTATCACTCAAGCCAATTCTACTCCAGTCAATGAGATTTCAGGCCGAATGTGCCCGGCACCACTGCAAACTGGCTTTTGGTGTACAGAGGTGAATGGTAGCCGGTGCGAGGGGCACCGTGACCTCATTTCCCTTCCTGTGAGCTGCCTTTTAATGGTGCTTCTGGGCCCTGAAGCACCAGCTGCACGTCGGATGGATGATAATAATGATTCCGGGTCCCTGAGTGACTTTCTGGTGACCGATCGGTCCTAACGTTCTACCGCCTCTCTAGTTGAATCGCTTCCTTTTTGACGCTGTGTTCGGCCGTGGTTCTCACGTTCCTACGAACACCATCGAATAGTGGCATCGCACCTATTAAAATGACGAGCGATTCGCCGATTACTCCAACTGGCTTCTTTTTTGCCAAGCTATCCGTCATTTTTCCAATTCTGACATTTGCGTATGTTGTTCACGCGCCTTTATGCCCTGGTATCGACAAGCCCCTTGTTTACTATCCTTGCAAGCTGTGCAGTTAAATTGTACTGCAGCGTCACACATTCGTCTGTCGGCCTCCTAAGTTTACAGTTTTGTGTTTTCCATGGATACCTGTGTGAATATCAATCTCCGACCAGCTTGCGTAACTCCCTCACGGTTAGTCGTTTCTTCAGAATGTGTTTTATGCTGTGTGTCGCCTACATGGCACTACCGTCTGCCGCCTTACACTCAAACAGGCCGATACCCGCCACCTGCAGATGGCACAAGTGAACTGCATCGCTGCTGGTCAGCATGCGATGGTTTCCCCGTCAATTCACCAGTTTTAAACTACAAAAATTTCCTGTCAATTGCTGTTTCTCGATGCATAGCTGCTTTTGTGACTTGCCTCCAATTTATGATGGCAGGGGTGCATTTGAAATACATACAGCCAGCTCCACAAGAAAGTGTACGCCGTTATCTCCATGAGCTGGTCGAGTAAAACTGAAGTGATATCAGGTGTTCCCCAGGGAAGCGTCCTGGGACCTCTACTGTTCCTGATCTATATAAATGACCTGGGTGACAATCTGAGCAGTTCTCTTAGACTGTTCGCAGATGATGCTGTAATTTACCGTCTAGTAAGGTCATCCGAAGACCAGTATCAGCTGCAAAGCGATTTAGAAAAGATTGCTGTATGGTGTGTCAGGTGGCAGTTGACGCTAAATAACGAAAAGTGTGAGATGATCCACATAAGTTCCAAAAGAAATCCGTTGGAATTCGATTACTCGATAAATAGTACAATTCTCAAGGCTGTCAATTCAACTAAGTACCTGGGTGTTAAAATTACGAACAACTTCAGTTGGAAGGACCACATAGATAATATTTTCGGGAAGGCGAGCCAAAGGTTGCGTTTCATTGGCAGGACACTTAGAAGATGCAACAAGTCCACTAAAGAGACAGCTTACACTACACTCGTTCGTCCTCTGTTAGAATATTGCTGCGTGGTGTGGGATCCTTACCAGGTGGGATTGACGGAGGACATCGAAAGGGTGCAAAAAAGGGCAGCTCGTTTTGTATTATCGTGTTATAGGGGAGAGAGTGTGGCAGATGTGATACACGAGTTGGGATGGAAGTCATTACAGCATAGACGTTTTTCGTCGCGGCGAGACCTTTTTACGAAACTTCAGTCACCAACTTTCTCTTCCGAATGCGAAAATATTTTGTTGAGCCCAACCTACATAGGTAGGAATGATCATCAAAATAAAATAAGAGAAATCAGAGCTCGAACAGAAAGGTTTAGGTGTTTGTTTTTCCCGCTCGCTGTTCGGGAGTGGAATAGTAGAGAGATAGTATGATTGTGGTTCGATGAACCCTCTGCCAAGCACTTAAATGTGAATTGCAGAGTAGTCATGTAGATGTAGATGTAGATAAAAGACACCATGTTTGCAAGAAAATACATGTTATTAGTAATTGCACAATTACCTAATAATTCATCCAATCGCCGTCAATATCGATTTAGCTTGGCGCCTTAGCCCTCTTTCCGGTAAATCATCCACGTTTCCAACCTGAAAATATCGTTTGACTCACTTCGCCACGAATGCTTTTGACTTTCAAAGAATTTTATCATCAGTTCCATACGGAAGCTTCGGTCCCTTTTGATGGTTTAAAAGGAACTCTGCCTCGTAACGCTTCAGGTATTTTGGACACATTTTAAACTGCAACGGGCAAAACAAATCATTCAACTCTTGCACTGCTTGTCTATACAATGTGCAAAATCGCGTTGATTAGAGATTCGACATCACTGCCAGGGATATCGGTGCAGACATTACATTTAAAATTATGGCGTACAATTTCTTGTAACACTGACTGTACGTCCGATTTCCTTTCTCATACGTGTTCAAACTGAGTTTTGCTGCGCCCCTATCGGTAGTGAGTAAGGTAGCCCAACGGTTAACAATAGTTACTGAACCCTGACATTGTCAGGTTAAGACGGCGGCCTTAAGGTAATATATGAAATTAAAAAAAATAATGCCTGGACCGCATTTTTTCTTTTTATCCTTAAACAATTAAAGCACGATAATTGTTTCGGTTGCTTTCCACAACTCTCTTCAGGTCTGTAAACAAATAGAACAAAAGTAGGCCAAGAAAATTTTGTGCAATACTGTAGTATGTAGAAGAATGTATAATAGCTGGACAAAATATATAAGGAGAGCCAACTGCAGTAGTAAAAGTGAACATGTAACAAATCCATTGACTTTCTTTTTCAGAATCCAAATTGGGTGTTTATTGACTTTTTTTAAAAATTAGTGTTGACAACTGCTGGGATTTACAGTCATCAAACTATGATTGCTCGTCGATTACTTATACTATAATCCAAAAATACAACACTGTTGACATTCTAATTTGCTCTACTTCCATTTCGTTAACATTAATGGGCATTATTCCGTTTAAAAACGTGGCTTTATAAAATACGTTGGCATCCCAGTAATTGTTAAAGTCAGCTTGTGAGCTGCAAGTTTGAACCTTGGTAACATCTATTTCACAAAAATTTCGTTTTCTATATTTCATATAATTATTGAGCAAACTTAAAAATATAAAATTCTGTCGTACTCCACTCAAGAGCTACAATCTTAAATAATTAACACAATAACTCAAGTATGAAACGTAGAAGTTGTATATGTGTAGCGTAATGCTCAGCACGCAAATTACCCAGGCTATATTCATTCAAGTTTCCAGAATAACCGCATTTAGCGACTTCAAACAAACTTTACATCCAATTTAAAACCTTTTCTAAACTTTTTTTCTCTGACACTTTCCACTAAGAAGAAGAGTTTGTCGCTCACTACGTTTTTGATAGTAAAACATCAGCATCAGGTATGACGTTTTAGTTTATTAAATCTTTAATACAAAATATATTCCCAAAAAATTTTGCAGATGGTGTCCACATACACCAATGAATGTACCTGCAAAATCATACCATTTACGGCACATAGTTCAGGAGATACGACATCATAAACAGTGAGATGTGTTCCATCTATATGCTATTTTCGTAAAAGTATCGTGGGTGGCATTACTGATTGTGACTAAGCCAATAGAAAAAGGAGTTACGTGTGATCATGGAAGAGCTATTTTGTTAAATAATACCAGCTATCGTCCCATTACGAAGTTCTCTCCTAGAAAATAGAGAATATTAAAAGGTGAGTCAACTATTTACTGCAGAACGTAATTCAGTCAGAGGTATATTACTACGTGATATTTCCTGATGGCACAAAAAATATCCAAACAGCAACACTTTATTTTCAAAGATTAATAGCATGTCTACTCTGATGTGGACTGAAAGAAAACATAAAATAATTCACTTACAGAAAAATAACAATAATAATTTTAGTGGCTGAGGGGGTTCAGATTATTACTGAGACTAAGTTCATTAAACACAATTTAGTGAAGAATCAATGTCCTGTAGGGAGAAAAATTGTCTAAGTTAAATGTGTAGGCATTTGAAAGTTACACTGTAATAAATTTTCAAGTCCTGTAAGGACGACGGAGCCCTCATCTTCTTCAGCGAGGAAGCCACAAACACTCAAAGTTCATAGCTGACAGCTCCTGGTATCGCGAAATCAGATGTGAATGTCAACGAGATTGTGTAGGTGGCTCACGAGTGAGAACCCTGATGGGTGGAATCCTTGCGTAATCGGCACCTTCTCCATGAAACCCATTCGGGGCGAACTCGTATAGTCTGGTCTGAGCACTGCCCTAAATACGGCTTGTTCTAGGATACCGCAGTGACTACTCTAGATCACGTGCCTGCGCAAGGTCCGTGCCGCCTGCGGCCTCTAACGTCACTTGTCTCGTCTCATGGCGGACGGTCAGAGCAAGTCCGTCTTCTCGAAAATTGTCCCCTGTGTGTTAGGCATCTTTGAAGCACTGTTGTGACGTTGGTTGCAGAGACTACTGGCGTTAATACTTGCTACAGCAAAACCTTCACCAACTAAACTGATAATTTGTATGAACCATAGCAGTTACATTAGAGCCTGGTAATTAAAAAACCTGTGTTCAAACGGATCGAACAATTTTATGGAAATAAAATGGCAGTCCAAGAGAACGAATCAGGATAAACAAGGATGAGGGGATGCGTCGGCACCCTGTATGACATCTGTGTAACGCCGGGGTTAACATTTACAAACAAGCACAGTCGAATAACAGCCAATATGGCTTTCGTGTGGGCTTAAAGATATAGCTGATAACTGCCAGGTTTCCTCACGCAGATCCTTCCTTACCGTGGAAGAGATAGTGGTTCATCGTACTGTTATGCAAAGTAGATACAAGAGGCAGTTTCTAAACTGATTGTCCAGAGAACTATATAGTTCATAGAAAGACAGATACAGCATGAGACGGAGCGACTGTCTCACTAATTGAAGAGATTTTCTCCACACAATCGCAGGAATTCGTAATACTTAGAGTATCATTTTTTAAATATATTGGGTTCAGAAATAGGTACCTACTTTAAACTGTAACAACTAAATAATATTGTAGTTAATAACGTACATCAGCAACCAGACAGAATTTAGTTTCCACTGAACATAACAGTCATATATCGCTTCAGCAGTACGCTAAGGAGACACGTGGCTACCGAACCTGTGAACTGTAACTATTGTGTCTTTGTAGTAGCATACTACTTCAGTACAGGACATCGCCATCTATCACTAAATATAGCGTATATTGCATTGTTTTAAGTAGGAAGCAGACAGCTCTGTTATGCTGCTATTAAACAGTATCAATATCAGACCTTAGGCAAATTGAAACCTCCTACGACTGAGATAACTTCTTTTTAATTTGCAAGTATTTCTGTCAACAGTCTCCTATTACATCTTACAATTCCACAACTGTAATGCCCATGGTTTCCAAGTGCTTTCATTGCACATTGTCTCACTAACTCAATTTGGCATACGAGTACAATGTGATACAGTCGCTAAGCTGATGATAATGATAATGATGATGATGATGACGTTGGTTTGTGGGGCCCTCGACATCATGGTCATCAGCGCCCATAGAAGTTCCAATCTTTTCGTGATGATGAAGACAACACGAACACCCTCACCGCCCGGAGAAAATCCACGACTCGGCCGAGCATCGAAACCGGGACCCCGTGATCAAGAGGAAGCAACGCGAACCACTAGATCACAGTCGTTGAGAAGTACGTTTGATGTTATATTTGTACTGACAAAACGTTATTAAACTTCCTGGCAGATTAAAACTGTGTGCCCGACCGAGACTCGAACTCGGGACCTTTGCCTTTCGCGGGCAAGTGCTCTACCAACTGAGCTACCGAAGCACGACTCACGCCTGGTACTCACAGCTTTACTTCTGCCAGTATCCGTCTCCTACCTTCCAAACTTTACAGAAGCTCTTCTGCGAACCTTTCAGAACTAGCACTCCTGAAAGAAAGGATATTGCGGAGACATGGCTTAGCCACAGCCTGGGGGATGTTTCCAGGAAGTTTCATATCAGCGCACACTCCGCTGCAGAGTGAAAATCTCATTCTGAAAACGTTATTAAGTTAGTAACAAACGGAATGATTTACATCGTACATCTTCGGAAAGTATGAAACGATGAAAATCAACTGGCGAAAAAAAAAACAAAAAAAAAAACAGTGGCGCCACGGTGACCACATACACGCGCAAGTCAACTTGTGTAGTCTCAGTGTTCTCCACTGCCTATGTAGTTCCGTCCCGAATTTTAATCAGCTTCACAACAGTCCTCCTCAGAATAAAATACGGTCCAGACTTTTTTTTCCTTTATTGTATTTCGAATCCCCCACACCTAGAGGTGGGGCGGGCTGGCAGCAGCGTAATAGGCCGCTCTACAGCCAACAGAAAAGTGAGCAAAACATAATGCGACTATAAACAAACAATAAAAACAGGTTATAAAACGGTGACGTTTAAAAAACCTGTAAAACGACGGAAAGTTGTGGAAATTAAAATATAAAAAAGGGTTGACGATGCTATGAAGGCACACAGTAAGTAGACAGGCACCATTAAAAAACACAGCGACAATCTGGTTTGTGTTCGCATGAGATAGCAAACACAGCTAGTGACAGTAGGTGTCTGTTCACAACACTGACAGGGGACGCACAACACTGAACACTCAATTAAAACAGCATTATGGAGGGGGGGGGGGGGAGGTCACAGACCGATGAGGGTGACAAAAGGAGGGAGGTGAGGAAAAGAAAAAAGGGGGAGCCAATGGAGGAAGAGGATACAGAAAAAGTGTGGGGGGGGGGGGGGGGGGAAAGGGCGAATGCAAGAAGGAGTGGGTAAGGCAGTGGAGGGGAGAGAATGGAGTCAGAGAGAGGATAGGCAGGGAAAAACAGGAGAGGAAGCCCAGGTAAAGGACAGTGGGTGGGAGAGGGAGGTGAGGATCAGAGGTGATGGGAAGGGGCATCTTCCAGGAGGGTGAGTTGATGGAAGCCACCTTGGGAAAGGAGATGACGGGTATAGAGTTGGAGGGTAGGGGGGACACAATGGTGAAGGCACAGCAGAGTGCAGTGGCTGGAGAGAAGAGGAGCAACCAGGGAACGAGGGGGAGCAAGTCGGTGGGAGGTGTAGAGGACTCGGATATGTTTGAGGAAAAGGAGCTGACGGGGGAAAGGAATTACGTCATAGAGAATCCGCATGGGGTTCAGGAGGCATATACGGAAGGTGAGGCAGAGAGCATGGCGTTCAAGGATCTGAAGGGACTTATAGAATTTGACGGGAGGGGGCGGATATCCAGGTGTGACTGGTGTAACACAGGATGGGATGTATTAGGGATGTATAGGTGTGGAGGATGGTAGAGGCGTTCAAGCCCCATACCCGGCCAGAGAGGAGTTCAAGGAGACAGAGGCAGTTGTGGGCTTTGGATTGGATAAAGCGGAGATGAGGGACCCAAGTGAGGTGATACTTTCCAGAGATGGGTAACATATGTTCTGACTCTAGAAACGGCGCTTAAAGTTAGTGCAAACAAACCAGGGCCTTCAATAAGTAATACAACTTGTCTCTATTGACCTCGTTATCGAGGGGACGTTTAACACTAATCTCCTCCAAGTAATGCAACACATTTTTGAATTCAGTCAGTTCGATTGAAAAATATGCCGTATTTGTTGTGGAACGTTGTGGAATATTCGCCCTTCAGTCCCTACAGTTTCATGATGTGCTAGTAGGTGTAACGCTATACAATGCCTTCAAATTGAAAGGAAAGAGAAATAATCGAGTTTCTCATGGCCGAAAGCGAGAGCATCATAGATATTTATAGGCGCTTGCACAATGTCTACAGAGATCTGGCAGTGAACAGAAGCATGGTGATTCGTTGGACGAAGCTTGTGTCATCATTACAACAAGGCCATAAAACCTGTCCAGTCTCCCACGTGTCGGCCGGCCGCCCAACAGCTGTGCCTCCTGCAATGTTGGAACGTGCGAGCACTCTCATACGAGGTGATCGGCGGATCACAATCAAACACCTCGCTGCATAAGTTCGTCTCTGTTGGTAGCGCTGACACACTCGTCGGTCTCTTGGAGTAATCTAAGGACTGTGCTCGCTGGGTTTCTCGCCGCCTAGCAGAAGACCATAAAGAGCGATGAAGGACCATCTGTGTTCTCCTTGATAAGCAGTACGAGGATTATAAGGAGGTTACTGATGTAGACAGCCGTTGCCTCGAACGTCAACCAGTAGAGTAGTGCCATGCGGGCATACAGGCCCTCCCAGTAAAGTGCTGTAAAGCCGTCACACTCAATGGAGGTTATGTTTGAAAAACAGAATTTTTAGCCAGAAGAGTGGGAAATAATGTGTTGTGTCGGAACCTTGAATAAAACTAACCTACTTTCACAAAAAAAAAGTTTTGAATTAGTTATTGAACGACTCTCATATAGGACCCATCGACTCTGAGACGATTAAAAACAGCAGGAAATGTTCTAGTCCAAAAGCGGACCATAGTTATATCTAGCCAGGTTTGTAGGCGGGCAAAAGCCTATTTTATACATCTCCCTGTCGTCACTTAAGACCAATCAGAAAGACAGGCCGTGGTGCGTACATCACAGCACGTGGCATTGGAGGTCTTATGAGCGCAACAGCTGTTTCCGGCGGGGAGCGAGTAACTATTTCAGACGCATTCAATAATTCTTGACTGCTCGCAAGATATCTACAGCACACCCGCAAAGTTAAGACCTCTAGTGAGTGCCCCATCAATAACATACTGATTTATCGTGGGCACTGCACGGAAGTGTGGCGGACAAGCCTCCTAGTGTCAAATTCGGTGCAAAATTCTTGTTTCTCGTAGGTGACGAGCAATTCCCAAGTAGACATCCAGCCACCAAACGCAGATTAAGCCTAAGCAAGGCACCACTGAGAAGAAACCAACAGAGTATCGGCACTACATCTAGAGAGAATCAAGACTCATCCATGTACGCCGCCAAGGAGAGCCATCTAGACGTTCTACAAGTGATAGTCGTTGTCGTCCACTGAACTCAGCCCTAGACCAGAGTTAAACACAGATCAATGGTACTGAATCTTGAACTACTGCCACGCACCATCTTCGTACTACAGTTGAGCTTCTGTCAGGTTCCTATAAGTAAACTATTGGAAACAGCTGCTACTCTGTGTTGCCATCACGATGCGCAACATCTTTGAGCCCGTGACGAAGCTGAGTAGCTGCAACATACAAGTAAGCTACCTCAATCCAGCAACCTATTTCGGTGGTAGGTGGTTCTCTTCCTGCCACTTTTGTGTGTTTGGCGTCAAGAGTATTTGGCGAATACAAGATTGAGTATAACAGAAGTACGGTGGTGCGAGAAGGGTAGAATTTGCTGTGTATATTGGCAGCAGAAGTGTTTGCAGCAAGGAGGGCGAAGAGCGCGCAGGTGGCGTCGTTCGGCAAACGAGCGGCGGCAAGTGTTTGCTGCGAGCAGCGGCCGCGCAGCGCGCGCGCGCTGCGCCGAGACCCGTGCAGCTGCAGAGCGCCTGAGGGGGATTAGTTTGGATTAGCTGCGAGGGGCGGGGGAGTGGGGGCGGCGGGGGCGGGGGCGGGGGAGGTGGTGAGTGCGGGGGCGGGCAAGGCGACGGGCGCTGCTGCGTCTAGTCTGCGAGCGACGTCTCGCCTTGGGCGGTCAATATGGCGAACAGACGATCGCTGCCACCTGCTGTCTCCGAGCTCTCTCAGTATCAGACAGTGACGCCCGTTGTGATACAGTTCTGTCAAATTCTCCACTCTTTTCGTAAATCAAAGACCGATTACGAGCACTCCAACTGTTACGGAACGAATGCTTTAGAACGGGGTAGGACAAGAACTCTGTTCGCGTGCAGTGCTCGTGCGTGCGTGCCAAAATAGCGCACGCAGGATACAATGGTCAATGCGCAGTGACTAGTTTTCGTCCAAAGCGCTGAGCGAGTTCATCCGTTTGCTCGCAAGGGGATGCTGTCAAGTGATTTCCACCCTTCAGTCAGTCAGTGATGACAGAATCGAGGCGCGTACCCTGCAGTATTTCTCAAATATTTTTACAAATACTATTCGGAAAAAAATTAATTGTTGCTTTACTCTTAGCTTTTGATGTCAGATTCATGATGATGTACCCATAATTTCCTTAATGGTCATGGCTACTGTAATATTTATTTGAAAAAAAAATGACACGACACGAAATGCGGTCGCTATGATTTTGCGTTTGGTGCATATTACATAATATGTAGTAATGTATGAAATTTAGCTAATATATTGCATTTTTCTTTAGACTTTGGTAGAGTTTCAAATAGTTCAAATGGCTCTGAGCACTATGGGACTTAACTTCTGAGTTCATCAGTCCCCCAGAACTTAGAACTACTTAAACCTAACTAACCTAAACACATCACACACATCCATGCCCGAGGAAGGATTCGAACCTGCGACCGTAGCGGTCGTGCAGTTCCAGACTGTAGCGCCTAGCACCGCTTGGCCAGTTGGTAGAGGCATCTAAGTGTCACCAATCTCGAAGAAATTGATCTGATGTAGCACACTCATTTGCTATCGCGCCATGGCAGGAATAAAGGCTGGTGAAATATCGACAACATTTCTAATATTTTATGAACGGTTTCAGATATCGAAATGAGATTTTGAAATTGAAATGAGATTTTGGCAGATGATAGCTAGCAAAGAGGATAGTATTTTACAATACTGTTATTATATAAAACTTCTTTATCTACCTTGTTATTCCAATAACAACAAAAGACTTTTTCGGTGAAAGCTTGAAATTTTTAAGGGCCATCAATAGCTAGTGAAACGAGAAATGCTATGGGCGTTGTACAAATGTATGTGAAGACAAATGGTTCAAATGGCTCTGAGCAGTATGGCACAACATCTGAAGTCATCAGCCCCCTAGACTTAGATCTACTTAAACCATACTAACCTAAGGACATCACACACATCCATGCCCGAGGCAGGATTCGAACCTGCGACCGTAGCAGCAGCGCGGTTCCGGACTGAAGCGCCTAGAACCGCTTTGCCACAACGGCCAGCTGTGTGAAGACATTACACTTTTTTGTACTGAGGATCTGCATGTCCATAAGCTACTGACTTATTTTTCCACAGTTCCTCACTTAATAAACTTAATAAACCACTATTTCTGAATACTGTCGCGATTGTGTCTGCACAAAACCGTTAGCCAACCGTTGGCCAAATAAGCAAATTTTGACATTAAAATTAGAGGAATATGTTGGTTTCACTCATAATTCGTGACTCATGACGCTTTTATGAAAGTTACAAATGGTTAACAAGGCAGGCGAAAATAAATCGCTGCATTTTTGCGAAATTCTTTTTAGATACTGACGAAAGCAGAGGTGGCAGCAGATCTTTGTGTATAGTCACCACGTATGCAAGTGTGGGGGTGGAGGTGCCCCACTTAATATTTACAGAAAATGTGAGTGGAAGCTTCAGTTTAGAACAGCACTTCCCCTCCAGCGCTAGGAATTTAATCCCCCCCTTAGCCTCCCCAGCCGACTGCACATCTAGGGACCTGGCATTTTCCGGACACTATTTCTCTGGCCGAAATGCACACTTTGCCCTCTACCACGCCATGCTGTCGGGCAGAAGGAGGTGGAAGGTGGGAAACACTGAAAGCGCCGCATGCTGTAAGTGGCTTTGGTTCATAGTTTATATTTCTCAGCAACATAGCTCACAAAAAACAAATCTTTAGTACTTTTTAATTATTTTTGACGTGCTGAAGATATAATTAAATTTTTATCCGCCACAAACCGTTGGCATACGGTCAGACGCAAAGAGTTTCGGAGATTTTCAACACTCAGATTGCCCTGTAACTGTGTCTCTTATGTAGTGTGATAATTGAAGAACTAAACCTCACTGGCGTCAGTTTTAAATCGCAAGCTTTATACGTGTGTAGCTCCTTCAAGTTGTGGACAAAAGGCCGACCAATGTGGCCGAGCGGCTCTAAGCGCTTCAGTCTGGAACCGCGCGACCGCTACAGTCGCAGGTTCGAATCCCGCCTCGGGCATGGATGTGTGTGATGTTTAAGTAGTTCTAAGTTCGAGGGGACTGATGACCTCAGAAGTTAAGTCCCGTAGTGCTCAGAGCCATTTGAACCATTTAGCGGAGAACCTCCTCATTCCCTACATTCTCAGTCGATGTAATTTTCAACATTTTTCTATAGCAACACATCTCAAAGGCATTGCTTCGCATTTGTTCATGTTTTCCCAAAGTTTATCTCTCACTACCATACAGTGCTGTGTTCCAGATTTACAGAAATTTCTTCCTCAAATTAAGACCTATGTTTGATACTAGTAGACTTCTCTTGGCCTAGATTGTCTGTTTTGTCAGTGCATATGTTGGCTGAATGATGAATATCACGTTTATAGTCTTGTTATGGGAACGCTGGAACTCTTCTCGAAGTAAACAATGCAGAGCTTTTGGACAGTTTGAATCTAAAACAATTTGCCCTTTAAATGCGAACGGAGTGTCGCATCACACTGCTCAATGAACTGTCACGCTATATCCAGAAGGATCGAGCAATTTTTAGAGACGTATCGAGTAGTGGCGTGACAGGTTGAACTTCGGCTCGCAAGGGGGCAGTACATTGTGCACGATAGCCCAATCAACAATGACCAGGAAAGGTCGATCAGGGGGAAAATCGGGTAGTCGTAAATGTTGTGGGGTGGGGGTAGGTTTGAAAGTCACTTTCTTATGTTTTTCTCGAGTAACTCGAAAACCACGGCTTCTAGAGAAAATATTTCCCATTATAAAATTCATTAACGTATAGCTTCCTACAAAAAAACGTGATTTTTTAAATTTTCTGTAGGTCTAATAGTTGGAGGAGGATGTAGATGAAGATGAAATGGGTGATTTAATACTGCGTGAAGAGTTTGAAAGAGCAGTGAAAGACCTGAGTCGAAACAAGGCCCCAGGAGTAGACAACATTCCATTAGAACTACTGACGGCCTTGGGAGAGCCAGTCCTGACAAAACTCTGTCGTCTGGTGAGCAAGATAAATGAGACAGGTGAAATACCCCCAGATTTCAAGAAGAATATAATAATTCCAATCCCAAAGAAAGCGCATGTTGACAAATATGAAAATTACCGAACTATTAGTTTAATAAGTCACGGCTGCAAAATACTAACACGAATTCTTTACAGACGAATGGTAAAACTAGTAGAAGCCGACCTCGGGGGAGATCAGTTTGGATTCCATAGAAATGTTGGAACACGTGAGGCAATGCTGACCCTACGACTTATCTTAGAAGCTAGATTAAGGAAAGGCAAACTTACGTTTCTAGCATTTTTAGACTTAGAGAAAGCTTTTGACAATGTTGACTAGAATATGCCCTTTCAAATTCTGAAGGTGTCAGGCGTAAAATACAGGGAGCGAAAGGCTATTTACAATTTGTACAGAAACCAGATGGCAGTCATAAGAGTCGAGGGGCATGAAAGGGAAGCAGTGGTTGGGAAGGGAGTGAGACAGGGTTGTAGCCTGTCCCCGATGTTATTCTATATTGAGCAAACAGTGAAGGAAACAAAAGAAAAATTCGGAGTAGGTATTAAAATCCATGGAGAAGAAATAAAACTTTGAGGTTCGCCGATGACATTGTAATTCTGTCTGAGACAGCCAAGGACTTGGAAGAGCAGTTAATGGAATGGATAGTGTCTTGAAAGGAGGGTATAAAATGAAGAGCAACAAAAACAAAACAAGGATAATGGAATGTAGTCGAATTAAGTCGGGTGATGCTGAGGGAATTAGACTACTAAATGAGACACTTAAAGTGGTAAAGGAGTTTTGCTATTTGGGGAGCAAAATAACTGATGATGGTCGAAGTAGAGAGCATATAAAATGTAAACTGGCAATGGCAAGGAAAGCGTTTCTGAAGAAGAGGAATTTGTTAACGTCGAGTATGGATTTAGGTGTCAGGAAGTCATTTATGAAAGTATTTGTATGGAGTGTAGCCATGTATGGAAGTGAAACGTGGACGTTAAATAGTCTGGACAAGAGGAGAATAGAAGCTTTTGAAATGTGGTGCTACAGAAGAATGGTGAAGATTTAAATGCACCAGTGGGATGCTGCCACATGTCTGAGCATGCGCATCCCGTGCATGTTCTGTCCCAAGTACTTCGCTGTGTCATTACGTTTCAGAGACTGACAGGAGCAGAAGTGTTTAGTGACCTGTTCAATGTAATACATAAGAGTGCTCTAAGTGAAACAGCGGTTTTCTTTGTAAATTGTCAATTGTTTGAACAATTTCTTAGAAATGTGTGAAGAATTGAATGCACAACAGTTTAACATTGCAAGTGTTTTGGCAAACTCTCCAGCAAAGTGTGCAACGCAAAATATAATGGCAGAAATTGCGCGAAATGTGCTCTGTAGCCGATAAAAACCGTGACTACCTGATAAGAATTCGGACAGCAGCTAACAGTGATAGAGTGAAGGAAATCCTGCAACAAAGTCCGATAAAGCCTCAACGGCATTTTTCTGTGCAAACTGGTATTATGAGATCGTTGTGACGACCCATTATTGAAAGCACTTCCATGCATGAGTTAAACCGTCCAGACGAAGGTTCGCGTGCTTGGTTCTGCCGGCGGAGTGAAGTGGAACCTCGGCTTTATCAGACCCAGTGACTCATTTCTTCAGATGTGGCCTGGTTCAGCCATTCAAGGTATGTGCACTGACAGGTTCTAATCGTTCAAATGGCTCTGAGCAATATGGGACTTAAATGCTGTGGTCATCAGTCCCCTAGAACTTAGAACTACTTAAACCTAGCTAACCTAAGGACATCACACACATCCATACCCGAGGCAGGATTCGAACCTGCGACAGGTCGCGCGGTTCCAGACTGTAGCGTCTAGAACCACTCGGCACTCCAGTCGGCGCTCTGACAGGACATGCGCCATTATGAGTTAGAACACCCCCTTTGAGGAGCCATTACATAATCTGAAGATTGTATTTGGAGGACAATGTTTGGTGTGCTCATCGTAAAATGATTCTTTCACCAAACTAATGCAAACCGGTATATCGACTACTGTTTCGTCCATATTTGAACCATCACATGGAAGTCGAGTGACTGTATGGATATCTAAAGCAAGACGCACACCGTTTTGACAAGTTTTGGTGAGGAGAAGACAGTCAGCATAGGTAGTGCAGTCTTCCGGCCTCCTGCATCGCCTCATCTCTCTCCCTGTGATTTTTACTTGTGGGGCAAACTGAAGGGTCAGGTGTATTACAGTAATCCTCACACAATGGAAAGAAAAAAAATACTATACACGATGAGTCCGTGGTGACATTAGAACCTTTCAGGGATCACAGAGAAAGGTAAATGTATCAATTTGGGGTAAAAGACCCTCGTCTGGAAACGACTGAGTGGAAAGTTGTAAGCGAAAATCGTTCTGATATCCATGACAATGGAATACATTTACCGGTAGTTTTGTTGCGAAGATTGTGGGGTAGGCTATTTTCAGAGGTGCTACTATGGATCAAAATAAGGAAAAAAAGCATATCTTAAAGAGCTGTGAAGACTTCATAATCTTCGATAATGTGAAACGCATTTCTTCCACCGCAGACTCTTTAGTTTCCATATTTTTCGAGGAGATAGTGTGGAAAAAAAGTCAATAAACATGGGGTCTAAATTGCGAAATATGGGCACTTGTTTAGTACAAGAGGCGCGTTTCGCAGCAGCGAAGATGAACAAGTGCCGATAGCTCTTAAAGGTATGAATTTTAGAGCTCATATTTACTGGACATTTTTTTCTTGTTTTGGTCCATACTGCGTCCTTCAAAAATGTGGAAACTAAAGAGCTTCCAGTAGAAGAGATGGATTTCGGTAGAAGAGACTAACAAACGCTAGTAGCTGTTAAGGTATGCAAAAGTTCCTACTCTACAAATTTAGCAACAACAGTGCCGCTACACATTACGCGCTATATGAGGTATCGGGACGATTTCCGATCATAACTTTCTAGTCGGTCGTTTCCGCACCAGGACCCATTACGTCAAATTGATAGATTTGCCCATCTTCGTCTTCTCTGAAAGTTTGGAACATCATGACGGAATCAAATTTCAGATGTCGGAATACACTTACCGTCATTGTTAACGCTATTAACCTGCTACATTTTCTACACTATACAGTGTAGTTAGTACTAAGTTTATGATCATTCGCTCTGGTGGTAGCTCAAAGTCCGCTTCAGAGTTCACGAGGTGAGAGGCTAACCAAAGCGAACATCGCAGACAGTCCAGGGAACAATCCGAATGAAAACCCAATACATGCAAGGTCAATCATTCTACCAGGCTTCAAAGAACTAGCGGCGGTGACTGGAAAGTGTGGACCCGCGGTGTTCAGCGGCACATTCGGGTCAGTGCACGGGACCGCGTGGTATGTCAGTATGTCTACGGCTGCGGCCGCGCCCCTCCCAGTAGCAAGCTGCGTCCAGCATATGCATACCGAGAATCTCTGGCGTGTCTTCCGTATCAATAATCGGGATAACCGGGGAATCCGAATCAGTGTCGAATAGTAAATTACTGAACGCTTGTTGAGCTTTTATGCTCGCCTAGTCTCCTGGTTCTTGGGAGATTTAATATCAACGTTAAATGCCATAAGTAAAATTCTTTCAAATCAAGCCATAACAGATGATGTGGCACCGTGCGTATAACCTTTACTTAAAAAATGATTTCTCTACAGTCAAATTCTTCTGTATTTGAATGACTTATAAACATCTAATTGTAGATATGGCTCAGCTGCCAGTGTTGGGGCTAAAGATAGTTGGAGCTAAGTAAGCTTATTAAGAGATAACTATCAGTACAAATCTTTAGAGGAAATGCAGGTAGAATACAATTTTACGGCATATTCCTAAACATTATGTACGCGTTGTTATAGATTTGGACTGGTTAGTTAAACATAAAGCTCAAATAAACTGTCAAAAACATTATTAACCTTTAAAGTTGGGTGAGTGGTTGCAGTATCAGAATTAAGAAACTAGTCCTGACAAAGTTTATTAATTGTCAAGTTAACTTATAGTGGATGTTCAAGATAAAGATTCTACCACAAACTGAGAAGAGAAACAATAGGGAAAGTGCCATCTAAAGACCTCAAAACTTCAAAATTTATTCACTAGCAAAATATTCATACAAACTTCTTAAACAATATTTATAAGGCAGCCTTTTTTCCTTGTTGTTGTTGTTGTCTTCAGTCCTGAGACTGGTTTGATGCAGCTCTCCATGCTACTCTATCCTGTGCAAGCTGCTTCATCTCCCAGTACCTACTGCAACCTACATCCTTCTGAATCTGCTTAGTGTACTCATCTCTCGGTCTCCCTCTACGATTTTTACCCTCCACGCTGCCCTCCAATGCTAAATTTGTGATCCCTTGATGCCTCAAAACATGTCCTACCAACCGATCCCTTCTTCTAGTCAAGTTGTGCCACAAACTTCTCTTCTCCCCAATCCTATTCAATACCTCCTCATTAGTTACGTGATCTATCCACCTTATCTTCAGTATTCTTCTGTAGCACCACATTTCGAAAGCTTCTATTCTCTTCTTGTCCAAACTAGTTATCGTCCATGTTTCACTTCCATACATGGCTACACTCCATACAAATACTTTCAGAAACGACTTCCTGATACATAAATCTATATTCGATGTTAACAAATTTCTCTTCTTCAGAAACGCTTTTCTTGCCATTGACAGTCTACATTTTATATCCTCTCTACTTCGACCATCATCAGTTATTTTACTTATTAAATAGCAAAACTCCTTTACTACTTTAAGTGTCTCATTTCCTAATCTAATTCCCTCAGCATCACCCGATTTAATTTGACTACATTCCATTATCCTCGTTTTGCTTTTGTTAATGTTCATCTTATATCCTCGTTTCAAGACACTGTCCATTCCGTTCAACAGCTCTTCCAAGTCCTTTGCCGTCTCTGACAGAATTACAATGTCATCGGCGAACCTCAAAGTTTTTACTTCGTCTCCATGAATTTTAATACCTACTCCAAATTTTTCTTTTGTTTCCTTTACTGCTTGCTCAATATACAGATTGAATAACATCGGGGAGAGGCTACAACCCTGTCTCACTCCTTTCCCAACCACTGCTTCCCTTTCATGCCCCTCGACTCTTATTACTGCCATCTGGTTTCTGTACAAATTATAAATAGCCTTTCGCTCCCTGTATTTTACCCCTGCCACCTTTAGAATTTGAAAAAGAGTATTCCAGTCAACATTGTCAAAAGCTTTCTCTAAGTCTACAAATGCTAGAAACGTAGGTTTGCTTTTTCTTAATCTTTCTTCTAAGATAAGTCGTAAGGTCAGTATTGCCTCACGTGTTCCAACATTTCGACGGAATCCAAACTGATCTTCCCCGAGGTCTGCATCTACCAGTTTTTCCATTCGTCTGTAAAGAATTCGCGTTAGTATTTTGCAGCCGTGGCTTATTAAACTGATAGTTCGGTAATTTTCACATCTGTCAGCACCTGATTTCTTTGGGATTGGAATTATTATATTCTTCTTGAAGTCAGGGTATTTCGCCTGTCTCATACATCTTGCTCACCAGCTGGTAGAGTTTTGTCAGGACTGGCTCTCCCAAGGCCGTCAGTAGTTCTAATGGAATGTTGTCTACTCCGGGGGCCTTGTTTCGACTCAGGTCTTTCAGTGCTCTGTCAAACTCTTCACGCAGTATCGTATCTCCCATTTCGTCTTCATCTACATCCTCTTCTATTTCCATAATATTGTCCTCAAGTACATCGCCCTTGTATAAACCTTCTATATACTCCTTCCACCTTTCTGCCTTCCCTTCTTTGCTTAGAACTGGGCTGCCATCTGAGCTCTTGATATTCATACACGTGGTTCTCTTCTCTCCAAAGGTCTCTTTAATTTTCCTGTAGGCAGTATCTATCTTACCCCTAGTGAGATAAGCTTCTACATCCTTACATTTGTCCTCTAGCCATCCCTGTTTAGCCATTTTGCACTTCCTGTCGATCTCATTTTTGAGACGTTTGTATTCCTTTTTGCTTGCTTCATTTACTGCATTTTTATATTTTCTCCTTTCATCAATTAAATTCAATATTTCTTCTGTTACCCAAGGATTTCTAGCAGCCCTCGTCTTTGTACCTACTTTATCCTCTGCTGCCTTCACTACTACATCCCTCAGAGCTACCCATTCTTCTTCTACTGTATTTCTTTCCCCTATTCCTGTCAATTGTTCCCTTATGCTCTCTCTGAAACTCTGTACAACCTCTGGTTCTTTCAGTTTATCCAGGTCCCATCTCCTTAATTTCCCACATTTTTACAGTTTCTTCAGTTTTAATCTACAGGTCATAACCAATAGATTGTGGTCAGAGTCCACATCTGCCCCTGGAAATG
The DNA here is from genome assembly GCF_023897955.1 of Schistocerca gregaria. Taxonomy (NCBI): domain Eukaryota; kingdom Metazoa; phylum Arthropoda; class Insecta; order Orthoptera; family Acrididae; genus Schistocerca; species Schistocerca gregaria. The sequence continues at coordinate 124,555,267 of NC_064927.1, read as the reverse complement.
TCTTACAACTTAAAACCTGGTTCCTAAATCTCTGTCTTACCATTATATAATCTATCTGATACCTTTTAGTATCTCCAGGGTTCTTCCACGTATACAACCTTCCTTCATGATTCTTAAACCAAGTGTTAGCTATGATTAAGTTGTGCTCTGTGCAAAATTCTACTAGGCGGCTTCCTCTTTCATTTCTTAGCCCCAATCCATATTCACCTACTATGTTTCCTTCTCTCCCTTTTCCTACACTCAAATTCCAGTCACCCATTACTATTAAATTTTCGTCTCCCTTCACTATCTGAATAATTTCTTTTATTTCATCGTACATTTCTTCAATTTCTTCATCATCTGCAGAGCTAGTTGGCATATAAACTTGTACTACTGTAGTAGGTGTGGGCTTCGTATCTGTCTTGGCCACAATAATGCGTTCACTATGCTGTTTGTAGTAGCTTACCCGCGTTCCTATTTTCCTATTCATTATTAAACCTACTCCTGCATTACCCCTATTTGATTTTGTGTTTATAACCCTGTAGTCACCTGACCAGAAGTCTTGTTCCTCCTGCCACCGAACTTCACTAATTCCCACTATATCTAAGTTTAACCTATCCATTTCCCTTTTTAAATTTTCTAACCTACCTGCCCGATTAAGGGATCTGACATTCCACTCTCCGATCCGTAGAACGCCAGTTTTCTTTCTCCTGATAACGACATCCTCCTGAGTAGTCCCCACCCGGAGATCCGAATGGGGGACTATTTTACCTCCGGAATATTTTACCCAAGAGGATGCCATCATCATTTAATCATACAGTAAAGCTGCATGTCCTCGGGAAAAATTACGGCTGTAGTTTCCCCTTGCTTTCAGCCGTTCGCAGTACCAGCACAGCAAGGCCGTTTTGGTTAATGTTGCAAGGCCAGATCAGTCAATCATCCAGACTGTTGCCCCTGCAACTACTGAAAAGGCTGCTGCCCCTCTTCAGGAACCACACGTTTGTCTGGCCTCTCAACAGATACCCCTCCGTTGTGGTTGCACCTACGGTACGGCCATCTGCATCGCTGAGGCACGCAAGCCTCCCCACCAACGGCAAGGTCCATGGTTCATGGGGGGCTTTTTTCCTTAGTCGAATTAAATCGGGTGATGCTGCGGTCCTTAGTCGAATTAAATCGGGTGATGCTGCGGGAATTAAATTAGGAAATAAGACGCTGAAAGTAGTAAAGGAGTTTTGCTATTTGGGGAGCAAAATAACTGATGATGGTCGAAGTAGAGAGGATATAAAATGTAGACTGGCAATGGAAAGGAAAGCTTTTGTAAAGGAGAGAAATTTGTTAACATCGAGTATTGATTTAAGTATCAGGAAGTCGTTTCTGAAAGTATTTGTATGGAGTGTAGCCATGTATGGAAGTGAAACATGGACAATAAATAGTTTGGACAAGAAGAGAATAGAAGCTTTCGAAATGTGGTGCTACAGAAGAATGCTGAAGATTAGATGGGTAGATCACATAACTAACGAGGAGGTTTGGAATAGAATTGGGGAGAAGAGAAGTTTGTGCTACAACTTGACTAGAAGAAGGGATAGGTTGGTAGTAAAAGTTCTGGGCATCAAGGGATCTCCAATTTAGTATTGGAGGGCAGCGTGGAGGGTAAGAATCGTAGAGGGAGACCAAGAGATGAATACACTAAACAGATTCAGAAGGATGTAGGTTGCAGTAGGTACTGGGAGATGAAAAAGCTTGCACAGGATAGAGTAGCATGGAGAGCTGCATCAAACCAGTCTCAGGACTGAAGAACACAACAACAACAACAACACCGTCCCACTCTCTAATAGCACGTGGGAAAATGAACATATAAATTTCAAATGATAGATCACAACAATCAGTTACCCTTTTCTTGCAGGTTTTAGTCGGCAAATCTATGTTTCGGCTAGTGCCTAGCCATTATCAGTGCACGATTTCATAGTAACAATGCAGTCTCCTGTTCTTCGGGCTTCTGTCACAATTCTTTTAA